>NC_136367.1:14199166-14820833 GCF_037039965.1 Doryrhamphus excisus | reverse complement strand
TCTTCTTCATGAGGACTTCCTCCATCAGCGTGAAGACAGGAGACACCTCATATGTGAACCTAGTAAACAAGTACTTTAAATGAGTACATACAGTATGACATACAGTATACGTACATGCAGTATATTTATTCTATTATTAGTTATTATATGTCATATATAGTATACACATTCCTGACATATACGTCCATATACAAACATACAGTATACATTCCTGATATAGCAAACAACATTAAAAACCGAAATAGGCTGTTCATCAGTTCATCTGTTCATAAAAAGTTTAATAGCAAAAACAACAAAACTGGAATGGAAAAAATAGCTCTAATTTCATAGTGCAGTCTGGCGCAGTCTGGCGCACCCACACCTCCATCCAAGGGAGGAGAGAAGGTGTGAGCTGGTTTAACACAACCAAGTGCAATAGGACTTATAGAAGTAGAAGAATAGAAGCTTTGATGGTACAACCCCCCCACCCCCCCCCCCCAAAAAAAACATCCAATCACTGTTAATATGCAAATGAGAAAAGATTACTCTAATGTTGATTGGTTGTTAAAATCTGGATGTAGGATATTTTATGACCAAGTGCAATCCTCTTGTCCAGGCTCACGCTGGTCGGAGCTGGCGAGCTTTCAGTGCACAATAACCCATACAGAAAACGTTTTAGATCTTCCAGAATCTGCACCTATTCCAGCTATATATTATATATGATATAAAATGGCTCCGGGCACACCCACTTTGCTGTGATCAGTCACTCGCCCAAAGTGCTTCCTTACTATGAACCATATAAGGAAGTCCACCCCTCTGTGACATCACAAAGGAACGGTTTGACCACGCCCTTCTGAAATAGAGGGTTTTGAGCCATCCCAAACTTCTTTCAGGGGTAATATTCTAACTACATTTATAGGTCAGAAACATGGAAAAAGCATCATAGGTCTCCTTTAAAAGCCATTTTGTTCTTCGGTCGAGGATCGTCACATGTCTTGACAGACAGCCCATCGGATCCTCTGGCTCAGGACTGGTGACATTTTTTGGGGTCTACCTCTTGACATTTTTGTTCCATAATCCTCAGAATCTTTGAAGAATTTTCGAATGACTCTCCAATGACCCCAATGATTGTGTCCGACCTCAGCAGCAATGCGCACTGCGAGAGGCCTTGCTAGTGCAGATCAATAATTTGAGCGCATTCAAAGAGAGGTTTATTGTCTTTGTCATTGAGAGATCATGACAGTTTGAACAGATGACCCAAAATACCAACCAGTGTCCACGCAGAGTGTGACAATCTGACAGAAAATGACATGGAATCCACATTTTTGCCAGGATTTTGATGTGTAAAGGATCTGATCAGCTGATAATAGAACCTCCTTAAGATCCAACAGTGCAAAACCTAAACTAGTGCGATTTTTCAACTTAGATCTGGAGTGTATGTACATAAATGTGCAAGTTAGTGAAGCGCTGTCAGAATCTTACATGTTCGTGTTTGCTGTAGATGTCAGCCACTCGCCAGCAACGCCAATCACATCAAGGCCAGCAAACAGTTGATTGAAGAAGCGAGGATGGCCTGGGAGAAGAAGAAGCAGTGGATGACTTAACAGCCATTTTTTCCATTTACAGCTCAGTCCAGAAGAAGTCGCTTATTTCAACTAGTGTGTCTAGTGTGAATTAAGAGTTAGGGATTATTGTGCCTGCTGTGGGGTCATTCAGACCCAGCCGCGTAAATGGGGGTGGGGTAAAACCCTTGTCCTCTTGAAAGTTGTAGACAAAAGCCCACCTGTATTGACACCGTACTTGAGTGTGTCTCGACAGTCCACTAATATTTGCTCAAGAGTGTCTGGTTTTTCAGGCAGGTCCAGACTGAAGCCTTCCAAACCTTCTATGAGCTGGTGTGGGTGGTGGAAATCCAAAACCTGAAGAAGCATGTGAGAGTGAATGGAAGTAGGTAGGACACTGCTTTCAAATAAATATCTAATAAATCCATTCATTGCAACACCTTGGAATTTCTCTGATATGATTTGCAGATGTAATTCATCAGTAAGTTCACCAGCTCCTGCAGAAATCCCCTCGTCATCTTTTCTCCTCCCGGACTTGGCAGCAGGTCTGTGTACAGACACACAACAAAATGTGCAATTTGACAATTCATTTTTTTTAAATGGTTTTGGTACTAGACCTAGATCTGAGGTGCTTTCGATGCCTTTGTTGCATTTTCACAAATACAATAAAGGCTGCCCAAATCAGAAGCTGTGCTTTATGAGCCTACCTTTGCTGTAGATGTTGCTGAAATCAGGCAGACTCTGTTTATTTTCCCCCGACTGTTTGGCCATCTTGGTTGATTTACCTGTGAGTCTTTCTAACAATCAAAAACATTCATTGGAAGAGTATTATGGTTTACACTGATATATACATTCAAGTACATCACATGTTTACACTTGAATTCAACATGTCCAAAAAGGAGTCGGGAGAAGCAGAGCTTATCCCTCCCCTTCTCAATGACTCAGCAATTACTGATCAAAGTGTCCAACATGTTGACACAAAAAAATCACAAGTTTACACTTTATTATTAAGAAAAAAGAAGAAAAAATATCAAAATGTTTGTGAAAAACGGGTAAATAATAATGAATAATAAAAAAAGGTAATTAATGAATAACTTAATAATTAATAATAATTAATAACAAATGAAATAGAAAATAAAACAAATACAAATATAGCAAATATAATTGATCAAATAAATAGAAATAAAAATCTGACATAATTTTTAATAAACATATATGTAATTACAATGATAAGAAATAAATACATAGAAAATGAGATCAATTACAAGAAATAATGAGAGTCAAGATATTTGATTAAATATGTATAAAAATTAAAAACAGACTATAGATGTGCAGTGATGAAGGGGAAAGAATAAGTGAGTACATATCAAATAATATATGTTAAAATAAAATTAAATAGATAATGCGGGGAAGAAACATCGTATCATGCACAGATGCAGGATTATACATGAAGCAGGAATATATAACTCATGATACAGTATACCAATATTGATAGTGTGAAGGTGTCTTTCTTTTAAGGACACAGCAAGGACGTTAGTGGCTATCATTTGTATATTATTCAAATGCTTGATGGATGGATGGATGGATGGATGAGCCAATACAGTTGACATAGTGATTGATGCAATCAAATGAAAATGTACAGTACCTTCATCATGCGCCTTGCGTCACACCGCACTATCCTTCGGCATTTATATTTGAAGTGCAATATTACACATGATAAATATTGTTTACTGCCTCTGCTGTATTACGAGCTAGCTGTCCAGGGGAGTAGCAGTTATGAGTAGCAGTTAGTATCGTCACCTACCCTACAGTGTTTTTAGCATTTTTAATATAAAGTTGTATGTCCTGCATTCAAGCAATGCTACTTTTCTAAGATACGATTAAAAAATAATTTTGAAAACGACTCTACTGTTGTGTAGAATTTATTAAAAAACTTGTGACTCTTACCTGACTGCTGTAAGAAATCCATGTCAGCGCCGGCCAGTACTTATATCAGCTTCCTAATGTGTCTAAGAACAAGTCACATGAGTTACACTGTAAGAATTAGTCCAGCATTGAAACATTGATATTTATCTATCTATCTATATTGTACATCTATGTTCTTCTAAAGCAAGCCAACAGACACAGTGGTGCTGCGTCTATGCTCTGTGGATTGGGACCGCCCAAAAGTGAACACTAAAGTAGTGTGACAACACAAGGATGGAACATTCCCCTCCCACCGTTGAAGTTGTATTGTTTATATCCGGCCACATCACAATAGCTAGGCTGTGAGGATGCCTATAGCCTGCCCTTGGCTTCGTCAAATTAAATAGGCTTATATCAATGGCTACTTACATGACAACATGTCATTTGTGTCTCTACAATGCATGGTCCGCTATCTGTGGAGGAGAAGCCATTCCATGACTTTTTACCATTTATATGTAATGGAGCGTAAAACAGTTGACTGTTTAAATCAAGTTGTGTCCACCCACATTAACAATTATTTTATTTTTACAATATGCCAAGGGCCCATCAAAATCGAGCAGCGGGCCAATACGGGGCCCGAGCCCCACTTTGGAGAGCCATGCATTTGGTAGTCTGAGAAACAAATATAATCTTGTTATAATACAAGAATATAAACGGGTAATCTATAAAAGACAAATGGAGCAACCATTATGGAAAAACATTACGGAAAAATACCTTTTAGTACGATGATGGGGGGCCGGAAGATGGCGGCAGTAATACAGGAACGACAACAGCGGCAATACCATACCACAGAAGAAGAAAACGAAGCCGGAAGAAGATGTCAAAACTAGGCGGGGCCAAAGACGGAAGTAAAGACAACAAAACAACACATCTGTGTGTCAATAATCATCAAATATAAGTCATATTAATGCTATATTCGAAGATATGCCATTTATGTGTCCGGCAGCATTGGATTATTCACACCACGACGTAAGATTTTGGGATTGTGCTTTGCTAGCTGTCTTTTACGTGCTGTGTTTCGTCTTTTTTACCACCTTGCTTGTTAGCTTAGCAACTTCTTTGACATTTCCTAACGTCACTGTGCTTTCAACACTGTAGCGAATAACGCGAAAGACATGTCGAAAATATATAAACAACGTTCACATTCGGTATTTACCTTTTCTTTGATCGTGCCTCACAAACCGTCTATTTAAGTCAACAAAAGTGTGTATGTCAAGTGTGTCGACAACACTTAAGACTCCGTATTGCTAGCTCTCTGAAAGGTCACTACATGGTCATGTCGTCACTGGAATATAACATCAAATATATACAATACTCACCTTTACATCCACCACTTAGTCATTTAAATTTCCTCAAGTTTTGTGTTTTTGCTTTAGTTATTCCTCAAATGGAAATAAATATTCCTTGTTTAGTACAGTTTAATGCAGATAAATATGTGTATAAGTATTCAGTGGTGTGTTTTAGTATTCAGTAATTTGTTATTTTACATTATACATTTGTAAATATTGTATAGTATAGTAGTGTTGGGCTAGATAACAACATGCCACTTTCCGTTCCCCTGCAGTGTGTTTGCATGAAATCTATGCACTACTGAGCACCGGAATGGAGGAGACTAGCCGGGAGGCGGTTGCCACAGCCGTCCAGCGTGTTGCAGGAATGCTGCAGAGATCTGACCAGCTGGACAAAGTGGAGCAGTACAGAAGAAGAGAGGCCAGAAAGAAAGCCTCTGTTGAAGCAAGGCTGAAGGTGACAAGTTCAGCATCAGTCTTAACAGCTGGCTTTTAATATTTACAGCATGATTTAAGGCTTCAGTCATCTGCTGTACTATTCATTCTTTCACTTATCCTCACGAGGGTCGTGGGCGTGCTGGAGCCTATCCCAGCTGTCTTGGGGCAAGAGGCGGAGTACACTCTGGACTGGTGGCCAGCCAATCACAGGGCACATCTGCAAGTTCATATATTACGTACAGAGTACCCCAGGGGTCAATACTCTGACCAAAATTGTTCAACTTGTACATCAGTGACATCTGTAAAATTACAAAAGACTTAAAACTGGTATTATTTGCGGATCATACCGCTTCCTTTTCACAGGGCACATATAGACAAACAAGCATTCCCACCCACATTCATACCTATGGACAATTTGGAGTGGCTAATTAACCTAGCATGTTTTTGGAATGTGGGAGGAAGCCGGAGTACCCGGAGAAAACCCACGCACACATGTGTAGCCCTGTGCTATTCAGTAACATCCACATATACATTAGATGCCCGCTTTTTACCCATACAAATGACACATGGCTGGTCCCCCCCCCCATAAAAGCCTTCTACTAGCCAACATCGACATTTTAATTTTCACATTATTTTCCAGCTGTCATCCCAATTACGTTAAATTGGCCTAAAATGACAATGCTTCACAAAAAGCTACACATTTGTTCCTCGTGATGAAAATTTCCCATTAAAAACCATAACAACCTGCCGTTTGTTCATGTCCTTCAGGCAGCCATCCAGTCTCAGCTGGATGGAGTTCGCACTGGGCTGACGCAGCTGCACAGTGCCCTACTGGATGTGAAGGACATTCAGAGCTCGCTAACCGATGTGAGCAAAGACTGGAGGCAGAGCATCAATACCATCGAAAACCTAAAAGATGTCAAGGATGCTGTGGTCCAACATAGTCAGCTGGCATCTGCTGTGGAAAACCTAAAAAACATTTTCTCAGGTTTGATTGGCTCCCGTTCTCACACTCTTATTCAAAAAACATTCTACTTGAATATGTCTTCACATCTCATGTCACAGTCCCAGAGATTGTGGCCGAGACCCAGCAGCTGATAGAGCAGGCGGAGCTGCTTCAGGCACACAGGAAGCTGATGGAACTGGAGAGTTCTCGAGATGACCTCATGTACGAGCAATATCGTATGGACAGCAAGAACACCAGCGACATGCATCTCATCTCCATCTACTTTGAAGATGTAAGTTCAAGTTCAAGTCCAAGTGGAGCAGAAAAGATCCTTACAATGCTTGTACATTCAAACAATCAGTCATTCACCACATTCCAAACTTTAACTACCTTATTTGTAAATGGAATAGTTTCATCGTTAGAGCATAGAAAACCTCATAACAACCTTTTAAATGCCATTTTTAACTTGTATATTATTGGCTCGCTAAATAAAAAAAAAATGAAATAACACCCCTATAGTCACCTTTACACTCCTATAACGCAATATAGGGAAAATGAAATATAAAACATAATATAGACGTGCATTACAAAGTTCGTTGTTGATCCTTTTTTATTGCAGTAGTACTTCCTGCAGTGGCTATCATCAATGTAACATTACTTCCACCTAGTGACCAATGTAGGTCACTGCATATCATAAAATAGACATACATACATATAATGCATTATATTTGAATTTCAGTTAATTTAGCTATTTTTATGTTTGAAGATGCTTAATTTAGGCCACTTTTGCTTCAGTGGTAAGATAAGATATGCCTTTATTCGTCCTTCAGTGGGGAAATTTGCATTGCACGGCAGCAAGAGTACAGAATCAGTTAAGCAGTACAAAATACACAATATAGAAAAATAAACAATATTAACAACCCAAGTATTAACAAAATCAACAGTTTTTTGCAGAGTTATATACAATACAGTATGTAGATAATATGAAACGAGATGAGATATATGACCAGTCTATACACTGAGATCTTGCTAATGAGTTAATATGAGGCATTATGGAAATACTTCACATAGAACTTAGTATATTGCATTTAGAGCTCTTAATATTGCACAAGGAGGTTGATCAGATATTGCAGATATTGTGGTGAGGGATTACTGGACTGTGGTTAAGGTTGAATTGACTTTTTATGTCAATTTATGTCTTATATTTTCTCTTATGTCTACTATATTGGGTAATGCCAGTTACAAGTTACATAATCAATTTCTTCAAGCGTTTCTTCTCTTCTAGGTCCAGGCTTTGTCAGACGAGCTTGCCAAACAGTTATGGATGGTTCTGCAGAGGGCCATGGTGACGGTACGTCGCGATCCCACCATGCTGGTGTCAGTGGTTCGTATCATCGAGCGTGAGGAGAAGATTGACCGGCGTATGGTAGACCGTAAAAAGCAGACGGGGTTCATCCCACCTGGACGACCCAAAAGATGGAAAGACAGAATGTTTGAGGTTAGAGGAAGGATTTTCCTGTCAAGCATGCTTCAGATCTCCAAGATTATTTCAATGTATCACGATTAGTGGCATACTTGAGTAGGGCTTCTTTGGATCTAATCCTAAACTGGTATTCTAATCCTGAAGTATTCTTAAAAAAAACTTGTGTATTGTTGCAGGTGTTGGAGGGTACGGTCAGTACCCGCATTGAAGGCACCCAGGCGGTGACAAGAGAAGCCGATAAAATGTGGCTGGTTCGTCTTCTGGAGATAACTCGGAAATATGTTCTAGATGACCTCATTGTTGTGAAGAACCTCATGGTTCAGTGCTTCCCCCCACATTACAACACCTTCAACAGGTAATGCATGTCCTGCTAACTCATTTTAAAGTCAGGGTTGGGCAGGGACCACTGCTGTGGAATTTTGGGACATTTTGCAGACATTCATTCAAACACAATCAAACACTGGGGGATTACTAAACCCTGACTGTGACACATTTTGCCAAAATGTTACTAACACACGGATGATATGGATATGTTCATCTATGTGTCTTTTAGGTTTTTCAGCCTCTACCACAATGCTGTATCCACTCGGGTCAAAGAACTGGCCTTTGAGGACTTGGAGGCTAATGAGATAGTATCCCTGTTAACCTGGGTTCTAAATACGTACAAGAGGTAATGGCAATCACACACACACATGCACGTGTGCAGCAGCACATGTGAATGCACCGACATCAAAATCCTAGGAGCTGTTTGGGAGCCAAAAGAACCATCTCTTTTTGGGGAGACAAACCAAAACTACCGGTTCCCTAAAAGGGAACCTATTTCCCCCATTATGCTATGCTATTTTTTACCCTTTCTATGGAGCTGTGGACTCCAACAACACACAATAACCCGCACAGAAAACTTTCTAGATCTTCCAGAATCCGCACCTATTCCAGCTATATTTCCTTGGATTGTGCTTTCCGCCAAAACAGTCTGTTTTATCGTATTTTCTGGACTATAAGTCGCTCTGGAGTATAAGTCGCACAAGGTCAAAAATGCATAATTAGGTAGAAAAAACATACATAAGTCACACTGGAGTATAAGTCGCATTTTTTGCGGGTAATTTATTTTCCAAACTACTTGACCAAAACAGACATTACGTCCTCTTGGAAGGCAAGTTCTAACAATAAAAGAATAGAGAATAGGCTGAATAGGTGTAAGATATGCTAACACAATTCTTATTCAGCTACATGAAAAATAAACAGGCTGCACGGCGGTCGAGTGGTTAGCGCGCAGACCTCACAGTTAGGAGACTAGTGTTCGATCCCACCCTCGGCCATCTCTGTGTGGAGTTTGCATGCTCTCCCTGTGCATGCGTGGGTTTTCTCCGGGTACTCTGGTTTCCTCCCACAGTCCAAAAACATGCTAGGTTAATTGGTGACTCCAAATTGTTCATAGGTATGAATGTGAGTGTGAATGGTTGTTTGTCTATATGTGCCCTGTGATTGGCTGGCCACCAGTCCAGGGTGTACCCCGCCTCTCGCCCAAAGACAACTGGGATAGGCTCCAGCACCCCTGCGACCCTCGTGAGGATAAGCGGTAGAAAATGAATGAATGAATGAAAAATAAACATGAACAGAAAAAGGTGTCCAGTGTTTATGTAACACAAACAGTTTTTTTCATTTAAGTCCCTCTGGAGTATAAGTCGCAGGAACAGCCAACCTATGAAAAAAAGTGTGACTTACAGTCCAGAAAATATGTTTTTTTATTCCACCTATGAAGGTGAAATTCTCATTTCTTTAAGAATAAAGCTTCTATAAATTATAATTTGTGATTGCACACCATGTAGAAAAAGGTAGCCACTTAAATTCTAAAAGTGGTAGTTCCCTGTAGGAATGGTGGTGTGAGTGTATGTATGCCTGTGTGTGTATTTCCAAGTGTGGAGATGATGGGCCATCCGGAGCTCATTTCAGAGAGCAGTAACCAGCTGGAGTCGCTGTTACCCCAGGATGTAGTTGATGACCTCCTCAGCAAATATGTTCAGACTTTCACGGTAAGCACAACATGCCCTGTCACCGCAGTTATTCGTTTAATCACATGCAGCAGGGGTGCCCAGACTTTTTCCAATGAGGGCCACATCATGACAAATTATTGGTCTTTTGTAAACCAACACATGTAAATGTCCTAAGATGATATGTTGTGTATATTTCAAGAAAAAACTGCATCTCAGCTTTGTGATATAGGTGAAAAAGCGGATTATTTGTATGAGGTTCTTATATTGCAATTTTTCAGTTGTTTGTATTTTGCAAATTTTGCAAACTCTTAAATAATGTACATTTTATTTTTGTAATATTATGACGTTATTCTCATAACTTCTCATAAAATGAAAGGAAAGGTATACAAAACTGTCGTGGTGTTTGGTCTAGAGACAGTGCCATTGAGGAAAAGACAGGAAGCAGAACTGGAGGTAGCAGAAATGAGGATGCTGAGGTTTTTATTGGGAGTGACCAGGATGGATAGGATCAGGAAGGAGTACATCAGAGGGACATTACATGTTAGATACCTTGGAGATAAAGTCAGAGGCTAGACTGAGATGGTTCAGACATGTCCAGAGGAGTGATAGTGAATATATTGGTAGAGGGATGATGCGTTTAGAGCTGCCAGGTAGGAAGCCTAGCATGTTTTGGGAACGGGGGAGGAAGCCCACGCATGCACATATACAAAAATTGAAATTGAAATTTAATATATAGTGCATATATTCAATTTAAATTTTAACTTTCTCATAATATTTTGACCTTATTAAAAAATAAAAAAAATTCCAACTTTATTTTGTTGTGTTTGATTCTAATTTTTTTAAAATTAATGTATGCATAATGTATATAAAATTACTAAAATCTACAATTACTTTGTAATATTATCAAGTTAATCTCTTCAAATTACAATTTATTCTTATTAGATTACAACTTCCACCCACTCATCCATCCACCCCCAGCTTGGGGGTCCTGTTATATAAAAAGGTACACTTGCTGTATGCCAAATGCCGTATGTCTTTTCCCCCGTCTCCAGTCTAATATTACCGGCTGGCTGAGAAAAGCTCTGGAAACGGACAAGAAGGACTGGCAGAAAGAAACTGAGCCCGAAGCAGACCAGGATGGATACTACCAAACCACACTGCCTGCCATTGTCTTCCAGGTTACAATAGTATTATTATTTACAATACTTGGCACATGACTTTGTACTCAAACTTTCAATTGTACTACACTTATTTACCATAGTTTTTGTTTTCCAAGTTCTGACATTTACTGTTGTTTTTTTTTCTTTGTGTCAAAACTATTTCTCATAAGATGTTCGAACAGAACCTACAAGTGGCTGCCCAGATCGATGGGGACTTCAAAGAGCAGGTTCTCAAACTTTGCCTGAAACAGATGAACTCCTTCCTCATTCGGTAATTTTGCCACTGTCCCCATCAATCGTTGATTGTGCAAACGCAACGAAAAAGTCAGGAAAAAACAAAAAAAAAACCCCAAAGAAATACAGTATCCCTCATTTATTGCGGTTAATTGGTTCCAAACATAACCGCGATAAGTGAATTTCCACAAAGTAGGATTCAATATTAATAAATTGAATGTTTTGGACACCACTGTATGCATAGGCGACACTGAATGATAATGTTTACATGAGTTTTTTGTGATGCTCAGTTGTCATTGCTACTGTATTTGCAGGTACAAAGAAGAGGCCGTGGCCTACAAAGAGGAACACCTGCGAGATCGACAGCTGCCTCAGTGTTACGTGCAATACATGATAGCCATCATAAACAACTGCCAGACATTCAAGTAAGTGTGTGTTGCCTTACTGGCTAGCTTGTTATCTGGAATTCTTACACTAATGTTGCTTACCTTAAAGAGTTAACAGCAACACTGCCCATCATTATGCATACCTCTCTTTTAAGGCCACTTTTTGGTTCATTTAGTGTACAAAAAGGGAAACAAAAAACTGCTAGTAGATAATTCTCAAATGAAAATGCTAAAAAACTAAATATGAAGTCCAAACATTTTCCAGCAAGGGTCACATATATGGAATTTATGCATTTGGGAGCCATTATGATATGTTTTGTGCATGAAAAATATTTAAATGTCATTACAGCCACCACTTGCAATTATCGCTCACTCGCTATATTGAAGTTTTTCCACAAATTAATGAATTAAATGATGACTCTTTTGTGGTTTAATACTTATATCTGAATACTTACATTATATCTAAATGAACCAAAATACAAATACAAGGCAGAAGAAGCCTTGTAATTATGAAAATGTAGTACTGTACGTTTGCTACTTTCTCTCAGTATGCAGTGAGACAGGTGCTAGACTCCTAGTGTAGTTTTAACTAAATGCTAAAGTGTAGAAATAAGTCTTGAGTCGGGACTTAAACATTTCTACTGAGGTAGCAGCTCTAATATTAACAGGCAGGGCATTCCACAATGTTGGAGCCCAAATTGAAAAGGCTATAGAGCCCGCATATTTCTTTCTGGCTCTCTGGATTGTCAAAAGACCGGCGTGTTGTGAGCGTAGGTTTCTAAACGGAGCGTAGGGTACAATTAGGTCAACCAGATGGGCAGGTGCCAACCCATGTCATATTTTGTAAACAAGAAGCAGAACCATAAAGTCTAAAATAAACTAGGAGCCAGTGTAACTTTGCTAGCACTGAAGAAATATGCTAAAACTTACACGTTGTTTAAGAAATCGTGCTGCAGCATTTTGTACTAATTGCAGGCATTTGAAACTTGCATCGGAAGACCAGAAAGCAAGCACATTACAATAATCAAGGAGAGACGTGATAAATGCATGGGCTAGGGTCTCTGCATCAGAAATAGAAAGAATAGGCCGTTATCATCGCCATGTTGCGTCCAACATTTGAGTCTAATATCACACCCACATTTTTCACACAGTCACTTTGGGTAATGATGCTTTCATCAACATCTCAGTTTTATCAGCGTTCAAGGACATCCAATGTTTGATATCAATTAGATCAGTCGTGCGGGTCAGTTAGCTATAATGGCGCATACAGCTCAATGTCATCAGCATAATAGTGAAAGCTAATCTTATGTTTGCCAATGAGGTCACCAAGCGGCAGCGTGTACTATATGTTGAACAGAAGAGGGCTAAGCACTGATCCTTGTGGGACACCACAGCACAGTGAAGTCACATCATAAATTACACGATGCGCCCGATCCCCAAGATAAGATCTAAGCCAAGAGACTACCAGAACCAGTAACACCAATATGCATTTAAAGGCGTTCCAGTAGGATAGAGTGATGTATGGTATCAAAGGCAGCACTGAGATCTAGTAATAAAAATATTGAGGATGTGTCACAATTTTCACCATCTGGTTTCGACACTTTTCTGGCATATGAAGTTAATACTATTATACTTCCCGTATGGCCCATGTGTTGTTGTCCAGAGAGTCCATCACCAGTCTGAAGAGGAAGTACTCTCAGTCATCTGAGGCCACTGATAGTGACGTCGCCATAGAGAGGACCCTCAATGAGGTAGCCAAGGAGGGATGCCAGTTCCTGTTAGATGAAGTCTTCCTGGACCTTGAGGTGAGGAAGTGTCTTTTTTTGTCATGTGGTACTCTACATATCATCCTAACTGTTGCGTTAGCAACACAATTCCAGTACTGCATAGTAAGCCAGTCATGCATGGTGTGCTATATATATTACTATATTGACAGTTAATATGGTACCTATTATATTTATTATTACTAGCCCATTTTTTCAACACTGCATATACTATACAATGATATTTACATATTTACATACGTATAATGTAAAATAACAAATTACTGAATACTAAAACACACTACTGAATACTTATACACACATTTTATCTGCATTAAACTGTACTAGACAAGGAATATTTATTTCCATTTGAGGAATAACTTAAGCAGAAAACACAAAACTTGAGGAAATTTAAATGACTAAGTGGTGGATGTAAAGTGCTGTATATATTTGATGTTAAAAACCTTAAACTATATGAGGAAAGCAGGAAGTGAACAAATGTGACAGTTACTGATTGTAAAAGTACCAGATGGAGGGGTAGGATTTAATAAGCTTTGCTTCTTCCTACTCCTTTTGGACATGTGGAACTGGGAACTGATTATGGGATGCATTCAATTGTAATCTGATGCATGTTCAAATGAAATAAAACCATTACCGTATAAGCTCCCAATGCTTTTATGTCAAATATTGTTTACAGGTTGTAAAATGTCATTTCCGGCATGATGTCAATGTGTTTATTTATCAATACCAGCATCATCTCAGCGAGCTGCTGACCAGAAAGTGGCTGTCTGGCTCTCATGCGGTGGACACCATCTGTGTGACAGTGGAGGACTACTTTAATGACTTCAATAAGATTAAGAAACCCTTCAATCAGGTAAGAAAAAAGGGACCTTTGTCGTTTTAGGTAGAGCTGGGCGATATATTGGTATTATTTATATATTGATACTTCTTTTAAGCACAATATAAGAAAACATATCTTTCACATCCATTGAGCAAGTATCCTGGCCCGTCCCTCTCTGTGAAGCAACAATGTCTGCCGTGGAGGAACTGGGGTCTCATTGAAAAACTGGGCCTGGAATTGAATTCTCACCAAAAGTCTTTATACGCCAGAAATCCAAAATGTTCCTTACGGACAAATTTATTCGTAGTTAGAAAAATTGGCGTGCATGCACATTCACACAAGTCATGGTTCCATAGCCTTGAGTAGAAGTATCTAAAGCTGCTATCATTCAGAGTCACAGTTGGTGGAAAGACGACAAGGACCAAGAAAATACTGCAAAGTATATTTGGAGGACACTGCAGTGGCATAACCAATAATTCCTAGTTTTGGGGTACGTAAATAAAAATAAAAGAAGGCTTGACTACATTACCACCGAACATGGAAATGTACGTAATGCGCTGGAACGTCTCATGTCAACAACCACACCATGTAAGTCATAGAGTGCTGAAGAAAGCTGACAGCAAGTGGTTCATTTTTCTGTATGCCTGAGATCAACAAATACATACAAATACAATTATTTTTATATACCGGTGTACTGGTATAAGTTCTGGTATAAGTTGGTAAAAGTTTTTCCAATGATAAGAAAATAACTTCCAGTATAAATGGTGAACATAAACAAGCTGAGCTGATCACAACGCTTCTGCAGACTGTATAGATACTTAATGTGAAGAAAATGGAAAACATGCTAGCCCAAAGACAGCTGGGAAAAGCTCCAGCATACCCGCAACATTAGCGGCATAGAAAATGGATGGATAGATTTTTTTTTTTTTCACCCACCATAAAAATACGTACTGTTCCGAACTGTACTTGTGGGGGATTTGGGGTCTGCACTCTGCAGTTGTCAAATCTGCAACCTGTGGGTCCGTAAGCCAAGTCCTTCACGCTGGTCCTCACTGACATGTGTCTTTTTTTGGAAGTAATCTCATGCATTGTGTGCTTTGCCCGTGGTGTGCAGGAGATGACAAGTGAAGCCCTGCGGAGGGTTGTGGTGGACTACATAAAAGCAGTGATGCAGAAGAGGATCACCTTTCGGAATGCTGATGAGAGGAAGGAAGGGGCTGAAAGGATGATCAAAGAAGCCGATCAGTTCAAGTTCCTCTTCAGAAAACTGGCTGCTGTGAGTACTCATGGCAGCGTGACCTCATAGAGCTTTTTTTATTTTGTGCTGTTCATGCCATGTGTTCTATGTCATATGTTCTATCATACCTGAGAGTTTTTTAATGATTTATTTTTGAATAAAAAAACATTAATCAATTACACAAGTTGTCAAAAAATCGTCGATTCGTGATTCAGCTCAAACGGATAAGGGATCCACTTGTTGCACTTGCATATTTCTATCATCAGCTGGAAAATGTGTTACTTGACTTGTTGAATGACTCTTGTCATTGTCTTGCAGGGAGAAGACACTGATCGTCTTTGCGGGGCCATTGTGGCCATTGCTGAAGTTTTCAAGCTGACTGACCCCACTCTGCTTTTCCTGGAGGTCACCACATTGGTTTCCAAATACCCTGACATCAGGTACACCACACCAAACACTTGGAAAAGTCCCTTGCTGCTGTTGTTTGGTTTGAAGTTTACCACCTTAGTTTCCTGAATCGATGGTGTCCAAAGTGCAGCCTGCTAAAACAATACATCATTAATAAAATAAAAAAACAAGAGGGAAAAACAAGCAGTTGATGTTTGCTAAATACAAGGATGAAGAGTCTTGAACCAGTCATGATGTGCTACATATATCACTATATTGACACTTACTATGGTACCCATTATGGCATTGGATGCTCATATCACCTCGTACCAAAGTACGAGGTGCATTATTAAACAAAACTTAAACTGTATTATGGAAAGCAGGAAGTGAACAAATGTAACAGTTAGTGATTGTAAAAGTACCAGATGGAGGGGTAGGATTTAATAAGCTTTGCTTCTTCCTACTCCTTTTGGACATGTGGAACTGGGAACTGATTATGTGATGCATTCAATTGTAATCTGCTGCATGTTCAATTGAAATTAAACCATTACCATTACCAAAAATAGAAAAATCAACAGTAATTTTACCAGAATATTAACACAAAACAGTTGTAATCGAATGACATATGTCATATTGTCGCCAACATGCATGTTTTTGGAATGTGGGAGAAAACCCATGCACGGGGAGAACATGCAAACTTCACACAGAGATGGCTGAGGGTGGAATCGAGCTCAGGTCTCCAAGTTGTGTGGCCTGCACACTAACCACTCATACGCCATACAGCCAATTTTTTTTAAATATTACAATGTAATATTATGAAAATAAAATATTTAGATAAAAAGTCATATTCTAATGAGGAAAAAAATGTACGTGTTGATGTGCCGTATCCACAGGGAGGAGCACATCCAGGCGCTGCTGGCGGTGCGCGGTGATGCCAGTCGGGAAATGCGCACCATGATCATCGGAACTCTCAGCGAGAACAAAGTATCATACGGAGGTGTCTCCCAGCCCATCTTCAAAGACATCGCAGTGCCCTCCATCTCCATGACGACCATGACCTCCATGGCAACTGCCAAGCTTCTCAAATAAAGTCAACATCTCCTATTCACGTCTTGAGGAAATAACCTGTTTTTCCTCCTCAAAAAAGTCACTTCTGTTTTGTTTACTGCACCTTTCTGCGTTTGTGTCATCGCCAAGCTTGATCACACGTGTGCTTGAGGAAATATTAAATGTATAACTGTAAAAATGAGCTGTGCCTCAGACGTGTTAGTCAATTCATAGTTTAACCACCATACATAATTTGGGAAATGACCTCCACTTTTTTGAGTCTTTGTTGGCCCATGGGAACATTCCATATTTGTTTTCTTTTTTTCAATTGGAGCGATTTACAAATAAGTCCTGTAGATTCTAATAGTACTAAACACTCTTTGGTAATAGTAATGGTTTACAGTAGTAACATGCATATACAAGGTTGCAATGAAGTACATCTCATGTTTACTCCTACATACTTGAGCATGAAAAGAAGAGTTAGAAGACCCAGAAATCCTACACCTCTGTAACAGATATTACTGATATATTTTTTCACTTCGTTCAAGATACAGTCGTCCCTCACCTCCAAAATGATTAAATAAATAAATTGCTGCTTTGTAGTTGACTAGAGCCTATGCACATTTAAGTAATGGTTGCTTATTTTTGGCTTAAGTTCAGCATTGTCAAGCATAGAAATGTTCGAAATAAACTAAAACAAAAATACCAGACGCTGAGCATCTGTGGTCTAGCCACTAGGTGTCATTGTTACACACAACAGATTTGATCACATGGGCACTACGGATTGTCCAATTGACGTTACTTCCGGTCCATACCGGATGTTTGTTGAAACACTTGAGCGCGAGTCTTACTTATGTATTAAATGGCTTGTTTTCTCAGAGCATATTTACTATATTGGGTAATATGAGTGCACAGGTGACTATAGAGGTGTTATTTCATGTCTGGGGGGCCCTAAACACGGTACGAATAATCCCTAATCCTACTTCATTTAGCGCTGTGAACCGATACGAGACATTACTGTATACTGGTTACGCATTTTCTAATGACAGACGAAAAATTGCAATGGTAGACTTAACGACTTGTAAAGTAATATTACTAAAGAATATATTCATTATGGAACCCCGTAACGTAACAATTTTAGCCCGAATAGTACCTTGCAATACCGCCTATGTCCAGGTGGTGACAGTGTGTGTCAGGAGCTGACAAAATGCCTTCAACAAAAAGCGCGCGAAGAAGATGCGTTAACAGGACGATGCGACTAATCCAACAAGCTGCGGGTTGTTTTGGCGTCAAGAAACCTGTCTGGGTTTAGTAGCTTTAAGCACAACCATACAAGAGATTGTGCGACACTTCTGTCCTACGCCATAAATCGCCGAACCTTTTTGAGGTAAAACGACTTTGACAATCTCTGCGATGTGTTGTTGATTCGGTGTGCTAAGCTAGCGGCGACCCACTGCACGGAAGACAGGTAGCCTGTAAGCTAAAAGCTTTAACACAATGCTAAATATGTGAGATTTGATTTCACAAATGAGCATAAATGTAGTCATCTTGCATGTAAAAATATATGCAGGGAAAAAAAACAAACATACTGCTGCGTTTATATTGATTTATTTTAGTCTGGTAGCCGCAGCTGAAGGAAGAAAATGTATGATTGGTGTCATGGATGCTTGCGTTTTGAACTTAGGCAGGAAATAGTCTGCTATGTTTGTATTGAATGTCAATACATCACCATTGCATTTTACTTTTATTTAGTTTAATGCCCTTTTTACGTTGGTTCCTCGCATTTGAGCATTTAGGAATTTTTAATTATATTATATGATATCAACTATGTTGATGACCTGTAAACTTTGAAAGTGTGAATGTGAAATACTCATGTACAGTACATGTACAGTGTACTTAAAGGGGATCTATTATGTTCATTTTTGGTCATTTGTATTGAGTTATGGACTTCTATAGAGCAGCTACACACGATAACTTGCATAGAAAGCTTTATAGATCTTCCAGAATCTGCACCTATTTCAGCTGTATTTCCTTAGCTTTCCAAAACGGTCTGTTTTAATTTATTCCACCCAGCTCACCTCCGGGCACGCTGTCTTTGCTGGGATTGGTCACATTCCCAAGTGCTACTGAGGACTTCCGGACTACTGCCGAGCCTTATTTTCAAATTTTGTGCATATAGGACTTGATAATAAAGGATGTCTTGGGAAAGTTAATTGAAAAGTGGTTACGAGCTATTGATAGCTCACGTAACGTAGATTTCCGACAACATCCACAATAGAAATGTGGTCATTTTGTGCCTTTAACCATGTTTAACTCGGGTACACCATTGACTGCTATGGGAAAAGGCTATTAGCAACTCCAGACATCGGTGAGCTTGCGTTTGCACCCCGCTCAATTTGGCGGATAGTCTAGATTCGCCCCCACAGCTCGTATCCGGGCACGCCCTTATACGTTATGTTGGAAATAACCGTCTTAAACCGAGCGTTCAGAGCCACCCCAAACGTTTTTCAGGGCTCACTTCTAATGCAAACCGTAATGTTGACATTACTGACAGTAAATTTGAAATATTTTACCAGTAGAGTGTGAAATCTAACCAGCAACCTTTGTCCTTCTAGGTTCATCAGGCTTGTAGAAGTTCCCTTCATTCGCTCACACCATGGTGGACTACTACCAGGTTCTTGGAGTGCGGAGGGATGCGTCTGCAGATGACATCAAGAAAGCGTCAGTTGATAAGTCATACACGTTGGTCTTTCTGTTTATCCATCAGGGATGGCCGATTGATTACATTTCCTTGATCAACATCGGACAAAAAGATGGTTTGATGTGTTATTCTCTAGACCGCGTCAATTTCAAGCTCGCCCTTAGACAGCTGGGATAGGCTCCAGCACCCCCCGCGACCATCGTGAGGAAAAAGCAGTAGAAAATGAATGAATGAATGTTTTTGTAGCAAGAGAACAGAAAACCGACTGCATGGCAAGTGGTTCGCACACAGGCCTCACAGCTAGGAGACCGTAGTTCAATTCCACCCTCAGGCATCTCTGTGTGGAGTTTGCATGTTCTCCCCGTGCATGCGTGGGTTTTCTCCGGGTACTCCGGTTTCCTCCCACATTCCAAAAACATGCTAGGTTAATTGGCCACTCCAAATTGTCCATAGGTATGAATGTGAGTGTGAATGGCTGTTTGTCTATATATGGCCCGAAGACAGCTGGGATAGGCTCCAGCACATTTTGTGAGGATAAGCGGTAGAAAATTAATGAATGAATGACAACAGAAAACGTGTTTAAATACTGTGGTTTTTTTGTAGTATAATTAGAGCCCTCTAGGTATGATTCTTGTCTGTTCAGTTTTTCCTGCGGTGGCTAAGACTGCAGTACTGAACCCTTGTGGCCAGTGTAGAGTACTACATATTACAATGTTTAGTTCATTTAATCATTTTGGTGCCATATATGGCATAGGTGACGTGGTGAAGAATAGGACCTGCTATTGTTCACCTATGCCGTATTTTGCAAAGGTTTAAGCAGATACCTTGCCTAATGTGGTCCCATCTTCCGTCCAACCTTTCAGGTACAGAAAACTGGCCCTGAGATGGCACCCTGATAAAAACCCCGAAAACAAAGACGAGGCGGAGAAGAAGTTCAAGGAGCTGTCAGAGGCTTATGAAGTCCTGTCTGATGGTTGGTTACACCACAAACCTTTTAAACCTGAAACTAAAAGATCTGTGTGGACTGTACATATTTCAGCTCTTAACTGCTGGTGATCTTTGTGTTTTTTAGTCAACAAGAGGAGCACATATGATCGCTACGGCAAAGAAGGGCTGACCGGTAGCGCTGGAGGCAGAGGTTAGTATCATCACATCACACGAGCCCAAGGCTGTTAATTAAAACCTGACAATAAATAATGAATGAATCACACCATAAAGCAGGGGTCTCAAACTCGCGGCCCGCGGGCCAAATGCGGCCCGTGAGATGCTAGTTTGAGACCCCCACCTTCATACCAAAGTTTAATGTTGAAATGACAGCTTAAAGCTGGGTGTTAACATGATTTTGCATACATACTGTTCCCCTACCCTGTTACCCCGCCCTGTTTTGCTTTGGATTAGCAGTGAAGCTAAAGGCTTATGACGCTGGGTACAAATAAACGCAGGAAATGATTTGGAATAAAACGGAAAATACACGTCAAGATAAAGCATCTCATCAAACATGTTGTTAAAGTTACGACGCTGCTGCCAGATGGAACTGAGTACGATGCTAACTTGCTAATTGGGTACAATTATTAAGTTTCATTAATGTTCATGTTAAAGGTTAAATAATTAATACTGTACATTTGAATCAGAAAATTTTTTCTACCAACTGTATGTGGTTTCTTACGTTTTTATTTGCTGTTATTTTATTATTTTACTTATTTATTACTGAAGCACTTTGTGTTGCATGTCTCTGCAGGAAAAGTGCTCTACAAATAAAGTTGATTTGATTTGAACAAAAGCCACACCAAAGATGCTTACTAGCAAGAAGTAATAGGAAGGCTAGGCTAGGCCCCCCCCACTCCCATAAAAATCATATTTGGTCATACAAGTATATCCTTAAAGTGCATTATATAATAGTTAGCTTAAAAAATCAGGTAAAATACATTTTCATTGAATTACATGAGAAATAAATTGAATGAATTATGATTCTGATGTGTTCCAGGCGGCCACTACCATAACGGAGACCATTTCCACGAACCCTTCACATTCCGAAACCCGGAAGATGTCTTCAGGGAGTTCTTTGGCGGCAGGGACCCATTTGCAAACTTTTTCGGTGAGTAATTTTTGGGGTTTGTTTTGGTTTTTGTTGTTGTTGTCGTCTGTGAAAAAAGCTGACTCTCTTCTTCTTCAAGGTGCAGATCCATTTAGTGATGATCCTTTCTTCGGCAGCGGCCGGCGACACCAAAGCCGGGCAAGTCGGAGTCGAACAGGTGGCTCATATTTAGGGGGTTTTGTGGGCTTAACGCCCTTTGGGGCCAGCTTCTCACCTTTTGATACAGGTACTATAAAACTATCAGCAAATATCTATACTGTATGAATATACATTCATACTTTCAATCTGCTTCTGCTTCGCAGGTTTTGGTTCATTTGGCTCCATGGGCACCATTGGTCACATGGGTCACATGGGCCATATGGCGACCATGGGCGGTCTGGGGGGCGGGGGCTTCACCTCCTTTTCCAGCAGCTCCTTTGGGGGAGGCGGCGGCGGAGGAGGAATGGGGAACTTTCGTTCCGTGTCGACGTCCACGAAGATCGTCAATGGCAGGAAGATCACAACTAAAAGGTAAAGTCATTCTGTGCAAGGAAATTGATTCCGCTTGATCCGACCCGGCTTGAAATAAGCTAGGAAAATAAATGTTCCAAGGATTAGTAGCTATCGGCCAATTTCATTTGGTAAAAGTATCTCCAGTAGTATAAAAGTATAGCCAGTAGTACATTTCAACATCTACACTGTATGTATGGGATCAATATTGGTATTGGTATCGGCCGATTTCACTCATGGATTATCGGTGATGGGACATTCCCAGTTTTTCTATTTACTTTATTTATTCATTCATTTTCTACCGCTTTTCCTCACGAGGGTCGCGGGGGTGTTGGAGCCTATCCCAGCTGTCTTCGGGCGAGAGGCGGGGTACACCCTGGACTGGACGCCAGCCAATCACAGGGCACATATAGACAAACAACCATTCACATAGAATGTGGTTATTCACATAACCATAGAAGACACACCAAAATACAACATTCATTGGTTAATACACAATTAAAACATGAGTAAAAGCGGGACGGGGCGGGGCACAGCAGTCAGATATAAAAAGTTAGACATTAAAAATAATGCCCCTGTTCCAGAGGGTGGGGGCAGCGATGGAGAAGGCTCTGTCTCCCCAGGTTCGGAGCTTGGTCTTACAGGGGGCGTGCCAGGAGGTTTGAGTCTGAGGAGCGAAGTGGACACGGGGGATTGTGTGGATGGATGGAGGAGGTCTGTGAGATATGGGGGGGGGGGTCAGATCGTGAAGGGCTTTGTGGGTGATGAGAAGAATTTTGAAGTGAATGCGTTGGGGAACGGGAAGCCAGTGGAGGTTTTGGAGGACAGGGGTAATGTGTTCACGGAAGCGGGTGGAGGTGAGGAGGCGGGCAGCGGAGTTCTGAATATATTGTAGTTTGTTGAGGGTGGTGGAGACGGGCGGGGGGGGGGGGGGGGGGGGTGCATCTCACTGCGGAGGAGCAGTCATCACATCGATGCTAGATAAAAGTTAAACTACGACAGAAATATTTTGCACATGGTTGAATATTTATTCCTATGCTGTTTAAATGTGTGTTTAAGAAAGCTGAATCCTACTGTGTTCAGTGTTTACATTTAAATAAATATTTGTTTAAACTTGAGACCTGTAATATTTCTTATCATTGTCATTTTTTCATGTAAATTTAGGGAGCAAAAGCAGAATCGGCCCAAGCAAAATCGGCCATCGGCTAAGTGTGATGGGGGAAAAAAATCGGTATCGGCATCAGCCCGAAAAAAAAAACCATATCAGTCGATCCCTAGTTGACACCAGCAGCTTCAGAAAGTATGGCGAGATGAGATGTTCATCTGCTGTCCCATTGCAGAATCGTGGAGAACGGTCAGGAGCGGGTGGAGGTGGAGGAGGACGGCCAGCTACGGTCGCTGACCATCAACGGCAAAGAGCAGCTGCTGCGACTGGAACACAAGTAGAGAAGATGTTTCCTGGACATGTTGAACCTCAGCACAAACTTGAGTATCATCAAGAAGAAGAAAAAAAAAAAAGCAACAAGAAATCCTGCTTGACCTGGTTTCGGTTGTACATACTTTCTTTCCCTTCGTGGTCTCATGCTTCATTCCCATCAGCAACTATGCATTTCCTTCCATATTGGTCATAGAAAGCAACCTTAGCATGGGGCTCAGGTTGGTGTTGATGTTTCCGTGTTTGGGACCCCGCCTCGTTTCCAGTATTCCTGCATTCCACAAAGTTTTTTTTTTTGTAAATATGACCAATATCCCAAAAGTAGAAATCAGCAGAGGCTGATCCGGTCTTTGTTTATTGCTCGTCTAAGCGCTTCTTAATATTTTTATTAAAAAAAAGAATTCCAGTGCTGGTAGAATTTGTCACAATTTTCTATGTGTTTGTGTTTATTTAAATAATGCATGTACTGTATACCTGTTGATGTTGAGTCTTAAACAACTGGTCATTTACGAATGAACTACACTGCCTGGCCACAACAAAAGTCAACATCTAATAATAAGATGATTGTGTGTGGATGGTTATATTTCAGTGGGAAATAAGCTAAGCATGAAACCATAAAGGCACTCCTTCCAAATAATAGTGTGCGGCCTTTTGTTGTGTCCAGGCAGGGTACAAATTAAGAAATTCAGTGTACTTTGTAAAGCAATACATTGGAGTTTTTTTCTGTTTTGGGGATCTTGTGCTTTTGGTCTATTCTCTGCTGTAAAGTCATTACATTTTTTTTTTTTTTACTTTATTCACGTCATTTTAGCCACACTTGGAAAGATGTTGCTTTTCCATGGATAGTGAGATTTGATTCCTGTTATGTCACCAGTTTAAAAAAATGTAAGAATAAACTTGTGTGTACAGGTTTGGGCAGGCGTTTATGTGACTTAGCGTGAATGTCGTCATTTAGGACAATGTTGTGTAAAAAGTAGTGAAACGCGGGTTCAAGAGGTACTACTTCATTGCTGTCAAACCTGACTGATTGAGTTTCCACAAAGTAGGATTTTGAATTTTTCTGTAGTTCCATCATGGAAAACCAGTGTATGACTTCATCAATAATAATTTTTTTATTTTTTCTGCTCATTTGAGGTGGCTCAGGCGTCTAGTCCGGATGCCATTCGCCCTTTACTCGGTATCACATCGGAAAGGAAATCATTGATATCACTAACGCAAACTGGCCGTGACCAAGACTACTAATCAACCTCAAGGTAAACTCAACCCTAAATCCCCGACGTCACTTCCTGTCCGCTCCCTGCTCAGCACCCCAAGCACCAGCACCCATTTACAGCAACACACACAAACACAGATCTTATTCATGTCATTCTGTCATTATGTCTAGGTGACTATAGGGGTGTTATTACATGACTGGAGGGTTCTAATGTTCAAAAATGTATTTGGAATTTTTGCACTAATGATGAAACAATTCCATTTCTAAATAAGGAATCCTACTTTGCGGAAATTCACTCACTATGGGACCAATTAACAGTGATAAACAAGGGACTACTGTATTCCACTTCATTGCAAATGTTTCAATTAGGCAACCGATATGTCATTCATTCATTCATTTTCTACCGCTTTTTCCTCACGAGGGTCGCGGGGGGTGCTGGAGCCTATCCCAGCTGTCTTCGGGCATGAGGCGGGGTACACCCTGGACTGGTGGCCAGCCAATCACAGGGCACATATAGACAAACAGCCATTCACACTCACATTCATACCTATGGACAATTTGGAGTGGCCAATTAACCTAGCATGTTTTTGGAATGGGGGAGAAAACCCACGCATCCACCGCCCACCGATATGTCAAATTTGCATAATTTTTTCTTACTTCCAATAGGCCGTTTTCAAGCACAGAACAGCATGATTTATGAATGATGTTTTGATAATACCCCTGCTTTTTGTGGGGGTTATATAATGGCGCAAGTGAAAGATGAAGTAATTGATACATTTGCAATAAAAGTAACTGTCGTCATGATTAGATTAGATGCTGAACCTTCCTCCTTCTCTCTTCAATTGTCATTTGTTTACCTCGGGCACTTCTGAAACACATTTAAAGTATCAAATGTTGATAGTAGCTGCTCTAGTTACTAATTAATAATTACTAATTATTGATAATGTGAGATGATCCACGAACTCGTAGAAGTTAAACATTTGCGTCTCACAGCCCGTGTGGTGCGTTCAGGGGAGGTGTGTGGATCCACATTAATTGTTAGGGGTAGCGGTGTGGCGCTGTCCTGAGTGCTGAAGACAGCCTGCAAGGTCTCCTTCCTCTCTCTCTCTCTCTCTCTCTCTCGCTCTCCCTCCCTCCCTCTCTCTCTCTCTCTCCCCCTCCGCCTGTCTAACTGATCCTTTAGTCTCTTGACCATGAGGCTGGATGAACCAGTTCTCTGTTGGCGTCTTCACCCTTTGGCTCCTCAAGGAAGTGCACAGAAAGGCTTTTCCTGGATGATTCTTCTCCTGGCCAACATGCGGGTGTTTCCTCCTATCTACCACAGCTTCCGTGTAGCACGGAGCGGAGAAACGCTGTCTTAGCAACCTGGCCCGCTGTGCTGGGACTTCCAGGATGAGGCAAAGCTCCACTCGATGAGTTCCTCAGCAGAATCCACACAGGTAAGATTCACATTTGTGAAGGAAACTGATGACTTCATTTCATTTTAGAAAGCCGTTTTTTTTTTAGCCTCTACCTTTTGTGCTCCATGTACTTTTTCAACTTGATGCATTCAGGTGCGTAATCGCAGGATAAGCCAAGCCTGCCTAATCTCCTGACAACCAATTAGAAATGAACGCTCTCACTTTAGACTTTAATTCTGGGAGATAAATCCGGGACTGTTCAATTGGGAAAAAGCTTTTTCTAAAAAGGGAAATAGTAAAATACACAATATCTCCAGTTGAATGGGTAGAAATCAGCAGAGGCTGATTCGGTCTTTGTTTATTGCTCGTCTAAGCGCTTCTTAATATTTTTATTAAAAAAAAAAATTATTCCAGTGTTGGTAGAATTTGTCACAATTTTCTTTGTGTTTGTGTTTATTTAATAATGCATGTAATGTATACCTGTTGATGTTGAGTCTTAAACAACTGGTCATTTACGAATGAAATACACTTCCTGGCCACAACAAAAGTCAACATTAAATAGTAAGATGATTGTGCGTGGATGGTTATGTTTCAGTGGGAAGTAAGCTAAGCATGAAACCATAAAGGCACCCCTTCCAAATATTAGTGTGTGTGTGGCCTTTTGTTGTGTCCAGGCAGGGTACAAATTGAGACGTTCAGTGTACTTTGTAAAGCAAAATACATTGAAGTTTTCTTAGGGAAATAGTAAAATACACATGAAACGCTCCAAATCTATGTGCTCGATGGAAGCAAAGTACTTCATTCATGAGTATGTTCTATAACCAGATCATGCAGTGAAGAAAATGTAGTATGAAAAACATTTTTTACGATATATTAAAACATGTCATGTCCAGATCTGAGCTAAAATACTTGCTTTGGAAGTCATCTTATCCATATAAACATTTTAATAGTATCAATAAAACATAGCGTCAATAGCTCCAGGAAAACTTTATCTGATGTCATCACACACAGGCTCCAGCATACGCCACCCTATAGACGATAAGTGGTATAGAAGATGGATGGATGATGGAGTGATGGATGGATGGACGGGTGATTGATGGATGGATGTGTGTGGTACAGTTACAGTTAGACATTTTACATTTATTGGACATTATTTACACACAATTGTCTATATCTGCCCTGCCATTGGCTGGCCACTAGTCCAGGGTGTACCCCGCCTATCACCCAAAGACACGCTGGGATAGGCTCCAGCATACCCCTGTCACCCTATATATATATATATATATATATATATATATATATGTGTGTGTGTGTGTGTATGTGTATGCATGGCAGTAATTTAGAAATTATATGACTTTTTAATATTGTCATTGTTTTGACAAAATATTCATATTGACATTATTATTATATATTATATTTATATTATTTATATTATATTGACAATGTATTATATTTAAATTGCAATATAGAACAAATGTTATTTATAATTTGTAAATTCTATGAATTTTTAGCATTATTGTCATTTTTTTTCAATTATTTTATATACTTGTATTTGCATAGAAAATAATTCTTAAATAATAATAATTTGTAAATAATGAATGGTTTAATATGCTTATATAGCCATATAAAATGTTTTTTTACCATAGTTTGTAAATGATGGAACTTTTTTAAATGATTTTAATTAGAGTTTATTAATAATAATTAATAATTGTTTGCCAATATAAACATTTATATTTTATTATTATATTTATAGTAATACCTATATACCTATATATATATTTTAAATAAAAAATTGTAGAATATTTTTGTAATTATTTAGAAAATAATGCAAGATTTAATGTATTGCCATTATGATATACAGTAGAATGTATTTATAGTAACTTTGAAGTGATAATAATTGTTTGTAATTTAACTGATTATTGCTAATGATAACCATGAGTATAGTTACTGTATAGCCGTTTTATACGCGTCTATTATGTACTGTATATCTTTCCTTTATGAGAATGTCATCTCCTTGACCTGAGATGACAATGAAAGACTGGAAGCGGTCGTGGCAGTACTTCCTGCCACCCCTCCATGATCTGATACCTTTAGGTAGGATGGTGGTGACATAGTTGTGTGCCCTACGGGTGTCCCAGGAGAAGATAGACCGACTATAATTAACTGAGGCAGACTTGAGCCAGGGCAGACGAAGCCTAATGCCTGGAGGAGGATTTGTGGAAGGCCATTATACAATCAGATAACGTCCCACTGTCAAAGGACATCTAATGGCGGCATAAGCCTGCAGTGCTCCACACCAATGTGTTCTCCTCAGACAAACCATCAGGGCTAAGGATGGACTCCTTCGTTTCTGTTTGTCTCTTTTAGGACTCCATCTTCATCTAGAAGGACAGTCGTGATAGTCCATTGTTTCTTAGCTAAATATCGACCAATACAGTTCAATTTCCACAAGAGACCATGAAGACCAGACTCGCATGCCGAGACAGCCATGGTTATTTGAATCAGGTGCTGAGCATATGGAGGACTAGACGCCTTCAACCTCAAGTCAATAATCATATCACATCAGTGTGATGTAATACTGCCCTCCAATTTGCTGTTTTACTAAAATACTTTATGTACTGTATTTAAGTCAAATTGCAGTATTTCAGATATATAATCGCTGTACTCTAACATCATACTTTTACTTTGTACTTGTCTGTTTTTTAGCCATGGAGCCAAGCAGAAGCTGTATTCCTATCTGAAAAGCGCCAGGTGAGCTCGGTGGGCCGAAGCCACGTTGTGCCCACCAGCCCCCGCCACCCCCGAGTAAAGGTCGCATCCACGAGCATCCTCAAACGATGACGGAGAAAGTGCTCTACAGCGCGCCAAAGGTCAGCGCCCGGACCCCGGGGGCTCCTATACTGCCCCCCGAACCCATAGACATCATTCGCGTCAAGGCCCGCTCTCGGAGAGTCAGGCTCAACGTTGGGGGTCTAACACATGAAGTTCTATGGCGAACCCTGGACCGCCTACCCAGGACCCGTCTGGGACAGCTAAGAGACTGCAACACCCACGAGTCATTGCTAGAAGTCTGCGATGACTACAGCCTCTCTGAGAACGAGTACTTCTTTGACCGCCATCCTGTGGCCTTCTCCTCCATTCTCAACTTCTACAGAACGGGCAAGCTGCACATGATGGAGGAGATGTGCGCCCTGTCTTTCGGACAGGAGCTGGACTATTGGGGCATCGATGAGATCTACCTGGAGTCCTGTTGCCAGGCGCGGTATCACCAGAAGAAAGAGCAGATGAACGAGGAGCTGAGAAGGGAGGCGGAGACTCTGAGAGACAAGGAAGGGGAGGAGCAGGACCTCGGATGCTGTCCCGACCAGAGACAGAAGCTCTGGGACCTCTTGGAGAAACCCAGCTCATCTGTAGCAGCAAAGGTAACATCAGCTCACCCTTCCTGGTGTACCCCCAAAATGATGTTGCTACCCGCTCAGTAATCATGAGTTAGCCTCCAGCAGATGCGCGCCCCGAGTCATTCAGAGTCTATGTTGGGGGTCTGGGCCAGTCTTCTGGGTCTTTGGACTTGCTAGCATAGCATGTCCATACGCTCACAAGACTACCAACCTCACGCCTCTCTCCTTCATGATGACCCTGAACGCACCATATTAACTTGACCGAAACAAAACAGCAAGTAACGCATGTGGATGAAACCACGTTACATCATCCGTCCATACGTTCCTCACCCTGTCAACCATCCATCTGCTATCCTCCATCCAACATCTGTCTGTCTATCATCCAACATCATCCATCATCTGGCGTCCATTTATTGTCATCCAGCCATGCATTTTTCACTACTTATCATCCATCCGTCTATCATGCACCCGTCATCCATCTTTCTATCACCCATCATCCATCCATCCATCCATCCATCCATCATCCACCATCATCCATTCGTCACCCATCATCTGGCGTCCATTTATTGTCATCCAGCCATGCATCTTTCACTACTTATCATCCATCCATCTATCATACACCCATCATCCATCCATTTACCACCCGTCATCCATCTTTCTATCACCCATCAAACCATCATCTATCCATCCACCATCATCTATCCATCCATTTACCACCCGTCATCCATCTTTCTATCACCCATCAGCCCATCATCCATCCATCCATTTACCACCCGTCATCCATCTTTCTATCACCCATCAACCCATCATCCATCCATCCATTTACCACCCATCATCCATCTTTCTATCACCCATCAACCCATCATCCATCCATCCATTTACCACCTGTCATCCATCTTTCTATCACCCATCATCTATCCACCATCATCTATCCATCCATCACACCAACATCTGTCCATTCATTTGTCTATCATCATCCATCCATAACCCGTCATGCATCCATCCATCATCCATCTAGCCAGCCACCTCTCTACCATCCATCCATCCATCTATCCATGTTATAGCACCTACCCTGTCAGGGTTGTGAGCATTGGAGGCAACCCCATCTTAGCATGAGTGGAATGTGCCCACTACATTCTACTACAATGTGTCCACTACATTTTACTACAATGTGTCCACTACATTCCAACGCACGTAGAGACAAACAAGCACATTGACTGCCTCAGTCACCCAAGTCAGCCGGGATCCATCAGTGACATAAATGAGCATAAAGAATAAAGGCCAGGATTACTAAATATAACAGAGTGCTTGTGACTATTTCAGAAGTGTTGTGTCAGCGCCAAGGAAGCCTCTTAAGCCGTGCGCCATGACGCTGTGTGTCACTCAGCTCTTAACCAATGACAGGCTCCTCCTGCTTAACACTCGACATGCTGGGGTTCTCTTTGGAATACTTGTATACACACACTGTGTACAGTGTGTGTTCCCCAGTGTGTGAATTGTGAGTGTTAATTAATTGATTTTCCAAATCAATTAAGGCCAGAAATTCTGCAATATTTAGCCAAGTCGGATTTGAATATTTTAACACATTATATTCATAATTGAATAATGGCACACAATAAAGGGATAACACGTACATCTCAGATGTTTTTGGGGTCATAATGGGGGTCATGGTAGAGCTAGTGAGGACACACACACACACACATACACACACATACACACCTGGCTGAGAATAGTAATAGAATAGTAATCTCCTTTTACGGCCATCATGGTGACTGTGAGGAGGAAAAATGGTGCATCCAGTTCCTGGTGTGCATCCAGTTCCTGGTGGGCATTCAGTTCCTGGTGGGCATTCAGTTCCTGGTGTTAATCCAGTTCCTGGTGGGCATTCAGTTCCTGGTGTTCATCTACTTCCTGGTGGGCATCCATTTCCTGGTGTTCATCCAGTTCCTGGTGGGCATTCAGTACCTGGTGTTCATCCAGTTCCTGGTGTGCATCCAGTTCCTGGTGGGCATTCAGTACCTGGTGTTCATCCAGTTCCTGGTGTGCATCCAGTTCCTGGTGTGCATCCAGTTCCTGGTGTGCATCCAGTTCCTGGTGGGCATTCAGTTCCTGGTGTTCATCTAGTTCCTGGTGTTCATCCAGTTCCTGGTGTGCATCCAGTTCCTGGTGTTCATCCAGTTCCTGGTGTTCATCCAGTTGCGGGTATGCATCCATTTCCTGGTGTTCATCCAGTTCCTGGTGTGCATCCAGTTCCTGGTGTTCATCTAGTTCCTGGTGTTCATCCAGTTCCTGGTGTGCATCCAGTTCCTGGTGTTCATCCAGTTCCTGGTGTTCATCCAGTTCCTGGTGTTCATCCAGTTGCGGGTATGCATCCATTTCGTGGTGTTCATCCAGTTCTTGGTGTGAATCCAGTTCCTGGTGGGCATCCAGTTCCTGGTGTGCATCCAGTTTCTGGTGTTCATCCAGTTCCTGGTGTTCATCCAGTTGAGGGTATGCATCCATTTCCTGGTGTTCATCCAGTTCCTGGTGTGCATCCAGTTCCTGGTGGGCATCCAGTTCCTGGTGTGCATCCAGTTCCTGGTGTTCATCCAGTTCCTGGTGTTCATCCAGTTCCTGGTGGGCATCCAGTTCCTGGTGTTCATCCAGTTCCTGGTGTTCATCCAGTTCCTGGTGTTCATCTAGTTCCTGGTGTGCATCCAGTTCCCGGTGGGCATCCAGTTCCTGGTGTTCATCCAGTTCCTGGTGTGCTCCCAGTTCCTGGTGTACTTCCACTTCCTGGTGTTCATCCAGTTCCTGGTGGGTGTCCAGTTCCTGGTGTTCATCCAGTTCCTGGTGGGCATCCAGTTCCTGGTCCAGTTCCAGTGCGGGAGCCTGACTTGCTTTGTTTACTCTTCCACCTCCAGTATTTTTGATTATGACTGATGTCCAAAGGGTGGCACCCACTCCTTTCTTAGTTAGCTTTTTTCTTAGTAACCTTTTTTCCACGTAGATCATCACAGATCATTCAAACTTACCATGAGGATATTTTTTGTCTTTCAATGGCAAAAAGGGGCTTCCATAGGAAGGCCGGCCATGTGGGCTGGATCCTCTGCTACCTCATGTGACCTTCTGTAATCCACTTTAAGCCCAGAGGTTTCCCCTCAAAATAGCCAGGAGTTTTTCAGTTTTTCACTCGAGAACGGAAGCATTTAGTATTTCATGCTGTGGTTTTTCCTATTCTGTGTTCTTTGTGTCTATTTTGCAATGAAGTATGCATTCATTGGAAATACTAATCCCATCGACCCCCCCAACACACACACACACACACACACACTGCAGGAGGTCATCATTTATCAACATACTTCATTGCTTTTTTTTGAGAAGAGTATTGTATTTGTTCTCTGGACTACTATGACTTGATTCCTCTTGCTGGGGGGTAAGACTGACTAACCACTTGTACCACCTCTATCCTGTCTATAGATAGCAAGATAATCCTATTAGAATTATCCTGAAATGTCCTACCAAGGGCTGCAGCCAGCAACGACTCATGCTTATGGACGCAGTCCTTAGGACGTCATGCCAACCCTCTTTAACCCGGAAAACCATCAACTTAGTAGCCATCACTTACTGAGAAATATGCAAATATGTGGGTTTTTAGCGATAGAGATGCGGTGACGTCACTCGAAGGGGTCAGAGATAATGAAATGTAGCACGGCTGTTGATTGACAGAGGACTAGCCATCCAGCAAGAAATAACGAAGCCACTTTTCGGTCCGATGTGTTGAAAGACTTTGGCTTTTGGCAAAGAGGCGCTGGCTGTTTGTAGGGCATTTGAAGGTCAAGTAAAATACCACGGTAAACAGTGCCGTAGGACTTCACACAGCGCCGCGTGTGCAGTAGCAAAGGCTAGGGTTCTAGCCAGGGGCCATATGGGCAATTGCCCAAACGATCCACCATGTGATGTGGATGAAACCAAAGAAGTATAGCAGGGGGGTAGGTGCCCTTGGACCTTAGTCCCCCAGGTTAGTAAAAAGATAAAAACTGGATGTTATAGTAAAGATTGAATTGTTTATATTATATTAATAGACCAAGTATCTCAGTCGATGAGTTAGCTTAGCATTGGCTGCCGGTTGGGTGATGGTAGGAAATGATAATCAGTTTGTGTCAACAAAACATGGAAAAGACAAAGTCTAAGCCATCAGGTGTGCAGTTTAGAAGAAAGGGGGCCACAGATGAAGGTATGGCGCTATAGGATACGCCACATTATGGGATGTATATGATCAGATAAGCTAACGTTACTTGGTGGCTATAGACTAACTCCTGTTCATTTCTTTTCTTGAATGAAACTTTTATTAAGCCCTGTGATTGGCTGGCGACCAGTCCAGTGCTGGGATAGGCTCCAGCACTCCCCGCGACCCTTGTGAGGAAAAGCGGAAGCAAATGAATGAATGAATGAACTTTTATTAGTCAAATGTAATTTAAGGAAGCTGCACGGCGGAGAAGTGGTTAGCACACAGGCCTCACAGCTAGGAGACCCAAGTTCAATTCCACCCTCGGCCATCTCTGTGTGGAGTTCCCATGTTCTCCCTGTGTATGCGTGGGTTTTCTCCGGGTACTCCGGCTTCCTCCCACATTCCAAAAACATGCTAGGTTAACTGGCGACTCCAAATTGTCCGTAGGCATGAATGTGAGTGTGAATGGTTGTTTGTTGCTGGGATTGGCTCCAGCATCCCCCTTGAGGATAAGCAGTAGAAAATGAATGAATGTAATTTCAGGGGAGCTTGAACTTGTGGAATAAAAACATGGTTGGAAAAGTTTTCTGAGGTGGGGAGAAGGGGGTCTGGGACGTGTTTGAAACTGTTGGGGGGGGGGGGGGTTGAACAGCTTTGGTCCTGTTAATTCAACCATAAGAGATGCAGGTTGCACTTGATTTCAATATGAATCTTGGATTATTGTTATGTTGAACTTTTATTGAGCACGGCCTAACATGGGCTGCTGTAGCAGACGTAACCCAAGCAAGTATAAAGTCAACTTTGAACTCCTGATGTCATCTTTTGCCCGCTCACAATTCGGCTTCTTTAGCGCTTGAGCACATTTACAGGAACACACATTATGAGCCATACTGTATTTATATCTTATCTACTCTATCTTGGGTACTGGTACTGGTGTTGTTTCATGTCAAGAAGGCTCTGATACATATCATATACAGGTTGTCTGTGCTCCAACTGTAAACATCTAGTATTTCCACGTAATGCGTAGATATACGGCTTCAGAAATGTTTAGTTCATGGTCGATACAGATATCAATGTACAGCAGGTGTCTCAAACTCAATTTACTTGGGGGGCCACTGGAGCTCGGGTCTGGGTGAGACTGGGCCGCATCAGGTTTTCCAAAAAAAAAAACGCATTTATTAAAAACAAAAAAATTTGGTTCCAATTTTCTACAAGAAAAGCTCTGATAAAACAATCCACTGTTCTCAAATATCTTACTTTTTATTTTTCTACACAAAATAAGATGAAAAATAAATAAACAAATCAAGAATAAAGAAAATCAATCAATCAGTAATAAATAAATAAATATAATAATAATAAAAGGGCAAATAATAAAAACTTAAGAAACCACATATAGTTGGTGGGTAGACAATTTTTTTTTTTCAGATTAAAATTACCAAAGCATTATTAGAGCCCTGTAGACATGACAAAACACGACTATAGTCACATTTATACTTTTTTTTATTTACAACATATTGCGCAACTGCAGGGTCTTGAGACACATGCTAACTCGCAAACTAGAAAGCTAGCGACCTAAACGGTAGCCTTCAAGTTATTTCCTTTAAACTTAAATAGCCAAAAACTTACCACTTCCACACGGATAGGGAGGATAACTATTAACAGTTATTTAACCTTTAACATGAACATTAATCAAATGTAATAATTTTTTCTGGGTACATGATACCATACAGCATCCATATCAAACTTGCGCGGGCCGCACTAACTTTCATATTAAGGCGGGGGCCTCAAACTAGTGTCCTGCGGGCCTCATGCACAAGTTTGTGAACCAAGCTCATACGCAGACCTGGTGTCCTCTCGTTGTCTTACAGATCCTGGCTATGATCTCCATCCTGTTCATCATCATTTCCACCATTTCACTGTCACTCAACACGCTGCCAGAGCTGCAGGTTGTGGATGAATTCGGCCAGTTCAATGACAACCCAAACCTGGCCCACGTGGAAGCGGTGTGCATCGCCTGGTTCACCATGGAGTACCTGCTGCGCCTGCTGTCGGCGCCCAATAAGTGGAATTTCATCAAAGCGCCGCTGAACATCATCGATTTGCTGGCGATTCTGCCTTACTTTGTGACTCTCTGCCTCACCGAATCCAACAAGAACGTCATGCAGTTCCACAACGTGCGCCGTGTGGTGCAGATATTTCGCATCATGAGGATCCTCAGGATACTGAAGTTGGCCAGGCACTCCACCGGACTGCAGTCTTTGGGTTTCACTTTACGTAGGAGCTACAATGAATTGGGTCTATTGATTCTATTCTTAGCTATGGGCATCATGATCTTCTCTAGTTTGGTGTTCTTTGCTGAGAAAGATGAAGACTCCACCAAATTCACCAGCATCCCCGCTTCTTTCTGGTGGGCGACCATTACTATGACCACTGTTGGTTATGGAGACATCTACCCACAAACGCTGCTGGGAAAGATTGTTGGAGGACTCTGCTGTATTGCCGGTGTGCTTGTTATTGCCCTTCCTATTCCGATCATTGTGAACAACTTCTCCGAGTTTTATCGGGAGCAAAAGAGACAAGAGAAAGCCATCAAAAGGAGAGAAGCTCTTGAAAGAGCTAAACGAAGTGGAAGTATCATTTCGATTAATCCCAAAGATGCTTTTGCACGGAACATGGAGCTCACAGATGTGTTGGTGGAAAAGAAAGAGGACAGTAAGTGTCCTACAGACAACCATCTCTCACCTAGTCGCTGGAGCTACCATAAACAGTATTCCAACATGGAGATAGGCAGCCCCACTCAGTCTAAACATTACCAGGAAGTGGCCCAAGTGGGTTCCCATGAATGCATCAAACCCTTAACCAACAAAAGCAGCTCAAATATTACGATCCTCGACGACAAGACAGCAAAGCATAATAAACTTATAGAGGAGATGGAGATGAGCGAGATGAACTCCGCCCAAAGCCAAGAAACTTCAAGTGCAGAGTCGAGGACATTCTCCAACACAACTGAGGGCGGAGAAACCAGAAAAGGAAGTTCTGTCATTCCCGGTGTTAGTAGCAGACAACTACGTGTGCCCCCTCCCTTGGATCTGAGTCAAATTAGTGCCAAGAGCGCCGACAATACCCAGCCGCTTACAACTGTCAAAGAAGGTCCGCAGAACTTCAGCCCCAAATCGAGCACGACTACGGGCGGCCTCTGCAGCTCCTCCACAGATCCTATCAGCATGCAGAAGACAAGGGCACACAAGAGTGACTTGATTGGAGTGCAAGAGGATGCGTTTAAGGCGGTGACGACACCTTCGGCAGCCCCCGCCTCCGCATCCGCCGCCGCTGGTTCGACCAGGCTTGCTCAGCTCCTGTCAGAAGACGCGGCGTCCAGTAGATTTGCTCCGAGCTCGGCAGCGCAAGAAGTTACCTCCCCGTTGGCTCTCCTACAAGCTACGTCTCTGACGGAGCAATCTGTTAGTCCAAGCAACTCTAAGTTGGAAGGTGAGAGATTAGAAGGTGAAGGGCAGCTCACGGGATTAAGCCATCGGGGGAGGAATCCCGTGGATCGCTCAGGCAGCAGTCCTCCGCGGAAGACCGGTATTCTCAACTGCTCACAGGAACTGGTAACTGTTGAGCCCGCCTCAACAGTTAGGGAGGCGTCGCCCCTAGGTAGGGAAAGACAAGAAAACCACATTCTAGACCGAAGTCTGACACCACCCAATGAAACTAGCATGTGAGGCCAAATCCTTCACAGAACTGAATGAACTGATGCCATATCCTTTCAGTCCACAAACCCACTATCGCCTCCTCTGGGTGTCGTTTTGCACACCCGGGGAAGTAAAAATGCGGGGTGCCCGGACACAATCGAAATCTCACGTTGTCACATGGTACTTTGGAGTATTTACATCGGCTGTATCGGTATATGGATTTGGAATCCAGATCAGATTTTCTGAACATTCAGTTCAGAGTATTTACATCGGCTGTATCGGTATATGGATTTGGAATCCAGATCAGATTTTCTGAACATTCAGTTCAGAGTATTCACATCGGCTGTATCGGTATATGGATTTGGAATCCAGATCAGATTTTCTGAATATTCAGTTCGGTACAGAGTCGTTATCGGTTTCCCACGCTACACCTCAAGTGAGGGACAGGAAGTGTTTATGGCGTCTACTCGGAAACAGCAATAGTGCAAGTCCAGCCTGTGGCTAGCGGGAATGGTGGCTAGCTATCGTGCCAAGATGGTTAGAGTCTCCTGGGAAACACTTGACCTTTCCCAGTGAAATAATCCCAGACACGGACAAAGACGGTGAATAAGACGCTGGAATTATGGAGGGTTCCCAATGAATGATGATCCCTGATTGTCGAAGGTATTGCTTCCATAGCCAAACACACGTCTCAGGTATCTCAGCACACGACTATGGTGCATTTAAAAAAGTGCGAAATCTCAATGCTTGGGGAAAAAGGCATGATTAGTGACGCGTAAAGACGTCAACATTTTTGAAGCTGTACATATTTATCACATATTTATAAATTATTACCGACCTATGGGGAATGGGACATGTTTCGGGAGGCAAAAACGTTGCTATTTTTTGATTAAAATATATATATGTTTGTATTAGGACTGTAAAATGATTACTAATTTTAATCGGATGAATCAAAGTTGTTTAAATGAATTAATCATGATTAATCACCATTAGGGACTTTTATTAAAGTCAAATGTAATTTAAGGAAGCTGCACGGCGGAGAAGTGGTTAGCGTGCACACCTCACAGCTAGGAGACCAGGGTTCAATGTTCTCCCCGTTGCATGCGTGGGTTTTCTCCGGGTACTCCGATTTCCTCCCACATTCCAAAAACATGCTAGGTTAATTGGTGACTCCAAATTGTCCATAGGTATGAATGTGAGTGTGAATGGTTGTTTGTCTATATGTGCCCTGTGATTGGCTGGCCACCAGTCCAGGGTGTACCCCGCGACCCTCGTGAGGAAAAAGCAGTAGAAAATGAATGAAATTACGTCTGAAATAACAACCATTGAAAGATCATTTGGAAGTTTTTAATGCACCAATCAATATGAGATCGAATAATGTTAGTATTATGCATGCTAGTATTTTACCAGGTAAGAGTTTCCCATTCAGTTAAAGCACAAATGCTAATAAGTAATAATAATAGGTGATAAATAATGATGCCAGTGTTTTGGTGCCCCCTAGCGGCTGCGGCAGACTAAGCAGCCACAATGTGGCAAGAAACAACTCTGCCACAAAAGCTAAGCCATCTTATTTATTTTTTTTTGCATTTTGTTCCTTTACTGTATCCGAATTGAAGAGTGACCTTGAAACCCAGGTCCCCAGGCCCCCGGGTCCCCAGGAACCGTGACGTTATATATTTATTTGACATCAAACATGGGCGAGTACTTCATAATTTTGGGCACATATGCAAGCCAAAACAGAGCCTTGACTGAATGAGAAGATTGATGATGAAGTGAAATATTTTTGAGACAAAGTATACTTTTGGAACCTGCTCATGACATAAACATCTTCTCCACCCCACCATGACCCATCCGTGCAGCCCAAAGTCAACACTTTCTATGTTGTACATGTACTTTTTTATGCTCGTATCGCATTTATTTGAGCCCTTTTTACTCAATAATACCTGAAATAAAAGTAGCTTCTCCAATGTCAAAGAGGAAATGGATTGGGAAGACAAAAATAACATTAAAAGCGAACGCTGACGAGGGTACAGGTGTTTGGCGCTTTTGGTCTCTATGAGACTTATATACATTTGCTATTGTTGTCTTTGTCGAATTTAACGGCTGACTGCACAAAAAAAACGAACGTGGGCCAAGAAACAAGATGTTGTATGTACATATTCAAACAATATGATCCTTTTATTGTCACTCAATGTCAAATATAAAAATACTCACGCCATACTGACGCCATTTTGATCAATTAAAAGATTTACAAAACAAGCTAAAAGCATCCCGTGTAGACATGCTGACAAGTTTCACGAAAAAAAAACATCTTTGGAATACCTAATAAAGCCTATTATGATTAGTACAGAACCTTGGTTAGCGTACGCCCAGTTAGCGTGTTTTTTCGATACATGTCTAAAACAGTTTACGGTTAGTGTACACTGTGGCGTGTTTCTTGTCCTCTTGTGAATCCACTGTGTGAGTCCAACTGTGTTTTTAGTGTACTTTTATCACAAAAACATTCCTGCATCCCGTGATCTTGCTAATACGGGATGCGGAATTGAGCACCGTCTCCTGTCTATGATGTCATCAGCAGTTGACTGTAGTAACAAAACGAAAGAGATAAATGAACATTTAAGGTTTATTTCACTTCATTGAAGATGTAATTGTTGCCCACAACAGAATGCGGCAGCACCTTCATGTTTTGCCATGAGTTATTTATTGAATTTGTACTGTTTCTCACTACAAGTCTGTGTTTTTTTTTTATCACGGCTGCAAAATAACCCAAAATAGAGGATGCAGAATTGAGCACCATCTCCTGTCTAGGATGTCATCAGCAGTTGTAACAAAACAAAAGAGATAAATGAACATTTAAGGTTTATTTAACTTCATTGAAGATGTAATTGTTGCCCAAAACAGAATGCGGCAGCACCTTCATGTTTTGCCATGAGTTATTTACAAAAGAGACAAATTAACATTTAAGTTTTCTTTAACTTCATTGAAGATGTAATTGTTGTGCACAACAGCATGAGGCAGCACCTTCATGTTTTGCCATGAGTTATTTATTGAATTTGTATTGTTTCTCACTACAAGTCTGTGCTTTTCTTTTGATCACGGCTGCAAAATAACCTAAAATAGAGCTAAGGAAAGTTGCAAGTGCCAGCATTTTGATAAAAAAAAGGTGAGAAACACTGTTGAATTCAAGAAACAACTCATAGCAAAACAGGAAGGTGGTGTCGTGTCTTTGTTAGCAGTGACATCTTCAATGAAGATATTAGATATGTATAACCTTAAATGTTCATTTATCCCTGTCATGACTCCTTTATGTGTGTTAAAAACTATAAAAATGTGGTTTATGTTACCTTTTTTTGAAACTTGTGGCGTAACCGTGTTACCAAAGTTTTTGCAGGTTTTGTGATAAAAAACATATCATGAAAACAGTTGGACTCATGCAGTGTATTAACGTCACCACAAGACGGGCCATATTGGATGCTAACCAGAAAATGGACACAAAGTGAGGCGACCAAAATCGCTAACCTGGGATTTGCTAACCACTGTATTAGCAGTCTTAATAGCATGAACTTTTTTCATTACATTATGCCTTTTTGCTCTTGTCCTCTTTTGCTGTTGTTTTCTTGTTGAATTGTATTTTTTAGAATAGGCCGAGGGCCAATTAAAAACAACAAGAAGCTGCACTTTGGACACCCCTGGCATAGGCTATCCAAGGTGCTATCCAGACCAGATGACATAACCGGTTTATCACGTGAAAACTCATGAATATGAGGCATTGGAATCAGTAGAGTTTCTGAATAACTGTCCATGTGTATATTGTGCTGTGTGAGATGGTCTTTTAGGATGGATGGATGGATGGATGGATGGATGGATGGATGTAAAGAGCGCCCTCTGCAGAAGATACTTGAACGCTTGCACTCTGTCCTCTTTCCACTTGTCCTACTTTTCAAATGGAAGTTGTACAAACGAATGCACGGATAAGGACATTCCCGTTGTACATAATAAGCAGTCTGTGTAGATTGACCACGTGTCAATTAACAGTCAACTGCATTTTATAAGATTTTCTTGCTAATATCTAGACACATAAATGGTGCCTTTTCATAAATAGACAATTTATGAGAAGGTGAACAAAAAACGGTATAGCAAGAGCAAGGTGTTCTTTTCCTATCTTTTCTTTTCTTTTCCTTTTCTGTTTGTTGAATGGACACATACGGTGTGTGTATACTGAATTGTAAATCCTCTGGTTTTGCTGGACATTGTTCTATGTTCTCTGTGTGACGTGGAGGAACATGGCCTACGGTTTCAACTTCACTGTGCCCCCCCCCCACGCATGTGCTGATATTTTTGTTGGCTCTTTGCAAGTGTTACAGCCCTCATAGTACATTTCACCCTCAGTTCCACCAAAGTAAACAACCATCATTACAAGCACACGCTCAAACCCGGTCATGCTGTCTGTTTCATGTTTGTGTGAGGTTCATGCTCGTCTGTCTAGTTCAACAGAAATGTGATAGGTTCATCTCTCGTCAATCAAACAGCTGCATAGTCAATAGTCACTTGTCTTTCAAGAGAAATAAATGTGTCCATATGACCTCATTTTGTCTCCTGTGTTTATGCCGCTAATGCAGAAAAGCATTATTACTCGTTAGCTAAACTTAAAGAGGACCTATTATGCTCTTTTTTGGCCCTGTATTGAGTTGTGGACTCCTATAGAGCAGCCACACACCATAACCCGCACACAAAGCTTTCTAGTTCTTCCAGAATCTGCGCCTATTCAGCTATATTTTTTTGGATTTCATGCTTCCTGCAAAAATTGTCTGTTTTAATTTATTCCACTCATGGCCCGCCTCCGGGTACTCCCACTCTGCTGTGATTGGTCACAAGCGCTTAGAAGGAATTCCAGCTTCACAGGAGTTAATAATAAGCAGCAATTTATATTTGTAAAATGTCGGCTTTTAACATACAGCTTAGCTAAACTTAAAGAGGACCTATTATGCTCTTTTTTTGGCCCTGTATTGAGTTGTGGATTCCTATAGAGCAGCCACACACCGTAACCCGCACACAAAGCTTTCTAGTTCTTCCAGAATCTGCACCTATTCAGGTGTATTTCTTTGGATTTCGTGCTTCCTGCAAAACTGGTCTGTTTTAATTTATTCCACTCATGGCCTCAAGACTGGACAGTCCAAAGTTTCTCAAGAAAAGAGGTTACTTTAAGACGTCTCTCCAAATGGTAAGTAGCTTTAGCATTTTAGCATTTAGCTGTTAATTAATGCTTGCCCTTCTGACTCTTCCACATCCTTGGGATGGCTGTGTCTTCCAGCACAAGACGTGTGTTCCAATCCTCAGGTCAAAAATGCTGACGGAAAACTAGCATCTTGTTGGGTCTTGGTAGCCAAACGGAGAACTAGCTAGCCACTCTTCAGTCTGCGACATGGATGACGCTGAGACTAGCGGTTAGCAAGGCGTCATGTTGTCTGCCAGGTAAGAATTAGTTTTTCATGTTAGCTGTTATGATAATAATATGTCTGTAGCTTGGTTAATATACAAGTCAGTTATGTAAATGGAACACTGATGAGCTTTAGCGTCAAAATAGGTACTTGTTAGCTTGCTTATACTAACTTTTTCTAGTGTTATAATGTACAGAAAAGGGAAATTAATATGTGTTCATGTTTCACATAAGGATTGTCAATAATGGGCATCTTTAGGAGATTCCAAGTAGAGTTTTAAATGCAAAAGAAAAGAAAGTGGGGTGGCTTTTTCAACAGGACAACACTGCGGTCCATAATGCCCGCCTCTGTACATTTTGGTACATTTCATAGCCATACATTTTCCCTCTACACCCCCATATAATTTAAACTTCTCACCTGTTTACGTGCGGTTATCATGTCCTTTCTCGTTTCCTTGAGCAAATACTTAAAGAAATACCTTTTTAAATGCATGATATCTATAATGCCCATGCATTCAATGACGACTTTAGGCTCAGGAAATGGTGCAGTATGTCATTACAACCAGAAGGTGGTGCCGTTTGTCCATTTTTCCAATATGTATTTATACTGGTACTGGTACTGGCTTTGAATGGTAAAATTCCTGTTTATCAATCAACCTGTTTCCTAATCCTATTTTTGAGTAACTCTGTCCCACGCATGTGACGTCACTGGGAACTATAATCCAAGATAAAAATGATAAAACTAGATAAAAATTTGTTTTTTCATCAAACAGTGAGTAGCTTTCGTGTTTGTCGTTGTTCCCATTAATTCTTTTATTTAAAAAAATATACATCAATCTGCGATAGTACATGACATTTGTGGATCTATGGAGAAGCCACAACGGCCAGCAATATGAATATCTGCAATGATTGTTGGCGGCGTCACGTACCTATGACGTCACAAGTCACTCTCAGCTAGCTGATGTCGCTGCAGCTGTCAACTGCTCAGATATTGTGAATAAAATCACTTGGTTGCAGAAGACAGGACTGTTGTCTGCCGTGTTGCTGGGGAAAGGTAGGAAGCCAAGATCATATATGTTGTTCTTGTTTTAAATCACACTCACCTGCTTCCATTTTATACCAGCAGCTTGCTAGCTTAGGCAGGTACATGTCACTGACTTCGGTGCCGAACAATTCATACTTAATATGACATGGTAAATGTTAATAATGTTAATATATAATAATATAATATATAATATAATATAATAAATATTTGGCTTTGTCATTCAGCTTCCATTCAGTTGAGTTGTTGTTGTTTTTCAATGGAAGCTCACGCTTTGACCTGATGATGACTTCATACCAGGGATGCCCAAAGTGCGGTCCCCGGGCCATTTTGTGGCTTTTTTGTTCATACAGTTAGCATCTTTAATGTACCAAATGTTACCAAGCCCCGAGATATCACAAAAAAACGTTACCCATTAAGATAATTGTACTTCCACTAGTCGGTGTTCACAGTAGGGATGTCTTTTTTTTTAATCCATCAATTTTTTTTCCATCCATATCCCCTCAGGAAATCCATAAAATGTATCAAAAAGGTCCCAGCATCCTTTAATTTTTGTTGAATTTAGATCAGTGTCTCAAATGTGTAAACTTAGGGGAAACATCATTAGTACTTCATGGAAAACTAACTACCCCAAATGATTTCTAACAAAACTGTTAGTCATTGAGCCTTGTGCTTGTATATATGTGTGTGTGTGTGTGTAGGATGCCGTCCCTATCGGAGCAGCTGCGGGAGGCACGCAGTCAGGCTGAGGTGTGTCTGTACTCGGGCAGCCGTGTGGTGGAGGTACGGGCCGGGGTGATGGCGATGGCTCATCTGCCTTTACCGCCCTGCTCCAAATATCACCACATTGCTGCAGAGACCATGGTGATGGAAAACAGCTTTGGCAGCAACAGGAAGGAGGTAAAAGACAAGACACATCCCATGTACACGGAACACGGTTTTAGTTATGGACAAGCTGTGGTTCGCACAGAAGTCCAACAACATCATGCCGCACGGGTTCTTGATAAATGTAATCCTACATTAACTCAATGACTTACAGGATGGTCAAGATACTACTCTAAACTATTCTACCTGCTTGCTACTGTCTCTTTACTTCTCTTCAGACACTTGCATCTCTGCAGTGCTTATCTACAGCATTGAATATCCTGGAAAAGTATGGCTGTAACCTTACAAATCCCAACAGACCCAAATATTGGAGAACCGTCAAACACAACAATCCGGTGTTTCGTGCCACCGTTGATGCTATTCAGGTGAGATAAAGACCAGGACTGGTAAGTTCCACAATGTTTGGCAACCTTTCATCCAAACGGTTTCTTCACTTCTAAATGTTTTAGATGTGGACTCTCCCTATTTATTTTTATTTCTTTTTACAATAGGGTTGGTGTTGCTGACTGTCCCATATAACAAGAATAAAGTCCTAACATTGCGGGAAAGTCAGAATTACAAGAACTTTTACAAGAAGAAAATTGGAATTGTTGGGGGGGGGGGGCCCCAGCAGAAATAAATTTGAACTGTGAAAAGATTTTTCAAGAGAATTTTATGAGAAAAAACTTATATAATATTATTATATTAATATTATGAGGAAAAATAATTTTCTTTTAGTAGCATGGAGTTGATATAATAAATAAATAATATTTTTTTAGTCATAATATTATGGGAAAAAATTGAGCTGTAATTTTTGGAAAATTAGGGGGGGTTATAATATGGGGGAAAAGTCCACATATTACGGGAATAAGAAAATGTTAACATTTATTGAATAAAAAAGTGATGCAAAGTCTGATATTCTGATGAATAAAAAAATTCCAAAAACTATTTGGAAAATAATCGGAAAATGGGGAAACAAAGTGCAAGAGTGAAGTTCATACAGTTGATATACTTTTCTAAGTTTTCTAACTTTTGTACACGAGTATCCATCACGGATAATGTACTTTTACTACTGTAATCGTATCGATATTATGTAAATCCAAAATGCCTTCAGCTGCATTCTTTACTTTGTGACATACAGTATGCTGCACCCTACAAAATACTGATGAGATAGCAGAACTAGAGAAAAAAACACCAATACATACATGATATCAAATGTCTAATCTCTGTCGGCGGTGAAATCCAACCATGGCAACCAATCCTTTGACTCTGCTTGATCTCTCCCTATTCCACCAGGGAGGACGGGCGGTGCTTTGTCTCTACGGTTACTCCAATCAGCAGCCAGATGGACTCAGCTTCCCCGATGATGTCACAGATCCTGATGTCGGCAGAGTTGCTGCAGTCACTCTGGAGGTGATGAGCCTCAGGATGGAGCTGGACATGCTCATCAAGGTGCGTCTCCTTCATCGCATCATTCTTTCCCACCTACAACTGCTAAAGAGTTATTTTTGCAATACTTGACCTAATTTAGTTATGTCAACATTATTAATGAATGTATGTATCCATAATACTATGATTGTGAATCATGATGAAACCCCTCGTGGTTTGCTTGCACCTGAACGCCTCATGGCGACAATGGAGTCGAGTTATTCATTGCCTTGTGGGCAACATAACACATAAGGAAGTTTCAATGTTTATTTTCTGTTTCATCTTTAAGATTTCACTTATATTAGAGTTCCAATTATTCCCCGGCACAGCTATGAAAATCTGTCACTGCCAAATGAGGCTTTATTGTTTTTTGTCTGTATTGTTGTATTTTGGATTCTATTAAGAACGGGTAGTGGTTCTTCTAGAGTTGGGACACCATGGAAAGATTCCAGTCAGATAATGGACACTTCTTGGATGAAAACAAGCAAACTGCTAGCAGTGCTCAGCTAGGCTTTTCTAAGAATGGTGCATTCAGGTGCATCACATAACGCCTCGGGCACAAGTTGCCACTGCATGCACGGACACTTAGGCACTTGGACACCTCGAAATTCAATCCCTTCAAAGGAAAGGATGCCAACATCAGGGTGGAATAAAAGATATGTAGGATCATAACTTACGTAATCAGTGCTCATGTCAAACTTTATACAAATGTCACCATGAAAAATACAAATTTTTCACATGAATTTTCATTTTTCATTTTGAATTTTCTCCTTATTATAGAATGAACCAATGAATTATGTCAACTGTCTCAAGTTCATTAAGATAAAAAGGCTTATTTTTTTTGAGTATGCAGGAGAAGGGGGTACAGGGCTTCAGTTGCCCCCCCCCCCTCGGCTGTACTTTGGACACCCCCGGTGTAGCATGACACTCAGTGATACCGGTGCACCGTAATTCATCAACCTCAAATTAACAGCAAGACGCCACACGATTTATTTATATGTTGATTATGCAATTTAAATGAAGACTACCAATTTCACCAAGGGGAGCTAATAATAACGTCTTATTTTGTTTGATTCCAGGAGACTCATCCCCATCCGGAATTCTATGAGAGAATCATTCCTACGCTGAGACACAAGGTGCCATCATTCCCACAGACGTGTCCCCCATCAGTGTAATACTCTCCATCCATCCATCCATCCATAAAAAAATAAAATCCAAAAATAAAATAAAATTAAAAAAAAAAAACTTAAACTATATTATGAAAGCAGGAAGTGAACAGTTACTGATTGTAAAAGTACCAGATGGAGAGAACAGCACACAAGCGTGAACACACAGCGTTTGTTTTGCTGCCCAAACTTGATTAATGGAACTTTAATTGTCAGACATTGATAATACAAGACTGTTGATAAAATATTATTGTTGAAATATTTTTGCAATTATTGTGTTTACACTGTTTAGATATAATACATGTAATAAACTGAACATTTTGTGGAAACAAAATGGTCTTTTGATTAAATAGTACGTGATAATAAGCTCAAGATTAAATAGTATGTGATAATAAGATCAAGGTCGAGGGCTGATACTGACACTCGGGGGCGTGATACCGGGCCTGATACCAGACAAACCATGTGATAACCTATAATGACTGCCCCTCACCATATTCTATGATTGTAGGAAGTGGGCCTGAACACGGATGCTGTGGTCAGCCGTTCATTCGTCAGCTGCACTAAACGCCATTCAGACAGTCAAACCAAGTCATTGGCGTTCCCGCTCCAGCATTGTTCCATGAAGGAAAGCAGCCACGCTCGCTCTCTCTCCAACCATCAGAGTCTCAAGCCCATTCAAGCTGTGCTGCCCCCCTTCAAGAATCACCCAGGTCAGCTCCATTGCACTCAATTCTTTCATCCAGTATGGAGGAGGAGTCCACTTGATGTGCTGAATCTCATCCTTCCAGCTTCTGTTTCAGCTGTTGCCGCTCCACCTTGGAATGGACCTATCAATGTTCTCATCCATCTCCTTTCATTCCAGAAAGTTGGCTAACTTTAACAGCAAATGTTTCAAATAAACATCTGTCATGCTGGAGTGGGTTCGATCATTTTTAGCACTGTGACGTTAATCAATGTCATGGTGTGTTATTTCTTTCAGAGAACTGTACCATCTGTGGAATATTTCGCGTTACTGTCCACTGCCTGACCTGCCTCCAAGGGCTGTGTGCAGAGTGCGACCGACTCTACCATTCCTACCCCGAGAGGTCCAAGCACCGTCGAACGGCTGTCACGTCCTCCGCCTCCTCCTCCTCCTCATCATCTTCCAAAGGTGGCAATAGTAAAAGGTTAGACTGGATACAGTGAGCACCGTGAAAAATTCATATAGTTTGCAAATATCTTCAAAGATGTGTTTTTTGCACGGTGGATGAGTGGTTAGCACGCGAATAATATTATTCAATTTGCTGGTGCTCTGCCTGCTTCTCTTTACTTAAACCAAGCGTATCCAAAGTGCAGCTCGAGTGTCATTTGCAACCCACAATTTTTTGTTTTCCAAGAACCAAATGAATCCTGGCCCATAGGTTGAGGGTCCGATGTAACAGGATAAAAAAAGGTTGTGAGAGCAAGGCTAGCAGTAGTGTGCATATGTTGACTTCCAGTGCTTAGCAAATGTATTAGTACTCAATCCCTCAAGGATTTGCCTTGTCTTTTTTTACCACCTAAAATACCTGATTTCCCGTGATGTGATGACACCTTTTGGAGGGTTTTCTATGTTTTACAGGTTGCTCATTAAGAGGATAACAGGAAAAAGAAGAGAATAATTCACTTTTGTTCATGACAGTAATCCCTCATATATATATCATGATAAGTCAATTTCCACAAATTGGGATTTCTTATTTATAATATTTATAATATTTTCATATTGAAGAGCATAAAAACCTGTTTATGACCTTCAAATAATTTTTTTAACATTATTAGAGCCCTCTAGACATGAAATAACACCCCTATAGTCACAATTACGTGTGCCGCCACTCAATTGAGACTCCAGTTCCTTTTCCAAATGTTTATTTCCATTTCAGCGAGCAGTTGATGTTTGCTAAATACAAGGATGAAGAGTCTTGAACCAGTCATGATGTGCTATATATATCACTATATTGACACTTACTATGGTACCCATTATGTCATTGGATGGTCATATCACCTTGTACTTCGGTACGAGGTACATTATTAAAAAAAAAAAAAACACCTTAAACTGTATTATGGAAAGCAGGAAGTGAACAAATGTAAGAGTTAGTGATTGTAAAAGTATCAGATAGAGGGGTTGGATTTAATAAGCTTTGCTTCTTCCTACTCCTTTTGGACATGTGGGACTGGGAACTGATTATGTGATGCATTCAATTGTAATCTGATGCATGTTCAAATGAAATAAAACCATTACCATTACCCTTTCAGCTCTTCCACCTGGCGTTGCCTTCACTGCACGAACGTCAACTCGTCCCAGGATGTGCTCTGTGAGGAATGTGAGTGCCCTCGCTGTGAATCACACGGCTCTGCAGCCGATGAATATCAGCCAGCGACCATCACAGGCATGTTCTATCTCTTGATCCTAATGATCCGAGTACTTCCGTTCTGCTGTCCTCTCGCATATTGGAGTCATGTTTGTAACCATACTGGACAGCCTACCCTCATGTTTACTACTGTGTGGGTTTGCCCAAAACACATACGTTTTCTTCATTCACTCAGTTATATGTTATACTCCCAGGCAATTCCTACTGTCTGTCAAACATTTGGAGCATTTCTTCACAATGATTCTAAAAGCCAACATCGTGAACCTTTTTCATTCTTTCATAGAGTGGCAGTGTAAGAGCTGCACTGTGGTCAATGCAGCAAGCAGTGTTCTTTGTGAGGTGTGTGAAAGGCCTCGTTTGGCAACACGACCTCCGGTGACCCCTTCACACCCACCAGTCACACCGCCCAGACCGCCTGCGCCTGTACTGGGCATGCCCGGAGACCCTGACAGCCAGGTGGGTTGGATTATTCTTGCTTCTAATGATGTCTTTCTCCTTCTACATGTTTGTAAGACTACAGATTGACTTTATTCTCATTTTGTTCCCAACCAAAAATAACTTTTTTTTTCATATAATATTGTGATTCCTAAAAATATAACTATTAAAATGATGCTATTATTTTGTGAAGATATACTCATCGAATTATGACGTTCTCACTAAATCTAAACTTTTTTCTCTTAATATTGTGACTTTTTTGGTGTAACATGATTGCTAATGTTTCCCCGGGCCACACTTTGGACACCCCTGACGTAGAAAAATTGACTACTTCAGAATGCGATCAGTCTTCTTCACTCTCTCGCCATCATGTGTCCCTGTAACCAACCAGTGGGTGTGTCAGTTCTGCACATACCTGAACTACTCACCTGCTACCGTGTGTGAGATGTGTGACTTGGCCCGCCCGGAGCCCGCACCCCTGCCAGCGAAACTCCGCCCTCCTTACCCAGTCAGACGCGTCCCTGCTCTGCCCGTCAAGCCCAAAGAGTCGGCCCAAGAAGACCTGAACTCCTGTAGGCAGAGGTGGCTGAAGGAGGAGGGGCTAAAGCTCATACAGCTGATTAGGGTACGTCTAAGTTGGATCTTCTTGCTCTTCTTGCTGTTTGTATTCTAGTATTTTCTGCTCTTAATGTCAGGATGGAGAGAAGAATGGCATCAGTCCAGAGGAGGTGTATACCTGCGTGAGGGTAGCTGGAGATAGAAGCATTCTCCCGTGTAGATGGATGAAGTCAGAGCTGCCTCTGCAATTGGACAAGATCATCACGTTGGCAGCAACGTTGTCTCATCAGTCTGTATGTGAGACGAGCTCACGTTCATCACTGTCTGGTGGATTTATTCCACAATGACTCGCAACCAATAGTTACATTTAATCATCTTTTCAACACAGAACATCTTGTTTGAAGGCCCCGCTGAAGCTTCAGGAAAAGTGACTGATTCCAAAAGCAGATGTGTGCTCCAACTGTCTAGAGCAGAAGCTAAACTCGCCTGGCTTACAGCAGGGGGCAATACTGAGCGAGCTGCTCGACAAGCTCTGCAAGACAGACTAGCCAAGGTCATGAGATGTTCACTTTTCCAGAAATCCCACTACCCCCACTTGCAAGGCTGCAGCTATTGTGATGTCTGTTTTGACCTGATTTCCCAGGTAGAGATGCTGTGCTCACTGGGCTTTAATGATGAGGCTCATTGTCATGAGGTCCTGAGTCAAAGCGCTGGAGATGTGAGAGGAGCACTGGCTCTGCTACAGCGCCCCATGTTGGAACCCTTTCATGAACGTATTTGGAGCGACAAACCTGAGCCTGCCGTCGACATACGTCACCCTGACAAACAGGTTGGAAAGCTCCTTAACATCCAAACACTTTATTCTTTAGACCAATCACAGGGCACATATAGACAAACAACCATTCACACTCACATTCATACCTATGAACAATTTGGAGTCGCTAATTAACCTAGCATGTTTTTTTGGAATGTGGGAGGAAACTGGAGTACCCGGAGAAAACCCACGCATGCACGGGGAGAACATGCAAACTCCAGACAGAGATGGCCGAGGGTGGTACTTACATCCAATAAATAAATACTTTTAAGCAAATGCTAGCATAATGCTAATTTACATTGGAAATGAGCGATATGCGTAGCGATTTCCAACACCTCCAAATACGACATTATGTCATTTAAATGTACATTCCAATTAAGGGTTGGGCTAAATGGATCTTAGCATATAACATGCTATTTTTGGGATGTACCACAATATAATGATATAAAAGAATATGAAATTAACATTCAGCGGAATCGTGCATAAAAAACACAAACCTTAAAACTACAAACATTATAGCGAAATACACTTAGCACATTTATTTATTCGTAACAAAGTGGCTAACACACATTGCTAAAAAATCCTCTAAAAAGTGTAATACCTGTGCTTGTGATTGAGGAAGATGTAGTCACCCATGCCATTCCAACTGCATATGGAGAAATGTTTATGCAGACGCTCTTATTTTGAATGACGACCACAGAAGTGTGTTCTGTGTGTGTTGAGAATGTGGATTTATGCCTAAGACGAGTCGCATTCCAAAATAAACGTTCTTCTTGTATTTTTTCATTCAGAACCTGCACATCGTCATCGTCACCTTAAATTAAAGGAGAACTGCACTTTTTTTACATTTTGCCCGTCGTCCACAATCGTTATGTGCAGCATGAACAAATGCACGTTCCCTTTTTCTGTGCATTTTAACAAGAAAAACCTACTTAATATGAGCTAGCCATTGGGACACACCTATTTCAACTACAAAGCCCTTTAAAAAAATAACCTTGAACATTTTTTTGTACATGCTGAACATACAAGAACAAGAAGTACATTGCTCATAACGTGTAATACTAACAATATGGTGCCATATTTTGATGATTTAAAACCTGACAGAATTCAGGACACATTCTTTATATGGAATCACAGGGGTTTGGTCTTTGTAGAAATTGAAATTGCTAGCTATCCACACGGGCGAGTGGCCCGTCGTGTTCATTCGCCAGATAAATAGTTTTTCGTGTTACAATGCTACAATAACAATATCGCTATAGCTTGGCTAATGTACAAATAATGTAAATGGAACACTGTTTTGAGGTTTTTTTTTTTTTTTTTTAGAGGACTTTAGTGTCAAAATAGGCACCTCCCATGATGTCCATTGTTAGCTATCTCATACTACTTCACAGAAAAAGGAAGGAAACAATGAGCGTTGGGAAAATTGATAGCGTTTTTTTCAGTTAGAGTCAGTCAGACTCTCTGAATGAATTAATGGTGCTAACCAAGGTTCCACTGTAAATATAAAGCTATCTTTGTACCATTTAGAGCAGAAGCATGGCTTTGGGCTCTTTGAAAGCAAGTAAGCTTTGTGGCCCGACAAGTAAGTGATTGGTCCCACTCAACTTGTACAGTTTGTATCCGGGGCGGGCATGCCCATATAAAGAAGTCAGGCTCAAAGTCTATGAAATTGAGCGTTCAGAAGCAATCCAAAACTTCTTTCAGGGCTCGCTTCCAAATGCTCAAACCTCATTATCTGAAACTTTGGCATGTTTTAACACCAGAATCCAACATTTTAACTACATTTACAGGTCAAAAAACTGTTCTTCCACTTTCAGCGTACATGTCGGAGGTTACTAGCAGTTTACGATCTTCCAAGCTGGGGCCGCTGTGAACTGGCACTATCTCTGCTTCTGGAACACAATGCCCCTTACTCCTTGGATGATGTAGTACAGGCCGTACGGGAGTCTCATGACAGGGAGTTCATCAAAAGAGTCCTGGCCAAAGAATGCCCCATCTGCCTCTCTGTCTTCCCCCACAGCAAGGTAAAGCTTGTTTGTTCATGTGTCCATTCGTCTGCGGATTCATCACGGATAACTAGATATCATAGTTTTCTAAATAGATCATCTCTGTTCTCTTTTCAGATGCAGTCCCTGACATCTTGCCAGTGTTCTGTGTGTTGTGGTTGTTTCCAACAGCACTTTACCATCGCTGTAAGGGACAAACATATCAGAGACATGGTATGTCCAGTCTGCTGGGAGCCTGACATCAATGACCCTGAACACCTCAACAGCTACTTCTCCACCCTGGACATCCAGGTCGGAAATATTTATTGATCCGGAGGATGACCAGAATTCGCCTTATTTCTCCTAAAAAGTTGGAAAAGCATAATAGGTCCCCTTTAATTGTTTTTTTCCAGGGTGGAATATTCGTATTTACATATATATTACGTACGTATATAATATATTATATATATATATATGCACATATTCAAGGATTTTTACAAATAAGAAGTGCACAATTTTGAATTTATTTGGGATTTTCTCTCCTAATCAGCATCATCATAATTATACATACATATATACATATGTACATATATACGTACATATTTATATATACATAAATTAATCTACAGCATTAGTGTTGAACGTTCTAGAAGGTCTTAACTTAACTTAAGGTCCTTTAACTTGAGCAGGCCCAGCCATATTAGCTTCTTGTTCGTAGGCCTGTCACGATAATGGATATATTGATGTATTGATTTATCAATATAACAAAAAATCAGGATGTGGATGTGCAGCACAGCCTTCCTCCCGACAGTCAACACTTACTGAGGCTTTTGATCTGCAGAGTAAATATGAAACGAAATGGTGCAAAATGCTGCATGTTCAATCTCGCACGCTCTGGTTCAGCTTGTAATGTACAAGAATGCTCAAATATGACCCCCATGGTAGTTTAACAATACACAACACAACTGTATGTGTAGGTTGTATTTTTCTTAACAGAGGCAAGCTATATTGTGTAGCATTGGTGGGAGTACTTCCTGTTTCCCAGAGTGTTTTGCAATACAGTTTTTGTAAAAAAAAAAAAAGACTGGAAAACACATGGTTAGAGCTCACATAGTAGTTGGTTAATATTCTGCATTATACGTTGGTAGTGTATTGTCTGTTTTTATCCACCTATTACTGTGTTTGTGTAGTTCTTTCGACACCAGGAGTAGGATTTGTGTGTGATGTGGTGACGCTCCACGTAGCTAATATGGTATGCCTCACACAGGTACAATACACCTGCGTGCCATTGAGTGGCTCAAATGTGACTTGACACAATGATCTTTGAATGATAATAACTGTTTTTTTTTGTCTTTTTGAGAATATAAAGCATTTTTCTTGATAGCAGTCATTGGCTCAACCAGTAGTCCAAACAATGGGAAACTCCAAGAAAGTCAAGAGAAATGTAGATTTATCCAAAACCAGATGCCGACCAAGAAAGAAGCCACCACTGAAATTCAGCTAGATTCAGCTAAAATGTGAAATCCGGTTTGGCCGTTTGTGTGTGCGTGTGTGTTATAGGAGGTGATTTCATTGAAACACTGATATTTTCTAATTGACTGCCAATGATTGTACATCTAAATGTTTCAGCTGAGGGAATGTCTGGAGCCAGAAGTTTATGAGCTCTTCCATAAGAAGCTGACAGAGCAGGCTCTTATCAAGGACCCCAAGTTCCTGTGGTGCTGCCATGTAAGTTCTTAAGGAATAGTTTAGCACGTTAGTCATCAAAACTCAATGGATTCTGGATTTGTTGTTTACAGTGTTCGTATGGGTTCATCTATGATGGAGACCAACTTAAAGTCACCTGTTTTCAGTGTCGCAACAGTTTCTGTGCCCAGTGTAAAAAGCCTGTAAGTATTATACATCAGCAGTTTCAGTTTGTAACGAGTCACCTGCTATATAATATATTTACCTGGAATGGCCGGTCCCAACAACCAGTCATTTAGAAAGGAACATCTTGAAAATTATTTGCATACTCCGTATCAATGTTTACATGTCACACATCACAGTATTTTCACCACCCCATACCATGTTCATACACAGTATAATCATATTTGAACCAGTCTATATGTACCACTATACTGTATATCATGTCTGCATGTGTGTGTGCAGTGGGAATCTCAGCATGCAGGTTTATCCTGTGAACAATACCAGTCCTGGAAGAGAGAGAACGATCCAGAGTATCAGAAACAGGGCCTGGCTGGCTACTTACGAGACAATGGCATTAGTGAGTGTGACACACACACACACGCACTTTGTTGCAATACCATGTACATATCTTTGCAGTTGGCCATCATTCACGCTAACCTTTAGTAGAAGCTACCTCACTTACATTTGGTCTAAAGAACAAGAAGCTCATGTTAATTAATTCAACTTTTAGTTTCAATATAGTAGGGATGTCCTGATTAGGTTTTTTTGCCCCCAAGTCATTTGATTTAGATTTTGGCTTGCACGAAACTAAAAGATGTCAAGCTTTTTTTTTATATAAAAGGCCCGTCTCTCTCTTAAATATTGTTCACATAAATCTGTTGAAATCTATGTTAGCATTGATAATTCATTCACCTCACATCAAGATGCTGACCAGCATGGTTCTGGCACAGGCATGCCGTAGTCTGGCCTGGTGGTAGTGTGATGGTGTGGGGCTGTTTTGCTCCTTCAGGACTTGCTGTGATAACCGGAACTATGGATTCTGCTGTCTTGATTATATCGGACAACAAAATGAATATTATGTATTTCTACTGATGTTTACAGCGATTATTTGCCACCCACAAATTCCTTTCTCCGAGAAAGAAAAATCATGAAGGACGTGTCAATTTTATTGTCCATGTCTGCCCCGGGAACATTGTAAAAATATGATTGAACAAGAAAACCAAAAACAGCAAAAAAAAAAAAAAAAAAAGGGCCGGGGGAGCAGAAGAAGACAAAATTAATGGAAAAAAAATTTATCATATGAGCAACAAAAAAAAGTTGCAATTTTGGGGAAATTGGCTTAGATAAAATATTACACTATTCATTCATTCATTCATTTTCTACCGCTTTTTCCTCACGAGGGTCGCGGGGGGTGCTGGAGCCTATCCCAGCTGTCTTTGGGCGAGAGGCGGGGTACACCCTGGACTGGTCGCCAGCCAATCACAGGGCACATATAGACAAACAACCATTCACACTCACATTCATACCTATGGACAATTTGGAGTGGCCAATTAACCTAGCATGTTTTTGGAATGTGGGAGGAAACCGGAGTACCCGGAGAAAACCCACGCATAGGGAGAACATGCAAACTCCACACAGAGATGGCCAATGGTGGAATTGAACCCTGGTCTCCTAGCTGTGAGGTCTGCGCGCTAACCACTAGACCGCCGTGCCGCCCAATATTACACTAATATGGTCTAAATATTATGTGAATAAATTATAATATTAAATAAAAAAAATCATTAAATATTCATAAAAAAGAAGAAAGTTACAGTGAAAAATGAGCAAAATGTGTAATGCAATAAGAAAAATGTCATCCTAATAATGTGCTAAGTCACTGATAACACAGCTGAGATGCAGGCTGTTTTTTCTCTTTAAATATAAAAAAGTATCCTTGCATATCCATACAGGTTGGTCAAACGTTTGGACACCCCTGTCCTAAATGTTTCCTGCTAATGTCCCCCTCCCTGTTTCCACTCCTTCTCTTCCAGCCTGTCCTAACTGTCGCTTCCAGTATGCGCTGTCCAAAGGGGGCTGCATGCACTTCTGCTGCTCTCAGTGTCGCTACCAGTTCTGCAGTGGTTGCAACAACCCTTTTCACACGGTATGCTAACCTCCCCACTCACTTGATCACCATAGAATATTCATTCATTCATTTTCTACCACTTAGAAAATGTGGCGAGGGTGGCGAGGGTGCTGGAGCCTACACCAGCTGTTTTCGGGCGAGAGGCAGGGTACACCCTGGACTGGTGTCCAGCCAATCACAGGGCACATATAGACAAACAACCATTCACACTCACATTCATACATTCAATTTGTGGCCAATTAACCTACATTTTGGAATGTGGCAGGAAACCGGAGTACCCGGAGAAAACCCACGCATGCACGGGGAGAACATGCAAACTCCACACAGAGATGGCAGAGGGTGGAATTGAACTCGGGTCTCCTAGCTGTGAGGCCTGCTCGCCAACCACTTCTTCCCAGCATAATACAGCTCCATTCTGTACTGCTGTACCACTAACACTGTACTACCACCAATATACTATGTGTTACCGCATATGATTAGAGATTATTTTAGACCTCTAGTTGCATATTTTAGCAATCATACCTCATGGAGATGAAAAGATAACTGTGTTATGTAGTTTGAAGTAATGGGTTTCCCTAAATTTTGTTAATAAAGCTATTCGGATTTCCTGCCTTTCCACCAGACTTGTGCTGTGGATGAGTGCACCGTATCCGGACTACATGCCCATCACCCCAGAGACTGTCTCTTCTATTTGAGAGACTGGGAGCCTTCCAGACTCCAAGCTTTACTGGAGGTACCTGATTTCTAGTATTTTCCATGTTTGTCGGTGGGAGGGATAACATCTGGTAGAAAGGAGTATCATCGTGGTAATACCTCCATCAAGTATGTAATCATTCTATCCAGAGTGCTTGAGTGCTTGAAAATGGCTCCTCTTTTCTCTGCAAATGACAGAACAACGGAGTGGCCTTCAATACCGATCCTCCTCCTGGAACACAGACAGGTATGACATCACAGCGGTGCTTTGTTTACATACCATGCGGGTCCCAGGCGGGGCCGAACTTGTTTTCCATCCAGCGCCGCATACTGAAAAGTGAAAGGCTGGGGGGCCACCTTGACATTTGACATTGTATACCAAGCCATATAGATACACTAAGATGTGATATACGTATATATGTATTTCAATATCAGAACAGCTCAGCTCTGAGTATCAACTTTTTATCCTTCATTAGACTCTTTTTTTCATATTGCCATAATATTTTTACTTTCCCAACATAATTTTCCCAACATTCATTCATTCGTTTTCTACCGCTTATCCGCACAAGGGTTGCGGTGGTGCTGGAGCCTATCCCAGCTGTGTTCGGGCGAGACTGGTGGCCAGCCAATCACAGGGCACATATAGACAAACAACCATTCACACTCACATTCATACCTATGGACAATTTGGAGTGACCAATTAACCTAGCATGTTTTTGGGAATGTGGGAGGAAACCGGAGTGTCCGGAGAAAATATGCAAACTCCACACAGAGATGGCCAAGTGTGGAATCGAAATCGGGTCTCCTAGCTGTGTGGCCTGGGTGCTAATTTATAATATAACATATTTAATAATTGTGATTTTAGGAATAAAGGGTTTGTATGTTCTCTATAAAAGGCAATATAGATTATCTTGATGGATCTAGTCCAGGGTGAACCCCGCCTCTGGCCTAAAGACAGCTGGGATAGGCTCCAGCATAGCCCTGCTACCCTAATGAGGATAAGCAGCATAGAAAATGGATGGATTATCCGAAATAGTAGAACTGTACTTTTATATCCCCATATCTCCACACAATACGTTAGGTATGGTAATACAAGAGCGCAATAGCAAGTATTTATCCAGGATTGAGATACTTGCTGGCAGCACCATGTAACTACACCCCATCATACTTGATGGGAGGTGTGAGATACTGCACATACAGGCTCCAATAGCAGTCCAGCACTATTGACTTCTCATTTATGATCATGATTGACGATAGCTGGCAGCTACTTTTGTCGGGTTTAGTCACTTAGTGTATACAGACATGAGCACTGCATTGTTTATTGTTTTATGGTAGACACAGAATGTAAAAATACCATTTCATGGATGTTCACTGAGTGAAATAAGTATTTGATCCCTGCCATCCAGCATGCATTGGGACCCCCACAGACCAAGTCGTGTTGTGAATTGATGCTGAATGTCACATTTAGTGTGAAAGATCTTGAATTAAAGGTGAAAGTCTCCACGTCGGTCACATCTTCATTATTTGGTTTCATCGTAAAGCCATCGATAGAACTACAGTGTGCCGTTGTCCAAATACTTCTGATACTAAATACTTAATCGGCATCATACTTGCAGTGGCCACATGGTTTCTCACCTCTGGTCCCTATCTCTCCAAGGGCTTTGTGGGGTGATCGAGCAGAAGGATGACGGAGGCCAGCAACCTGACTCGGCTTGCGGTGCACAGACCCAACCAGGACACGCTGGACTTTGCGAGTATGAAACCTTCACTTCAATCAGTGTCATTGTTGTGCTCACAGAAGCCATGTTTTGTGTCCTCTCAACCCCTCAGTGCAGGCGCTTTGTCATGATGGACAGTTTAATCCAGGAAGTAGTCACAGCACTTCACAGCAGTGAATATTTCTGGACAAAACAGCACGCCAAAGGTGCCCTGAAAGATAGTTTATATGGCTTGCCATCCCATATCAACATTTTAGAAGTGAAAATTCCGCCAGAATTCCCTCCCCTCAGTAAGCATCCAATCACTGTTAGTATGCACATGAGCCAAACCACAGCAGCGACTTTGTGGAAAAACAGAGAAGGTGACCCATTAGATGACTAATAATTAATAACAACTAAAAAAGATTAATATAACATAGGTTGTTAATATCTGGCTGTAGGATCTTTTCATTTAGTATTAATTTTTGATCAAGGATACCATCAAAGGTTCTCTTATTTGGCAATGTAGAGCAGGAACGCTGGTGGAAAACAAGTAAAATACATGGATTAGCCTGCTGCTGTGTTTAATGTAATTGTCAGGAACAGATGATGTGTCCCACCAGGGGGCGTATGTGTTGAATGACGCATGGAGGCCTCTGATGGCTGTCCAGTCCGGCGCATTGAAAGGCAATGAGAGACGTTGATGGGTGTTCCAGTGATAAGGGAGCTGAGTGTGGGGGCAGACAGGAAGTGACGTTGAGGAATTACAGTAACATTACTCTTATCTTTCCTCCCCCATTGCAAAAACATGCTAGCTTCATTGGCGACTCCAAATTGTCCATAGGTTGTCCAATAGGTTGTTTGTCTATATGTGCCCTGGGATTGGCTGGCCACCAGTCCAGGGTGTACCCCGCCTCTCGCCCAAAGACAGCTGGGATAGGCTCCAGCACGCCAGCGACCCCTTGTGAGGATAAGTGGTAGAAAATGAATGAATGAATTACTGATATCTAGTGACCAGTGTAAAATATTACATATCACCACAACACTTTTGAATGCTGTTGAATGCTGTAGATTGTAATTTTGACATTTTTATGCTTAAAATGCATTTTTTTACTAATAATTGGCCAAATTCAACCACAAAAGAACACTATTTATTCATTAATATATTTTGGATAAACTGTTACTGAGTGAAGTTGCAAAATTCAAAGCACAAAGTGGCGAGTGATTATTATTCAGGTAAAATGAACTACATACACGCAGCACTTTTTCAAAAAATACCACCATTTCTACAAGACTACAGTATAGATTTCTGACTTTTTCAGCAGTCCTTAAACACGCTATAGTAACTGTGAGAAGCCAACGTGAATGAGACTGATTTGTCCTGTTCTACTGTATATGGCCACTGTACGCTATCCAGGAAGCATTACAGAGAATACCTGGTCAGCTTGATCAACAGCTACTCCATCGATCCAGCACACTTGTACAGCTCCAATGAACTGCTGCTGGCCTGCAGGAGGTACAAGGTAGACGACGCCCGCAAGGATGGAGAGGATGGATTCATTTACTACAGCCGACTCCTCGAGGTAACTGGATGGATGAGTGTTGATGATGGATCCAAAAATGATTCATATCGCTTCACCTTTTCACATTTTATCATATAGCTTTATTCCAAAATGGATTCAATTGTTCTCCTCAAACGTCTACACACAATACCTGATACTGAGTGTGATTTCTGAAAAGGTATTAAGAGTGTTTTTACTTGTTTAGTGGACCTAGTATGGGACCTATTATGCTCATTTTCCGCTCCATAACCAGAACAGAAAGCTTCTAGATCTTCCAGAATCTGCACCTATTCAGCTGTATTTCTTTGTAGTTCGTGCTCCCTGTGAAAACGGTTTGTTTTAATGTATTCCACCCACGGCCTCCAGGCACGCCCACTCCGCTGTGGTTGGTCACACTCCCAAGTGCTTAGAAGGACTTCCGGTTTGTGCCACTAGCTTGCGAGCCCAACTTTATAGGAGTTGATGAATGGCTTTGAACATAACGCCATATGTGTTGGATCCTGAATCCAATCTGAGGTAGAGACTGGACAGTCCCAAATTACCAGTGTGTAGAAAACTCGAGTAGAGCCACTAATTATGGTGGGAACGGGTATTAGCAACCCCGCTCCCTGTATGCACACTCTATAATGCTACACAGACAAGCGCTCCAGCCACGCCCATATAAGGAAGTCCACTCTTCTGTCACATCACAAAGGTGCTATCTCCTCCTTCCAATAGGTAATAGTTCCCCTTTAATACAGTTCAAAATGTTTTTTACGTTGTCATTATGGGGTGTTGTGTGTGCAACTTTTAGGGAAAATAGAATGACATTTATTTTATGTCTGTAAGGCTGTAGCATAAAGAAATGTAGAAAAGTGAAGCACTGTGAATGCTTCACGGAAGCACTGTTAGCGGTATGTGTTCCTCCACTAACACCTTTCTGTGACTTATCTGCAGAAACTGATGGATGAAGTTCCCTTGGGTGACAAGGTCCCTCGCAAGAAATAGCTCCATTACAGTAGAAATGGCTCATGGAGGCAACGCTGGCAAAATATACAACCCTTGTTGCTACAGTCGAGGAACAAAAGGCAACCTGCTGGTGGGTCATTCTTCAATGAATACATTTCTTAAAGTGCAAGGATGCAGATAAGTTAACAGTAAATAAGTACACATCTCCTTATCTCTTTAATAGTAGTAGAACAGATGAATCCCACTTGAAACCATTATGAGCAATGAAGGGTTGTGTTCACTGACATCATGTGATTTAAGGTAAATGTCATTTTTTCAGTGTCATTTCCAGTATACTTAAATGTAGCAAATTGTATATCAGAAACAGGAAGTGAAAAACGGTCAGCAACAAGGAACATTCCCAGTGCTAATATGTGAGTCTACTACAGTGAAGAAAATAAGTATTTGAACACCCTGCTATTTTGCTATTTCTCCCACTTAGAAATCATGGAGGGGTCTGAAATTTTCATCGTAGGTGCATGTCCACTGTGAGAGAGAGAAACTAAAAAGAAAAATCCAGAAATCACAATGCATGATTTTTTAACAATTTATTTGTGTGATACAGCTGCAAATAAGTATTTGAACACCTGTGTATCATCTAGAATTCTGACCCTGAAAGACCTGTTAGTCTGCCCATTAGAAGTCCACCTGCACTCCATGTATCATCCTGAATCAGATGCACCTGTTTGAGGTCGTTAGCTGCATAAAGACACCTGTCCACCCCATACAATCAGTAAGACTTTAACTTGTAACATGGCGAAGACCAAAGAGCTGTCCAAAGACACCAGAGACAAAATTGTACACCTCCACAAGGCTGGAAAGGGCTACGGAGCAATTACCAAGCAGCTTGGTGAAAAAAGGTCCACTGTTGGAGCTATCATTAGAAAATGGAAGAAGCTAAACATGACGGTCAATCTCAATCGGAGTGGAGCCCCATGCAAGATATCACCTCGTGGGGTCTCAATGATTCTAAGAAAGGTGAGGAATCAGCCCAGAACTACACGACAGGACTTGGTCAATGACCTGAAAAGAGCTGGGACCACCGTTTCCAAGGTTACTGTAGGTAATACACTAAGACGTCATGATGTGAAATCATGCATGGCACGAAAGGTTCCCCTGCTTAAACCAGCACATGTCAAGGCCCGTCTTAAGTTTGCATATGACCATTTGGATGATACAGAGGAGTCATGGGAGAAAGTTTTATGGTCAGATGAGACCAAAATAGAACTTTTTGGTCATAATTCCAATAAGCGTGTTTGGAGGAAGAAGAATGAAGAGTACAATCCGAAGAACACCATCCCTACTGTGAAGCATGGGGGTGGTAGCATCATGCTTTGGGGGTGTTTTTCTGCACATGGGACAGGACGAGTGCACTGCATTAAAGAGAGGATGACTGGGGCCGTGTATTGTGAGATTTTGGGGAACAACCTCCTTCCCTCTGTCAGAGCATTGAAGATGGGTCGTGGCTGGGTCTTCCAACACGACAACGACCCGAAGCACACAGCCAGGAAAACCAAGGAGTGGCTCCGTAAGAAGCATATCAAGGTTCTAGCATGGCCCAGCCAGTCTCCAGACCTGAACCCAATCGAAAATCTTTGGAGGGAGCTCAAACTCCGTGTTTCTCAGCGACAGCCCAGAAACCTGACTGATCTAGAGAAGATCTGTGTGGAGGAGTGGGCCAAGATCCCTCCTGCAGTGTGTGCAAACCTGGTGAAAAACTACAGGAAACGTTTGACCTCTGTAATAGCAAACAAAGGCTACTGTACCAAATATTAACATTCATTTTCTCAGGTGTTCAAATACTTATTAGCAGCTGTATCACACAAATAAATTGTTAAAAAATCATGCATTGTGATTTCTGGATTTTTCTTTTTAGTTTATCTCTCTCACAGTGGACATGCACCTACGATGAAAATTTCAGACCCCTCCATGATTTCTAAGTGGGAGAAATAGCAAAATAGCAGGGTGTTCAAATACTTATTTTCTTCACTGTATATTACCGTATTTTCTGGACTATAAGTCGCCCTGTAGTATAAGTCGCACAAGGCCAAAAATGCATAATTAGGTTGAAAAAAAACATACATAAGTCGCACTGGAGTATAAGTGGCATTTTTTGCAGCTAATTTATTTTCCAAACTACTTGCCCAAAACAGACATTACGTCCTCTTGGAAGGCAAGTTCTAACAATAAAAGAATAGAGAACAGGCTGAATAGGTGTAAGATATGCTAACACAATGGTTAATCAGCTACATAAAAAATAAACATGAACAGAAAAGGTGTCCAGTGTTTATGTAACATAAACACTTTTTTCATTGATAAGTCGCTCTGGAGTATAAGTCGCAGGAACAGCCAACCTATGAACAAAAGTGCGACTTATAGTCCGGAAAATACGGTATGTCTCTTGGGTAAGACGAGTGCAAAAGTGACTATGGGGTGTTTCGTCATGTCCAGGGATGTCTAATAATGTCAGAAACTGTATTCAGAAGGTCTTAATCAGGTTTTCTGAACTATTAAGTACAAAAATAATTTAATATGACTGATGGTCATGTCTTGAACTCATAACCAAGCTTGCAGTTTGTAGTTCCGTTCTTCTTTTTAGCACTGTTGCTATCCAAACACCAGACGTTTACCGACTATACGCCATAAACACCTGACTAAATGTGGGAAATGGATATGTTTCTGAATGAAGATGTGATAAGGAATGCAGGTACTGTTGCAGCCCTACTTCTTACTACGATAAGCTTATGATTACCCTAATACAGTACAATGGTAGGGGAGCACTAATAAGGTACTACAGGATGAAGTAGCAGACATAGTGAGCAGCAAAGCCTTGGTAGTGATCTTTTTAATGCCATGGTCACAATATGATTTGGTGCACGCTGCCTCGAGCAATTTGTTGTTGAAATGTGAAAGAAGATATTGTACTATTGCATGCAGGTGCATGTTTATCTCTGTGCATATTTGATGAGAATGGATTTACAGACATACTATAGTAATTCATTGCTGATTTATGGCTCACGTTAATTGGCATTTTTGGCCTCCTAACCTTCCGGATACTCTTACAGCAGTTAGCATTTTTCATACAGGGACTCTTTGTTGGGACCGGATATGAAATGGTTGTTTCTTTTACGGTGTTATTTCATGTTGGATTGAAAATCATCTCGTCTTTATTAAAGGTTTATATAAAAAATTGCAAATGACATTCATTTAGCTCAAATCAACGTGTGATTGATTTATTCCACCACATCAATGTTGCACTCGCAGTTATTCATCATACTTGAGCATAGAAAAAAACTATAAGCTATTCAGAAATATGCAAACAAATATTTTCAGAGTGAATAACAAAGAATACTAAAATCCACTATTAGACAAGAACAAAAATAACATGACAGCAACACGGTTTGTTTGTTTTTCAGCTTTTTCCTGATCCGCATACTGATTTTTGGCTTGAGCCCTTTACATACCAGATGCCCTTCCTGACGAATACCCATGGTGCTTACTAGTGGAGATTTGAACACGAGGCGTCCGCTCCAGAGTCCAGAACACTAACCACTACGCCAAGGCGGGCTCCAACATGGTACATCCTAAATGGTCTTATTAAAAATGGTACTAATAAAGCAGATTACCCTCATTATTTTACAGATGGAAAGGCCAAAAATGCCAAATATGATAAATATTGGACCAAAATTCTAGACAGGAATCCCAATTCCATGTTCCTCACTGACGGGACAAAAAAGTAAATCATTCATATTGATATGTCAACATCATGATAAAAGTTACTGAGATTGTAGAACCAGTGATAAGTCAAGAAAAGTCAAAATATTAAGACATATTTCGTAAAAGTTTATATGAAAAACTATTTTAAAACAGTTGTAATATTCTGGGAATAAAGCCATGTTATTATGAAAATAAAATTCAGAGGAAGGTTGAACTAAACAGCAAAAAGAGGGTTGGCAAAAGGCCGACTTGAACTAATATTGAGTCCCATTGCTAAGATGCATTGTTTTTCTTATATATTTTTTTCTTATATATATATATATATATATATATATATATATATATCAGAAGATCTTTCAGCCTTTTATGTTTCAGTTATGGCCCCGCTGGGAAAACGGACCCTCTGGAACCAAGAAGACCTTAGTTGCAGGTCTAAAACGGGCCGAGAGCCGCACGGCAGCCAGGAAGACGAGAGGAGATGACGTCATTGAAATGACGTCATAGTTCCCAGTCGCTGCCATTGAAGATGATGATGATGATGGCGGCATCCCTCCTTCTTTTGTCCACGCTCGGGATGGATGTATCGTGACAAAGCCCCAGAACCGGAATCTGATCGGGTCGAGTTCCAGACACGAAACGGATTCGGAGTTCGGATGTGAGCGGAACGATGACGAGATGATGTGAAGTGTGGATGGTTGCGTGCCTGCGCGCGTGTGAGTGTGTGTGTGTGTGATGAGCAGGCGGCAGTGTATCGGTTCTGGTTCTGCTCAGAAAGGAGGAGGAGACACATCGGGGTGTCGGTGAGGCAGCACAGTCTTGTCATCATGGCGGCCAAGTCTGACGGCGTCCTGAAGATGAACAAGAGCGACGTGGCCTTCACTCCCCTGCAGAACTCCGAGCACTCCGGTTCGATCCAGGGGCTCCACCCGAGCGTCCAGCCCGACTGCAAGGGCACCGGGGACGCGGACTTCGCCAACGGGGAGTCGCGATGCTGCGGCCGCGGCGGCGGAGGAGGCGGCTCCAGGTCGACTTATGTGGGTCCGGGCCAGGAACCGCACCAGAACCCGGTGTGGGACTGCTTGTGGATCCTCACCGCCATGCTGGTGTACATGGCGGACGTGGGCACAGACGTGTGGCTGTCTGTGGACTACTACCTGCACCGGGACTACTGGTGGTTTGGCCTCACGCTCGTCTTCGTCGTGCTGGGCTCCTTCTCCGTGCAGCTCTTCAGCTTCCGGTGGTTTGTTCACGACTTCGGCCCGGAGGACGCGACGGAACACGCCGACGGTCCGCACGTGGACGGGAACAAGCTGCTGAGCGGAGACGTGAGCCCTCAGCACCACCCCGCCACCCCGCAGAGACAGGCGTCCACCGCCAGCAGGAACACCAACACCACCAGCACGACCAGCACCGCCGTGCCCGCCCGCACCCGGAAACCGTCCACCTCCTTCTCCTTCTGCGTGTGCTTCTCTCAGGCCCTCATCCACATCCTCCAACTGGGACAGATATGGAGGTAAGAGCTTGCTCGTCCTTTATGGATGTTTGCTCTCATCACCGTCAATAATAATCCATCCAACCTGCTCCGAGTGGCGCCGTCCACCTGTTGAAAAGTCTCCTATGCACCTTTTGTGCTGGACTTCAAAGTGACAATAGGAACCTTTTATAGGAACCCTTAATATGAACCTTTATAGGAACCTTTAGGAGCCGTTGTCATGTGACAGTCACGTGACTGCCCCAGGTTATGGCTTCCCTAAAATGGCAGCTTAGGGGAAGCTAGTTCATTTACAAACGCTTATTTTCCTCCATGAGAGCTAGCTTACTCTTACGTTATTGCTTCAATTCATAGAAAACAAGCTAGGAAAATATCAGTTCAAGTTCAAGTTATTTATTCTATGTGACCCACATCGCTGTGGTGTCGTTGTGTAAAACTAGTTTGATTATATCGATTGTGTTACCATAGCAGTTACCACAGTTACCATAGCAACACATATGCAGCCACAGTTTCCCCAAGCACCCCCATGCACCAGGTTTAAAACTTCTACATATATGATAGACCGGTATAGATCCATCTTTAACAGCAATAATGATAAATGATAAAAAAATGTAAATGTTTACATAAGATGGAAGTCATTTCTACAGCTTCAGCTGTCAGTACAGCTTCAGCTCAGATTCTGAACCATTCTGACATTCATTCAACGTTTCAGCATTTTTCCACAGCATTTCAGTCCAGCTTCAGCTTCCGAGCGGCTCCTATGTTCATTCAAATTTTCAAACTTTTTCAAAGCATTTCAATTTTGTTTCAGCTTTTTAGAATTCACTCGCAATGTCTACTGACATCGCATCACCTACTTGTTGTTATTATTATTATTTAATATGATTGTAATTATTATTAAACCTTGCAACTCTTGGAGCGTGGGCATTCAAACATATTTATCAAGACAGGAGGTGACCAAATAAGTAAGACAGTAAGATGGACATACTGGTTTGCAGGTTGCATTTTCATTTCATTAATAATGTAGTCTTAGTTTACTTAGGTGTGTACAATATATTGCGGCCCAATAAAAAAACTAATTGTGTGCTGCAAATGGCCCCCGGGTTGCACTTTGACACCTCTACAGTAACGTAACTCCACCAGGAAACCCCAACTGGAATGAATATTTCAGTGTGTGTGTGTGTGTGTGTGTGTGTGTGTGTATATCCATGACACTAACACAGGAAGAGAGTGTCTGCGGTACCTCTATAACTGCATACGTAGCATTAGCTAGCTACAGTATGTACACTGTCTATCTTCAAAAGTGTGATTCATCGATCATTTCTGCCAAATTGTATGCCGAAATTTTTTTAACAGTCCCACACTGTACTCCTTCATTTAGGAGTCTAGTTGTTGTTGTTTTTTCCCTCCCCTCTCCTACTGTTGTCCCCCTTCTTCACCCCATTCATCGCCCAATCATCCTGTCCTGTCACCCCTTGTGTCACTGCATAGTATGTTGTATATGTATGGACGGATGATTGCAATATTTGGCTTGTACTTCTGTATAAGTGACAAGAATAAAGGGCTTCATCATCATCATTTAGGTGATCTGAGCCTCTCGGCTAAAACCAAACCGAGAAACCTGCGAGTGATTTTTCACATGTCACTGAAACATCACTCTAGACCAGTGATTCCCAAAGTGTGGGCCGTGGTGGTACTGCAGATGGGCCATGAGAGGTCATTGCAAATATTTTTAAAATTATTTTGATTGTAAAATATTTATGGCATGATTTTAAAAAATATGTGTAGGCCTAAGTAATAACCTTTTGAGTGTTATTGACCTGTCACAATATTTTAGGAACCTTATACAGTTTATGATTGGAATGTACGTAGCTTTCTGGTCATCATGCCAGGGGGTCATTAAAGGAGGAGGACGTAGTATGTAGTGGCGGGAAAAAATGGAGCGCATTTGAGAAAAAAAAATAGAGAATTAATTCTGTCATGTGTGTACACCACAGATGAAAAGTCCCCTTGCTTCTGAACCATTCTGACGTTCATTCAACGTTTCAGCATTTTTCCACAGCATTTCAGTCCAGCTTCAGCTTCCGAGCAGCTTGTATGGTCATTCAAATTTTCAATTTTCAAGCCTTTTCAAAGCATTTCAATTTTGCTTCAGATTTTTAGAATTCACACGCAATGTCTACTGACATCGCATCATCTACTTGTTGTTATTATTATTACAGTAAAGTCTCGTTATATCGATATCGGTTATATCGAAGTACTGCTTATTACAATATTATTTTCATTTCCCGGCAAATTTCTAGTCTTTTATGATATAATTAGTTCCGTTAGTACGATACCCGGTTATTATGATAATCCGGTTACTACGATGCCCTTTTCATCTCCCGCCAGCCAATTTGGTCTGCTTATATCGATACAAAAGCAGCTTAAATCAATCTTTGCTTAAGGATTTCAATACCAAAAAAGAACACGGCGAATGGCTGCTTTCAGTCAACTTTATTTTTCACACTTCCACCACCAGAGCGCAGCACACACACCGATTCCCGCACTTCCTGGTTCACAGGTCATGCTCAACCCGCCCCACATAGCTGGCCAAACACATGCCTACAACAGAAGAACCAACTGACATAGCATACACACCTATTCCACCTATAGAACAATGTCGAGTGCATTATTGCCCACTTTTAATGCAGTTCGGCGCAGGATCGGATATATCGACAGTCCGGTTATATCAATATTTTTTCCGACTCCCGACAATATCGATATAACGAGACTTTACTGTATTTAATATGATTGTAATTATTATTAAACCTTGCAACTCTTGGAACGTGGGCATTCAAACATTTATCAAGACAGGAGGTGACTAAATAATCAAAGAGCATTCTTTCAGTTGCAACTGCCTCTTCACATGTGTGACGACCTGGCTCGTCTGCAGGTAGTCCAAAATGCTGCAGCAAGGTTCCTGACAAACACCAATGAGGGTTTAGAAACCTGAAAGAAAGACAATAACAATGAGAATGACTTTCTGTGTAAACATCCTCAATTCAACGTATTGTCATGATAATTCCTCTCTCCGTCCCGGGCCAGGTATCTCAATACCATCTACCTGGGCATTCGTAGTCGTCAGAGCGCTGAGACGGAGCGGTGGCGTTACTACTGGAGAATGATCTATGAGTTTGCAGACGTGAGCATGCTGCATCTGCTGGCCACCTTTCTGGAGAGCGCTCCTCAGCTGGTGCTGCAACTGTGCATCATCATACAGACTCACAAACTACAAGCTGTGCAAGGTACAACACACACACACACACACGCCTGTTATTGTTGTGTGGCCCCGCAGAGTATAATTCCTCGGAATTCCTCGGAATGGACAATCTCAACAAAGCATCCATGCTTTGGTGGCCCAGCCTCTGTGTAGACCAGATTTAGATCTTTTAGACTGAGGTTAGGTCTATACCTGGGGTGTCCACATCCTGTAAGGTCAAAGGTCAAAGGCCACTGGTGTATATAAATCTGCCAGGAAAGTACATGAAACAAAAAAACTCTTTTTTGCAAATTTTTGCATTTAATGAAACAATTTACGAATATGTCGGCTTTATTCTTGTGGATCATTTTTTATTTTTATCCCAAAACATTTGGACTTTTTTTCCCGTAATATTATAATGTTTTTCCCCAACAAAACAGCATTTATTTAGTGTTATAACATCAAATGTCTGAAGGGCTATATAGCTGTAAAGCCTTTTTGGGAAGCGCTGCTCTACACTAAACCATCATTTGATGCAGTCACAATCGGTATTTATCTTCTATGTGACACAAACATTAAAATGAAATCAAATATAAAATCAAATATATCAGTGGAAATACAAAGTACATACAAAGTCACCAGTTTGTTCGTATACTGTGACACGGAGCAACTCGGTGCCTTTGAGCTTTCTGACGTCACTGGGGGCCTGCTAGCTGGCCCCGTGATGCGAATCTGAAATCTGATTGCTAATAATATGTATGTGACATGGGCCAGCACTCCTGATTTTGAAGGCCCTGAGCACATGACATGGGCGGGGACAACAGAAATGTGTTCCGTTAATTTTGTGTCTCAGGTATGACAGCAGCAGCGTCCCTGGTCTCCTTGGCCTGGGCGCTGGCCTCCTACCAGAAGGCCCTGCGAGAGTCTCGGGACGACAAGAAGCCCATCAGCTACCTGGCTGTCATCATTCAGTTCTGCTGGCACTTCTTCACCATCGCGGCGCGGGTCATCACGTTTGCCTTGTTCGCGTCTGTGTTCCAACTCTACTTCGGCATCTTCATCGTGCTGCACTGGTGCATCATGACCTTCTGGATCGTCCACTGTGAGACCGACTTCTGCATCAGCAAGTGGGAGGAGATTGTGTTTGACATGGTGGTGGGCATCATCTACATCTTCTCCTGGTTCAATGTCAAGGAGGGACGCACAAGGTGAGCTTGATTGTTTTTCTTTGATTTGTAGAACCACACATGCAGACCTGCTTGTTTTGAATGCTGCATGGGGACGGAGCTGATGGGCGGAGGGGGTCAGCGTTATTTATTTATAATAAGTAGGGGAAATCTTTTGGCGGTTGAGCAAGGAGACCCGAGTTCGATTCCACCCTCGGTGTGGAGTTTGCATGTTCTCCCTGTGCATGTGTGGGTTTTCTCAGGGTACTCCGGTTTCATGCTAGGTTAATTGGCCACTCTAAATTGTCCATAGGTATGAATGTGAGTGTGAATGGTTGTTTGTCTATATGTGCCCTGTGATTGGCTGGCCACCAGTTTGGGGTGGACCCCGCCTCTCGCCCCAAGACAGCTAGGATAGGCTCCAGCACCTCCGCGACCCTCGCGAGGAAAAGCGGTAGAAAATGAATGAATGAAGGAATTTACTCTATCAATCCGCTTTTTATACCGCTTATCCTCACTACGATAAGGGTATGCTAGAGCCTATCCCAGCTGACTTTGGGCGAGAGGCGGGGTACACCCTGGACGGGTGATATTTACTCTCTATTAAAATAACATAGACCAGTCCAGGGTGTACCCCTCCAGCACCCCCGCGACCCTCGTGAGGAAAAGCGGTAGAAAATGAATGAGTGAATTTACTCTCTATCATCCACTTTCTATACCGCTTATTCTCATGTAAACGGATAACAATGCTGATATACTATGTACTAAGATTTGATGACTTTTAGTGTCAATGTGCATCACTGTTGTTCCATGCTAAATCCATGCTAAATGGCTAGTGCTAGCAAAACACCGGACTTCAGCCACGGTCATCACATTGACAGATCGTCAATAGCAGCTAGAAGTCCAATTTAGCTGGCAGTTCAATGTCAAAATCATTAAAGAGATGTAAAAATGTGAAAAGTACTGGTTAGTTGGGCCATTCTTATGCCAAGGTAGCATTGTATATGACAATAAAAACAATGCCTGCACTGCTCCAGTGTCTGGCAGGCTATGGAATCCGTATTAAGTCAAACACAGCGACAGTAGATACAAATAACTTTGGTCTTGCTACAAGAGCCAACTTTACCAATCTAAATACTCTTTTCTTTCTCCATTTCACATCAATATTTCTACCAGCTTCCACCGTCGGTGGAGTTTGCATGGGTTTTATCCGGGTACTCCGGTTTCCTCCCACATTCTAAAAACAAAAACACTCCAAATTGTCCATAGGTATGAATGTGAGTGGGGGGGGGTTAAATATAGAAACTTCCTCTGCTGCTAGCTAGGAACGTCCATGCTGTTTTACTAGTAGTTGTATGTGCCTCACGGCTTCCGTTTGTATTCAATACAAAATGTCAAATAATGATGGTGCATTCATGGCACCTAAGGAACAGCGTATGGCGGTGAAGTTGAACATTCATAAAACGACAATAGCATCGGATTTTACCGATACCCACAAACGAATGAATCTTGATTTCTCCCGTCAGTTGCATCCATACCCGGTGAATGAGCGCATCGATGTATCGATTAATAACGATTATTTTCCACACCCTTAGTGGGGGATGCAGGCTAGCGTGACCGACTGTTGTGTTTATGTTCCACGGTGGTGCAGGTGTCGTCTGTTCATCTACTACCTGGTGATACTGGTGGAGAACGCCGCTCTCAGCGCTTTGTGGTACATCTACCGCTCACCTCACCCCACTGACTCCTTTGCGGTTCCAGCGCTCTGCGTCATCTTCAGCAGCTTCCTCACCGGCGTGGTTTTCCTGCTCATGTACTACGCCTTTTTCCACCCCAACGGGCCACGATTCGGACACTCGCCAAGCTGCCAGCGCTTAGACCTGGACTCCACCGCGCAGTTCTCCACGTTGCCATCCGAGGGGGCCACCAACTCCCTGCGTTCCACCCTGGGGGGCGCCACCGCCACACTAGAGCGTGATGGGAAACACTCAGAAAGGGATGGGTGCATGCCGGTGTTTCAGGTGCGACACAACGTGCCGTCCACGCCGTCGTCTCGCGCACCACGCCTGGAGGAGACGGTCATCAAGATCGATCTTTGTAGGAACCGCTACCCGGCCTGGGAGCGCCACGTCCTGGATCGGAGTATACGTAAGGCCATCCTGGCTATAGACTGCTCCTTGACTCCACGGCTGCAGTATAAAGACGACGCTCTGGTACAGGAGAGGTTGGAGTATGAAACCACGTTATAGTATCCAGCAATAGAAGACCTTTCTACCGCTCTCATCTCCACATCCTCCGTGTCAACTCGGTGGTGGCCATCAAGGAGAATGCTGGCCTGCTCAATCATCTGACCATTCAACATCTCCTGTTTATTTTTGTAAGTCTCATCGGGGAAGCCCACAGCAACCCTAAGGCTGATGCGTTCAGGGTCAGAACATCCAAACATACCAACACATCCCTCCAGACAAGTATGACCTTTGACTGGAATGACACTTGAATCCCCCTTCATTGCACAGCGTGATGAATAAATCATCCCTGCGTCAGAAACGTCACCTGTGTCCACTCAGGTGACCTTCTGACGACCTCGTGTTCTTGGTGCCAAAAACATTCCTGGGAAATGTTGTCTCGCTTGTGGAGCTCCAGATGGCCTGGTAGTTCCCTCACACACGGAAGATCATTGCGGTCCGAAAAGCAAGAAGGTAAAGCAGCATTCGTGCGCTTGGAACCCATAAGAATCCATCCTGGTGTGCTGTGCATCTTTCGTAGTGGTTGTCATGTGACAGCTGCGTTGATGGATGATAATGATGCTATTTATAGCATCATTATTACTCCGTCTGCACCATCAATCACCTCAGACATGTCGATGGAGGATCATTGGAGTCCTTCGATACACGGCTGTTCGCAAACACAAACAGCCAATCAACGCACGATGTAGCGCACAAACACAAAAGGTAAGCAATGGATGATGTATATATAATATATAATAATATATAATAATGTGATGCAGGACCTGGATATGATATGTGATGAGTGAGGATGGTTCAATGTGACAAGGGCTCAGCCTACACAGCAAAAAGCAACAGATGAGATATATAGTGTGTGTGTGTGTGTGTGTGTGTGTTTGTATTTATTCCACCATAGGTGAAAAGGCGTATTAATAGTACAAACATTGCTCTTTTTCTCCAACTTTTGCTCCTTTTTTTAAAAAACATTTTTCTTAAATTATTTTGTACATTCTATTTTGGTATTACAGTATTATGATTTTTTTAATTTATTTATTTTATTTTTTTTAAAAAGCTTTTTTTCCTTTCTGTTGCCCCCCATTTCAACGTACTTTCCCTGTAATATTTTGACTTTATTCTCATAATCTACACAATGATTTACCAAAGATGCCAACTTTTTTTTTCTTATATTACAGCTTTAAAGAATAACATACTTTTTTTTAAACATTTCAACTTTGCGATACTGATGTTATTTTTTCATCATATTATTACGATATTACCATAAAAACGTTTTCTCATTCGATGACACCATTTTTCTTTTCAGAAATGACTGCTGATTCGTCCATGTTGCTGTTTTATTTACCGCTTCCTACATTCTTACAATAGAATAAAATAGAATAGACTTTGGACATCCCTGGTTTAAAGGTCTGAAACTGGTGGCTAGTGATGTGGGTCAGGTGTTTTGGTTTTTAAAATCCATCCAGGTTTTTCATTAAGAGGCTCACAAGAAGAAGGGAATAATCCACTTAGCTTAAAAATATTCTTTTTTACATACTTTAGTACTTTATTTCTTCTTACCTTTTATTTGCACTCTATCCGTCTCCAGGAACAGTTCTGATACTTTGTTGTAAAAGTCGCATTACCTTCTGGTGAGCTTGGATATATACCATATTTTCTGGACTATAAGTCGCTCCGGAGTATAAGTCGCACAAGGCTAAAAATGCATAATTAGGTAGAAAAAAACATACATAAGTCGCACTGGAGTATAAGTAGCATTTTTTACAGGTAATTTATTTTAACCACTTGACCAAAACGGACATTACGTCCTCTTGGAAGGCAAGTTGTAACAATAAAAGAATAGAGAACAGGCTGAATAGGTGTAAGATATGCTAACACAATGCTTATTCAACTACATGAAAAATAAACATAAACAGAAAAGGTGTTCAGTTTTTTAATTAATAAGTCGCTCTGGAGTATAAGTCGCAGGAACAGCCAACCTATGAAAAAAAGTGTGACTTATCGTCCGGAAAATACGGTACTCATCCTCCATCTTGGCGGTCAAATTCATTCATTCCTTCAGCAGAGTATAAACCTACAGTAGCTTGTTAGGTTTATGGTGTCCAATGTTAAAAACTATACAGAAAATACATTTTTAATACACTTTGATTGACATATATTCATACTTATTTTGTCATGAAAGCTCATTTTAAATCATGATTTTAGCATAAAATACTAGTTGAGCCCAAACAACAAACACATGGCGCTGCATAGGAAGCAGCTTCTTGTCTTCTCGTCCCCCAAAGATTGGCTCATTCCACTCATGACACCCCCGGAGACATAAACAGTTGCTTCCATCCAAGCCTTGTGGATCACAGGCAGGTTCTATGTGTCCCATGTGGTCTACACCGTAGCCACCATCAGTACTTGGAATGGATTCTTATGGGTTCAGGAAGGAAACGGTAGATATAAACAGACAGATATAAACAGATGAGAACTGACAAGGAAAGGAGTCAAGGATAAAGGACACAACCAAGCAACCATCTCCGCCAAATGGAACCAGTAGTAGTACTCTGACATGCAGCATTTTTGTACTTTTGGAGATGATCGAGGTACTTACAAGTCGTTGTGTCTGTGTGTAAAGTACTGTGCACGCGTCTTATGTCGCCATTGGATGTGTTTGTACTTCCTGCTTGACGAGGACACAAACAGACGCTAACAATGTTGACGCTTCCATCGATGCCACGTGACTCCGAACAACATTCCTCTCATTAGCCTTTCTTTTGGATTCTGTCGGAGAAGGTTTTTCCAAATGGTATTAAAAATAGTCGGTTACAACACCGGTTCTTAGCATCAAGGAGGTTGCCACGTCCCTTTAGGAAGTGAAACTTAAGCTGGTGTGCCTGGAAGGTGAAAGTAAAGTTGGTGTGAAAGAGAACAATTCATCTATTGTGTCATTTCCCATCAGCCGTATCTGGGAATGCCTTCCATTGGTAGATTCTGTCCGTAGTCAACAGTTTTAGTGGAATCAGAGTTCAAGACAATTTTTCCGACTTTTTCCATCTCAAAGAAAGCTGTTCAGATAAACAAATAAGAATGGTCGATGTGCACCAAGTACCTTAACCCTTTGGGCAAAACCAACAAAATTGGGCGTACATCAGGGAAGTGGTCCTAGAATAGAAACAACTTCAAATTTCCAAATTGATCACATGACAGATTGATATGATCGGACGGGAGATTGCTAGTCCAATCAGACTCCAAACCAAATCTCTGACCCCCTAGGTCCTGTCTAAGTGTTTCCCAGCTCTGATTGTGCTATGTGAGTGTGGAAGTCATACTCACGATGCACTGCGCTACGAGACTGCAGTACTACACAGAATCGGTTTAGTATTTTAGCTACTGTGAAAACGGAAAAGAGGTGGCCTGAGACTTTTGCACGGTAGATTTACATCTTAGATCTTACATATGGTCTGAGCAGAGTAAGTAAGCTTTTATTCTTATATACGGTGGAACCCACAGTGCTATACAGTACAGTACGTACTGAGCAGTACAATTACATGCTTGTTGTGGTAACTGCTGGAGTATACATCTCTGGAATATGCGATACATTCAACTGGAAAAACATCAGCAAAAAAACTCAACAGAACCAACTTTGGTCACGTCATGCACCCAAGTGGGTTAGCCCACAGGGTCCAATACCGGGGAACCAGGGTGGTCTGATTATGGGAATGAAAGGGGGGCGGCACTGCACAACAATCTGGCAATCTGAGGAAATGCAGGCCTGAATAGTCGAGATGAGATTGCTAGCCGTGCTTACAACCCAGATGGAAGTGTACTGCCACAAATGGCAGACAGATGGCAGCAAAGCAGCACATGACTAAATCATCATATTTACGCTTTTTAGTCATTATTTCTACATATGATTTAATTCATTTTTAATTGTTGAATACAATTTTGGTGGCCTGTTATTTCATGTTGCTGCAATGACTGATGTCATTTTCCATATTGATGCCGACCCTCTGAACGGAAGCTCCATGGATCTAGGAGCACCAAAAGCACATTAGATTACTTGTCCGTCACTACACTGGAATTCTATTTACAACCTTTGCACAAAGTAGTAGTTTTTTAATTTATTTATTGATTTTTAAATATAAGTACAATGCACTGTAATTCTTCTCAAAAGCACAACACAAAGCAACTGGATAATCAATCAATTAGACTGTTCATCTAAATAATTAGGAAATATGTCAGCATCTCCAACAATGTCCTGAAATCAGGTCAAGGATTATGGCCACAGCCTCTTCAAATATTAGCAGAATAAAGTCATAATATTATGAGGAAATAACTCGTTATTGGTCTAGTGGTTAGCGCGCAGACCTCACAGCTAGGAGACCCGGGTTCAATTCCACCCTCTGCCATCTCTGTGTGGAGTTTGCATGTTCTCCCTGTGCATGCGTGGGTTTTCTCCGGGTACTCCGGTTTCCTCCCACATTCCAAAAACATGCTAGGTTAATTGGCCGTTTTTAGGTATCAATGTGAGTGTGAATGGTTGTTTGTCTATATGTGCCCTGTGATTGGTGTACCCCGCCTCTCGCTCAAAGACAGCTGGGATAGGCTCCAGCACCCCCCCCCGCGACCCTCGTGAGGAAAAGCGGTAGAAAATGAATGAATGAATAAGATTTAAGTTGAAATATTCATTTCTAAAGTTATCTAGGTTGGGCCAAAAATGCTAATACTGTGAGAATTCAGTCAAAATATTATAGATTATCATATAGAGTCATAATATTGAAATATAATATAAGAAAATGTGGGAGTAAAACAAGAGTAGAAGTGGAAAAATGACAAAAAAAAGTGTAATTGAGGACGAAGACGATAGGATGCAAGGCCACATTATGCTGAGAACTTATATATACTGTACGTATATACATCTTTTTAACCCTTGCATATCAGCTTTGTGATATAGTTGAATAAGCCTTACATTAGGCTGAACTTCCCCCTTCCCATTTTGCTGTGTTTTTTCCAAGTATTTAAATTTTTTCATTTGCTGTGTTTTTTCCAAGTATTTAAATTTTTTCAAAAACAATTTTTTTTTCATAATATTCTGACTTTAATATTACAACTTCTGCACCCAAATTTTTTTTATCCTAATATTCCAACAAAAAAAACTCTAACTCTAATATTAAAATCATGTTGTTTTTCCTGATAATATTACAAATGTATTTGTGTACATTTTTTGGGGTATTTTTCCCATTTTGATTACCACTTTACACTCTTAATATTTTGACCTACTGAGGTTTTAAAAAGTCGATAAATAATATATATATATATGCTAATAAATAGATTTGTCACCCGTATCACAAAGCTGAGATGCAGGCTTTTTTCCTAGGAATATATATACAGTATGTGCTGGTGTACAAAATATGAAATATCACATTTGATATTTTGATAATTATACGGCCATGTATATGGAGATGGCGAAACAGTCCTGGTGTCACGGTACGCCATCATCAACGTGTACGTCCTTAAGGGCCGCTTTTCCCACTGAACAATGGCGGCACGTGTGCGTGGATGAATGTTCCACTGAAAAAGCCGATTAGGGATACAAATGTAGCGTTCCACTCTAAAAATAATCATGTCCATTATTCCAATCATTCAAATATGTGGAACATCTTAGCATATTTGACCTACAGGAGGGCTTTTAATACAACATGAAGAAAAGGATGATTTTGGAGGGGTGGATGGTGCGGAAGTGGTTTATCAGCGTGAATAAGATGGTCGGCTGAATGACCCCAGAGGTCGACTCCATAAGTGTAAATAAACATATGCAAAGTGTACATGTGAAAAAAAAAAAAAAGATCTCGTCCTGAGTTGTGACTGTGACGGGCGTCTTTGGATGCCATGATGATGTAACTATGAGCATATAAAACAATACATGTGCTGTATGTGGTGTATTTTTTCAAAAAAAATATAAAGATGGCATTGTGTGATGAAAGTGAAACAAATGTCCAAACATGTTTTCAAATGTGTTCAAAGGGATGAAAAAGATAATTGTAAAAAAATAAAAAATAATTTAAAAAAAAGAATCCGGTTATGAAGAGGATCAAAACATGTTTTTTTGTATATAAGGAATTTTTTGTACATTTTTATTTGAATTTAATGCAACACAAACTACCAAAATTCATTAAATAAAGTACACTGTGGTCCATTTTCTGCCCTGTTGTTGATGTAATCTTCCTTTGTTTCATTGTCTGTTTTACATTCCATGAGATGTCGAAGAGAAACGCGTGCTAATATCCAAACAGACATAATTGTACACGTGATTAACTTACTAAATTAATCAGATTAAAACACGCAAATGTTGTTGACTTGTCTGCACAGTCAATCACTGTTACTGTTAATCACCATCAACATTCACAATGGCGGTACCGGGTCTGCTTGGAGCAGGTGTCCGACTACAGTACACCTTAGCAAATGTCTCCCTACCAAGCCCCCGGCAGTGCAACAATGCATTATGGGAATTAGGAACAGAATTATAGCACCTGACTGCTGACAGCTAGCAGAGTACTTGGTTCTTAATGTTAGCAAGTTCACTTCCACGATGAATCTGATTCATATGGTACTATAAATAAATATGTACCAATATAAAACACCCACATGGTTGGTTCAATTCCTGATTTGAGCTCAAACTAGCAATTTCATCTTAGTTTCATTCTTACGTTTTAGCATATTTCCACAGCATTTCAGTCCAGCTTCAGCTTCCGAACAGTTGCTCATAATAAATTTTGATTTTCACACTTTTTCAAAGCGTTCATATTGGCTTCAGCTTTTCAGTATTCACATGCAACACCTGCTGCGATTGCACCATCTAGTTGACTTGGTGTTAATGTTGTATCTTTGGCCATTCATTCATGACCATTCATTTCCAATTGGAACATTTTCACAGAAAATATGAAATAACACTAATGGTGGGAATATTTGGAAAGGTCTGAATTGATGTTGGATTTGTTTGAATTGGTTAAGGAATGGCCCTGTGATTGGCTGGCGACCAGTCCAGGGTGTACCCCGCCTCTCACCCGAAGACAGCTGGGATAGGCTCCAGCACCCCCCGCGACCCTCGTGAGGAAAAGCGGTAGAAAATGAATGAATGAATGAATGGTTAAGGAATGTAGTCGTATCAGCAGACAAAAAATGAGGAAGAATAAGAAATTGATAAGAAATAAATAAATGAAAAATGGCTGATTGTGAATGCTTCACACAATGAAACACTTATTTTTTTAAATAAAAAACCCAAACTTTTATTAAAGTCCAAATTCAACATTTAAAAGTGCACTGCTTAGACCAGTGGTTCTCAACTCGTTTGGCTGCAAGACCCACTGCCCCCCACCAAAATGGCGGCCATTTTTCAACTTGAAGGTTTCAGATATAAAGGTCTTTCGATGTTCATAGAACCTCAAATATGCCTAATAAAGTATGCACACGAAATCCCTCCAGTTGAACAACACATCCTTAAAATAACACCTCTAAAGACATTTTTTGATAAATCATTTGTATGCAAAAATCTTTCATTAAAAAAAAGTATATACATGCAATATGAACAGCCCATCATTTCCATGGTACTTTAACCCCCCGACCCCTGAATTTAAAGGGGACCTATGATGCTTTTCCATGTTTGGGATGGCTTGCTGTGATGTCACAGAGTGCCGGGCTTGCAATTATTAGCGTTCTCGGCCTGCGCTTCCCTGCTCTGCTGCACTGTGAAGAATTCACCTTGTTAGCACAAAGTGGGACCAATCACATCAGAGAATAGGTGCAGATTATGGTAGCTCTAGAAAGCTCTGTGTGCTGGTTATTGTGTGTAGATGCCCTATAGGAGTCCACAACTCAATACAAAGGGTAAAAAAAAATGAGCACAATAGGTCCCCTTTAAGGTAATAAATTAGTATTAATTAAATATGTATTTGATCCCCTACCTACCAGCAAGCCTTGTGACTCCCACAGACTGATTTTTATTTTAGTCCTGTCCATTTAAGCATCCCTCGTTTTTTGCAGTTAACCTTTTTTCAGACCCAACTGTGATAAGTGAATTTCAATGATTAGTGATTCATACATGAAATTTTTTAGTTGTTTACAACCTTCTAGATAGATACTTTATTCATCTCCAAGAGAAATTCATTCATATTCATTCTAAATAAGGTTTTAAACATGATCATTACAGTAAATGTTATTTTATTACTATACTCTATTTCCACATTTTTTTAATGTTTAATGCGATTTGTCTTACTTTTTCGTCGGTCATTGAACGCACCACTGCACCGTTCTCGGATGCAAAGACGGATGTATTTGTATTTTCATCCTTTTTCTTTCACCTCATACTTGCTCCTGAATGCTGACACTATGTGGGAACGCATAAAGGTAAGATTTGATGACTTTTAGTGCTAATGTGTATCATTGTGGTAGTTCGATGCTAAATGGCTAAAGCTAGCAAAACACCGGACTTCAGCCACGTCATCACATTGAAAATAGCAGTCAATAGCAGCTGGAAGTCTAATTTAGCTAGCAGTTCAATGCCAAAATCATTATAGAGATGTAAAAATGTAAATATTAGGGCCATTCTTATGCCAAGGTAGCATTGTATATGACAATAAAAACAATACCTGCACTGCTCCAGTCTCTGGCAGGCTATGGAATCCGTATTAAGTCAAACACAACTTAATAACTTTGGTCTTGCTACAAGAGCTAACTTTACCAATCTAAATACTCTTTTCTTTCCCCATTTCCCATAAATATTTCTTCCAGCTTGGGGCTACGGAGTTACCGTAATTCAACCAAACTATGGTGGGGGCCAAGGGTCAAACAGGACGCACATAAAAAATTGGCCGTCGTTAAAGGGAACTTCCGTTAACGCGTCATTAACACGTTAACTTTGACAGCCCTAATAAATATACTTTGGAAAAACCGTAATGAAGTGACGCTAAAGCTTAAAGACACCTGTCACCTCTCCACCGCCACGGGAAAGACCAAAGGGCTGCCCTTTGGGATAAGATTGTCGACTTGAATGGACTACAAGTCTGAAATTTGCGTCCAAGCCTGGTGAGCAACCACAAGAAAGCGCTGATGAAGAATATAAACTTACACAATCATCAGGGGATCAAATACTTCTTTGTAATAAATTACATCTCAAAACCACAGTGTGGACAAACATGATCAATAAATGTTTAAAAATGGAGGACGCAGGAATGATGGACTAGGATTAAAATTCTCCCAAAAGGTGGCGCCGTATAAGTCCATAACGTTCAAGTTGTTCTCTGGCGAGATGCAGCAACTACGTGAAAATACACGTCTTAAGATCAGAGTGCATGTTCCCTCTCATGTTCCCTCTTCTTGGCTCACATTTAAAGCTCCGGACACATTTTTACTTCAAAGTGACATCAAAAGTTGTTCATTTCTTGCAAATTGACATTGGCCATAAGAAAACTGTTGCCGTGGAGACGCTATTGGCCTTTGTATTTACGTTGAAATCTCTCCAGAAGAGCTCTCAGGATGTTCCCTGGAATCTGCTGGTGCTTGTCTATCAAACTCTGGATGGCCTGTTTTACCTGCCACAAAGAAATATAAATGTAGTAAAAACTACAACATCATTACCATCATTTACCTGCCAGAAAGAAATATAAATGTAGTAAAAACTACAACATAATTACCATCATTTACCTGCGACAAAAAAATATAAATGTAGTAAAAACTACAACATCATTACCATCATTTACCTGCCAGAAAGAAATATAAATGTAGTAAAAACTACAACATCATTACCATCATTTACCTGCCAGAAAGAAATATAAATGTAGTAAAAATTACATCATACAAGAAATATAAATGTAGTAAAAACTACAACATCATACAAGAAATAATAATGTAGTAAAAACTACAACATCATTACCATCATTTACCTGCCAGAAAGAAATATAAATGTAGTAAAAACTACAACATCATTACCATCATTTACCTGCCAGAAAGAAATATAAATGTAGTAAAAACTACAACATAATTACCATCATTTACCTGCGACAAAAAAATATAAATGTAGTAAAAACTACAACATCATTACCATCATTTACCTGCCAGAAAGAAATATAAATGTAGTAAAAACTACAACATCATTACCATCATTTACCTGCCAGAAAGAAATATAAATGTAGTAAAAACTACATCATACAAGAAATATAAATGTAGTAAAAACTACAACATCATACAAGAAATAATAATGTAGTAAAAACTACAACATCATTACCATCATTTACCTGCCAGAATGAAATATAAATGTAGTAAAAACGACAACATCAATTAACCTAGCATGTTTTTGGAATGTGGGAGGAAACCGGAGTACCCGGAGAAAACCCACACATGCACGGGGAGAACATGCAAACTCCACACAGAGATGGCCGAGGGTGGAATCGAAATTGGGTCTCGTAGCTGTGTGGCCTTGTGCGCTAACCACTCGTTCGCCGTGCAGCCCTAATCAATAAGTGGTAGAACTGAGCTTACTTTTTCTGCCAGCTCAGTGGCAGTTATGTTGGGGTCATATGGGATTGGATCGCCAAGGAAAGTCCGGAACTTGACTGGGAATCCCCCGTAAACCGGAGCTACAGGTAGACGAAATCTTTCATACAACCAACGAAAAAATCCTGGGAAAAAAAAATCAAAACACACAAAAATTATTATTTTTTTTAAACACATTTTAACTTACAAAAAATACAGTACAGTTCTTTCTGGCCTATTTCCTTTCTTTATCATTCAGCATAAGGGAGCCCGTTTAAATCTGTCCCGTTTATTTTGACAACTGGACCAACTCAAGTCCTGCTCCACCGTGGTCTTATTCCAACGACAATATATGGACAATTTGGAGTGGCCAATTAACCTAGCATGTTTTTGGAATGTGGGAGGAAACCGGAGTACCCGGACAAAGTTACACTTTCCCCATAAAGTAAGCCAAACAGATGCAATCAACACTTACTCAATGTTCCTAGAGATCTGAAGCCTTCTCGGATATTTTGTGTAAACATCGGAATTATGGTCTGAAACAGGAAGTGAAACAGAAAAAAATAATTAAGGGCACTCTTTTCTTCAACACATTTATTGCAACACACAGGAGCACACGTCTTAAATGCCTTATTTTCACTTGATTATATACAGTATACTACATTGGGTACTAGGACTGGAACGGTGACTATGGGGGGGAAATGAATGATTGAATGAATTTACTCTCTATCCATCCACTTTCTATACCACTTATCCATCACTAGGATGGGGGTATGCTGGAGCCTATCCCAGCTGACTTCGGGCGAGAGGCGGGGTACACCCTGGACTGGTGATATTTACTTTCTATTAAAATAACATTCACCAGTCCAGGGTGTACCCCGCCTCTCGCCCGATGACAGCTGGGATAGGCTCCAGCACCCCCGCGACCCTTGTGAGGAAAAGCGGTAGAAAATGAATTAATTAATTTACTCTCTCTCCATCCACTTTCTATACCACTTATCCATCACTAGGATGGGGGTATGCTGGAGTCTATCCCAGCTGACTTCGGGCGAGAGGCGGTGTACACCCTGGACTGGTGATATTTACTTTCTATTAAAATAACATTCACCAGTCCAGGGTGTACCTCGCCTCTTGCCTGAAGACAGCTGGGATTGGCTCCAGCACCCCCGCGACCCTCGTGAGGAAAAGCGGTAGAAAATGAATGAATTTACTCTCTCTCCATCCACTTTCTATACCGCTTATCCTCACTAGGATGGAGGTATGCTGGAGCCTATCCCAGCTGACTTCGGGCGAGAGGCAGGGTACACCCTGGACTGGTGATATTTACTCTCTATTAAAATAACATAGACCAGTCCAGGGTGTACCCTGCCTCTCGCCCAAAGACAGCTGGGATAGGCTCCAGCCCCCCTGTGACACTCGTGAGGAAAAGCGGTAGAAAATGAATGAATGAAGGAATTTACTCTCTATCGATCCACTTTCTATACCGCTTATCCTCACTAGGATGGAGGTATGCTGAAGCCTATCCCAGCTGACTTCGGGGAGCGAGAGGCGCGGTACACCCTGGACTGGTGATATTTACTTTCTATTAAAATAACATTCACCAGTCCAGGGTGTACCTCGCCTCTTGCCTGAAGACAGCTGGGATTGGCTCCAGCACCTCCGCGACCCTCGTGAGGAAAAGCGGTAGAAAATGAATGAATTTACTCTCTCTCCATCCACTTTCTATACCGCTTATCCTCACTAGGATGGAGGTATGCTGAAGCCTATCCCAGCTGACTTCGGGGGGCGAGAGGCGGGGTACACCGTGGACTGGTGATATTTACTCTCTATTAAAATAACATAGACCAGTCCAGGGTGTACCCCGCCTCTCGCCCCCTGAAGACAGTTGGGATAGGCTTCAGCACCCCCGCAACCCTCGTGAGGAAAAGCAGTAGAAAATGAATGAATGAAGGAATTTACTCTCTATCCATTCACTTTCTATACCGCTTATCCTCACTAGGATGGAGGTATGCTGAAGCCTATCCCAGCTGACTTCGGGGAGCGAGAGGCGGTGTACACCCTGGACTGGTGATATTTACTCTCTATTAAAATAACATAGACCAGTCCAGGGTGTACCCCGCCTCTCGCCCGATGACAGCTGGGATAGGCTCCAGCACCCCCCGCGACCCTCGTGAGGAAGAGCGGTAGAAAATGAATGAATTTACTCTCTATCCATCCACTTTCTATACCGCTTATCCTCACTAGGATGGGGGTATGCTGGAGCCTATCCCAGCTGACTTCGGGTGAGAGGCGGGGTACACCCTGGACTGGTGAATGTTATTTTAATAGAGAGTAAATATCACCAGTCCAGGGTGTACCCCGCCTCTCGCCCAAAGTCAGCTGGGATAGGCTCCAGCACCCCCGCAACCCTCGTGAGGATAAGCGGTAGAAAATGAATGAATGAATGAATAAAATAACCTACCAGAAACAAATATATAGACGGGTAAAGTGTTGAAATCAGTATTGGGAATTTCTACATACATTTATAGCAAATGATGTCATAAATTAGCCCCGTTTTGAACAATTTTCGTTACTCAGATACACAAGAATGACCAATTACGTACCACTTTAGAATCAATGGCGACCTGGGCAAAGCCTTTGCGTTTTCCCCAGAGAAGAGGGTACGTCTCGTCACTGAACAGAGCCTCTCGAACACCTCCTGGAGAGATTCCCAATAGGTGGCCATTCCTCAGAGCCTGCACACACTCTTCTTGAGGGCCGTGCATCACACTGAACACCTCCAACAATAACTTGAACCCTGCAGGAAGCAAAAAAAAAAAAAAAAAAAAACACAAACAGTGTTTGTCCTTCTGTAGTGTTATGACATTTTATTCTGGAATGCTCAACGTAAATATTGTATTATATACACAGTTCAGTATTAGTGTGGTAGCTCACACGGTATGGGTGTTTCGTATTCATTCATTCATTCATTCATTAAATTTCTACCACTTTTCCTCATGAGGGTCGCGGGGGTGCTGGAGCCTATCCCAGCTGTCTTGGGGCAAGAAGCGGGGTAGACCCTGGACTGGTGGCCAGCCAATCACAGGGCACATATAGACAAACAACCATTCACACTCACATTCATACCTATGGACAATTTGGACCTAAACGTGTTTATAGTTTAATAATGATTGTGTAAGTGTAAACATGCAACATTCTTTGTAACATGTTTTTGTTATATTACAATTGTTATTATTATATTTTAGGCGGCACGGCGGTCAAGTGGTTAGCGCGCAGACCTCACAGCTAGGAGACCATGGTTCAGTTCCACCCTCGGCCATCTCTGTGTGGAGTTTGCATGTTCTCCCCGTGCATGCGTAGGTTTTCTCCGGGTACTCCGGTTTCCTCCCACATTCCAAAAACATGCTAGGTTAATTGGCCACTCCAAATTGTCCATAGGTATGAATGTGAGTGTGAATGGTTGTTTGCCCACGCATGCACGGGGAGAACATGCAAACTCCACACAGAGATGGCCGAGGGTGGAATTGAAACCTGGTCTCCGAGCTGCACGCTAACCACTCGTCCACCGTGCAGCTCCTGTTTCGTATTAATATTATATATATTATAACAACCGTCTCCAGCCGCATCCAGGTAGGTAGAGTTTGAGACCCCTGATATACAGTAGACGTATGCAATGGGGATACATTGACAGTATTTTTTCTTAGAATGATCAGTGAACATGCTTAACAGAGTTACAACAACATATGTTACATGTTTACACTTACACAATCATTATTAAACATAATATTTATAGTATATAATATATACTACTGCATGTAATATCCAATGAAAACAGAAACAGAAATGTTCACACAGTACTGTCAGACATTCCAAAATACCTGGTATTTTGAAGAGAAAGTGGTCAGCTACAGAGTGACAGGTTCGCCCTTTCTGGATAATAACACTGGCTAAGAAGTAGTAGTAATCTATGGGAATGGCTCCGTGGTAGTACACGATCAGTGCTGGTCCTTTGGCGGGGATGTTCTCCATTCCATGGATCTCGTAGCCTGAAACATAATCAACATAATCAAGGAGACGCCTTCAGAGGCATTATCCATTAAATTAACATTTTTTACCCTGTCATATTTTGCTGAAAGAAAGCTAAATAAGTAGTAATAAGTCATGAAAATTATTTGTCATAATAAAGAAAAAAAATGCTGATGCAACTTTGGCAGTCTGCCCTCCATGCAACCTACCACTTCTAACATCTCTACTAAAACGTGCAGCGTTCATATTCATTCTAATCTGGTATAGTTATTCTACTATTGTGAGTCTACAGTACTTCAAGATTTGACCAACTATTATTATTTGTGCATATTTGTGTTGTCCTACCGTGCCATATGGATCCATGTCCATCCCACAGTGTGGCCAGTGTCTTCCTTGCTCCATCCCACAGGTTGTTGCAATACGCCTCCCTCAACTGGTTCTTTCTCTGTAGCAACAGAGCAGCAGCAGTGCAGCGATGCATTATGGGAATTAGCAGTGGAATTACAGAGGCGACTACTACCAACATTCTGCATTGTCTACCGACGCTGTATAGCTCACCTAGTAGAGTGCTTGGTTCTTAAGCTGGAGGTTGTGAATTCAATTCCAGTATCAAGCTCAAGTGCCAAACTGCTTTGTGTCAACAAAATGGGAGATGACCTTAGACTTATTTGGCGTACCCTTCTACTACCCCAATTCTAGTGATTTGTATAGCTCATCTGGGGGACTGCTTGGTTCCTGACCCGGAGCTTGTTGGTTCAATTTTACAGTCTGGCTCAAACTACTCTTACTCAAATTCTACTTTTTACCATATTTCCACAGCATTTCAGTCCAGCTTCAGCTCCGAACGGCTCCCTATGTTCATTCTATTGCTATGTTGTGTCATGTATGCGTGCATATGTGATTGTATGCAAGTGAGTATAACATTTTTTTTGCTTACCTTATAGACATGAAGAAAAAGAATGGAGAGGTAAAGAAGGATGACAATGAGGAAGGGCAGGATGAAGACAATAGCTAGAGGAGTGAAGACCCACAATAAGTACTCCAAAACACTCAGGTAGTCCTCCAACTGTCCGAGGCCCACCCATTCTTCCCACGCATGAAAGACACACACCTGTAAGGAAAGACAGACATCAAGTATTGAAGGCTTGATTTTGGATTACAAAATGTAGCTGCTTCATCACAGGACAAACAAAAGGTGTCTTAGGTCTTACACAGTCTACTTGGGTCATTTTTCAGATTGTTGCGGCCTAAAGTGCCTGATTTCTTGAGAGCTTTTCCCCCCAAATTGGAATGGGAGTTGCTGTGACTTCACGCTTCAGATTTTACAGCTTCACTCTGTCACGGTTTGTCTAAAATGTATTAATTAACAAATCATGCAGCTTCATCGTGAAATACAGCCTACTATAAGTCAAAACAAAGCATATTTACATACATTTTCTGTATTTTTGCCTCAATTTATCATTTTCCAGCACAACATCCACTTAATTAACTAAAATATAAATGTTGAGACACCGGACTTGGTTGCCGTAACAACAAGGCTTGTATTGCAGGTTGGAATGCTCTCACGACAAGCACTAACCAGGGCTATTGTTGTGGATGTAAACATGCCAACCCACGCCCGAGTACCGCGACACATTTACAGCAACACAAATCTTATTTATGTATTAAATGGCTTATTTTCTATCATTACATTTACTATATTGGGCAACATGAGTGTTAATGTGACTATGATGGTGGTATTTCATGTACAGAGGGTGGTATTCATGTTAAAACTATATTTAGAAGGTCATAAGAATCCTACTTAGAGGACATTCGAACCAATTAACCGCAATAAACAAGGGATGCATTGCCTCAATTTAGCATTTTCCAGCACAATATCCACTTAATTAACTAAAATATAAATGTTGAGACACCGGACTTGGTTGCCGGAACAACAAGGCTTGTATTGCAGGTTGGAATGCTCTCACGACAAGCACAATAATCTCTAACCAGGGCTATTGTTGTGGCTGTAAACATGCCAACAAGCACAATAATCTCTAACCAGGGCTATTGTTGTGGATGTAAACATGCCAACGCACGCACTAGTACCGCAACACATTTATAGTAACACAGAAGAATACAAATCTTATTGATGTATTAAATGGCTTATTTTCTATCATTGCGTTTACTATATTGGGTAACATGAATGTTAATGTGACCATTGGGGTGGTATTCATGTTAAAACTATATTTAGAAGGTCGGGTCTGGAACCAATTAACCGCGATAAACAAGGGATGCATGTAGTAAACAAACCATCTTAATTAACTTTCCATTGAACAAACAATCATTTGTTTTAAGAGCCACAGAATATGCAACCCCCACACAGAGACCAGACTGATGTACACACATCTGTATTATATAATCTAATATTAGCTACATTGACAGTAGCTATTTGAACTGGCTTTTGGGGTCATTGATGACATAGTAATTTCATTAGTATCTCTTTTTTTAGAAATTTCTCTTTTTTGTTACTTTTGTTGATGTGTTTTTGTGTACAGTGTGATCAACATTTGAGTTCATTTAGTTATTATTTAGGTACGAGTTCTGATTCGTACAAAGACAAGAGGAAAATGTCATACAAGGAAGTTAACCGTGTCCTCAGCTCCCATCAGGCATGACTGATTCCCAGCATCTGGCATCCTTCCTCCCTGTCAGTCACTGAAGATGTCGCAGTCGATACACCCCCGATAGGATCAGCTGAGCCTCTTTAAGCGTGGATCCCGCCGATCATACTACATGAATGGAGATAATCATTGAATAAGACAATGATGTGGCTTATGAGTAAGTACAACTAATGTCATGTTTCATGGTTAGCCGCACCGTGACGTCACGAAATCCAGCATTGATCACATGACAAGAGAAGTCTGACATGATTACATGGTGCTAGCTAGTTAAAATGTATGACACAAGCTATGAACAAAGACACTATTAAACACGTAATAACATACTGGAATATGGATCAGAATAATAGCATACATAAATGGTGGGCAGTCGTCTGGTTATGTTGACACACTGATAACACTCGTAACAGTAAACCATGCACTTGTTAACATAACCATGATTAACAGAATAAATACAAAGAATTACCAAAGACGGGAACCTTGCGTGCAGATTCATTCACTTAAATCCACTGTTCTTCTTGCTCTAACTTTTAGCTAGCAAAAGCCACCTTGATGATTCCGGCCGGAGCGATATCGGTGTAACACATTCTTCTTCTTTTACTGTTTATTGGCGGCTGGCAGGCAGCTTTTACGTGGCCATTACCGCCACCTTCTGAATAGGAATGTGACTTTCCCCATCATCCATACATACCAGAATGTCCGTTTTCCTTTGAAAGGAAAATATGAATATGAATATTACCGATTTTAACACCAATATACATTTACATTACAGAATTTCAGTGTAAAACTTTACATTTTCCGTTTACTTTTGTTGCAATAACCGGCTCCCCGGTGTACATAATGCATACAAATATATAATTATTTATTCGCTTAAGTTAAAAAAACAAGTACCCAATTTTTGACGTTAATGCATTTCGCAAAGGTCTATCATTTCTCAAAGATGAGCACAGTTAAACAGTAGCCTTTAAAACTTTTATTTTGACATTTCGTTTCCGGAAACATCAGCGTTACTTCCGTAATGCGGAAGTGTTGCCATCGCATGCGGTAGTGGCGGTGTTTGGATAAATTTCGTACATTACACACATTGTTTACTGTACATTTATGTTTTTAGTCTAAATTTAGCGACAGGCCGTCATGATGCTGGAAAAGAGTCGTGTGACGGTTGTGGCAGACATCTTATTCAGTAACAGACATTCACCTGGAGAAGGGATCCACTGCTGCTGCTCGAGAGTCTTTGTGGAGTGAGTACTTTTGTGATACTTTTGTAATCAAATGTCGACAAATATTTAAAACATTGCAGGTGCTGGTGGTGTTAATCGGGTTGGTTATTTATTTATTTTTTTATTTATTTGCTTCCTCTTAGGGACCGAGAACTCTATCGCTCAGATAAAAGACTGTTCTCCGTTCGCCAAACAGAAACTGCACGTGAAGGTAATTGAAATAATGCATTTTCTTTAACTGCTCTACGACCAAATGCAAAGCATAAGTTTGTCAGTACCCGGATGTTGATGTTGATCGTGTACACAGTCCAGCAGTGATTCAGACATTTGACCTGAAGCTATGGACCCCCCATTCTTGCACACTAAAAAATGATCCCTTTGTCCTAAGTAACATGAAATACTGAACATGATCATACATTCATTCATTTTCTACCGCTTTTTCCTCACAAGGGTAGCGGAGGTGCTGGAGCCTATCCCAGCTGTCTTTGGGCGAGAGGCGGGGTACACCCTGGACTGGTCGCCAGCCAATCACAGGGCACATATAGACAAACAACCATTCACACTCACATTCATACCTATGGACAATTTGGAGTGGCCAATTAACCTAGCATGTTTTTGGAATGGGGGTGGAAACCGAAGTACCCGGAGAAAACCCACGTATGCACGGGGAGAACATGCAAACTCCACACAGAGATGGCCGAGGGTGGAATTGAACTCTGGTTTCCTAGCTGTGAGTTCTACGCGCTAACCACTTGTCCGCCGTGCAGCCCTGAACATGTTTCATTGGTTAATTAGGAGGTGTTCAGTTGCCAATTGGCGTACACCGAGGTACTCGTACCCCGTTTTTGGAACCTACACAGCACAACATACTTATGAAAGTAAACTGACGGAAATATTCAATTTGAGGCACAACCAAAAAGTCACTGAAAACTATGTTTACATTTTACAAATGGTATACTGTAATTCCTTTCTCTGTAGAATCAGACCAAGAAGAAGACGAGGATGTCTATGAGGAAGATGAGTTGTTGGATGAAGAGGCTCAGCTGATGGCTAGCATGGGTCTGCCTCTTGCCTTTGCCAGCTCTTCCAGCCAGCGTAAAGAGGTACTGTACATCTGTACAACTGCTAACTGACAAGAGTACCACCTTACAGGTACCACAGTAATGACACGAAAGGTTGGACATGTGGTTGTAGATCTAACGCCATTTTTTTCTTGATGCCACGGCAGAAGCGATCGACCAAAAGGCCTGTTCCATATCTGACTGGGTCTCTCCAAGACGAGGAGGAAGACCTACAGTTTACCAACAAAGGTAATAAGTTACAATCATGCAAGTGTCAAAGTAGCGCCACAGCGATTAATCAGCAATTACTGATTTTACACAGCCTGCACAATTTGCAGCGTCAATGTTGGGGGGTTCATGGCGACATTTGGGCGTACGGAACACTGCATAAAACATCTTTTACCTAAATACACAATTATTGTGTGAATGCTGCAACATTAACATGAATTCCTGATTGCAACCGACGCGTTTTACATTTTAATGCATAAAAAAAAAAATCACATAACATTTGTTTATTGCATGAAGGCCTTTTGACTTTGTCAGGAAACTCTATTTCAACAAAATAAAACCAAAAGAGCCATCAGTAATAGCTAGATAACAAAAGAACCTTCAATTTATTAATATGATTTTTTTGACGTTCATTTTACCATTTTTGGAAATTGAAATCGAGGGGTATAGTGACAAAAAAAGGTCTCCATGCCCACACCAGAAGTATTAAAACCAACATTTTCACGGACGAGGAAGCCTAAGAAGGTAACCAAGACATGAGAAGCAAATTTTGTTGTTTTTACTGTATTTTATAGCTGATTTAATACACTGGTCAAAATACCAGATACCAGAAAGCTAACACAAGTGGAAGGTTAACTGACTAACTATTCAGCAGTGGTTGAACGGAAATGACAGTAAACAAACTTTTTGGATTGCCAAGGCACACCACTATGTTCTTAACAATGACCGAATGTTGTCCACCTTTTGCTCAAGGCCTACTGGAATAGGCTCCTTCATACCTGCTGCTAAAAGTACACAAAAAATGCACAGAGTACTGAAGTGTTTGCTAATCACACGTCAAGCAGAAGGTGAGGAAGGCGGGACAACCGCACAGTCACGGTGTCAGATAAATAGAAGAGAACGGTTAAGTAAACGCACACATTGTATTTAAATACACACACATACAGTATTTATATATGTACATGTGATAAAAAAAAAAAAACTAAATACATGTACATGATCAAACAGATGTTACATCTTACTGCTACCCCAATTGTGGCAAATTAGTAAAAGTTGTATAGCGCAGCTGGTAGTCTTTAGGTCCTGACCCAGGGATGGTTGGTCCAATTCCCCATTTAAGAGCTTTCATTCTATGTTTTAGCGTATTTCCACAGCATTAGAGTCCAGCTTCAGCCTCCAAATGGCTCCTGTGATCATTCTAAATATCGATTTTGGCATCTTCTTACAATGTTTCATTTTCAGCTTTTCAGTATTCACACGCAATGTCTGTTGACATTGCATCGTCTGATTTTTAATTTTATTTTTTGCCCAGACATTAAAGATGGTTTGGAAGAAGAACTGAAAACGGCGGGTGAAGGGCTGGAGAGCCAGTCTGCTGATGATGCGGGCTGGCAGGCATACTGGGGTAAAATACACACACTTGTAGACACACATGCACACTAAAATCCTATACAACTACTGCACATAGAATATTATTGTTTGTTTTTAATCCTATCACAATAAAATAAGCTGCCAATGTTGCTAACCATTGTCCTTTTCTTCTTCTGTATGTCATGCAGCTCAACAAGGAGAACATCTGCTGTGGAGCAGCTGGCTGGAGAAACATGCTGACCACGACCTACAGTGTTCAGAAGGTTCCCAAACTGTGACCGCTCCGTGGGACGACCCAAACACAAAGCCTGCCTGGGATCAACACGCTGCAGACACATACTATTACTACTGGGAGCAATACTCGTACTGGGCGGCGCAGGGCTGGACCGCTGACCTACCTTGTGAGAAGACCACCGGGGGAGAAGAAGCAGCATCTGAGAAGATGAACGGAATGGAAGGGTTGAACCACATCTTTGAACAGATATGCTCTTTAGAGTCAGCTGGGAACACATCAGCTGACTTTGGAACAAATATGGCCGACATTTCCGAACGACCCAAGTCCAAGGATCCGTCTGATGCGGGGACTCGTGGCGAGAAATCTGATGTTGCCCCGCAGCAGGACACAACACAACATACAGGTAATAGTTGGATTTCATTCACTCATGTGATAGCTTAATTTACTCTCCGCGTCCACAACACGCCATTGTTCTGTAACAATGAATTATAGCACGCACCTTGTGGCGCCGCGACAAGTAAATAGAACACAGGGGGATAGGATGGTCCGATCCCAAACTGTTGGTTGCTGGTTCGCCCCCTCAGTCCTCATGTAATGGCTCGAAGTGTTTATCATTTCAACAACCTTTCTCCAGTCTTAGATTCCAACATTCATTCCTTCATTTTCTAACGCTTTTCCTCGCGGCGGGTGCTGGAGCCTATCCCAGCTGTACACCCTGGACTGGTCGCCAGCCAATCACAGGGCACATATAGACAAACAACCATTCACACTCACATTCATACCTATGGACAATTTGGATTGCCAATTAACCGAGCATGTTTTTGGAATGTGGGAGGAATTGAACCCTGGTCTCCGAGCTGTGAGGTCTGCGCGCTAACCACTCGCCCGCCGTGCCGCACATTCCAACATTTCATGATATATATATATTTTTTATCCCATCAGTGAGGAACATGGGGGTTAGATTCCGGTCTATACTTTCATCCCCTTCTTCTGCTGACAAGTCATTTCTTCCAAGTTTGGTCCAATATTTATTGAAGTATTTATTGAACATTACAGCTACATCGTTCATATCTTCATTTTTAGCATTGAGGCTAATTTGCGTTCTTGAACCATTCCTGATAATACTGTTTAGAATACCCGTGTTGCTCTTTGTTTTCCAACTTTTCCTCTTGTGGTTTCAGATGAATAAGGTTGATGTCATATTCATATCATTCATTAGGTATGTTTGACATGTACAATGACCACACCTTTGATTCAGATGACCAACAGGCTGCTGGCAGCTTCAACAGGCCCTCATCTTCAACGCACCGGATATCAAATGATGAAGATGATGGTGATGATGAGGAAAATCCTTCAAGAGGACTCGGAAAAGTCAAACGCAGGTGAGTTCATTATCATCATCATTTCGGTTGGCTAGTTGACAGTTTGACTGCTCACTTGCAGATTCTGGAAGAACTAGAAAGCTTTGTGTGCTGGTTATTGTGTGTAGCTGCTCTATAGGAGTCCACAACTCAAAAGGCTACAAAGGGCCAAAAAAATAGGTCCCTTTTAATGACAAACCCCCAAGTTTTCCAGGCTATAGCAAAAATACAGGAATTGACCTCACTGTTCCAACACTTCTGGGGGGGGGGTCTGTATGCACCATTTATGAGACTTGTATTGAAAATCATGTATCTTGTGTGACTTCCTGTTTTGCTGTCTGCAGTCATGAGCTTGATATGGAGGAAATCCCTCATCTATCAGGCGATGAAGCATGGAAGAAACTTGGACTCAAACACAATCCAGAATCACGGTGAGTTTGGCGATGTACTGATGATGACATTGTGTTATTTTAATGTGTGTTTATTGTAGTCCATTTACATTCCATCATCCACTGATGGATTGTTCTTTCGTCTCAGGTTTGAAAGTGTGTTCAACTTTAAAGACATTTCAGGTCAAAAACGCCAGAGGCGTTGGTGCTCCAAGAGGACCGGCATCAACAAACACATCAGATTCACAGAGGATGAAGACGTTCCACAGCCGGAGTGCAGCACCACCCTCCGTAAGGTAGGTACTGTATGTGGACATGGACTCCTCTGATACCCTGATGACTTTCTGAGTTTACCCACTTACAAAGATATGAACACATACAAAAAGGTACTCAGTACTTAGAAACATTTTGACACCTTTTGTTCTTGCCAATGATGGTGGAGATGGTTGAATGGATCCAATGTCAAATTGTACTTTTTTGGATTTCGCAGGTCCATAACTTCCTTGCAAAGATTCAGAGTGAGACACACATGAGTCCACGTGATCCGGGGGAGATTCACGGAGAAAGTATGCCACACTCTGAAAAAACGCCCGCATTTCCAGAAGATGATGAGAGCCCCATAGAAGAGGAAAGTCCTGCTTTGCTCGGCACTGAGAAGGAGACGAGTGTTGAAACCAGTCTCCTCCCTCATGTTGAGGAAACAAGGCGGTTAGAGTGTGTGGAAATCCCAGACTTTCTCCTGCCTAACAGACCTGCAGCCAACAGTGGTGAGTATATTGTCCATTTCAGTTTCACATGGCCCATTGACATGTTCTTTTTATGGCCATAGACAGAGCATTACGGTATATACTATACTACAGTATATAATGCTGGAAAGACCACAAATCTGACTATGAATTAATATAGGTGGTGCTTATGTTTAGGGTTTTATATATATAGTATATGTCTTAAATGGACATAGTACATAGTGTAAGTGGTGCTTATGTTTAGGGCTATATATACTCATTCATTCATTCATTTTCTACCGCTTATCCTCACAAGGGTTGCGGGGGTTGCTGGAGCCTATTCCAGCTGTCTTCGGGCGAGAGGCGGGGTACACCCTGGACTGGTGGCCAGCCAATCACAGGGCACATATAGACAACCATTCACACTCACATTCATACCTATGGACAATTTGGAGTCGCCAATTAACCTAGCATGTTTTTGGAAAACCCACGCATGCACGGAGAGAACATGCAAACTCCACACAGAGATGGCCGAGGGTGGAATTGAACCCTGGTGTCCTAGCTGTGAGGTCTGCGCGCTAACCACTCGACCGCCGTGCAGCGGCTATATATACTATATGTCTTAAATGGACATAGTACATAGTGTAAGTGGTGCTTATGTTTATATACTATATATAGTATATGTCTTAAATGGACATAGTACATTGTGTAAGTGGTAGTTATGTTTAGGGCTATATATGCAGCCCTACATATCGCCAGCTACAGCAACATTGTTCTTATTATTAAGATTGTTACACCCATCCGACTACATTAGTTTTAGCTTGGCTTGGGATGTGGCCGCTACCATGGCCCATATTAGTATCACATAGCAACATAGAAACCAACACTACACCTAGTGTAATTAATTACGTATTAAGCTAAGTATGCCGGGAAATCACACCGAAAAAGGTATTTGAACACAACGCCTCATTGCTCATAATCACACCTTTTTAAAGTGTGATTCAAGTGTTCCACAACTAGTGTTCATGTGGCACACAAATATGTATCATCATTTGTCTTTCTATGCATTTAATACAGTAAAAATTGGCATTTTGGTGATTAATCTGAATAAAATGTGTAATCATTTGACAGCCCTACTTTTTAGACGGAACGCACGCAAAAGAGAGGCGTGTTTTATTGTGGATGACGGGCAAAATTCCCCTCCCAAAATGTGCAGTTTGCTTTAAGTCGGCCATGGAAGCCCTCGGGTTCTGACTTTGTGGTAGAGATGTTGCTGTTATGATGTGACCTCAATTGTGTGTGTTGTGAAAGATGTGAAAGATGCCAAGCAATCAAGGAAGAAGAGCAAACGAGCTAGAAAGCGGCAGGTACCAGCAGACATGGCAGCAGAACCGGGCCTGGCAAAATACTGGGCTCAGCGCTACAGACTCTTCTCTCGCTTTGACGAGGGGATCAGACTGGACCGAGGTCAGTAAGGAACTTGGCTTGCTTGTGTGTAAATGAGAAGGGAATAATCTTTGGTTGGCTTTAAAGCTTGTATGCGTGCTTGCATCCAGAGGGCTGGTTCTCTGTGACGCCTGAGAAGATTGCAGAGCACATTGCCCTCCGAGTGGAAAGCAGCTTTCCCTGCACTCAGCTGGTCATTGATGCCTTCTGTGGGGTTGGAGGAAACGCCATCCAGTTTGCACTCACTGGGAAGAGAGGTGAAACGTTTAGACGTCTGCATGTTTACAAAGATTATGACGGTGCGTTGTGGCATTAGGTTTACTGACGAGCAATAGTTTGACACTAAAATCCTAGTATAGGCTAGTAATATGCACAACATTCGTAATTCAAAAATATTCTAACACCCTTTGTTGTCTTACGTATCCACTGGAACGCGTCTGAATGCACAGCAGCCAACTTTCAGCTTTAACAAGAAGATGACAAGCTAGAGGTTTAAATACAAAATGACCATAAATTACCATATTTATCAGATTCCATTTTTCAATTGATGAAATTAGAACTCTATGGAAAATAACAGATTAAAATCCAGTAATTCAACCTGAACCTTAAAATGTTTGACTTTAATCTCAAACAAATACATAAACTTAAGTCTTGCTTTTGAGTGTTTAGTTTTTGAGGACGCTATAACATGACTACAAAATGGAACTAAATCAGCTGTGTTGTGTGCATATTTGGACGTTTTGTCAGAATGGATGCAAAATGGGTCTTAAATTGTATTCATTATGATATAAGTCTTTAATTTGATTTGTTGAAACCTGCAGAAACCCTGTATGAGTAGAAAACATAGAACGTTAAATTAAAAAGAAGGAAATATTGATTTATACTATTTATCTGTATATAAACAATATACATTATAATGTTTATTTAATTGTATGTATTTAGATACACTCATGTTCACAATTTTTGGACCAGTTTAAAAGATGTGAAGAATTTACAATTTGCACTGTTGGATTTTAAGGATGTTCCAAATAGGGCGTCAAAATGCAAAAATAAAAAATAGGAGTGAGACAAAAAAACTGTTTTTTGTTTCCCCAAAAAATAAAAAGAAGTTAATAAAAAAAACTTGAATTATATTAGGAAAGCAGGAAGTGAACAAATGCAACAATTACTGATTGTAAAAGTACCAGATGGAGGGGTAGGATTTAATAAGCTTTGCTTCTTCCTACTCCTTTTGGACATGTGGAACTGGGTACTGATTATGTGATGCATTCAATTGTAATCAGGTTAATGTTCTAATGAAATTAAACCATTACCAATTTTTCAGAAAGCTAATACAAAATACATCCATAACAGACAGGGTATTGTTCTTATTTCTCCTGTCCTGTGTCCCACCTCAGTCCTTGCTATCGATATAGACCCGGTACGTCTGGACCTAGCGCGCCACAATGCTGCCGTTTATGGCGTCGGCCATCAAATTGAGTACTTGCAAGGAGACTTCCTCCAGCTCGCACCCCGTCTCTGTGGGGATGTCGTCTTCCTGTCACCGCCGTGGGGGGGTCCAGACTACCTGACTGCTGACATCTTTGACCTCAAGACCATGATGGAGCCAGATGGATATCCTTTGATGCTCATTTGACAGTACTTTAAAGTGCTGCCTGGGAGCAAATGTTTCATATTTGATACCCCATTGTACAATTGTTAAATTTAGCTTTCATGCTTTTGCTGGAGCTCTATGATACTTATATGAAAAGCAATTGAAAATGTTTCCTATACTATATGTTACCTAGGGACAGGACAAAAGTTGTATATAGCACTTTTTAACTCTAATTTTGTAGTCCAGGCACCTATGCAGCACCAATGGGGTGTGGCCAGCGTACTTCGTGAGTAGCGCTGCGCACCCGCGCCATCCCTCCCACTGCCGCAAGTGTCTCCGCGGACTGCGCTTTGCCTGCGCCAAGAATAGGCCAAGACCGAGCTGGCATGTTTTGTCACAAAATTGTCACTGCGCCAAGCTGATAATGTGGACACCCTTCCCTGGCGTGCTACCGCGCCCATCTCGGCGCAGTCCCGTCTACCAAATTACCAAAATGGCTGTGCACAGTGGCGCACTGAACCAAATTACCACTATGTGGACTCCACCCCCCTGAGCCACCTTGCGCTGCACCGCGAAATTTGAGCCCATTGTGTCTCTGTGGCTTAAAAATAACAATTTTCAAATCAAATAGTATTGTATTTCATCCTTAACATGAGAAACTTTTAAGATTTTCCATCTGGCTAAGCAAATAACGGACAGCATTGTGTACTTCTTGCCTCGCAACGCCGACATGGAGCAGGTCAGAACATTCAAACATTACATTATTATTGTTTTATATTTAAACATACGATCAACCTACAGTTTAACATGGGGGATACTGCAAATTTTGATGCCAAGTAAATACAAAGACAGTATGGCTGATACTTATGTTTTATGAACAATTTATAACACTATAAGACAATTTAACAATATCAACATCATGCTATTACAATACTATATATGGTAAGTATATACTACGACATAGGGGTGTTATTTCATGTGTCAAGAGTTCTAATGAAGTTCAAAACTGTGTTTCGATGAACAGTTTTTCAACGCACCAACTATGACAGACTATTTACCTTTTAGAAATAAGGAGTCCGACTTCACAAGAAGTAACTCATCACATAAATGAAAAAGAATGTTAAAAAAAACCCCACACATATATATGAAACTAAACAGAAAAAAACGGGCAAATGTGAGTCCAATCCAATAATGGTACTACCCTTGGATATTGACACTCAGCGTTGGAACCATCAGTACACCAGTACAGTCCGATATGACATCCAAAATTGCTTCCATAAGTCATTATTTTGATGAACACTTGCACAAAGGTATGCACATGTCTTTATTATTATTGAAGGACAAAACATAATTGTGTTTGCTAATATGGACTTACACCAAAGTCATATATTTCTACATCAATAGTCCTATAATAACGTGTGTGGATTCCAACGTCCTCCTAGGTGGCCTCGCTGGCGGGCCCTGGAGGGAAGGTGGAGGTGGAGCAGAACTTCCTCAACAACAAACTCAAGACCATCACCGCTTACTTTGGCAGCTTGATCAAGTCAGACACCTGAAAACCGCAGGAAATGAACACGCTCCTGTCCAACTCATCATCTCCTAATGGAGAACTTCACAAGAGTAACCTATTTTTTTTCTACTTTTTAAGTACACTCTTTTAGACATTTTTTAAAACGTGTCGTATTGTCATTTTTATTGATTAAAGCAGAATGTTTCTACCTCCATGTTTGATGGTAGTGATGGTTTTGTTCTGCTCATATTCACCGCGTCTCTGTCTCCAAGCACATACAATTCATTCATTCATTTTCTACCGCTTTTCCTCACGAGGGTCGCGGGGGTGCTGGAGCCTATCCCAGCTGTCTTCGGGCGAGAGGCGGGGTACACCCTGGACTGGTCACCAGCCAATCACAGGGCACTTATAGACAAACAACCATTCACACTCACATTCATACCTATGGCCTAGCATGTTTTTGGAATGTGGGAGGAAACCGGAGTACCCGGAGAAAACCCACGCATGCACGGGGAGAACATGCAAACTCCACAGAGGGTGGAATTGAACCCTGGTCTCCTAGCTGTGAGGTCTGCACGCTAACCACTCGACCGCCGTGCCGCCCATATACAATTCAATCACATACAAATTAAATTATTCATATCCCTTATTTGATGTTGCTTTCCAATATCATTTATTTTCCACCCTGCACACACACACACACACACACACTGTCTACATATAATTATTTCATATTCATGATCTGTGTGAAATTTGATTCATGCAAACATGGCAATAAACATAACAAATGTCAGCCTTGCTGCCTGTATTTTTCCACAGAAGCACCCAATTCAGTATTCCAAGCAGTTGCACCGTGTAGTTATGAAACAAGGAGAATACTGCAACATTGAGAGGGGAGTAATATTGATGTATTGATGTATGGCTCGTTTAAGCATACACGCTCTTGTGTACCTAAGTGTACCTAATGTTATGTCCAGTCAGTGCCAGTTATATGTATTGAGTGTCTGCGCAGCACAAACGCGCATGTTACGGAACAAGTAACTTTAGATACAAAGCAAAATACAGGCGAGCTGAAGAAAAGCTAATAAAGTGGAGACATTGTGACAAACGCCGGGCCATTTTCAACTTCCCGATTGCACGTGTGAAGCAGCTGAGCTCCTCTATGGCTGCCGCCTGTCTCGAGAGAGGCGGGTCCCTGTGTAGGATTGGCCAATCACAGAGCTTGAAGTATGAATACATAATGAGCATTTTCTTTAAACACCAATACGGATAATGACGAAATGTACTGGTATCATACTCGTATCGGCCAAAAATGCATTATCTATAATCAATAGTTATAATATTTATAATATATTTTGTTAAAAAGTACAACTTACATATTTTGGCTACGAAGAACCCCTTTTCAATTCAGGTCCTGTGTCTATACGCGCATAAGTACTAAACAAATGTCTTCTATAAAAAGAATATCGACCCGATACCAATCGACATAGCCTCTGGTATCGACGCTATATCTATTAGAATCGTGCCGCCCCTATGGCTGTTGTATAACACTGAGCGTGGTAAAGTGTTGAACGGAGAACAGCTAAGGTTGTCTTCATTGTAGACACTACAGAACAAACCCAAACTACTAGCTTTAGCTTTAGCATTTAGCAAGGGTGAATATAAATCGAGTTTATCAACATCTGCTTCCGGTGTGAGTTACAAAGGGAGCCGTGAAAAGGTAAGAACACCCTGACTTAAAAGACTTAAATGTTGAAGCAGTGATAAAAGGATATTTCATGAACGATATTTACCAATGTTATCAACGAGGTGGAAGTTAATGAATGAATTTTCCGTATTTGCGTTTCCTTTCAAAGATAAAACTAACATATTTAGTCTTACTAACTGCCTGGTAATTAAGAAAATTGACATCTAGATTGTCTTCGTGTCTGGCGATGTCGTGCTTATTCGATATTGTATATATTTGATTTCTGAGTGGTGATTATTTTCTACTATTTTATATTTTATTTATACTATTTTGACTGTAGTCTTTAGTAAGATGTTGTAAATTGTTCAATCATTTATTTTGGGGGGATAAACAACCAAAGTAACTGACAAAACATCTGAAATAGAAATCTGTCCTGCTTAATTTCACAGAATCAAAATGAATATGTTTTCATAAACGGGACAGTATACATTCATCTGTATGGATCCTATGGATATACATTATTATTGTCGATTAGGGGTCTAAACTCAATTTAACTGGGGGGCTACTGAAGCTGGAGGGTCTGGGTGAGGCTTGGGGCAAATCAGGTTAAAAAAACACATTTATTAAAAACTGAAAAATAAAATTAAAAAAAACTATCTTCAATGCTTTTGCTTCTGCTATAACCTACACTTTTTCACTGCTTTGGTTCTGGTTTTCCACAAGAAAAGCTCTAATTAAACATTCCACTGTTCTCAAATATGTTAACTTTTATTTACTACACAAAATAAGACGACAAAATAAAGAAAAATCAATCTATCAGTAATCAATAAATAAAATAATAAAACAAGAAAAACAAAAAAAATAAGAACAAGTTAAGAAACCAAATATAATTAGTGGGTGGAGAAACAGTACAGTATTAACAGTTATTTAAACTTTATTATTTAAACTAACATGAACATTAATGAAACATAACCGTTTTACCTAATTAGCAAGTTAGCATCGTTACATATAGGAGCAGCGTCGTAACTTGTCGTCGTCATCAATTTGGAGTGGCCAATTAACCTAGCATGTTTTTGGAATGTGGGAGTAAACCGGAGTACCCGAAAAAAAAACGAGTGCAGAACATGCAAACTCCACATAGAGATGGCGGAAATGATTATGTACTACAAAAAATTGTATAACCAAATGATTAATCGACAAAGTGTAAGATAAAATATACAGTATATATAAAATGCTGAATGTTTTATTGTCCATAAATGCTTCAATATCATGTGATTCATCATGGTTTTATGTCACCTGAAATGACCTCAGTGTTTTTTTTTTTATACATCTCCACTATGCTTTAGGGTTATGTATTTTTGACAAATGTGTCAACAAGGGCCTCATCCAACTTGTTTTTTTGTGGCTGATAAAAGGTGTGATCTTTCATTTGCACAATGAACATACTAAGTCAACCTGGAAAAGATGTTTTAGTTATACTGTAATATATTCATATTATAATGTAGTAATATTAACCTTACCACAGATGGGTGAAGGTCCGGTTTCATCTTTATGTTCACGAGGGACGGTAATGCCTGAACGTGGATTTAGTGTCATTATTGTACCCCAACTCCTTGAAACACAATAAGCCCTTCACATTTCAATAATAACGAGAAACAGTGAAAATACAGGTTTTGAAATGTAAACATACCATCTCTTAATAGTGTTTGATTTGGCTTATTTATTCAGACTGATCAAGTCAAAATGTTCCTCTTTCTAGCTGGCGCCATCCATATCTTCTGTCTCTGAACTCCAAGCTAACGTAACCATAGTAACCAAACCCTCCAAACTATCGACAAACACTATCCGCACGCTCAACTGACTGACTCTCACCACAAAAGCCCACATTTTAATGTTTAAGCCTGAGGGGTTAATATTGCTGAGTGTCATGGCAAACATGGCAACATATTCGGAACCACTTCCCGAATCCGTCACATGGTACAGCCGGGCAGCGAGGCTTCGGATATCATAAATTCTCAGTACACGCTTTGAAGCCCCGGCAACTATTGTAACATCACTACTGTTCGGCTTATGTCAGGGGTGGGCAAACTACGGCCCGGCGGCCACATGCGGCCCACAAAGCGTTTGAATCCGGCCCGCCAGTTGCTTTCTAAGTATTTCAACTTTTAACATAGAAACTGGCAACATGACTTGTAAGTTGGATGTTAATTTAATTTAATTTAATTTAATTTAATTTAATTTAATTTAATTTAATTTAATTTAATTTAATTTAATTCAATTCAATTCAATTCAATTCAATTCAATTCAATTCAATTCAATTCAATTCAATTCAATTCAATTCAATTCAATTCAATTCAATTCAATTCAATTCAATTCAATTTAATTTAATTTAATCATTTTCCTCACAAGGGTTGCAGGGGTGCTGGAGCCTATCCCAGCTGTCTTGGGCGAGAGGCGGGATACACCCTGGACTGGTCACCAGCCAATCCCAGGGCACATATAGACAAACAACCATTCACACTCACATTCATACCTATGGACAATTTGGAGTGGCCAATTAACCTAGCATGTTAACCTAGCGGGGAGAACATGCAAACTCCACACAGAGATGGCCGAGGGTGGAATTGAACCCTGGTCTCCTAGCTGTGAGGTCTGTGCGCTAACCACTAGACTGCCGTGCCGCTTAATTTAATTTAATTTAATTTAATTTAATTTAATTTAATTTAATTTAATTTAATTTAATTTAATTTAATTTAATTTAATTTAATTTAATTTAATTTAATTTATTATTTTTCATATATTTATACATTTTATAAAATATTATTATTATTTATTTAGTAAAAAAAACAACAAAACTGTCAAATTAAATTATATATTTTGATGTGGTCTGATATTTAAATTGCTCCTGATACAGCTGATATTATAACACTTTTACAGATAAAATTAGACAAATAATTCAAGGAAAATTATAATCATAAAATAGTGCTTGTGTGTGTTAAATATGTTCTGGCCCCACAGACAATTTTGTTAACTCAATGCGGCCCACAAGTCAAAATATCTGCCACCCCTGTGCTACTACGTAGTTGAGTTCCTCTTCAGGATGCCATTTTTGACTGATGTAAGCAATAGACCACATTGTTTTGTTTTTGGGTGAACTGGTTTTACTGGTCTCCTCAAAGGAACTTGATAATTTATGAATTATTCTTCACATTCGTTCTTTCTGACAGTATGTTTGGAGCAGTGGTGGTGGGCTTTGGAATCGCAGGTGGGGTGAGGATCAGAGATATGTTGACTCCACTGCAAGGCAGCTCTGCCGAGAAACTCGCAGTCAGAGGATTCATATCCAGGTAACACACATGCACACACACACACACACACACACACACTGGTACTACAAATCGTTCCACATTTATGGTCACGTTGCAACATTTTGTCAACAGAAGACGCCTGGAGAGTCAGCAAGGAGTTAGTCAGATCTCCAAAGAGGAGGCTCTGAACAGAAGTGACATTCAAGTCGCGTTCATCTGCACCGAGAATTTCTCACATGAGGACAGTGTCAGGTAACAGAGAGGGACTCAAAAATTCTTATTTTGTATTATAATTTACAAATTATTATAAATGTATTATAATATTTGAATTGTATTTATACTTATTCTGGCACAATGTTAAAGGGGACCTATTATTATGCTAATTTTGCAGCCCTTTGTATTGAATTGTGAACTCCTATAGAGCAGCTACACACAATAACCAACACACAAAGCTTTCTAGTTCTTCCAGAATCTGCACCTATTCAGCTGTATTTCTTTGGATTTGTGGTTCCCGCAAAAACGGTCTGTTTTAATGTATTCCACCTGCGGCCCGCCTCCAGGCACACCCACTCCGCTGTGGTTGGGAGTTGATAAACGGTATACGTGTTGATAATAAACGGCAATTTCGCCCACTGCCAAGTGCATAAGTGACTTCCGGTTTGTGCCGCCAATTTTATAGGAGTTGATAAACGGCAATTTATCTTTTTAAAATCTTCAAAGAGCTAAAATAATGCATAAGGCTAAAAACAAGCAATGACCTAAAAATGTCATTTATACTTCATAATACACATTTCTACTACTTCAACGTAAGGCACTAAATCAATGTGAAAGTCAGGTCTTATTTTCTGTACCATCAGAATGTACTTGCAGGCAGGGAAACACGTTTGCGTGGAGTATCCTATGACGCTCAACTACAAGGCTGCCGTTGACCTCTGGAATCTGGCTGAGGAAAAAGGTGAAGTATGATACAAGTATGATACAAGTATGATACAAGTATGATACCATGGGGTGTTCATAGTCCAACCCAACGTTCATTTGTGCCAAGAGTTTGGAGTCTTGTTCAAAGTATTTCCTGATCTACTTTATACTTTCTTGCATTTTCACTTCATGGAGATGCCATGGCTAATTTCTTTTTTCATACACCAAGGGAGTCCACAACCTTTTTCCAATGAAGGCAAAGTACTTGGAAAATGTCAAATCTGACTGTAGGATATATATTTGTACTGTTCATTCTTTGTTCAATATACCATCCGAGGTTCTCCTATTTGGCGATGTAGAGCATGAATACAGGTGGATCAAAAGCCCAATGCCTGGATTAGCCTGCTGCTGTGTTTAATGTAACTGTCAGGAACAGATGACATGTCCCATCCGGGGGCGTATGTGCTGAATGACGCATGGTGGCAGTCCAGGCAATGAAAGGTGTTCATTTGATTGGTTAAGATTACATTTGGCGTGGGTGCGGCCCGCTGCGCCAGACTGTGCTTCTCATAAAGTGCAAAATGTAGCCCAATGTCTGTTTTTTTTTGTTTTTTTGTGAATATCACATACTTTGGGTGTGTTTGCTGTTATTCCCAAATGCAGCACTAACAGCAGTTTGCTAGTTTTGATCGTGCTTGTTAAGTTTGAAGTGTCCATTATCTGGAATCTTTCCATAGAATCACGGAATCCCAACTCTAAAACCACTGATCCCTGACCCCTTCTTAACAGGATCTGAAATACAAAAATACATACAACCAACAATAAAGCCTCATGTTCCAGTGAATCTCCACTCACAGTGCCAGATTGTCACCGTCGGGGACGTGCGGGGATGAATTGGAACACAATTTTCAAGATGAAACACTCGATGTGCAAAGTCATCATTCATTCATTCATTTTTTACCGCTTTTCCTCACGAGGGTCACGGGGGGTGCTGGAGCCTATCCCAGCTGTCTTTGGGCGAGAGACTGGTGGCCAGCCAATCACCGGGCACATATAGACAAACAACCATTCATACTCACATTCATACCTATGGACAATTTGGAGTGGCCAATTAACCTAGCATGTTTTTGGAACGTGGGAGGAAACCGGAGTACCCGGAGAAAACCCACGCATCCACGGGGAGAACATGCAAACTCCACACAGAGATGGCCGAGGGTGGAGTCGAACCCTGGTCCTCCTAGCTGTGAGGTCTGCACGCTAACCACTCGACCGCCGTGCGGTCATCATTCAAACATACTTATTTGTCTCCTTCCTGCTTGTGCTGTGAGGTGTTCAGGTGCACTCGTAATTATGAGTGTTATGCACTCATCGTTTTTCATTTTTGTTCATATACCCCTATGACAATTGTATGTAATAATCTTAAGGAGACAATTCAACATTTTTTTCAACACATTGAGAGAAAAAACAAGCAACAAGTGTTTCTGATGTTGAATGTGTTTTATTTCTATTTTGTGTCGGAAAGGCTTTTCTTAAACGTAAACATATGTCAACGTTGTGTGTTAGGTGTTATTCTCCATGAGGAACACATCGAGCTTATGTCCGAAGATTACAGGCAGCTGAAGCGAGAGGTCCAAGGAAACATCCTGCAGGAAGGAAGTCTTCATTTTACAGGTTTGTGCTTTGGTACTGCAGTACATGTATACGTTTGTAGTTTTATAGCAGCGCTGATTCTTCTACTTCATTATGTCACATTCATGCATGCAGTTTTGGATCTTATGAATGGTGGTTTCATGGACAAGAACAGGTTATTTATGTTATTTATGCCTCTCGTGAATAAACCACCACTAATAAATGTGGCCCTTGCTGATAAACACATTATAACGGGACTCTCTGTGAACGTGGCTCGTCATTCCAAGTTTGTACAATAGATGGATGGACCGACATGACCCAAATTACAATATGTTGGTCTGTTTCTTTGTTTTTTTTAAAGGCGGTGTTCTGAAGCCTGGATTTGGTTTCTTGGCATTCAGTGGCATCGCTCGCCTCACCTGGTTGGTTGACTTGTTTGGGGAGCTTTCCGTAACAGCGGCAACCATGGAGGAGGACTCTAGTAAAAACTACAGCAAGATGACTGCCCAGCTACAAACTGCTGACAACAAGTGAGTACTTTGATATGAAAGTTTAATGTTAGTGCGGCCCGCGCAAGTTTGATATGGATGCTGTATGGTATCATGTACCCAGAAAAATTATTACGTTTGATTAATGTTCATGTTAAAGCTTAAATAACTGTTAATAGTTATCCTCCCTATCCGTGTGGAAGTGGTACGTTTTTGGCTATTTAAGTTTAAAGGAAATAACTTGAAGGCTACCGTTTAGGTCACTAACTCTCTGGATTTTTGACAATTTGGAGTGGCCAATTAACCTAGCATGTTTTTGGAAAGTGGGAGGAAACCGGAGTACGCGGAGAAAACCCACGCATGCACGGGGAGAACATGCAAACTCCACACAGAGATGGCGGAGTGTAGAATTGAACCCTGGTCTCCTAGCTGTGAGGTCTGAGTGCTCACTACTTGTCCGCCGTGCAGCCCCGGTTTAGGTTCATGTGTCCGTGAAAATGATGACGTTGCAGTCTTTTACTGTGAGTGCTGTGGAGTCGTAAATCGTCCATTTTATTCACTGAAGGCCACACATTATCAAGGAAAATGCTTGATAAGGGGAGTCTGTATAGTGTTAGCTTGAACATAGCTTGTACTCGTCCATGCCTTCCTCGCCTTGGTTTAGGTTCTTGACGCCGCTTGCGACCATTTCCGAATGGTACAATCTTGATCACATGACATTTTCATCTGATTCAATTGCAAGAGTGGTAGTTGAATCAAATGGTTGAGTCAGTGACGTATAAGACACGCCTGGTTTCCTCTGAAAGATGTTATTAGTCAGTCTTGAGTAACAGGATGAGAACTTCGCCCCCACAGTCAGTACCAAACAACTCAACACCGAAGAATTAGTGCTCAAATGGGACTAAAGATTAAATACGAGTTAATAGCGCTCAGCTAGTATGTTAAATAATGCCTTTCCGCAAAAATGTCATCTGCGCCCTAGACCGTTGACATGGACGGAAGAACGGGGACCGGGCCTCCGAAGAACCAAGAATATCAACTTTCACTTTGACTCTGGAACGCTGACACAAATCCCTTCGTCACCCAGAGGATCAGTGGGCCTCTTCATGCAGGACTTGATCCTCTTCTCCTCCAAGCTCACTGGCCAGGTGACTCCAGAGGATCTCCAGAAAGAGAAATGGAGGGTTCTACACTGTTTGCAGCTTGCAGAGAGAGTACAACAACTGTGCCAGAAATAAGTAGGTTTGACAGGTTCGAGTGTACTTTACGTCACCGTGCATACAAGTTTCATATTTTGTCAGTAAATTGATAAGAAATTAAGGTAGGCCGGTCATGATAATGGATATATCAGGGGGAAAAAAACAGGTCGGTAATTATGAGCACTGGATAAATTGTCTCTGTGCTACACAGGCTGGATGACAAGAGGGTTCACTCTGTGCATTGCCTCTATATGAAATCAACACTGAAGAGAGAGAGAATCTTCTCAGCATAAAGCCTCTTTCATAACAGAGGGGAGTGGCTTGCCATGATTCAAATTTGACATAATTAATGAAATAAATTAGCATTCTTAACATTTTTGACAGCCCTAAAATATAACAAAATACCACACAACAACAAAACACATTCATTCATTTTCTAGTGCTTATCCTCATGAGGGTTGCGTGCTGGAGCCTATCCCAGCTGTCTTTGGGCGAGAGGCGGGGTACACCCTGGACTGGTGGCCAGCCAATCACAGGGCACATATAGACAAACAACCATTCACACTCCCATTCATACCTATGGACAATTTGAAGCTAACATGTTTTTGGAATAGGGGAGGAAACCGGACAAAACACATACAGCAGGGGTCTCAAACACGCGGCCCATGTGTTTTTGGCTATTTAAGTTTAAAGGATTTATTATTATTATTATTATATTTATTTATTTATTACTGATTGATTGATTTTCTTTATTCTTGATTTGTTTATTTACTTTTTCATCTTATTTTGTGTAGAAAAACAAAAAGTAAGATATTTGAGAACAGTGGAATGTTTTATCAGAGCTTTTCTTGTAGAAAATTGGAACCAAAGCGAAGTTTTTTTTTATTTTTTTGGGGGGGGGACCATGATGCGGCTCAGTCACACCCAGACCCGATCTCCAGTGGCCCTCAAGTAAATTGAGTTTGAGACCCCTGACACACAGTATATATTAAAATAAACAACATATAATAATAATAATAATCAATAAATAACAGTAATAAATAAACAACAGCTCATATCATCACACTCCAATATCCATAGTATCGACACTATGGATATTGGGGTGCATCCAACCAAAGTCCCTACTCTTAGTTCTAGGTTCTTGGCGCTTCTCTTTTCTCTCTTCTTACAGACACATTTCCCTCCTCCCCTTCTTTGACCAACAGTAACCTAATTTCCACCAGCACCCTGTAGGTGAACAGCACCGATGATGGTCGTTGTTAACCCGGGCCTTGACCGCTCTGCTATGGAAGTCATGCGTTCAATTAGCATAATTGGTTTGGCAAATCGGATGCCCTTCCTGACCCAACCCTATGTATTTATCCAGGCTTGGGACTCGATTCTATTCTCACTATTCATTCTCATATCAATATTATTGATTTATGGATTGTTGCAACCACCCCTGAAAATACTAATCTCATTGTGCTTATATGGATCCAGACACTAACATCATGGGTATCAATATTATTGATATTTCCATCGATGCGCTCACCCGTAGACAACAGTACATTCGTACACAGAGTACACAGTATACTTCAGTGATTGAAGTAACATTAGAGGCATAGTTCATTTTTGAACAATGTGCATTGCTTTATACCGTGTGTGCATTATATACAGTGGAACACAACCCAGAGAACTCGTTATTTATTGACAGTGACTATAGAATGATAACATGGTAATGAGGAATACAGGACAACTTAAAGCACCATTGCAACTACGTATGACAGATACCCGGACATTTTTACATGCTTGAATAGTGCTAATAACTGACTAACTAACTGCTGTATGCAGCATTCTGCTGTTCTGTGCATCTTACTTGAAACATAATCTATTTATTTTCATTATGTAGTGATGTGCTGCAAAACATTTTAATATGATGGCATTACTGGAGTTAGCGCTGTTACAGGAACTTGTACCACAAAGAAATGGAATACTTGACATGAAACATGATATTTAATAAACTGGCCTGACTACTTGCCATCATTTTCAATCATTCTTTGTTATGATTAGCCTCATGTACATATAACAGTGGCTTATATTGAATTACATTCAAATGATGTGTGTTGCTAAGAGTAATTCTTACAAAAATTGTATCATTTTTCAATTTTGTTGTGACTTTTTAACCCATAAAAAGCCAGAGCCGTTTAAAGTCCAATGCCAAGACATGACCTCGCTTACCTGACACACTTCCAGTTTGGGATAGTCCCATGAGAACCTTTCCAAATTGTTTTCTACACATCACTTAGGGACTTAGCCCAAAGTTGTATAGGACATTTTTGAACACCTAAAGTGTCACCATGTCAAAATATCTTCATGTTAGTATATGTCACTTCATTTAAAAGTGCCTGAAGCTGTTTTTTATTATTTTAAACGTACAATAACATGCATTAAAAAAAACCTCCATAAATGTTGATACAAAGATGACTGAAATAATACTAATTTGTACGAATGCTAATATTACTAATTCATTTGGTATTCCACAGGGTGTTTTTTGGTCTTCCTTTGTAGGGGAGTTCAGTTAGAGCACAACCCCACCCACACTGGGCTGAATTGTATAGATAAGATAGAAACTTAGAAACAGACTTTTTTGGGGAAATACAAATATAGAAATATTCAACTTCACCTTCAATGTTTTCAACCATTGTATCAATGAAAAAGTATCAAAAAGTATCAATGAAAAAATATACATTTTTTCAAATAAAATTAATCACGTCGTATGTACTGTGATTACAAATATATTCAATAAAATACATGTCATTACAGATAGATAGATGGATAGATGGATAGATAGATGGATAGATAGATAGATGGATAGATAGATAGACAGACTTTATTGTCATTGCACAATAACACAGCAGTGAAATTGCCAACAAAATGTCGTTGCCTGGCTCCCATATAATAATAAATAATAAATAACAATGTGGAGAATAAATAGATGACATCAAATATGAACAATGTACAGCGTAAACAGTAACTTGTACAAATAATTTAAATAATTTAGAATAAATAATCATATACTATAAATTAGTAATATAATATAATATCTAGTTCATATTTATGTTACATAATATATAGTCTAGTAATTGAGATGTATTTATACAACTATAGGTGAAATAAAGATGTTATGGATGTATATTTAAAAGTAGTACCCGCCCACCCTGACATGGACCGGCACACCGCTGTGAATGATTGGAGCGCATGCTTGCCGACTGTGACGTTTGCGGAAGCAGATTCGTCCTCGTGAGGAATAACAGGTAACGTCTGTTCAAATGTCACATTTAACAAATAGCGGATTATTCCAAAGGCAGAAAACAAAAAGTCTAGGAAAGAAATAATATTATCTCCGTTTCGGTCATATCTAGTTATCCACGAGGCGTTTTACACGTCTCAAGCAGTGTAAGTAATGTATAGTGTAATATATCTACTGTATATCGTTACGAAAATGTTCAAGGGCAAATGTCATGGTCAGTCATGCGATTATTATTACTATTTTACTTGATAATTGAATTAATTTGTGATTTATCCCAGTTGACTTGGGGCGAGAGGCAGGGTACATCTTGGAGTGGTGGCCAGCCAATCACAGGGCATGTTCCAAAGTCAATATTCTCAATTTATTCGGGACATTTTAGCCTTCCTAGTACATTGCACTATCATGCTAGGTGTTAGCATGGCTAGCATGGTAACATTAGAATAGTAGCATTTTTAAGATGTTTGAGTTTTTATCTGAAGTTTCATAACTTGATGCTATCCAAACATGGTCTGTGACATAAGTGATCACTGCAAGTGATTTTTCTGTCTTTCTGTCAGTGTGAAGCCAGGTGTGGTACATGCAAAATGGGGGTTCCCACCAGTAAACTGCAACAGCTCACCATTTTCACCACCTTACTGACAGGAGGAGGGGTCAGCACTATGTACTATCTGATGCAGAGTAAGTACACTGTACTCAAAGATATACTTACTGATGATAACACTCCAAATGGTGCAAGTTTGGCTCTTTACCTTTTTACACAGCTGTCTCATCCAACAATTTCACACAATTACACTGGATACCTGCACATTTCCCGATTTTTGATTAAAAATAATGTCTATTTGTTGGAAAAACCTGGAAATGTGTACTGTTTACCTCCAAAATAGCCGTTTTTTTTCAGAAAAGAGGGTTTATTTACTGGTTATTATTGGTAATATACATGGTACAAACATTGTATGAATATGTCATACTACACATGGTGTAAATATGTTATAATAAAGCATAAAATAGCAGCATAATACAGCAGAGTTTATACAGTACCTTGTATCTCCTGCTGAGGGCGCCAAATCCACAGGAAAGGAACACTAGCTGGACACTCATTCAACTGCAAGTGGTATTTAATTCATCATCATATTAAAGGATGAGTAAGTGAATATGATTGCATGTAATAATGATGCTTATATACCCAAAAAAGCATATAGTACATTTTGGTGTTTTTTTTTATTAAGGAGGAACATGTTTTGCTTCAACAAGCCTTGTCATTTGTGTTTTGTGTGCTATAAGAGAAATTTGCTGAGTCGGACTACCACAAACTGGCTGTGCAGAAGTTGCAGGTGTGTACGGTAGCCATGGAAAGTTTGGGGGCTCCACCTTTAAAGGTTCACAACATCCATCTGACAGACAGACACAATCAAATAGATCAACAAACAGCACAGGTAACAGGGTCATTTGCTAATATTTGACCTTTACAGACCTTGACAACAACTTCCCTGTTTTTACAGATCAAGATCCCAGTGACCGGCTCCAAAACTGGAGGCTATTTATATACAAGTTCAGTCAGAGGCCCCGAAACCAACAGGTTAGTACACCGTTGAGTATTGTAATAGTACCATATTTCGTGACATTTATGCAGGCACACATTGTTGTATTAATGAATTGTTGGTTCCGGCGTTCACATCCTACATTTTAGGTTGTCCTAATGAGTCCTTTCGAAGAATCGAACCAGTGCAAAGCACTCATGCATCCATAACGGCAGTAGGAAAAATACTACTGGGCCCAGTATTACCAATAGGTTTAGATGCCCACTCTGTAAACCATTGCAAAGGATTTGAAATAAAACTGTTTAGATGTGACTGCTTTCAGAAATACCGCTGGAATAGGTGCGGATTCTGGAAGATCTGGAAAGCTTTCCGTGTGGGTTATTGTGTGTAGCTGCTCTACAGGAGTCCACAACTCAATACAAAGGGTGTACAAATGACCATAATGGTGCTATTTTTGCTGCAGTTAGCCACGCTAAGGTGAAAATCAACTCTGAACCCTTGATGTCACTTCCTGTCTGGTGCTCTTTCAGGTTTATAGTAACACACATGAGCATGAGCCTGTCTTAATATGGCGTATTGGCTCATATTTGGTCTGCTCTTGGTGCAGGCCGCTGTGTAACCAAGTCATCTACATCAATTTCGCGTCGCTCTCTGGTAAATGTGGCCAGTGACTATAATGTCAATGAATGCTGTCTTTGGAACTTGGCCCCCGACTGCACTTTGGACACCCATGCCTGAGGCAGGCATGAGTTTGTGCTAAAAACTTGTATGTCGGTGTTCATCCCCGCAGATGGAGTGTTAAGATGGCCGTTCTGAGGCTGAAAGAAGGACAGACCATCAACCTGATGAACGCTCCGTCACCAGTGTGGGCAGAAGTCGCCCCGTGACAAATTTGGAGAAAACATGCAATTCGAACCTGCAACAACGTCTGTTATCATTCAACCTTTCACCTTTCTTTTTAAACGTGAGCATCTTGAGTCAATGTCATAACTGGAAGAAATGTGGGACAAAATGATCCCCTCTGTGTGCGGACAAGAGAACACACACTTTCACCGACTGTGTTAACCACAGTTTCCTCTTCCTGGCACACACACAACACACACACAACACACACAACATAGTACGCTCATGGATGTCGTCATAGCACACAGCTTCTCAAGCTGACACGCTGGTGCTTACTAAACGGTTTCTTTATTCATAGTGTCCTTCAGTTTGCTGTTGATGGCCCAGACATTGATGACCTCATTTGTGTGATTAAACTTTGGTATGCATCATAAAATAGAACATATTTACACTCTGTGTATTATTTGCATATGAAATGTGTGTATATCTGGGCCTGTGACGCCAAAACGTTAAGTACTATAAAATATATAAATGTAATCATTCTATATATATATATATATATATATATATATATATATATATATATATATATATATATATATTCATTCATTCATTTTCTACCGCTTTTTCCTCACGAGGGTCACGGGGGGTGCTGGAGCCTATCCCAGCTGTCTTCGGGCGAGAGGCGGGGTACACCCTGGACTGGTGGCCAGCCAATCACAGGGCACATATAGACAAACAACCATTCACACTCACATTCATACCTATGGACAATTTGGAGTCACCAATTAACCTAGCATGTTTTTGGAATGTGGGACAAAACCGGAGTACCCGGAGAAAATCCACGCATCCACGGGGAGAACATGCAAACTCCACACAAAGATGGCCGAGAGTGGAATTGAACCCTGGTCTCCTAGCGGTGAGGTCTGCGCGCTAACCACTAGACCGCCGGCATGTATGTATATGTATATATATATATATATATGACCAGTCCAGGGTGTACCCCGCCTCTCGCCCAAAGACAGCTGGGATAGGCTCCAGCACCCCCGCGACCCTCGTGAGGAAAAAGCGGTAGAAAATGAATGAATGAATGTATATCTATCTATATATATATATATATATATATATATAGTTTTATGATACACATTGTAGTATCATCTGGATGAATGAAATATGTTGATGAAATACTTTCTTCTTTCCATAGTTGAATGTGCTGACAACAAAATCATCCAAAAATGATCCATGAAAATCAAATGTACCCATGGAGGCCTGGACTTGGAGTTATTGTCAAAATGAAAGTGGAAAAAACACGCTACAGGCTGATCCAACTTGTATATATATCCAAGTATGTAGTATGTATGTATGCACACACACACACACACATCAAACACATCAACCCCCCCCCCCCCCACTCATATCAGCACTATGAAGTGAACTTGCAACCAGTGGTTTCAAATGAGTACATGCTGGAGTACACACACACACACACACACACACACAGCAGACACGTACCAGTGTGTGTACGTCCCCTGTGGATGCCGGACTGACCTTCTGAAGTCTCCCTGCCTTCTTTAAAAATCAGCATTGGTGAGTTGTATCTGGGGTGAAAGTATTTCAAAGTCACTGTCCTTGTTTGAAACGTGTGTGTTTGACAAGGGCAGGGTGGTGAAAAGGTCATTTTCATTTGTTTAGTGGGCGAATGGTAACCTCATTTCATCAAAGATTCATCAACCTCTGACCAAAAATGGTACACAGAGAAATGGCCAAGGATGATGTTTTTATTGAGTGTCTGAGATGGTGCTTGTGAAAAGATAACACTGGTAATTAATGCTAACGTGGAATGAGGGACACCCAATGCAAGAGAAAAGCGCATATTATCTGTTATCTGTCGGAAGTCAAATATGTCCAGTAAACAGGATATGACTATGACTTCACTACGTGTTAGCTAGTGAATATATAAACATATATTTTTGCTGTACTACTTCAACTCTATGCTACTAAAATGACACTCATAACATGAATTGAATATGACTTTATTCTTGTATTTTTCCTTATTCTTTTTCTTAATACTACAGTAGAAACTTTGAGGCCATATTTTTATTTTGAAGCTATTTTGAAACTGGATTTTCCTCATATGAATCAAATTGTTTAGGATTTTAAAAACAAAAATTGATCATTTCAAGAATCTTTTCCAATGGCTGGGTCAACACACAGTCTTCCTGTCACAATTATTATTTAGTTTCTTTAAATATTACAACCATGACATCTTTTTTTCTTTAATATTTCTTTGATGGTACTCAAATAAAATTTTATAAAAATTAAATTATTTAAAAAAAAAATTTCTCACAACACTACCATGTTATTCTTGGCAAATTATGACCTCTTTTTATCAGATTACATCTTTTTGACTTACATATTCTGACTACAGAATCACTGCTGATTTACATTTTTGCTATTTTTCTTACCCCTTTTTTCCTTGTTGAAAGCAGGCTAATAAAAAAAAACAGCAATGGGCCAAAAATGGCTTCCAGGTTGCATTATGGATATATAGTATCATATCATATTGACCTTCATTGGATTGTTTTTTGGCACATTTAATGACCTGCATCCTTTCATTTCTATTCCATCCATCCATTTTCTATACCGCTTATCCTCACTTGGTTTGGGAATTAGCTGCCAGCGGTTACTTAATAAAGAGTAATAATGTCTCAAGTCCTAATGCGTCATTTTTGGGAAGAATGGTATTGCACACTCCATGGGAGAGTCAGGACATGTCAGCATTTTCACTTCTCTTTTTGAAGGGAGTAACAATAACACGTACACAACACACTCTACTCCGCCACGCAGGATATATCGAAGTATAATTAGTACATCAACGCTTTGCAGATCCTCTTCTTTCCATCATCACCACGCTTTGGTACTTTGTTAAGGCCACGGTTTGTTTTGGGTACAGCAAGGGAACACAATGCAAAACAGAAAAAAAGACAAAAGTTGCTCCTTCTTGTCTTTTGTACCGCATACAGTTGCATCTTGATTAAGAAAGACGAAGCCAGCTCCGTTTTATGATATTAAAAGAATAATGTGGCTTTGCCATCGTATGACGTTTTAAAGAGAGGCAGCTCAGATTTGTTTGTGACATGAAAAGACTAATTCAACAACATTGACATTCAAAAGAATAAAGTTTCTTTGTTTTGTTTTCGGGGGGCACGGTGGAAGAGTGGTTAGCACGCAGACCTCACAGCTAGGAGGACCAGGGTTCGATTCCACAGAGTTTGCATGTTCTCCCCGTGCATGCGTTTTCTCTGGGTACTCCGTTTTCCTCCCACATTCCAAAAACATGCTAGGTTAATTGGTGACTCCTAATTGTCCATAGGTATGAATGTGAGTGTGAATGGTTGTTTGTCTATATGTGCCCTGTGATTGGCTGGCCACCAGTCCAGGGTGTACCCTGCCTCTTGCCCGAAGACAGCTGGGATAGGCTCCAGCACCCCCGCGACCCTCATGAGGAAAAAGCGGTAGAAAATGAATGAATGAATGTTTTCAATGGTTTTTATTTGGACTCCGCCGATCTATCTGCCACTGATTGGGATTGGCCGATACCAGTGAAAAAACACGGTATTAATATCGGCGGATACTTGCTTCATAGAGCACTTGGCAGGGTTGGGTGAGTTTTCGATGCTCCCGCTGTACTTGCAAGTCTGGGCAAATCTGTGGGGATGAGTACCACCTCAGTACGGATTTGGGAACATGCAGACACGATGTAGCCCTTTTAGTGCAGGAGGAACTTTGGTTGTGTGTCAGACGCGTCGGACGTTTGCGTTTGCGCCGTGCTTAAAACCGGCGTTGTGCACACTGATATCACACTGATATTGTATCTCCTCTCCGAGCCCAGAAGAGGCAGTCGGGTGCATCTGTGCCTCAAAAGGCAGCGTATGCGGCTGGAGGGGCGCAGCAGAGGAGGATAAACTTGCTTTTCATTCAGGTTTTCACTAATTAATGTTGCCAAAAATGTGTTCACATTTGGTAACATTTATTGGCCAATAAATCGGCCTCTTGTAAAATCGGCCATTTTGTAAAAGCGGCTCTCTCAAGACAAAAAAAAAATCGGCATTGGTATCGGTATCGTCTGATTTCTCTGCTGGATTACGGGGATCGGTATCGGAACATCCTCAGTTGTTATTCATATTGGAAGCAGTGAATGGCTGTTCAAAGACAGGTAGGCAAACCTCGGTCCCTGACCATGAGGTGACACCTTGGCCCTTTAGCTGGTTAGCTAGCGCTGTTTTCAGTGGGGGTCAGTTGGCCCGTCTCCAGCGCCAGCAGGTCAACAAGATGAAGCATTTACTGTACGTTCCTTGTTTTCTATACAAATCAAACCAATTATTATTATTGTTCCTTGTGTTCTGCAGGACGATCCCAGCCATGAACACGGGTGAAGGCCAATATTCTCTCCTCGAGGAGCTTCTGAATAACTTTGACATGACGTATGACCCGAGCTATGTGCAGAGCGACACTGTTAAACTGTGCGACAAGAAGTACGTCAATCTCTTCGGCTCCCAATTCAACCCGGTGTTCTGCTATGTCAACTTCATCCTGAGTTACCTGGGCAACGGCTTGGTCCTCTACATCATCTTCAAGTACGAGAAGCTCAACACGGTGACAAACATCTTCCTGCTCAACCTGGTGCTCTCCAACATCCTCTTCGCCTCCAGCCTCCCCTTCTGGGCCACCTATCATCAGTCTGAGTGGGTTTTTGGTGCCGTGTTGTGTAAGATGGTGAGCAGCGCCTACTTCATTGGCTTCTACAGCTCCATACTCTTCCTCACGCTTATGACTTTTGATCGCTACCTGGCGGTGGTTCATGCGGTGGCGGCTGCCAGGAGCAGGAAGAGGAGCTACGCGGTGGTTTCTTCCGTGGTGGTGTGGTGTGTTAGTATGTTAGCCAGCGTCAAGGAGCTAGTTTTCCAGAACGTGTTTGAGAGTCAATCCAATGGACTAATGTGTGAGGAGTCCGGGTACTCGGCGACAACCATGGCCTTCTGGCGCCTGGTCAGCTACTACCAACAGTTCCTTATGTTCTTCCTGCTCCCTCTCCTCATGGTGACGTACTGCTACATCAGCATCACCATCCGCATCCTGTCCACACGCATGAAAGAGAAATGCCGCGCCATTAAGCTCATATTCGTCATCATCTTCACCTTCTTCATATGTTGGACCCCCTACAACATTGTCATCCTCCTCCAAGCCATACAGAACACCGAGACAGAAGAGCGGTGCGACGACGCCAATAAGCTGGACTACGCCATGTTTGTAACACGTAACGTAGCCTACCTGTACTGCTGCATCAGTCCAGTCTTCTACACCTTCGTGGGCAAGAAGTTCCAGAGTCACTTTAAAAGAATGCTCGCCAAGAAAATCCCGTGTTTGGGGAGACGCTTCAGTCTCAGCAGCCAGAGTACCAGATCCACGTCACAGAGGACGCCGCATTCCGATAACGAGTACTAGATAAAGCTTAGCCAAGGGTGTCCAAACTGCAAGCCACTACTTTTTTAATTCGATCAAATGAAACAAGTACTTATTATTATTATTAAGTAGTATTTTGGCCACACCAAAAAATATATGAGTACAAATAGCCCCCCCAAAGTACTGTACCTGTACATCTTCCAGTATACGTTCTTTGCTGATTGTCACGTATCGTGTCATTTTTGCACAGTGGATTCCTTACTCAGCATAATAATATTTTATTTTTTCATCAATCTCATTCACCCGATGTAGCTAACATATAAATGTACAGCAACCATGTAGCATTGGTAAAAAATAACTCAATTTTGTTTCACTGTTTTTTTCCTCAAGTGTTGAAATGTCACACTTTGTACAGCTGTCCTGAACGCATCATAGTTGTGTGCTGAGATGCAAAATTGATCTTAAGTAATATGATCAAATGTATACACGTTTGTTCCCAATGTTAACTGTAAAACTGCCAAATATTTTTTGTGATATTGTTGATATTGGTTTGCGCAAGTGTGTTTGACAAGCAGAGTAGCACCCAGAAATAAAAGGGGCGTACATTAAAAGCACCTTAGCACCATGGCACACACAAATAGAGGTCATTCAGTCAGCCACAACAAGGTGCACTTGTGTTCCTATAACAAAAATACTTAAACCGTTTCACAGTTAAACATAATTGATGCTGAAAACCAGACTGTGCAAATACTCTCAAGGGATATTAAATGATGCTTTCAATGCCAGCTGTACACTGGTGACTCTAAAGGATATCCATGCTTCATTTCGAGTAGTATTCCTTAAATAAGTGTCATAAAAATAATAAAAATGGTTGAGGGGTGATAGAGGGTACATATGCCTATAAAGGTCTTTTTCAATATATTATATACTGATATGGACACAACCAAACATTACAAACACTTAATAATTATATATATTGTAATTATTAATTATAGTAAAGATTTTTTAAAACATTTGTAGCATTGGAAAGATTGTGATTATTTTTTTTATTTTTGATTACCTTCTAAGAACCTTTCATGGTTGTGTTGTTCCCAAGGGTCCATATTGGCCCATCTGTTTTGGATGAGAGGTGGACTGTACCAATGTAGTAGCGATAGGGGTGTGTGTCGATACAATACTAAATGAATAAGGTGGGAAATCTTGCGTGGCATTCAAGGCAAACCACAACATGTGTTTGCTTTCCTGAAGGGAGTACAAAAACACATTACCGCCCTGATTACCGTTCATTTTTAATCATAGAACGTTGTTAAGAATGCATAAGAATACCATCAGGGCGGGAAGTTGGTTGATCCTACCTTTCAGCGGTGGGAAGAAAGAGCTAGCTTCTTGCTGTGTCACCGAACAACACAAAATATCACCATTGTCTCGGAACTACAACAGAAAATAAGCTTTTTTCCACCGGACAACACAAAAAAATATCACGGGCTCACACGGGAAATATCAGCATTGTGAGTTTTTTGGTCTATCCGATAATGATGTCTTCTTTGCTGTTGCCAGTCCTGTGTAGCATCATCATCACCTGCAAGGCTGCATCCTCTGTTTCACGTAAGTCATCTTAAACGCACACATAACAGAATTAATTAGCTGGCTTTTTATTGGAGTATACCAGTGATGATAAACGAAAAGGTTTCATTTGACTTCATGATTATCATCTATATAGTTTTATATTATTTCAAATGATCATTTCATGTCACCTGTCATCCAATCAAAGCAGGCCTGCTCAGTTTGAAATAAGTGATATACAGTATACACACACACACACACACACACACACACACACAAACAGAAAGAGCAGTGAACATCAATTTGTTTATCGGATCTGACCATTATTTTGGTAAGCAATATTTGTCATATGTTTCTTGTATGGGATATGATATTCTATTTTGCAGGGCCATATCCGTATACGTCAGTCGGACTCTGCAACCGTGGAAGAAAGTGTAAAGCTGACAAAGCAAAGCAGTGTGATGAAAAAAAGGTGTTGTGCAATACACAGCATTTCTTGGAAGCACATCAGGAAGTCTGTGCCGCTTGTGCACCAAAGACCACAGCGGCAATAGATCCTAACTTCGTTTAAATTCATAGGTTCTCAAAGAATGTATTTCAATGTAGCACATAGACAAGACATAAACGGCTTCAAATGGTCGTGGTTTCATTTATTTGAAACAATGCAACGTTTGTTTGTTGTGAATGCAAGCTGCACAGTAGCTGTACAAGCTGCACAGTATCCTGATCACATACTTTTTCACCGAAATTGGCCGATACTGATTGATGTCTGATCGATCTGCGCAAAGACTAAATATACAAATAATAAGCATTGGGAAGACACATGTAAAGCCATAATATGTAGTATTTTAGACTGGAATGACGACTGCATTGTGTAGTTCTGAGCTGCTGATGCTAGGTTAGAGCTAGCCTATAGTAAATAAGTCTGTAGAGGAGAACGATGGGGGTACGTGTTGAACTGTTCATGTCGTGTTTGATCCTTCAGTGTCATTAGCCACGTTTACATGAGTTTTTCCTCTTTCCGAATGGAATCTTTCCGAATGACTTTTCTGAAAACAATGGTATAGATGTAAAGGAATATTTCAATTCCAATTATTGTCTACATGCCCCGCTATAATCAAACAAAATAGTCAATGGGAAATGTGCAGTAAAACGTAAACATCAACATCATGTGATACCGACTTAACCAAGTTTTTTTTTCTGGAATAACTCCGTATTGCAGCACCGGGGTTCGATTCCACTCTTGGCCATCTCTGTGTGGAGTTTGCATGTTCTCCCCGTGCATCCGGTTTCCTCCCACATTCCAAAAACATGCTAGGTTAATTGGCCACTCCAAATTTTCCATAGGTATGAATGTGAGTGTGAATGGTTGTTTGTCTATATGTGCCCTGTGATTGGCTGGCGACCAGTCCAGGGTGTACCCCGCCTCTCGCCCGAAGACAGCTGGGATAGGCTCCAGCACCCCCGCGACCCTTGTGAGGAATAAGCGGTAGAAAATGAATGAATGAATGAATGAACTCCGTATTGCCAGTTTTTCCTTCGCCCAGTCTTGAAATTTTATTTGGATCCAAAACAAACTTAATGCACATGGAAAGCTACTTGCCGACCGCCAATAAACAACAGAAGAAGAAAAACACGGCAAATAAGAACGTACCCTGACAACTTTCCATTTGAGCGGGTACAAGATACCTCAATCAGATTGGGGAAAGGAATATTCTACCCCTGTGAATTCCATTATATGTTCATTCGGATTGGCACTTTTCTTTGGGAATGAGGTGTATACAAAGGTTACATTCTTTCCGTTTGAGCAAATAAACCCAATGCAATTGGAATATTTGCGATCATGTGTACATGGCTATTTGTGAAGCAGACTTCACCAAGGGTTGATTATTAACCCACTAATTGGGAACGTGAGGAATGGGAACGTTACTTTACCCTACCGATGATGTGTTGTTGCGATCGCACAGATAGCCATCCTGACGTGATGTCATTCAGCCATCTTTACATGAATGAGACAATAGCCACCACAGGAAGTACACTGTCCACACAAATCAAGGAACTCGCTGACCTTTTAGTCTGTGTACGTTATAACTTATTTGTATCTAATATGTCTTATTTTCTTTAACTATGTCTACTACATTGGGTGATATGAGTGTAAATGTGACTACAGGGTTGTTATGTCAGGTCTAAGGGGCTCTAATAATGTTAAAACTATATTTAGAAGGTTGTAAACAGTTTTTCTATGATCTAACTACAAAAGCATTTGATTTATAAATTCACTTAACACGGTCAGCTGTGGAAACAATTGGTGGTGATAATTTATGTTTGGGATTATCGTGTTAAGAAACAAATGATAGAGGACTAGAAGATGTGATGAGGTAGTAAGCCTGAAACAAGCAAAGGCTGATGCTGATGCTAACTTTTGTACTTTGCACCGACGGGCTTCTAAATATAGAGCAGATACTTGATTTTGATAAAAGCACATTTTAGACTCATTTTGGAAGTCGTTGTTTTTTTTTTATAATCCTTGTTGTCTCTTTTTAAAGTGCGTGCCCATCTTAGGGTTTTTTGTTATGCATATTAGTAGCTCATTATAATGCATCCCGCCCGACACATGCACACACACAAAAGGTCTGTGACCCCTCCCCCATCAGGAATGACCGCCAGTTGTATTGTTTGGATGTTGAGAGTGACTTGGAGACTTTAACTCACATGGGAAGGATGTACATTTTGGGACGCATCATCGCTAGTGTACCTTTGATTCATGGGCGTTTCGGCCTTTCAACACTAGACGCCCTCATCAAAAACAGTCAACATCAAGCATGATGTGTCCCGTGCCCAATCAGGGCCTTGAAGGTGGGGGACTCTTGGGGCCTCTTCTGCAAGGTGCAAGGTGCATCCCAGGCGGGCCTGATTGGAAATCAGGTGGAGCTGGCATAAAGGAGGCAGACGGCTCGCCGCTCTCTTCCTGCTCTTCCAAACGTGGGTGTGAGAGAGTGTGAGTGAGAGTGAGTGACAGAGAGAGTGTGACCAAGCCAGAAGTGCCGTGTGAGCTCTGTACTGTTTGTGCGGCCATTTTGCAGGTACTGTATAGTTTGTGTTAATTGCTTCGCATGGTGTGCTGAGCTTTATTCAGATAGTTTTTGGTAAGTTTTGGGGTATTTTTGGTAACTTTTGCTTCACTAGTTTTGCACCCTAGTTTTGCATCCTAGTTTTGAGTTTTTTGTTTTGTCCCCAGGTTTTTTTTTAGGATTATTTCAAGCATTTCACTTTGTTAGTCCTATTCATGTCTCATTTAGACATAGACTTTCTTTATTGTCATTGTACAATAACACAGCAGTGAAATTTGCCAACGAAATGTCGTTGCCTGGCTCCCGTGTAATAATAAATAATAAATAATAATAATAATAATGTGGAGAATAAGTAGTATATTGGGTAATATGAGTGTAACGGTGTTATTGTAGTGCTCAACTAATGTTAAATTGTTTGTAGAAGGTTGTTTGCTCTAACTACAAAAACATCCATCCTTTTTCTATACCGCTTAATTAACCTCACTAGGGTATGCTGGAGCCTATCCCATCTAACCCAGGTCTTCTGGCCAAAATGCTAACCACTCAACCACTGTGCCCGCCACTAGTAAAACATTAATTCATTTATTTTCTATGACGGATTAATTTCAATGACAGATAGACTGCAGAGGTAGCGGAGCCGAGCTTAGACCTTACAAGAACATTATTCTGGGAACGTCTCCAAATTAGACAAGTGTACATCAACTTTGTGTGTTCTTTTTAGGGCGGTGTGAGGACATTCTGGCCACGCCTCTTCCCTACAGCTCCTTCACCAGCTCATCAGTGTACGGCCAAAGCTACGGAGCCGGTTATGCCAAGCTGAACCGCAACCAAGGTTTGAGTACTGTGTGTGGCCTTTTGTCACCCGCGGCTTGTTTCTTTATTAGCTATGATTTATCCTGGAACAGCAGTGTCCAACATTTATTGGCCCTCGGCACAAAGGAAACAGCAAAAAGGAACAAAAAGAGCCATTTTACGAGGAGCAAAATGAAGGGGGAAAAGTTGAGATATCAGAAACATAACAAAGAATAAAGTTGCAATTTTAGGGAAATTATGTTGGATAAAAGTTCTGATAATGGAGTCAAAGTGAAAACATTTATGAAAAGAAAATTTAAATATTTGTAAACAAAGAAAAAGGACCAAAAAAGTGTAATATAATGAGAAAAAGACCCAACTAATAAACATCTTTGCATATGTATTGTATATGTATGGGTTGGCCAGCATCCTTTAATTTGTCAGTATGGAGACCTTTGAGGGTGGGGAAGTGTGGATGCTCCTGTTCTAGAAAAAACCTGTAACATGTAGAAGGAGTGTGGGCCAACAAATGGCCACATCCACAGACAATGGGTCCGACAAACCTTTCTGTGCATTTTGCAGCATAGTCTCTCTAGTTATTTTTAGGATGACGTGTGTGCTGGATTAGCTGTCAATCAGAACACCCTAGTAAATGGGCACTAATTTGTCTCACTCTCTGGAGGCGCTGATGAGCGACTTTGGACACCCCCAACCTACTGTAGATCATTCTGAACTTTATTCTGTGGTTCTATGCTTCTCATACTGAAAATTCTCTGCACGTTTTTTGGAGGTTTGCCCATCATTTGTAATTTTTCTATGAAATATGAACATGTCTTTCTCTTTTCACTGTGGCCTAAAGGGCACTAACAATGCACAAATGTCCAACAACATTTTAGCGTTTTATATACAGTAAATGCAATAACAGGTACATTCACGATAACATGTAATATGTTTTAATTTTGCCATATTTGATAATTCTCTGGTAATGGTAATTGTTTTATTTCATTTGAACATGCATCAGATTACAATTGAGTGCATCACATAATCAGTTCCCAGTTCCACATGTCCAAAAGGGGTAGGAAGAAGCAAAGCTTATTAAATCCTACCCCTCCATCTGGTACTTTTACAATCACTAACTGTTACATTTGTTCACTTCCTGCTTTCCTTAATACAGTTTACTTTTACAATCAGTAACTGTTTCATTTGTTCACTTCCTGCTTTCCTTAATACAGTTTACTTTTACAATCAGTAACTGTTTCATTTGTTCACTTCCTGCTTTCCATAATACAGTTTAAGGGTTTTTTTTTGTTTTTTTTTTTTTTATAATTTTTTTTTAAACATGGGACTGGAACGTCTAACATTGATTTCACAGAGCCCCTAGATAGGACCTACAGCAGTGGGTAACGTGAGTGTCTGTTTGCAACTCCTAATCATGGCAGATTCTGTGAAAGCCGCAGACAACGACTACTTTTGGTCAAATCAGGAACTGGAACCTTATTCTTTTGAGCCTGAAGCGACAGAGGATGAGCTCCAAGTTTTATAAGTTAAGCAGGCAAGAAGAAAATCAAAACATTGAAGCAGATGGGGAGCAGATGAGTCAGGACACCAGCATGACTGCATCACAATGAACAAAGAATTGATACACATTCCATCTAGCCGTGTACAACTAACTGCTACAGTAATGCGTGTTAGCTGCTACAATAACAATGTTACTGTCTCTTAATTTAGACACACTACAGGTCAGTTATGTAAATAGCACATTGTTGGTCTCACACAGAAAAGGCAAAGACGTGTGGTCATGTTTCATATCAGATTTGGGGGCAAAATTCCCCCCAAAAGTGCAGTTTTCCTTGAAGTGGTTCCTGTTGCTTGAACATTAATTTTTTTCCTCCAAAACCAGGTGCTGGAGGCTGGTCTCCATCAGACACAGACCGTTACCAGTGGTTACAGGTGGACTTGGGTGCGAGAAAGCAAGTTGTTGCCATAGCGACACAGGGCCGCTATAGCAGCTCTGATTGGACCAGCAAATACCAACTTCTTTACAGTGACACGCAAAAAAACTGGAGGCCTTATCTACAGGATGGGAACATCTGGGTAAGGAATCTGGTATTGGAAGGATTTTGTTACTTTAAAGTTCTGTACATCACAAATTATTTTTAGATTTTATATATACATATATATATATAAAACATTCTGACTTTTCCCCTGATATAAAAAAGAAGCTGTCAAAGTGAAATATAAATAATAATAATAATATAATAATAAAATATTTTTATATTATTATTATTTATATTATATTATTATTAATAAACCACATTATTATTTATATTATTATATAATAATAATATAACTACAACACCCGTCACCAGACATTCTATACACTATACATACATTAGCATTTCCTCATATTTAGAAGACTTCCTTTATTGACATTGCACAAAGACACAGCAGTGAAATTGCCAACGAAATGTCGAAATGTATTTCTCTCTTGTTTAAATGTCGTTGGAATTTTAATGAACAACCTACTTGGTTGGACACAAGAAGTTATGGACTCGCAGCACCTCTCACGGCCCTTTGCTGTTCGGCTGTGTGGCGTTTTTGTGTCCTTGTTGAAGCGTGTTGCTCCTGCTGTCATGTTTATTCCCAGCTTTTGGGTTTTGTCAGGGGGGTGAGGGCTTGTGACCGTGCAGCGTTCTGAGTCGCACTGTTGGTTATTGTTTACAGTATTGATGGTGAGCAAACAGCACTGTTAGCTAGTTTGCTAGCCTACAATGACCACAACAGGAGACTTTTTGACTTGTGGGCAGCATTGAGTTAAAGCAAACGGATTATTCTCATTTTTTTAGCCTTTGTATTGAGTTGTGGTCTCTTATAGAGCAGCTACTCACCATAAGAAAACTTAGATCTTCCAGAATCTATACCTATTCCATCTGCATTTTTTTGCATTTGTGCTTCCTGCCAAAACGGTCTGTTTTAATGTATTCCACCTACAGCCCACCTCCGGGCACGCCCACTTCGCTGTGATTGGTCACACACCCAAAGTGCTTCTTAATTAGGAAGCATATAAGGAAGTCCGCCCCTCTGTGACATCACAAAGGGGCAGTTTTACCACGCCTTTTGAAACGGAGCGTTTTGAGCCATCCCAAACGTCTTTCAGGGCTCACTTCCAAATACGCAAACCTCATTATCTGAAACTTTGGCATGGTTTAACACCAGAATACAACATTCTAACTACTTTTATAGGTCATAAAAGTGGTCAAATCACCACCTGCCTGTGGTTCTGTCTCCTTCCAGACGTTTGAGGGCAACGTGAACAGCGAGGGCGTGGTTCGTTACCAGCTGCAGCACACCATTCTGGCCCGCTACATCCGCTTTGTCCCACTTCAAAAGAGCCAAGGGGGGCGCGTCGGAGTACGTCTGGAGCTTTACGGCTGCTCATACTGTGAGTGGTTTTCATGAACTTTCCCAGGCTGATGTTCACACTACAAACCCAATTTTGAAGCCGTTCTGTCCTCACTGTCGTTTGGAGTTCAAGCATCTGCTCTATCTGAGTTGTTTGTTTTGGTATATTATATATATGAATATATATATATATATATATATATATAATTCAACTTAAGGGGGGGCTTTTCAACTCAAGTGGAGTGATGGCTGCAATAATATATGGACATGAAGACATGGGGAGTGCTTATTCAATATGACCTCATACACAGCATATTTGTACTATACAATATATTGCAGATTGCATTGAGTTGAGTTGCTCCAATTGTGTGAGTACTTGGTGTGATGCTGGGAAACAACACAATGACATGCAACGGGACGAATGAACACACAGGAACTAAAACCAGAAAGAAACTAACATACTAGAGTCCCTACAGCCTTGAGCGTGTCGACTCGTCCAAGTTCATATCTTCTGTACTTTTCCAACCTTTTTAGGGGCTGATGTGATCAGTTTTGACGGCCATGGAATCATCCCCTACCGCTTCAGAAGTAAAAAGATGAAGATTGCCAAGGATGTCATTGCTCTCAAGTTTAGAACCACAGTTGGAGATGGCGTGCTGCTCCACGGAGAGGGACAACAAGGAGACTACATTTCTCTGGAGCTTCAAAGGGCTCGGCTTCAGCTGAGCATCAACCTTGGTAGGCGTCACTTTCATACACGTTCAGGGACAGGAACGGTGTCTCGTACGTTTGACCTGTAAACATTCTTCTGCCCTCCCAGGCAGTAACCAGTATGGCTCTATCCAGGGTCATACGTCTGTGACCAGTGGAAGTTTACTTGATGACGACCACTGGCACAACGTCGTCATACAGCGTTACCGAAGGAACGTCAACTTCACCCTGGATCATCATGTTCATAATTTCAGGACCAATGGAGAGTTTGGCCACCTGGACTTGGACTATGAGGTAAAACAACTCATCCCTCGCTCCTCGTTCTATTTTGGAATTCAAGTCATGAACAAGTGAATGCAACACTGCTGTCTTCCTGCAGATTAGCTTTGGGGGGTTGCCTCCATCAGCAAAGTCGAGCTCAGGGGGTGGAGAGAACTTTGTGGGCTGCATGGAGGGGATCACCTACAATGGCGACAACATAACCAACTTGGTCCGCAGAGGCAAAGTGGACACGTCCAGCTTTGTAAGACAACCTTCTCTTCTTGTATGTATCTTAACCTTTATTTAACCAGGTAGAAAACCCATTGAGATCGAAGATCACTTTTGCAAGGGTGACCTGGCCAAGAGGTCAGCGCACATGTCAATACATAAATACATTACAATAATGCAAGGATGTATGTAATGTAATCTGCAGGATTGTTTTACCTTACCTTTACATATGACACAGGGTGGAATGGTATGTTGTTTTATCACATACTACAGTATTAATTGGCCCTGTACCCTAGAAACCGCCCATGAATGATACGGGAAAAGGCTGAAATGATACTGTGTCAAAGCCCAGGACAGTGATACTGATAAAATATAGAGTTTAACCATGTCCAGTGTCAGCCCCCGTAGCTGTCCACTCAGAGCGCGCTGCTCTGGTATCGTGCCCGTGAAACAACCAATCAGAGAACAGCACACGAGTGCTTAGTGCCTAGTGCTTCTCCAGTCACCAAAAAAACCAAACTTGATTAATGGAACTTTAATTGTCAGACATTGATAAGATAAGACTGTTGATAAAATATTATTGTTGAAATATTTTTGCAATCGCGTGCCAGTATGAGCTGATACTGACACTTGGGGGCATGATACCTGGCCTGATACCAGACAAACAATGTGATAACAGATAAGTAACAGATCGGTACGTCCGTTCTTGTTGTTAAAGTCATGTTTAAGTTCATTAAGTAAATACCAGTAAATACAGTGGCAATCAGGGAGATACACGCAGCAACATTGAATGATCTTAAGCCAAAATATACAAACATTATCAAACACGTGTATTGGGAAAATGCTGGAAATAAAAACAAAAAAACTGGGATCAAAAACAAATGCATAAGACAAATGGTGCACATGTACACAAATGTACACAACCCCTCAAAAGTCTGCATGACGGAAACACAACAAAACAAAAAAAACACAGAAAAGATTGCCAGGCAGTCAGGAAACTAGCAAGATGAGCGTATAGTTAGTGTCATGATACAAGTCGTACCGCAAACACGATCATCTCTGCACATGTGTGAAATCTATGTCACTTCATCCTATTGCATATTTTTACAACAAGATGACGTGCTGTGGTAGTTATCATTCTTTAAATGTATTAACATAAATGGTCAACAGCCAAACTTGATATGTAATATACTGCACAACAAAATAAAAGTAACACATTGTTACTAAAGGATCTGAAGAAATAAAATATTCTGATGAAATAAAAAAAAAAGGTAATTAGTGAATTGTCCTTCAATGGTGACGCTTTAACTCTTGGATCTCCTCTCTCCTTTCTCCTCTGTCTCTTCCCTACAGCGCAACCTAACATTTTCATGTGCCGAGTCCAACTCCTTCCCCGTCTTCTTCAATTCCTCATCCTTTCTGCAGTTTCCTGGTCAGACTGACAGTGACACCCTGTCTGTCAGTCTGTCTTTCAGGACGTGGAACCCAAATGGACTGCTGCTTTTCACAGCCCTGGCCGATGGCTGGGTGGAGGTGGGGATGACAGAGGGCAAGATCACCGTGTATATGAATGTGACGCAGAAGAAGAACACGCATATTGACATCTCCTCAGGTGAGCTCGACTCGTACGTCTGCATTAGGGTGGAAGTCTCTTCTAGACACACAGTGATGGTGTTTATTAAAACGCTGTTACTAATGTTGTTAACTAACTAGTCGCGCGCAGACCTCACAGCTAGGAGACCAGGGTTCAATTCCACCCTCGGCCATCTCTGTGTGGAGTTTGCATGTTCTCCCCGTGCATGCGTGGGTTTTCTCCGGGTACTCCGGTTTCCTCCCACATTCCAAAAACATGCTAGGTTAATTGGTGACTCCAAATTGTCCATAGGTATGAATGTGAGTGTGAATGGTTGTTTGTCTATATGTGCCCTGTGATTGGCTGGCGACTAGTCCAGGGTGTACCCCGCTTCTTGCCCGAAGACAGCTGGGATAGGCTCCAGCACCCCCGCGACCCTTGTGAGGAAAAGCGGTAGAAAATGAATGAATGAACTTTTTTCACTTAACTTATGCAAACCATGCAAATACACATTTTCACCCTGAATTGCTATAAAATGAATGTTCATTGAATTATGTTTCACGTTAATCAACATAATAAGGTTTATGTTTTGTCAGTGTGTATGAATAGGGGGGTATATGGTCAAATGTCTGAAGTAAAAAATGTAGGAACCACTGGTCTAACGATCCAGGAGGCTTCTACTGGTGCAATCATATCTCTCGCTTGCCAAAGCAGATATCTGATCGTATCGGTTTATCGTTCCCCTCCCCAGTGTGCATAATACCGTCATTTTGTCTTTCAGGTTCCAGTCTGAATGATGGCCAGTGGCACAGCGTCCACCTGAATGCTTTGGAGAACTATGCCATGCTGACAGTGGATGGAGACGAGGCATCCACAGTCAGAACAGCTATCCCGGTCCAGATCATGACGGGGGGAACGTACTACTTTGGAGGTATGGTGTTACCACTACATTTCTTTGTGTGTTTGAAGATTTCAGATTTTCAGATTTTGGTGTATATTTGTGAGATATACAGTATGTATACACAGAATATTCCATAACTAGATGGATGGATGGATGAATTTCCTTTATTGTCATTGCACAATAACACAGCAGTGAAATTGCGAAATGTCGTTGGTTGTTTGTCTATATGTGCCCTGTGATTGGCTGGCGACCAGTGCAGGGTGTACCCCGCCTCTTGCCCGAAGACAGCTGGGATAGGCTCCAGCACCCCCATGACCCTCATGAGGAAAAAGCGGTAGAAAATGAATGAATGAATATCTTCATTTTAGTGTAGTGTTGCTTCACTGTGTTGACCAACTAGTACATCTCAAAGCAGAGATGCAGTTTTTTTTTAAAGGGGACCTATGATGCTTTTCCCGCTTTTCTAACCCATAAATGTAGTTAGAGTGTATTCTGGTGTTAAATCATGCCAAAGTTTCAGATAATCAGGTGTGTGTTTTTGGAAGTGAGCCCTGAAAGAAGGTTTGGATGGCTCGGTATGCTCTATTGATGTGAGTTCTACTCACATCAATGCGTTCCCGACTTCCTTATATGGGCTGCAGATGGTCTGCACTCAGTAAACATAGACCTATGTATTCGAAAGTCCTCTGGAGTGCTTAGGCGTGTGACCAATCAGCTTACGTAGAAGAGGGCCGGGGGTAAAGTAAATTTAAAAAGACTGTTCGGGTTCGGAAGCAGAATCTGGAAGATTAGGAGTCTGCAACACAATAAAACGAGCATAATAGGTCCCATTTAAAATATATTGTGTAACTTCTTAACATATCTACATGTGTTGCTGTACACCGAAGTGGCGCTTGCATCAATATTTCCTGACTGGAAGAAGTTAGGACACTGTGTGCTAGTTCCTGATGATGACTGTAACTTATACTCTATTGCTACTGTGTGAGGGAAGTGAAAGTACCACTATATTGTTTTCAAGGTTACTTCCCACAGACGACCACACACACACCCCAGCGTCCCTTTCAGGGCTGCATGCAGATGATTCACATCGATGACCATCTGGCTGACCTCAGAGCTGTGGAACAAGGTCTCATCGGAAGCTTTGAAAATGTTAGCCTGGATATGTGTGCTATCGTTGACAGGTAAACTATTACGTAATGGGTTGGGTGATATGCCCATGTTTTAGGGATGTAGTATCACCAAATGACGATATAAAAGGATATATTATTTAAATTCAGCTGAGTCTTGCTTAAAAAGCTACACGCCTTAAGCCATATAATTGAAAACTGGAATGCCTGCTGAAGGAAGATGTAGCCACCCATGCAATTCCAACTGCATTTGTCCAATAGTGTGGAATGGTGGTAGTGTGTCGCCTGTGTGTTGAGAAAGTCTGTATGACCGGTTGTGTACAAAAATAAACTTCCTGTCATTTTCACCCAGAACCTGCACGTCGTCATGGGGCATTACGCTCCTTCCACGCACCAAACCACGCTAGCATGCTAAACTAATGCTAGGAGTCCACTGAGCCGGCGCCAGTTGGTGCCAGTTCGCGCCAAAGGATATGTGATTGGCGCATAGTGTCTCCATGTGGCGCCGAATTAATTTTCACTCGGCATGTTGCCATGTTGCCGTTATTCGGCACCACAGTGAGCCACTACGCGCCAATCACATAATGTTTGGCGCAAAACTGGCACCAACTGGCGCCGGCCCAGTGGACTCCTAGCATGGCTCATGCCATTACATTCCAGTGGATTCCAATAGGCAGATTGTTTGCGCCATTACATTGAAGTGGATTCCAATAGGCGGATTGTTTGTGCCATTACATTCCAGTGGATTCCAATAGGTGGATTATTTGCGCCATTACATTCCAGTGGATTCCAATAGGCAGATTGTTTGCGCCATTACATTGAAGTGGATTCCAATAGGCGGATTGTTTGTGCCATTACATTCCAGTGGATTATTTGCGCCATTACATTCCAGTGGATTCCAATAGGCGATGTGTTTATGACATTTGGTTCCACTTGGTGGACACTTTACGCCAATTGCTTGATGCAAGTGGTGCGACGGAGAGTTTAAAAATGTTAAAATTTTCTTGCCGGCAAACTCAATTTACGTTACGGAACCACCACAAGGCAGTTTGAGCCACTGAACGCCACTCGGAACCTTATTGGTGACAGTAGGCGCCACAGCAAATTGCATTGGCGCCAACTGGCACCAACTGGTACCGGCTCACGCTCTGAGGAGGAGGCAGTTTAGTGATTGGGTACCAGTATTGAGTGATCGGTCGAGTAAGTACTTTGTTCACCTGTGTGCCACGCTAGGTGTGTTCCCAACCACTGTGAGCATGGCTCCCGCTGTTCTCAGACATGGGATGCATTCAGCTGCAACTGTACCGGTACTGGATACACCGGAGCGACTTGCCATACGTGTAAGTAGACACACACACACACATGGCCTATGTCTGTGCTTTGACTGCTGAGCTATGTCTCCTCTGTAGCCATGTTTCAGCAGTCGTGTGAGGACTACAAGCACCAGGGTAAGACCTCTGGGACTTACTGGATCGACCCTGATGGCAGCGGTCCTATCAGGCCCTTCAAAGTTATGTGTGACATGACAGGTGAGCAGAATAAGTGAAGGGATCCTCAGGGATCCTCAGGGATCCTCAGTTACATTTATCAAAAGGCAATCATTTTTCCCGACATACACAGTGAGGACAAAATGGTTATGGTTTAATCCATTTTGAACATGCATACAAGTTACAGTACAGTTAGTACAGTTCACAGTTTCCCATGTTCAAAAAGGACTATGAAGAAACAAAGCTTACACAAAGGCGACCTCATGCTCATTTGTCCACACTTTTGTATTGAGTTGTGGACTTCTATAGAGCAGCTGCACACAATAAACGGCACAGAAAACCTTTTAGATTGTCCAGAATCTGCACCTATTCCAGCTGTATTTCCTTGCATTTGTGCTTCCTGCCAAAACCGTCTGTTTTAATTTATTCCACCCAGTGGTGCCCAAAGTGCTTCCTAACTACAACTGGGTGGGTGGAAGTGTGTGCATGTGTGTGTGTGTGTATGTGTCTAATATGGAGGGTGGGAGGGAGGGGCTTTCTTTGTAATTGTTTTCTTTTTAATTGTGGTAATTGTTTTTAATTCTGTAAAGCACTTTGTGTTGCATGTCCTTGCAGGAAATGTGCTCTACAAATAAAGTTGATTTGATTTTAAACGAGCGCCACTTTCTAATATGGTGGGCATAGGAGTTTATATATATATATATATATATATATATATATATGGACTAAATGGATGCCTGTCAAAGGATCTAAATACTTATTTGTTTAGACAAACATTTTAACCTACACCCAGACTTGTTGATTATTGATCACTTACTCACTTTTTATGCAGACTTTCCATGCATCCAGGTGAGATTGAATTAAGTCGTGTTTCTATGATTTTTTTTTTATCAAATTGCTGTCACTCACAACTTTCTTTGTCCCCATGGTGGGTTATTTGGCAGTCACAATCAATACAAAATCCTATAATTGGCCAGTAAATCAGCGACACAAACAGTAGCTTCTGCATGTGTGTGTGCTGCAGAGGAGTGATGACTTTAGTGGACGATGCTGTGTGAGCTATAACGCTGTACACCTTGTCCAAGCCCTCATTCTTGTGCTACGTTGTAATGTCACAGATTAATAACTCTTAATAACGGCTACAGTGACTGAATAATGTATCCTTTGTTTTAGAGGAAAAGGTTTGGACCACAGTGAAGAACAACCTTGCTACTCAGACATCGGTCACCACTGCCGGCAGGGAGGAGAGCGTCGTGCTGCAGATCTCCTACAATGTGACCCATGAACAGGTACAAACAGCTTAATATAAGATGGCATGTTTAATGAATGGAACAGTCTTCACTTTGTTGTCTCTTGGGGATGGAAACGTGATCAGTGTTTGTTGTTAAAAAAAAAAAAAAAAAAAAAAAAAGTTTTAAAAATACTACTATTTAGTTTAAAGTAAAGTATATTAGAATTGCTGACGTTTTGAAATGTCCTCTTAAACCAGATACTCCGTTATTTTGTTACTAGCTGAGGATTTGAGCATAGCTAAAGGTTTGTTAGAAAAAGATTACATTTGATTTTTTCTATATTTATTTAAAGAAAAAGAAATGGCACAGTTTATTTTAACAGCTATTTTTAGATGAGATTTATGATGTAAATCTTGCATGGAGCTTTGAAATAAATATAGCATCCTCGGGTTAAGCATTTATTTAAATAAAACCACTTGACACGCGTATTTGGTTTGGCCCATTTAGCCTATCCCAGTTGACTTTGGGCGGGAGGCGGGTCACCCTACCCAACAAATCATTATTATTTACAGCAGGATACTGAACACCAGCGCTGCTTTCGATGCTATTGGAAGTTTGGGAATCACTGTCATGTGGAACAAAATAAATTAGGTCAAAGACAAAGTTATATTATGGTAATAAAGTCATAATATCACAACATTTACAAATAACCTTTCAGAAGAAAAATGAATAGTTGGAAAATTTCATGACAGCGAACGTGGGGAAAAAAGAGCAAAGATAATTCACTTTTTCGTCTGATATGACAAAGCTTTTTTTGTGGGTGGCCTCTGCATCCAATGGAAAAAGTTTGGACACCCCTGTGAATGATTTGGAGTGTGATGAGTGTGTCTGATTTACAAAGATAAAGTCCCATATTCAGCTGAACCATTAAATATGATCAATCATGAAAAAACTGTAACAAGAAAGTGAAATCCATTGCTTTACTGTTAAAGTAAGATGTTCAAATGAAAAGTAAATTATTGCTGCTTGTGTTTATTTCAGTTGTTTTTGGTCACCAGCAGTGCTGAAAAGTGTGAACAATACGTGGCCTACGCCTGCAGAATGTCACGTTTGCTCAACACCCCAGGTAAAATCCGATTTCTCAGCATCAAAAATGTGACGCCATCACTCTGTCACTGAACAGGAGAAGTGGTAAAAAAATAAAATAAAATCATGACGAATGAGGTGGCTATATGTGAATGGTTGTTTGTCTATATGTGCCCTGTGATTGGCTGGCGACCAGTCCAGGGTGTACCCCGCCTCTTGCCCGAAGACAGCTGGGATAGGCTCCAGCACCCCCCGCGAGGATAAGCGGTAGAAAATGAATGAATGAATGAAGCACTGATTGTTGGCATAGTCAGTTAATTTGTATCATCATTTATCTTTCTATTCATTCAATACAGCAAAAATTGGCATATTTCTGACATAGTTGTTAATGGTGATTAATCATGATTAATGCATTTAAAATCTGTGATTAATCTGATTTAAATAAAAAAATGTAAATCATTTGACAGCCCTAGTTATTATTCAACATTATTTCAACAGAATATTCAAGTGGCACCCTGGTGTTGTTTGCTGTTAGTTAAAATCTAAATAAAGAGACAGAAATTAATATATATATTTTTTAAATAAATAATTGACCGATTGATCGGTTATTAAAATAAGCATCCGTGTTACTATTTGGTTTGTATAATGAAATAACATTAGACGTGTTTTATATCAAAGGTATGAATTACATATGTTCTATTGAAATGTGATTTGAATTCTTTGTGTTGGATTTGTGTTTTGTAGACGGTGAAGCGTTTACTTGGTGGGTAGGACAAGCCAATGAGAAGCATTCTTACTGGGGAGGTTCGGGTCCAGGCATACAGAAGTGTGCATGTGGAATTGAACACAACTGCACTGACCCCAAACACGACTGCAATTGCGATGCCGATTCGCACGTCTGGTGAGTGGATGTCCAACATTTATTGTGAGAAGTTAAAAATGTTAAAAAGTCACTTAGTTGCATGAGCTAGTGTGTGTGTGTGTGTGTGTGTGTGTGTGTGTGTGTGTGTGTGTGTGTGTGTGTGTGTGTGTGGTTGAAGCTGAGGGCACAACTTAGCATGCGCCACTTTAGCAACTTTACCATGGTGGCGCAATACCGGGCAAGTTTAATGTTCCCAACCTCATCACGCATCTGAAACAGCATCACCAAAAATATATCTAGAATATTCCCAAGACCATGGCTCCGTCAAACAACCAATTCTATTTGAAAGATTTGCATAGCATTTCAAACTCCCACAGGATGGTAATAAAAATATATTTCCCTTATTTTCCGGACTATAAGTCTCACTTTTTTTCATAGGTTGGCTGTTCCTGCGACTTATACTCCAGAGCGACTTATAAATGAAAAAAAAAAAAAAACTGTTTATGTTACATAAACACTGGACACCTTTTCTGTTCATGTTTATTTTTTTGTGTTAGCATATGTTAGCATATCTTGTTAGCATATCTTACACCTATTCAGCCTGCTCTCTATTCTTTTATTGTTAGAACTTGTCTTCCAAGAGGACGTAACATAGTTTGTAAAACAAAAAATGCGACTTATACTCCAGTGCGACTTCCATCCATCCATCCATTTTCCTCCGCTTATCCGGGTCTGGGTCGCGGGGGCAGCAGTCTTAGTAGGGAAGCCCAGACTTCCCGGTCACCGGCCACCTCCTCCAGCTCCACCAGGAGGACACCAAGGCGTTCCCAGGTCAGCTGTGAGACATAGTCCCTCCAGCGTGTCCTAGGTCTGTCCCGGGGCTTTTCCCGGCTGGGCATGCCCAGAACACCTCACCAGGGAGGCGTCCGGGAGGCATGCGACTTATGTTTTTGTTTTTGTTTTTTTTTACCTAATTATGCATTTTTGGCCTTGTGCGACTTATACTCCGGAGCGACTTATAGTACAGAAAATACGGTATATAGTTTATCGAAATCAGTTGATACTCAATACTGCAATATCGGTTTCGTATCAGCAGTGAAGTAGTCATATTGGACCACACGCCTAGTTTACACCCACAAAGACAAAGTGAAACTACACAAGATGGATGTCTAGATTTGATACTTTTGGTTTTGAGTTTATGCTTTGTTGTTTTGACACTATTATAGTTAAAATAGGTAAAATAGTAGTCAACAAGTCATGCTTCTTGACAATGTGTACGTTATGTGTGTGCAGGAGAGAGGATGCAGGATTGCTGGTGTACAAGGACCATTTGCCAGTCAGGCAGGTTGTGGTTGGTGATACCAGCAGAGCTGGATCCGATGCCAAGCTGACAGTGGGACCACTCCGATGCCAGGGGGACCGTGAGTCACAATCTCAGCAAGACTCTTCGAGAGAGGATAGGGTGTTAAATGACAGCTTAAAACATCATGCCTTTGTTTTGTTTTTTTTTAAAGGAAACTACTGGAATGCTGCATCTTTCTCCAGTCCTGCCTCCTTCCTCCACTTCTCTTCCTTTAGAGGCGAAACCAGCATTGACGTCTCCTTCTACTTTAAGACGTCCTCCAGTCATGGAGTCTTTCTGGAGAACTCGGGAAGCTCTGACATTCTTCGCATTGAACTAAGAGGTGTGTCTGAGCATGCTCCGTAAACTGAATGAAAATCCGTATATGTGGATTTTCCTCACCAGGAACATCATAAATTGATGTTTTGATGGCCATCCTGGTGTTTCAGGAGGCTCCATGGTGTCTTTCTCCTTCGACGTGGGCAGTGAGAGAATGGAGCTTATTGTCCGCTCACCGCTGCCACTAAATGATGACCAGTGGCATCGCGTGGAGGCGGAGAAGAACGTAAAAGAAGTGGTGCTGCAGCTCGACGGACTGCACCGAGAGGTCCGCCTCACCCCTCCGCAGGGCCCCACCAAGCTGGAGTTGTACAGCAACCTGTATGTCGGTAAGAAACACACGTGTTCCGTCTTGTGTGGAAAATGCTACAAAATGGAGGGCATACAAGCGTATTCACGAGTCACATTGCATGTTGAATACTAGTGTAAGTACTAGTATAAGTACTTACTAGTGCAGTGAAAGGGGGGGAAGCACTGAATGAAGCTAACATGCAGCAGGGTTTTTGTACCTGGAGTACTTGGAGAAAACCTACAGACGATCAGGGAGAACATGCAAACTCCAAACAGAAGAGACCCAGCGGAGATTCAAACCAAGATCTTCCCCATCTCCTGACTGTGGCCAACATGCTAACCACCCATCTACCGCGCGGCCATGTCAAGGCTGCATTAATTCATTAATTTTTTTTATAAGAGGAGGATTGTAGATTGCCACAAGTTGGTCAATTCTTATCAAACATTTGTACATATAGTGGAAAAGAAGTATTTGATCCCCTGCTAATTTTCATAACTTGCAACGTTCCCTCTAAGTCACGCACAAAAAAAATCTATCCAGCGTACAACACAAAATGCAATCCAGCTTGAACTGTAAATGAACTAAACACGTAACAATTTATTCTGTGCTATTTTGCAATGCAACTGAGTGAGTGACAGGGAACAAACATGTTGTTATGAATTATCAATTCATAACAGTAACTTGTGTTGCTGTTTTGCAGGTTGGTGTTATTGCGTGTAGTATAGAATACTACATATCACATCTTATTTTTACTACGTGTTTTACTTCATTTGGCCATTTTCATGCTTGAACATGCGTAATTTAGGCAATATATAAATATATATACAGTGTGTGTATACGTATATAAGATTTTTAATTTGCATATTTCTGACTATTAATAGGCCGTATTCAACTACTAAACAGCATGATTTGTTCATTCATATATTTTAGAAAAAAACGAAAAAATGTTGGACCTAGCATGTTTTTGGAATGTGGGAGGAAACCGGAGTACCCGGAAAAAAACCCACACATGCACGGGGAGAACATGCAAACTCCACACAGAGGTGGCTTAGGGTGGACTTGAACTCGGGTCTCCTAGCTGTGAGGCCTGTGCGCACTAACCACTTGTTTGCTGTGCAGCCCTAAAATGTACATATTTTCATAACGTAACTATAGTGTGGGCGGCACGGCGGTCAAGTGGTTAGCGTGCAGACCTCACCGCTAGGAGACCAGAGTTCAATTCCACCCTCGGACATCTCTGTGTGGAGTTCCCATGTTCTCCCCGTGCATGCGTGGGTTTTCTCCGGGTACTCCGGTTTCCTCCCACATTCCAAAAACATGCTAGGTTAATTAGCCACTCCAAATTGTCCATAGGTATGAATGTGAGTGTGAATGGTTGTTTGTCTATATGTGCCCTGTGATTGGCTGGCCACCAGTCCAGGGTGGACCCCGCCTCTCGCCCAAAGACAGCTGGGATAGGCTCCAGCACCCCCCGCGACCCTCGTGAGAAAAAAGCGGTAGAAAATGAATGAATGAATGAACTATAGTGTGTCTAGATACACCCAATCATTCAGTCCTGTGGTTTCTCCATCCAGGTGCCTCAGGAGGCCAGAGAGGTTTTCTGGGCTGCATTAGAGCACTGAAGATGAATGGATTCACCTTGAACCTGGAGGAGAAGGCGAGAGGAACTCCGGGAGTGAATCCCGGCTGCCAGGGCCACTGCCAGAGCTACGGGACGCAGTGCAAGAATGGAGGCAAATGTGTGGAGCAGTACAACACGTACTCCTGCGACTGCTCGCTCACGGCGTATGATGGACCCTTTTGTACTGAAGGTGTGACACTGTAACAGGCCTTCAAGTGAGATGAGAGCCAACGACCGATCCTTTCTGTTGCTGTTTGTGTATTGGCAGACGTGGGGGCCTACTTCGAGACGGGGACCTTGGTGCGGTATGACTTCTTGCCGGATGTGGCACCCTCAGTGGTGCAGGAGGGGAAAAGCCTTTCGGGGGTGGGTGTTCCCATTGAAGCCAACCTGACTCACGAGGAGCTCATCTTCAGCTTCAGCACCTCCAGCGCTCCCAGCATTCTGGTCTACATCAGCTCCAGGACTCAGGACTACCTGGCTGTGGTGTTGAGACACAATGGTAACAGTCAGTGAACCTCTTGGTGTCATTGATCCATTCCACAACGGTGGGACCTCGTTTAGCGTACAATACAGTTAGCATCTTTTTCTGTAATGTCGACAATACGCACCAACATTTGTGTATATTTTCCAGTTAGCATACAATACTTACAATACAATAACTTATCCTGTTATTAATATATTGCATTATCACTAATTAACCTCATTAACCTTGCTCATACATGGGATCAGGACGTGACGTCATAGTGTGCCGACGGTGAGCACATGCTGTAGGCCCCGCCCACCCCCACCAAAACACTCACCAGCCCACCCCAACTGTTAACTATGTTAACCCCCCCATCTCATGATATGGCCTATTCAGTGTTATGCGCAGATTGATTCTGAAAGACAGGAGTGAAAAAAAACGACTTCTGATTGTGGTTTCCATGGTAACAGACTGCCAACAAGGACGTTTTGAACACAGTTGGACTCAATCAGCGTATTAATACCACGACTAAGATGTGTGCTGTATTGTACGCTAACACAAACCAAGGCCAAAATTGTATACATAAGACCAAAACATATAAAATAGCAAGGGCATAGTCTAAATGAGGTTCCACTGTACCAATGGCCTTCCATCCTGCCACCCATCCATCCATCCAGCCACCCATCCACTCATCCAGCCACCCATCCACTCATCCATCTATCCACCCAGCTGTCCATCCACTCATCCATCCATCCATCCACCCATCCATCCACTCACCCAGCCATCCATCCTGCCACCCATCCACTCATCCAGCCACCCATCCACTCATCCAGCCACCCATCAACTCATCCATCTATCCACCCAGCCATCCATCCACTCATCCATCCATCCATCCACCCATCCATCCACTCACCCAGCCATCCATCCATCCAGCCACTCATCCAGCCACCCATCAACATATCCATCCATCCACCCAGCCATCCATCCATCCACCCATCCATCCACTCACCCAGCCAGCCATCCATCCATCCACTCATCCATCCATCCACTCATCCATCCATCCACCCAGCCATCCATCCATCCACTCATCCAGCCACCCACCCATCCATCCACCCATCCATTCACTCATCCATCCATCTACCCATCCATCCATCTATCCATCCAGCCACCCACCCATCCATCCATCCATCCATCCACTCATCCACCCAGCCATCCATCCATCCACTCATCCATCCATCCACCCATCCATTCACTCATCCAGCCACCCACCCATCCATCCACTCATCCATCCATCCACCCAGGCATCCATCCATTCACTCATCCATCCAGCCCCCCACCCATCCATCCACCCATCCATTCACTCATCCATCCAGCCCCCCAGCCATCCATCCACTCATCCATCACACATTATCACACATTTCAAATCTACAGCCCAAACAGTGTGTGGAAAAATGCCAACAAGAAGGGAAGGATGAGGGAAGGATGAGGGAAGGATGAGGGAAGGATGAGAGTGGGATTTAGGATATGCCAACATCCATTTCCAGCATTCACATCCAATTTGACCTTTCTAGCTCCATGTTGTGTTTCTGTGCAGTAACGTCTGTGATGAAACGTCTGTGTGTGTCTCTCCAGGTACTCTCCAGATCCGTTACAGACTCGGTGGTCTACCGGAACCTTTCACCATAAATATTGACCACCGCAACATGGCTAACGGGCAACCTCACACTGTTAACTTGACACGAAACCTACGGAAGATACGATTACAGGTAGGTGAAGAACAACACAAAATGGTACAGTGGAGCCTTCCTTCATTCAGGACGGACCCTAACCAAAAAGTCAATTTTTCATGTAAATCCAAATAATTCAGAAAACACATTTTTATGATTTTACACTTAGAAAAAAATGCCAAGGAAAAAATAGCATTCAATGTTATTGAAAAAAGAACATGAATGTTAATTTGAAGACGCGTCTGTTGCCAAAAACGGGCAGCAAGAGCCTTTCTGAGTTAGCAAGATGCTAGCTACCAGCTTCGAACAGGTTTTAGCATTCAAATACATTAAGAACCAATGCACACCATATTGTATGCTAACCAGGACATGTACGCAAACCAAGGCATAATTTGAGTATAACAGAAAAACATGCTAACGGTTCCGGTGTATACAGTATTTGTGTCTGTATGTGTACTTGGGCGGCACGGTGGTCGAGTGGTTAGCGTGCAGACCTCACAGCTAGGAGACCAGGGTTCAATTCCACCCTCGGCCATCTCTGTGTGGAGTTTGCATGTTCTCCCCGTGCATGCGTGGGTTTTCTCCGGGTACTCCGGTTTCCTCCCACAGTCCAAAAACATGCTAGGTTAATTGGCCACTCCAAATTGTCCATAGGTATGAATGTGAGTGTGAATGGTTGTTTGTCTATACATATGTGCCCTGTGATTGGCTGGCGACCAGTCCAGGGTGTACCCCGCCTCTCGCCCGAAGACAGCTGGGATAGGCTCCAGCACCCCCGCGACCCTTGTGAGGAAAAAGCGGTAGAAAATGAATGAATGAATGTGTACTTGGTTTGGTCAGTAGAATGTGCAAAGGTACATGCTCAATTCCGCTGACGTTATGAACAGTCCTTGATGGTTTTTAAAATTTAATTATTATGACGTTTTGACTATTGCCCACAAACAAACAAATTGCCCATGTGGTAAAAAGTTGTTTGCTAACAGTAGTAGCATGGAGCCATGTGGTCTTACATGAAGCCTCCATGTTTGCAGCTGGACCACTACCCGGCGTCCACATACACCCTGCCTGCTGCCTCCGACTCTGAATTCAACTTGATTAAAAGTCTCTTCCTTGGGAAGGTTTTTGGTGAGTGGGGGAGGGGTGGAGTTGATGTCATGATGTCCAATTAGCATAATTCCTTATAACCTAAAAGACGGAGCCGTGTGAGAATCTTCAAGTCCCTTCCCTCCTGCTGTGTTTTTATTGTCTGTGTTGTCTTGGTGGTGCTCGTAGAAACGGGACAGATAGACCCCATCCTGATCGAGCGCTATAACACTCCGGGCTTCGTGGGCTGCCTGTCAAGGGTGGAGTTGAACGGCGTGGCACCGCTTAAAGCCGCCCTGCGCTCCGGTCAGGCCGCGCCCATCAGCACCCACGGCATCCTGGTCCCTTCCAATTGCGGAGCCTCTCCCCTCACCATCTCCCCACTGGCGGAGAGCGACCCGTGGCACGTAGAGACGGGTATGGGGCCGTGCATCATGCGGTCTAAGGCGTATGTATAGATGCTGACTTGACAGCTTTTGATGTTGACTTCCAGCTGGAGCCGTCTTCCCCTTCAGTGAGGACACGTCCAGCAGTCATGGCGTCAACCGCAACTCTGCCGTGATTGGAGGTAAAGGTCATCCCACCCCTTCCAATTGCCCACCCTCTTTTTCTTCTTCTTCACTTATTGCTTTTTCTGCTTGAGTTTACCGATTCCTCGATCAGCCATCAACAAATGATGGACCTCGGTCAAAAATCACAAAATTCAAATACTGGCATTTTATGCCGTTTCTGGATGCTTCTGGGCCCCCTGTTGAGTGTGTGTGAGGTTTCCCCTGTTTATTTGACCAGAAAAGTGCATTAGAAGCAAGTTGAAAAAATGAAAAAAACGACATACTAACCCCTTACGTTTTTTTTCAAAAATCACCGCCCTGAAAATCTGGCATTTTATGCCATTTTTGGATGCTTCTGGGGCCCCTGTTGAGTGTGTGTGAGGTTTCCCCTGTTTATTTGACCAGAAAAGTGCATTAGAAGCAAGTTGGAAAAAAATGAAAAAAATGACATACTAACCCCTTACGTTTTTTTTCAAAAATAACAAAATTAAAACTCTGGCATTTTATGCCATTTTTGGATGCTTCTGGGGCCCCTGTTGAGTGTGTGTGAGGTTTCCCCTGTTTATTTGACCAGAAAAGTGCATTAGAAGCAAGTTGAAAAAAATGAAAAAAACGCCATACTAACCCCTTACCTTTTTTTTTCAAAAATCACCGCCCTGAAAATCTGGCATTTTATGCCATTTTTGGATGCTTCTCAGGCCCCTGTTGAGTGTGTGAGGTTTCCCGTGTTTTTTTGACCAGAAAAGTGCATTAGCAGCAAGTTGAAAAAATGAAAAAGACGACATACTAACCCCTGATGTTTTTTTTCAAAAATCACCGCCCTGAAAATATGGCATTTTATGCCATTTTTGGATGCTTCTGGGGCCCCTGTTGAGTGTGTGTGAGGTTTCCCCTGTTTATTTGACCAGAAAAGTGCATTAGAAGCAAGTTGAAAAAATGAAAAAAACGCCATACTAACCCCTTACGTTTTTTTTCAAAAATAACAAAATTAAAACTCTGGCATTTTATGCCATTTTTGGATGCTTCTGGGGCCCCTGTTGAGTGTGTGTGAGGTTTCCCCTGTTTATTTGACCAGAAAAGTGCATTAGAAGCAAGTTGAAAAAAATGAAAAAAACAACATACTAACTAACCCCTTACGTTTTTTTGTCAAAATCACCAAATTCAAACACTGGCATTTTATGCCATTTTTGGATGCTTCTCAGGCCCCTGTTGAGTGTGTGTGAGGTTTCCCGTGTTTTTTTGACCAGAAAAGTGCATTAGCAGCAAGTTGAAAAAAATGAAAAAAACGACATACTAACCCCTTACGTTTTTTTTTTAAAATCACCGCCCTGAAAATCTGGCATTTTATGCCATTTTTGGATGCTTCTGGGGTCCCTGTTGAGTGTGTGTGAGGTTTCCCCTGTTTATTTGACCAGAAAAGTGCATTAGCAGCAAGTTGAAAAAAATGAAAAAAACGACATACTAACCCCTTACGTTTTTTTTTAAAAATCACCGCCCTGAAAATCTGGCATTTTATGCCATTTTTGGATGCTTCTGGGGCCCCTGTTGAGTGTGTGTGAGGTTTCCCCTGTTTATTTGACCAGAAAAGTGCATTAGAAGCAAGTTGAAAAAAATGACATACTAACCCCTTACGTTTTTTTTCAAAAATCACCGCCCTGAAAATCTGGCATTTTATGCCATTTTTGGATGCTTCTGGGGCCCCTGTTGAGTGTGTGTGAGGTTTCCCCTGTTTATTTGGCCAGAAAAGTGCATTAGAAGCAAGTTGAAAAAAATGAAAAAAACGCCATACTAACCCCTTACGTTTTTTTTAAAAAATAACAAAATTAAAACTCTGGCATTTTATGCCATTTTTGGATGCTTCTGGGGCCCTGTTGAGTGTGTGTGAGGTTTCCCCTGTTTATTTGACCAGAAAAGTGCATTAGAAGCAAGTTGAAAAAAATGAAAAAAACGACATACTAACCCCTTACGTTTTTTTGTCAAAATCACCAAATTCAAACACTGGCATTTTATGCCATTTTTGGGTGCTTCTCAGGCCCCTGTTGAGTGTGTGAGGTTTCCCGTGTTTTTTTGACCAGAAAAGTGCATTAGCAGCAAGTTGAAAAAATGAAAAAGACGACATACTAACCCCTGATGTTTTTTTTCAAAAATCACCGCCCTGAAAATATGGCATTTTATGCCATTTTTGGATGCTTCTGGGGCCCCTGTTGAGTGTGTGTGAGGTTTCCCCTGTTTATTTGACCAGAAAAGTGCATTAGAAGCAAGTTGAAAAAATGAAAAAGACGACATACTAACCCCTGATGTTTTTTTTCAAAAATCACCGCCCTGAAAATCTGGCATTTTATGCCATTTTTGGATGCTTCTGGGGCCCCTGTTGAGTGTGTGTGAGGTTTCCCCTGTTTATTTGACCAGAAAAGTGCATTAGAAGCAAGTTGAAAAAAATGAAAAAAACGCCATACTAACCCCTTACGTTTTTTTCAAAAATAACAAAATTAAAACTCTGGCATTTTATGCCATTTTTGGATGCTTCTGGGGCCCCTGTTGAGTGTGTGTGAGGTTTCCCCTGTTTATTTGGCCAGAAAAGTGCATTAGAAGCAAGTTGAAAAAAATGAAAAAAACGCCATACTAACCCCTTACGTTTTTTTTCAAAAATCACCGCCCTGAAAATCTGGCATTTTATGCCATTTTTGGATGCTTCTGGGGCCCCTGTTGAGTGTGTGTGAGGTTTCCCCTGTTTATTTGGCCAGAAAAGTGCATTAGAAGCAAGTTGAAAAAAATGAAAAAAACGCCATACTAACCCCTTACGTTTTTTTTCAAAAATCACCGGCCTGAAAATCTGGCATTTTATGCCATTTTTGGATGCTTCTGGGGCCCCTGTTGAGTGTGTGTGAGGTTTCCCCTGTTTATTTGACCAGAAAAGTGCATTAGAAGCAAGTTGAAAAAAATGAAAAAAAACGCCATACTAACCCCTTACGTTTTTTTCAAAAATAACAAAATTAAAACTCTGGCATTTTATGCCATTTTTGGATGCTTCTCAGGCCCCTGTTGAGTGTGTGTGAGGTTTCCCGTGTTTTTTTGACCAGAAAAGTGCATTAGCAGCAAGTTGAAAAAAATGAAAAAAACGACATACTAACCCCTTACGTTTTTTTTTAAAAATCACCGCCCTGAAAATCTGGCATTTTATGCCATTTTTGGATGCTTCTGGGGTCCCTGTTGAGTGTGTGTGAGGTTTCCCCTGTTTATTTGACCAGAAAAGTGCATTAGAAGCAAGTTGAAAAAAATGACAAAAACGCCATACTAACCCCTTACGTTTTTTTGTCAAAATCACCAAATTCAAACACTGGCATTTTATGCCATTTTTGGGTGCTTCTCAGGCCCCTGTTGAGTGTGTGAGGTTTCCCGTGTTTTTTTGACCAGATAAGTGCATTAGCAGCAAGTTGAAAAAATGAAAAAGACGACATACTAACCCCTGATGTTTTTTTTCAAAAATCACCGCCCTGAAAATCTGGCATTTTATGCCATTTTTGGATGCTTCTGGGGCCCCTGTTGAGTGTGTGTGAGGTTTCCCCTGTTTATTTGACCAGAAAAGTGCATTAGAAGCAAGTTGAAAAAAATGACATACTAACCCCTTACGTTTTTTTTCAAAAATCACCGCCCTGAAAATCTGGCATTTTATGCCATTTTTGGATGCTTCTGGGGCCCCTGTTGAGTGTGTGTGAGGTTTCCCCTGTTTATTTGGCCAGAAAAGTGCATTAGAAGCAAGTTGAAAAAAATGAAAAAAACGCCATACTAACCCCTTACGTTTTTTTAAAAAATAACAAAATTAAAACTCTGGCATTTTATGCCATTTTTGGATGCTTCTGGGGCCCCTGTTGAGTGTGTGTGAGGTTTCCCCTGTTTATTTGACCAGAAAAGTGCATTAGAAGCAAGTTGAAAAAAATGAAAAAAACGACATACTAACCCCTTACGTTTTTTTGTCAAAATCACCAAATTCAAACACTGGCATTTTATGCCATTTTTGGGTGCTTCTCAGGCCCCTGTTGAGTGTGTGAGGTTTCCCGTGTTTTTTTGACCAGAAAAGTGCATTAGCAGCAAGTTGAAAAAATGAAAAAGACGACATACTAACCCCTGATGTTTTTTTTCAAAAATCACCGCCCTGAAAATATGGCATTTTATGCCATTTTTGGATGCTTCTGGGGCCCCTGTTGAGTGTGTGTGAGGTTTCCCCTGTTTATTTGACCAGAAAAGTGCATTAGAAGCAAGTTGAAAAAATGAAAAAGACGACATACTAACCCCTGATGTTTTTTTTCAAAAATCACCGCCCTGAAAATCTGGCATTTTATGCCATTTTTGGATGCTTCTGGGGCCCCTGTTGAGTGTGTGTGAGGTTTCCCCTGTTTATTTGACCAGAAAAGTGCATTAGAAGCAAGTTGAAAAAAATGAAAAAAACGCCATACTAACCCCTTACGTTTTTTTCAAAAATAACAAAATTAAAACTCTGGCATTTTATGCCATTTTTGGATGCTTCTGGGGCCCCTGTTGAGTGTGTGTGAGGTTTCCCCTGTTTATTTGGCCAGAAAAGTGCATTAGAAGCAAGTTGAAAAAAATGAAAAAAACGCCATACTAACCCCTTACGTTTTTTTTCAAAAATCACCGCCCTGAAAATCTGGCATTTTATGCCATTTTTGGATGCTTCTGGGGCCCCTGTTGAGTGTGTGTGAGGTTTCCCCTGTTTATTTGGCCAGAAAAGTGCATTAGAAGCAAGTTGAAAAAAATGAAAAAAACGCCATACTAACCCCTTACGTTTTTTTTCAAAAATCACCGGCCTGAAAATCTGGCATTTTATGCCATTTTTGGATGCTTCTGGGGCCCCTGTTGAGTGTGTGTGAGGTTTCCCCTGTTTATTTGACCAGAAAAGTGCATTAGAAGCAAGTTGAAAAAAATGAAAAAAACGCCATACTAACCCCTGACGTTTTTTTTCAAAAATCACCGCCCTGAAAATCTGGCATTTTATGCCATTTTTGGATGCTTCTGGGGCCCCTGCTGAGTGTGTGTGAGGTTTCCCCTGTTTATTTGACCAGAAAAGTGCATTAGAAGCAAGTTGAAAAAAATGAAAAAAACGCCATACTAACCCCTTACGTTTTTTTCAAAAATAACAAAATTAAAACTCTGGCATTTTATGCCATTTTTGGATGCTTCTCAGGCCCCTGTTGAGTGTGTGTGAGGTTTCCCGTGTTTTTTTGACCAGAAAAGTGCATTAGCAGCAAGTTGAAAAAAATGAAAAAAACGACATACTAACCCCTTACGTTTTTTTTTAAAAATCACCGCCCTGAAAATCTGGCATTTTATGCCATTTTTGGATGCTTCTGGGGTCCCTGTTGAGTGTGTGTGAGGTTTCCCCTGTTTATTTGACCAGAAAAGTGCATTAGAAGCAAGTTGAAAAAAATGACAAAAACGCCATACTAACCCCTTACGTTTTTTTGTCAAAATCACCAAATTCAAACACTGGCATTTTATGCCATTTTTGGGTGCTTCTCAGGCCCCTGTTGAGTGTGTGAGGTTTCCCGTGTTTTTTTGACCAGATAAGTGCATTAGCAGCAAGTTGAAAAAATGAAAAAGACGACATACTAACCCCTGATGTTTTTTTTCAAAAATCACCGCCCTGAAAATCTGGCATTTTATGCCATTTTTGGATGCTTCTGGGGCCCCTGTTGAGTGTGTGTGAGGTTTCCCCTGTTTATTTGGCCAGAAAAGTGCATTAGAAGCAAGTTGAAAAAAATGAAAAAAACGCCATACTAACCCCTTACGTTTTTTTAAAAAATAACAAAATTAAAACTCTGGCATTTTATGCCATTTTTGGATGCTTCTGGGGCCCCTGTTGAGTGTGTGTGAGGTTTCCCCTGTTTATTTGACCAGAAAAGTGCATTAGAAGCAAGTTGAAAAAAATGAAAAAAACGACATACTAACCCCTTACGTTTTTTTGTCAAAATCACCAAATTCAAACACTGGCATTTTATGCCATTTTTGGGTGCTTCTCAGGCCCCTGTTGAGTGTGTGAGGTTTCCCGTGTTTTTTTGACCAGAAAAGTGCATTAGCAGCAAGTTGAAAAAATGAAAAAGACGACATACTAACCCCTGATGTTTTTTTTCAAAAATCACCGCCCTGAAAATATGGCATTTTATGCCATTTTTGGATGCTTCTGGGGCCCCTGTTGAGTGTGTGTGAGGTTTCCCCTGTTTATTTGACCAGAAAAGTGCATTAGAAGCAAGTTGAAAAAATGAAAAAGACGACATACTAACCCCTGATGTTTTTTTTCAAAAATCACCGCCCTGAAAATCTGGCATTTTATGCCATTTTTGGATGCTTCTGGGGCCCCTGTTGAGTGTGTGTGAGGTTTCCCCTGTTTATTTGACCAGAAAAGTGCATTAGAAGCAAGTTGAAAAAAATGAAAAAAACGCCATACTAACCCCTTACGTTTTTTTCAAAAATAACAAAATTAAAACTCTGGCATTTTATGCCATTTTTGGATGCTTCTGGGGCCCCTGTTGAGTGTGTGTGAGGTTTCCCCTGTTTATTTGGCCAGAAAAGTGCATTAGAAGCAAGTTGAAAAAAATGAAAAAAACGCCATACTAACCCCTTACGTTTTTTTTCAAAAATCACCGCCCTGAAAATCTGGCATTTTATGCCATTTTTGGATGCTTCTGGGGCCCCTGTTGAGTGTGTGTGAGGTTTCCCCTGTTTATTTGGCCAGAAAAGTGCATTAGAAGCAAGTTGAAAAAAATGAAAAAAACGCCATACTAACCCCTTACGTTTTTTTTCAAAAATCACCGGCCTGAAAATCTGGCATTTTATGCCATTTTTGGATGCTTCTGGGGCCCCTGTTGAGTGTGTGTGAGGTTTCCCCTGTTTATTTGACCAGAAAAGTGCATTAGAAGCAAGTTGAAAAAAATGAAAAAAACGCCATACTAACCCCTTACGTTTTTTTTCAAAAATCACCGCCCTGAAAATCTGGCATTTTATGCCATTTTTGGATGCTTCTGGGGCCCCTGTTGAGTGTGTGTGAGGTTTCCCCTGTTTATTTGACCAGAAAAGTGCATTAGAAGCAAGTTGAAAAAAATGAAAAAAACGACATACTAACCCCTTACGTTTTTTTGTCAAAATCACCAAATTCAAACACTGGCATTTTATGCCATTTTTGGGTGCTTCTCAGGCCCCTGTTGAGTGTGTGAGGTTTCCCGTGTTTTTTTGACCAGAAAAGTGCATTAGCAGCAAGTTGAAAAAATGAAAAAGACGACATACTAACCCCTGATGTTTTTTTTCAAAAATCACCGCCCTGAAAATATGGCATTTTATGCCATTTTTGGATGCTTCTGGGGCCCCTGTTGAGTGTGTGTGAGGTTTCCCCTGTTTATTTGACCAGAAAAGTGCATTAGAAGCAAGTTGAAAAAAATGAAAAAGACGACATACTAACCCCTGATGTTTTTTTTCAAAAATCACCGCCCTGAAAATCTGGCATTTTATGCCATTTTTGGATGCTTCTGGGGCCCCTGTTGAGTGTGTGTGAGGTTTCCCCTGTTTATTTGACCAGAAAAGTGCATTAGAAGCAAGTTGAAAAAAATGAAAAAAACGCCATACTAACCCCTTACGTTTTTTTCAAAAATAACAAAATTAAAACTCTGGCATTTTATGCCATTTTTGGATGCTTCTGGGGCCCCTGTTGAGTGTGTGTGAGGTTTCCCCTGTTTATTTGGCCAGAAAAGTGCATTAGAAGCAAGTTGAAAAAAATGAAAAAAACGCCATACTAACCCCTTACGTTTTTTTTCAAAAATCACCGCCCTGAAAATCTGGCATTTTATGCCATTTTTGGATGCTTCTGGGGCCCCTGTTGAGTGTGTGTGAGGTTTCCCCTGTTTATTTGGCCAGAAAAGTGCATTAGAAGCAAGTTGAAAAAAATGAAAAAAACGCCATACTAACCCCTTACGTTTTTTTTCAAAAATCACCGGCCTGAAAATCTGGCATTTTATGCCATTTTTGGATGCTTCTGGGGCCCCTGTTGAGTGTGTGTGAGGTTTCCCCTGTTTATTTGACCAGAAAAGTGCATTAGAAGCAAGTTGAAAAAAATGAAAAAAACGCCATACTAACCCCTTACGTTTTTTTTCAAAAATCACCGCCCTGAAAATCTGGCATTTTATGCCATTTTTGGATGCTTCTGGGGCCCCTGTTGAGTGTGTGTGAGGTTTCCCCTGTTTATTTGACCAGAAAAGTGCATTAGAAGCAAGTTGAAAAAAATGAAAAAAACGACATACTAACCCCTTACGTTTTTTTGTCAAAATCACCAAATTCAAACACTGGCATTTTATGCCATTTTTGGGTGCTTCTCAGGCCCCTGTTGAGTGTGTGAGGTTTCCCGTGTTTTTTTGACCAGAAAAGTGCATTAGCAGCAAGTTGAAAAAATGAAAAAGACGACATACTAACCCCTGATGTTTTTTTTCCAAAAATCACCGCCCTGAAAATATGGCATTTTATGCCATTTTTGGATGCTTCTGGGGCCCCTGTTGAGTGTGTGTGAGGTTTCCCCTGTTTATTTGGCCAGAAAAGTGCATTAGAAGCAAGTTGAAAAAAATGAAAAAAACGCCATACTAACCCCTTACGTTTTTTTTCAAAAATCACCGCCCTGAAAATCTGGCATTTTATGCCATTTTTGGATGCTTCTGGGGCCCCTGTTGAGTGTGTGTGAGGTTTCCCCTGTTTATTTGGCCAGAAAAGTGCATTAGAAGCAAGTTGAAAAAAATGAAAAAAACGCCATACTAACCCCTTACGTTTTTTTTCAAAAATCACCGGCCTGAAAATCTGGCATTTTATGCCATTTTTGGATGCTTCTGGGGCCCCTGTTGAGTGTGTGTGAGGTTTCCCCTGTTTATTTGACCAGAAAAGTGCATTAGAAGCAAGTTGAAAAAAATGAAAAAAACGCCATACTAACCCCTTACGTTTTTTTTCAAAAATCACCGCCCTGAAAATCTGGCATTTTATGCCATTTTTGGATGCTTCTGGGGCCCCTGTTGAGTGTGTGTGAGGTTTCCCCTGTTTATTTGACCAGAAAAGTGCATTAGAAGCAAGTTGAAAAAAATGAAAAAAACGCCATACTAACCCCTTACGTTTTTTTCAAAAATAACAAAATTAAAACTCTGGCATTTTATGCCATTTTTGGATGCTTCTCAGGCCCCTGTTGAGTGTGTGAGGTTTCCCGTGTTTTTTTGACCAGAAAAGTGCATTAGCAGCAAGTTGAAAAAATGAAAAAGACGACATACTAACCCCTGACGTTTTTTTTCAAAAATCACCGCCCTGAAAATCTGGCATTTTATGCCATTTTTGGATGCTTCTGGGGCCCCTGTTGAGTGTGTGTGAGGTTTCCCCTGTTTATTTGACCAGAAAAGTGCATTAGAAGCAAGTTGAAAAAAATGACATACTAACCCCTTACGTTTTTTTTCAAAAATCACCGCCCTGAAAATCTGGCATTTTATGCCATTTTTGGATGCTTCTGGGGCCCCTGTTGAGTGTGTGTGAGGTTTCCCCTGTTTATTTGGCCAGAAAAGTGCATTAGAAGCAAGTTGAAAAAAATGAAAAAAACGCCATACTAACCCCTTACGTTTTTTTTAAAAATAACAAAATTAAAACTCTGGCATTTTATGCCATTTTTGGATGCTTCTGGGGCCCTGTTGAGTGTGTGTGAGGTTTCCCCTGTTTATTTGACCAGAAAAGTGCATTAGAAGCAAGTTGAAAAAAATGAAAAAAACGACATACTAACCCCTTACGTTTTTTTGTCAAAATCACCAAATTCAAACACTGGCATTTTATGCCATTTTTGGGTGCTTCTCAGGCCCCTGTTGAGTGTGTGAGGTTTCCCGTGTTTTTTTGACCAGAAAAGTGCATTAGCAGCAAGTTGAAAAAATGAAAAAGACGACATACTAACCCCTGATGTTTTTTTTCAAAAATCACCGCCCTGAAAATATGGCATTTTATGCCATTTTTGGATGCTTCTGGGGCCCCTGTTGAGTGTGTGTGAGGTTTCCCCTGTTTATTTGACCAGAAAAGTGCATTAGAAGCAAGTTGAAAAAATGAAAAAAACGCCATACTAACCCCTTACGTTTTTTTTCAAAAATAACAAAATTAAAACTCTGGCATTTTATGCCATTTTTGGATGCTTCTGGGGCCCCTGCTGAGTGTGTGTGAGGTTTCCCCTGTTTATTTGACCAGAAAAGTGCATTAGAAGCAAGTTGAAAAAAATGAAAAAAACGCCATACTAACCCCTTACGTTTTTTTCAAAAATAACAAAATTAAAACTCTGGCATTTTATGCCATTTTTGGATGCTTCTCAGGCCCCTGTTGAGTGTGTGTGAGGTTTCCCGTGTTTTTTTGACCAGAAAAGTGCATTAGCAGCAAGTTGAAAAAAATGAAAAAAACGACATACTAACCCCTTACGTTTTTTTTTAAAAATCACCGCCCTGAAAATCTGGCATTTTATGCCATTTTTGGATGCTTCTGGGGTCCCTGTTGAGTGTGTGTGAGGTTTCCCCTGTTTATTTGACCAGAAAAGTGCATTAGAAGCAAGTTGAAAAAAATGAAAAAAACGCCATACTAACCCCTTACGTTTTTTTTCAAAAATCACCGCCCTGAAAATCTGGCATTTTATGCCATTTTTGGATGCTTCTGGGGCCCCTGTTGAGTGTGTGTGAGGTTTCCCCTGTTTATTTGACCAGAAAAGTGCATTAGAAGCAAGTTGAAAAAAATGAAAAAAACGCCATACTAACCCCTTACGTTTTTTTCAAAAATAACAAAATTAAAACTCTGGCATTTTATGCCATTTTTGGATGCTTCTCAGGCCCCTGTTGAGTGTGTGTGAGGTTTCCCGTGTTTTTTTGACCAGAAAAGTGCATTAGCAGCAAGTTGAAAAAAATGAAAAAAACGACATACTAACCCCTTACGTTTTTTTTTAAAAATCACCGCCCTGAAAATCTGGCATTTTATGCCATTTTTGGATGCTTCTGGGGTCCCTGTTGAGTCTGTGTGAGGTTTCCCCTGTTTATTTGACCAGAAAAGTGCATTAGAAGCAAGTTGAAAAAAATGACAAAAACGCCATACTAACCCCTTACGTTTTTTTGTCAAAATCACCAAATTCAAACACTGGCATTTTATGCCATTTTTGGGTGCTTCTCAGGCCCCTGTTGAGTGTGTGAGGTTTCCCGTGTTTTTTTGACCAGAAAAGTGCATTAGCAGCAAGTTGAAAAAATGAAAAAGACGACATACTAACCCCTGACGTTTTTTTCAAAAATAACAAAATTAAAACTCTGGCATTTTATGCCATTTTTGGATGCTTCTGGGGCCCCTGTTGAGTGTGTGTGAGGTTTCCCCTGTTTATTTGACCAGAAAAGTGCATTAGAAGCAAGTTGAAAAAATGAAAAAAACGCCATACTAACCCCTTACGTTTTTTTTCAAAAATCACCGCCCTGAAAATCTGGCATTTTATGCCATTTTTGGATGCTTCTGGGGCCCCTGCTGAGTGTGTGTGAGGTTTCCCCTGTTTATTTGACCAGAAAAGTGCATTAGAAGCAAGTTGAAAAAATGAAAAAAACGCCATACTAACCCCTTACGTTTTTTTCAAAAATAACAAAATTAAAACTCTGGCATTTTATGCCATTTTTGGATGCTTCTGGGGCCCCTGTTGAGTGTGTGTGAGGTTTCCCCTGTTTATTTGACCAGAAAAGTGCATTAGAAGCAAGTTGAAAAAATGAAAAAAACGACATACTAACCCCTTACGTTTTCATCGTATTCTTGCATATAATGTGCCAGCGTGTGTGATGATGTTTTTCCACATTTTCCACACCATCTTTCGTTTTTTGCGTTTACGTTTTTTCCTGGTTCTTTTCTGCCAGCAGCTGCCTCGCTTTCTTTTGTCCCACGGGCGAGCTACAAGCAGTTATCACGTTCATGGGACCCATCAATCATACATCATCATCATCATCCCAACTTACTTTTTTCCAGTCACGGCTCGTCTTCGCACGTTGGCAGTTTTCCCAACTTCCTAAGTCAATGTCTGCTTTTCCAGGTGTGGTCGCCGTGGTGATATTCGCCATTTTGTGCATCATGGTGTTTGTCATCCGTCACATGTTCCGCCACAAAGGATCCTACCACACCAACGAGGCCAAGGGGGCCGAGTCGGCAGACTGCGCCGATGCCGCCATTATTGTCAACGACCCCGCGTTCACCGAAAGCATCGACGAGAGCAAGAAGGAGTGGTTCATCTGAAACCCCCCGACAACAATGATTGACTCACGACTGTAGGATGTACTGTAGTAGTACTGGACGGTACTCTACTCTTTTCTAAAACACAAATACTGGGAGCTGGACGACGGCTTGTTTGTATCTAAACTTTATGGACACGAACACATGACGCCATCTGGGTTTTATTTGAAGTATTGATGGGGATGATACGTATGCAATAGATGATTCTTTTATTTCTTTACTTAGCATCCATCATATTTTAACCAGGAACGTGACCTCTACATCTTTACGAGTGACGTACAGGAAGCACTTTGGAGTGGCTGTCCCCAAACGGTCGGCTAAAGCTGATTGGTTGCCAGGGAAGATCATTTTCAAGTCATTACAATATTTTAATAGGCTGTCAAATATCACAAATATGAAGTCTTTACTGGATGGTATTTCTTCAATTAATTCATAGAAAACAAACAAACAAGGAAGAAAAATCACTTTTTGCTGCAATTGAGAGTCAATTTGTCGTAAACGTAAAGAACACCTGAGCATGAAGAATGTAAGACGTAACATCGCACATCCTTCAACGTCTTATGTGCTGCATCCACACCATCCTTTCACTTCAAACGCTCCTGTGGGTTGTCATCACCGAAGCTTTCTTGCTACACGCCTTCTTCACACAAACGACACTATTTCATGTTAGAGCTTTTATTTTTATCTTTTATTTTTGGAGATATTTTATTGTCAAATATTCTGTTATATTATATATAATTATTATTCTGTTTTTTATTTTATGTATTTCTTTTACACATTTATCTTATATATTTATATGTTGGTTTATTTTTCTGATGTTTATTTTGCATATATTTATGTATTTTGTAAATTTCATTACTTTATATGTTTGTTTATTTGGTATATTTGGATATTTTTACGTTTGTTTTATGAATGCCTTTATTTATTTCTTCATCATTTTTTTATATAGTTTATTTTGATATATTTATCTGTCTAATATATTTGAGCCCAGTGAATAATTTGCCTTGTTTGATCCATGACTGAAGTCTGATACATGTGTGTCATGCTTTTTTTGTGCCTAAACAAGTTTATTTTCATGAAAAAAACAAAAAGCACTAGTTCCATTTGTCCTGACAAACACACACACACGCACGTACATTGAATGTGTGATAAAAAAGTGAGTATTTCCTGTAAGGAAGTGCACTGGAATTTTACTTTGAAAAGGTCTGAAGGAAGCAGCTGTTTATTTCTGTGGATGTCAGAGAACTTTCCATACAAACGATGACTGATTGCTTTTTGGCGTTTGATTGTATTTCGTTGTACTTCATTGTGATGTAACGGCATGCTTCACAATGCTTCGTAGTATTACTGTACTTCATATGTTCGATGCCTGACTCTTCTTTTCATATCTGACTTGGCATTTATTCTGTCTCGTGATTTATTTCATGCTGCTAAGTGGAACACAAGTCACACTGACAACTAGCGAGCTAGCGAGCTAGCAAACTGGTGTACTGTACTGGTGTACAAACACTATAAACTACTGTTAGTGGCAAATAGAGCGAAGCTAGCTAGCATTCTTACCTGGAGTCAGGAGGACAGAAGATGGCTGGCCACCGACGGTGTGGAGGAGGAGTAAGAGGAGGTCCCATGGATGACTGGAAGAAGACAGGACCTTCATGGATGGTAAAGGAGACATGACGTCACTGTTATGGATACTTTTAGACAGGCTAGTTTGAATGAGAGGAGCTCATAAAAGATTGTGTTACACACAAAAACACATCTTCTATATCAACCAAACTACAGTGATATTATTATTGATATTATTATTCGAGCATTTGACATTAAAAAAACTATTTTACCTGGCAGACTAACAACGCCTCGTTAACGCGGCATTCTTTGCAAATGGCGGACATTTTGTGGCGCTTTCCTCCGTTCTTTGAGGGTCAGTAGTGTTTCCAAACATACCATTTAAACTTTGCGGGGGGGTTAAATATAGAAACTTATTCGCTGCTGCTTACTACGAACGTCCATGCTGTTTTACTAGTAGTTGTATGTGCCTCACGGCTTCCGTCCGTATTCAATACAAAACGTCAAATAATGATGGCGCATTCATGGCACCTGGGGAACAGCTTCCCTTATTGGGAATGTGACCAATCACAGCAGAGTGGGCGTGTCTGGAGGCGGGACATGAGTGGAATACATACAACAGATCGGTTTTAGGGGAAGCACGAAGTACAACTGAATAGGTGGAAGAACTAAAAGCTTTGAAAAAACTATCAATATTAACAAACCTGCTATTGCTATCTATTATCATTGCTTTGAGACCGAACGGGTTTCCCCCCCAGTGTGTACGCTTGTTACTTAGGCGTAAGAAGAACTCTGACGCATCGGTCACGTAGGGCACATTTTATTCCAAAGGGAAGAACCTGTGAAAAAATAGTGAAAAGGCAAGTCAACACTGCCACCAAGTGGTCACCATTAGATACAGCATGCGATAGTAGATGCAACTCAACAGAATGTCGTGAATCAAAGAGCTGAGTACCCCCCTCCCCACCAATTACTGAAGTCATGACATTTTTTTGTTAATTAAACATACATATTAATAATTAATAATATTTTTTCAAGTTGACCCTCCAATGTCAATAGCATCCATTATTAGCATCACTGGTAACCATAGTAACTGTTGCCAAATGCGGCTGTGATGTTGAGGCAGTGTGGGTGTTGCCAGCTGCCAATGCAACGATGGTGCACCTTGTAAAGCAAGTTATTTAAAATGAGATCAGCGGTCATTTCAACGTCATTAGGCTAACATTACTCGAGTGCTCTGTCAGTTTTCATTTGGCCGTGAATCTTTGACTGCAAACTGAGCATTTGAATGGTTTCTCCCTGTGTGTGTTTTTGCATGCTTGGTCAAATTGACTTTCTGTGTGAAACTCTTACCACACACTGAGCAAGTGAACGGTTTCTCCCCTGTGTGTATTCTTATGTGTGCTTTCAAATTCCCTTTCTGTATGAATCTATTGCCACACACTGAGCACATGAATGGTTTCTCTCCGGTGTGGTTTCTCATGTGTATTGTCAAATTTTGATTATGTGCAAAACCTTTCCCACACACTGAACAGGTGAAAGGTTTCTCTCCAGTGTGTATTCTCGTGTGTTTTGTCAAACTTCCTTTCTCTGTGAATCTTTTACCACAAACGGAGCAGATGAATGGCTTCTCCCCGGTGTGTATTCTTGTGTGTATTGTCAAAACCTTTTTCTCTGTGAATCTTTTACCACAAACGGAGCAAACAAATGGTTTCTCACCTGTGTGATATCTCATGTGTATTTTTAGATAACAACGGTGATTAAAGGTTTTGTCACAGTGAGAACATTTAAAGTGTGTGTTGTTACTTGGACACGTCACATCATCTTCAGAGTCTTCATCATCGGTGTCAGGAGAGTGTGACGTCGTGTCGTCACTGTCCGACAGTGGAGCGAAGAGGCTTTCAGCTTGTGATCCTCCACCCTGGTCTCCATCAGGTTCTGTTATGTGTTGAAGCGAGCTGGCGCTTGGGAGCTCCGCCTCTGTGTTAATCTCACTTTGACCTTTGTCTTCATCATCTTCGCTCTTCACGGAGACGACAACAATGACTGGGAACTCCTCCGCTCCTTCAGGATGCTCTCCCTCCTGGCCGATGCTGTGGTCCTCCTCTTCCTCCTTAATGTGGGGGGGCTGTGGCTCCTGCTGCTTCACCTCCTGGTCAGGGGTGAGATGTTCTTCACCGACATCTGACACAAGAAGACACACATGCTTTAGTCAAAGTCAACTTTCATGATCCGCATATGAATAATGCCTTTTAGTCATAACATGTACAGCGGAGTGAAAAGCCCCCCCCACCTCTAAACCTCTAAAAACGTAAGTGGGCCAAACCATCACCGAAATCCAACCAAATAAAAATACATTGCAATGTTGGGAACATTGTGGGAACATTTACATATTAGGAGAATAAAGTCCAAATTTAGTTATTACAATCATAACAACAATAAAAGTATACCGATTATTTAAGAAGACTGCTGAAATACAGTATGATGATTTTTAAAACAGAAAATATTTTTTCTTTCATTTGTCAAGTCAATTACTACTACTAAAATTACATTTTTCATCATAAGATTGCGAGTTTATGCTAGCAAAATAGAGACTTTAAAGAGGACTTATTATGCTGATTTTGAGTTATGGACTTCTATAGAGCAGTTACACACAATAACCAGCACAGAAAGCTTTTTAGCTCTTCCAGAATCTGCACCTATTCCAGCTGTATTTCCTTGGGTTTATTATTATTATTATTATTATTTAGGTCTATCAAAAATAAAGTGTTAATGGCGGTAACTAATTCATTCAATATCCTCACTAGAGTGGCGCGGGTGCTGGAGCCTATCCCAGCTACCTTAGGGCGAGAGGCAGGGTACACCCTGAACTGGTGGCCAGTCAATCACTCTGAACATCACAAAAACGGCTTAATAACGCGTGTGTGTAAATAATCAGGAAGATCAAGAAAAGATAAGTGATAAGATATTCTTATCACTCACTTCCTAAATCTGAAGCAGTTTAATGAGATTCAAGTGCGGCTACACTGATGCATGGCTTCTTTAGCGGCCGCACGGCTGTTAGCAATGACAGGCTACAAAACGTGGTAGAAAATGAATGAATGAATGAATGTTCCATATAGTAAATGTTAGGGGGTAGATGTACAGAAGACGGGTAATAAAAGAGTGTTTTTGCAGTGTCAGATTATTAATGTTATCATCAGTATTTTGACTAGAATAAAGTCAAACTATCAAGAGAACAGTATGTTTCACAGTGACGTCATAGAGAGCCGGACCTCGCTATATGGGTGTGCCGGGTACACGCTATAGACCCGCCCTCTCCCTGCTCTGCTGCACTGTGAAGACTTCATAGAGTGGGACCAATCACAGCAGAGTGCGCGTGCCCGGAGGCGGGCCATAGGTTGAATAAATTAAAACGGAGAGTTTGGGAAATGCTAGGAAATACAGCTGGAATAGGTGCAGATTCTGGAAGATGAAAAAAGGCTTATCGTAGCTGCTCCATTTTCCAGTCAGCCTCTACATTGTGTGCCCCCCCAGAAAGAAAGAACCAAACCTGGTTTGTGTAGCACATCTTCAGGCGTCTTGAAGACAGCGTCCAGTAGTTGACGTTGATGCTCGTTCTCCTCTTTTGCTCGAGAAAGTTCCTCCTCCAACTCTGCTATCGCCCTTTCGAACACTACAAATATTTCTTCGACAGCCGCACTTAGTCGCCGACTCACCAAGGCTCTCAGCATTTGTACTTTACACATTTTCACACAATCCCGACACTTTACACTCACACCTGAGCTCTGCTTGTCGGTAACTTCCCAGGCTGTTTGCTAGCAGCTAGCAAGCTAAGCTAGCCTTAGCAGCGCCAAAGCGACGCAGAGACCATTTTTATTTTAGCTGTAATTAACGACGTCTGCTCACCTGCGAGGAACATGTCCGGGAAAGAAAAACCGGCAAACAATCTCGTCTTTTTGCGAAGCTTTTTTCCAATCTTTTTTTCTTCTGTCAGTCACAAAACGGTCCAATTTGCGCATGCGCATGATACACGTCACTTCCTCCACGCCAAATGTTTACGACAGAGCTTCTGCGACGTTACTTTTTTGTTTGTTTATTTTTAAATATTTTGATTTATTTATTTATACGTTTATCAAAAACAAATCACTTGAAAGGGAATAATTTCATCTGTGATACCTTCCTAATCCCACAAAAGATGACGGAAACAAATCATTAACGTTACAGTCTGAACTGGATGAAATGTACATGAATAAAGCAAAATGAGCTTTTATTAGATCCAGGGCCAAATGGACAGAAGAAGAAAAAATGAATTTTTCAGCATATTTTTTGTCGGCTGGAGAAGCAAAGGCAAAAAAATAATAGCATCAAATCACTAATCATAAATGGCCTTGAGGTCACAGACGAAAAGGAAATACCAGATTTAACTTTCTACCAGAACTTATATAGCTTCAAGATGGCAACCAATGATCAGAAGTCTTTTCTTGAAGGTATTTGCCAATATATTCGAAAAATAGATCAGAATTTCAAAGATTTTTGTGATCTTACTACATATAACTACTTTTCAAAACTATTTTAAATTATACTTAAAATCCTTGAAAGTAATCAAGACCAAAAATGCACATCCGGTCTATTCCAATCTGGCCTAACCTTGATTTTGTATCCCCCGTTTTTGTTTTATTTTAATTATTTACTTATTTTAGTTTGCTTTGGTTATATATGTAAAGGGGCTATTTCTATGTCAATATGTTCTGTAGTACTTGGTTTCATTTGTAATGCCAATCTGTTTGTTAATAAAGTATTTAAAGTAAAAAAAAACCTAGCACAAACGCTATATGTCTAAATCCGGGGAGTCACCACGCGACGTCTACGTCACTTCCTTCTTTAGCAAATCTTCACGAAACGCTTCGGCGAAATCACGTGCTGTGGTAATTACTTTTTAAATGTAATAGATCACTAACCATACTTCATATATGTAATATATTGGGGGTTATTTTATTTGTGACTATTATTAAAAGAGTTCGTTAGCATAACGTCTTATGACATCCACTGAGAATGGGTTACGCAAAAACATACGCAAGTACGGAGCGCAGACGTAATGTTATGTTAACATATGTTAACATAAAATTGAATCAAAATGCAAAATGCAGTGTAAAAAGCATCCATAACAATCTTTGACCGAAAGGTTTAATTTGGTAAATATGTCCACACATTTCAAAGGATGAAATCATACAATCAAAACTCGGACTCAGTAAATTTGTCCAATACCATCTAACCTTTGAGCATTTCATGATGAAATGTTGATTAATATATGATCACATGACCGATGGTCTGACTGCATTTACAAAGATTTGTACACACGTCCAATACAAGTAAAAACATGGAAGCTTTTCATTGTATTCCCTAAAACACATCAAACACTATCGTAAACATTACATTGGGACGTCCATCACTTGTCATTTACGTTGGCAAATCAATTATAACCAATTGTTTTGCACCATCACGTTGTACTGACTCAAAAAAGGTGGGAAGATGCATCTGGAAAGAAAATATTACCTTTTTTTTTTTTTAAAGGTCACCTATTAAAATCAACTCTAAAAAGTCAGAATGGAAGAAAGAAAAAGTCAGTGAGTGAGCTTGCGCTGCTCTTCTGCAGTCAAGTTTACAGCCCGACTTTTCAATTCCACATCTTTATGACATTGCATTAAAAAGTATAAAAAAAAAAGTTGCCGCTCAAAGAAATAAAAGACTGTAAAAAGTGAAAAGGAAATCATGGGCAATTTTTTTTTTTGCATGAATATTCCATTCATGAACACTCCCTTAAAAAAAAAAGGCGTGCACTGCTGAGTAGGCACATTTCACCTCGCTGGAAGACCGTAAAAATCATGTTCGCATCACACATCAGGGGTATACTAACTTTTTCAGAAAAACAAGTATTTTTTTTTTCCTCCCCAATTATGTTTTTTTTCCAATTATGTTTATTTTCACAATGCCAACAGAAATTGAGCTGTGGGCTGCAAATGACTTTGGGACCCCCCCAAGGGGGTTTGGATCGTAAAATTTTCTGATTACGTAGGGTAAATCTATTCCAAATGATGTCATCTAGTGTTGAATATAAAAGGAAATACTGGAGTTTGAAGCATGGCCGACTCGGCTGCATCATTACATTTACAGCGTTCTTTTCCAACATGCTGACATGTTACAGCAGGGGTGTCCCATGTGTGGCTGGGGGGGCCGTTAGTGGCATAGTATAACAGTTTTTCTATTTAATCGCCGGGCGGGGAATATCTTCAACCTTTTACTGTGTGTGATACAAATTAGAGTATTTTTCTCAATGTGGTGAAAGTTAGGACACCCCTGCTGAAGTGGACACTGAAGTCGTCATAAATCCAAATGGGTGTTGTGGAAATCAATGACTGTGACAGTGTGGCAGTAATACTGCAATACCATCTACTGGGGCAGTGCGAAACTGCAATATGCAGTAGACGTGAGGCTTCAGGAGCTCACTGCTCGGACACTTTACCCGACTCAAAGGTGACGGCCAGCTTTCTGTGTTTCCTTTTGGAGGCGGAGCCAGATGTGTGGCAGGCTGCTGTTGGTTTGTTTTGCTGGGGGGGCGTGTGGGGGTCCGGCGTGGGCTTGGAAGCTGCTTCTACCTTAGACGTTGGTTGGGTCTCTCTGACGTTGTGAGCTTGTGATTGGCCAGAGCGGGTGTCCTGGCCTCTCTGGTTCTTGGCCACAGTCTGGGCGGCGCTGTAGAACTCTCGTGTGTCCTGCTTCTTCTTGTTGTTGGCCAACACACGCTTCTTGGTCACCTGTCGACAGAAAACATTCACGTAAACATTGAACTTGTCGTTATTATTCTTTAAAAATATGATATGATCATTCACATTTTTTCCTATATTAATATTCTTCATAATTATTATTCTTTGATATGAAAACATCTGTTATTCCTTAGTATTCAATATATTTCTTCTTAATAAATGGTTCATATTGGTCTTTATAATTATTTATGAGAAATTATTTCTGAATGATTATTAATAATATTATGTTTTAATAATTATTAACTATAAAATGTATTTATTTATAAATTATTTTTTATTAATTCTAATTATTATTTTAAATAATTACTTTTTAATAATTATTATTTTTAATAATTATTAATAATAATATTTTTAATAATAATAATAATATGCGTCTGTCAGCATTGTCGAATCAGTTTGAGACATTTTGGAACGACTAGAGACTCCAAGACTCCCATCATGAAAATAAAAACAAAATGGTGGCCTCAATTATTCTTATTAAAATGATGTGTTATGATTCTGTCCAGCAAGGGTGGTAACACCTCACTTATTTTTACATTTTTATTTTATTTTTACATGTTTATTGAAATATAATATGACTACTGTTGAAGTTTGGAACTAAACACTGACAAGTATGAATGTTGAAACGCACCCCATAAACAAAGAGTCTGATTATGATTATGATGATGTGTAAGCGACCTGTAAGGGGATGAACTGGTTGTGTGAGCCAACAGGCAGTGTGGTCACAGGCTGTGGCCGCACAGGGAACACTCCTGGTGCTCCGTAGAAGGCTTGGTTCTGGTGGTGGAGGTGGGGAGGAAGAGGCATTCCCCACATGGGGGCAGGACCACAACCCTGTGGGGGCATCAGCAAGCCACCTACAAGCAGCAGGAGGAAAACACGGACAGGTATTACACAAGTAGAGCTGCTGGCGGTGGAGGCCACTCTTCCAAAACATGAAATAAAAACGTGAAGGTACGTATGTACAACGTGTGTGGTTTTTTAAAATATTGTTTGATGATTTTGGCACGTTCTTTTTGAATCACCCTGTACACTTAAAACATATTGACACCAATTGTTACACAGTACTCCATCATAATGGATTAATTACTTCAATGTGTCAATAATGAAATTAAATTGGAATGAAATCCATAAATGTGTTATTAAATGTGGAGTTCATTGCTGAAATGAATAAATACACCATTAAATAAAGACATCAATGTGTTGTGAAAATGTGTGGGTGAAAACAATTGATTTTACTATTGACCACATTATTTCATGGACCTGTGTTGCAGCACTTCATGGATATATTTCATCTGTCAAAGCCACCCATTGAAGTTAGTGTCTGGGGCTAATGCTAATGCTAATCAAGTTGCACAAATGCTTCAGTCGGAGGTCTTTCAAGGTTGTAACAGTATTGGGCATCATCTTTGCTCCATCAAACTGCTTACTTGTTTTCATAGGAATGTGTGTGTGTATACGCTTCACAGGAACACCTGTATGAGGATTCAGGTCCTCACCTGGCTGGTTAAAGACAGGCGGCATGGCTCTGATGGGCGGAGCTTGCATGCGTCCAACACCATGGTAGAGAGGAGTTTGAAGAGGGAAGCCTGACCCCAGTGAATTCTTAAAAAGAAAAACGGTTCCACTGCATTACTTCTCATTGACAACATATTGAAGTGCTACACACACACACACACACACACACACACACACAAACACTGAACAAAAAGAGTGTGATACCAGTCTTTGTAAGGCAAAGAAGGCAGCTTTTTCCTTGGCGTCGTTTTCTGATTGACACTGCGGCCCGTGAACAATCAAACCATTGGACAGCTTGACTTGACACACCACCACACCCTGTACACACACACACACACATCATATACTGTATAAAGTCTCATACACCAGCTACACACAACGTATCCCACTTCCCATCTCCACATTAGATACCAGTAGGGGTGTAATGGTAGACCAGCACGGCAACTTGGTACATACTTTAGGTTTAAGGTGATGGTTGGGTTCATTTTGGACACAGTAACCCCGGGCTCACACTGAATCTGTCACAGTTCCATTAGGGCTACCGTAAGCATTACAGCAGATTGAAATCCCTGTTGTAGGCTCACACTAGCTTTGCGCGGTGCAGCTAACTATGGACAAAATGTGATTAATACGGATTAAATATTTTAATCGATTCACAGCCCTAATATACATGTGTGTGTCCGCGTACATCGACAAATGACTTTTCTGGTAGGTCACTGTTCTTCATATTTCACGCATCAGGCATTGTTTAACGACCATAGCTGTGTGCTGTGTTGAATGAATGTTTCATAATTAATTAGCTCTGTACTTTGTTTTGGACACATATTTGTTTACCAAGTTGATCGGTGACACCATAAACACTTCCTGTCCTTCTCTTAATTTGCATCCATCAGTAAGCCTATGTATCAAACCAAAAATTTCATTAAAAAAATATCTGATAAATAGTACATGTACAAATACAGGTGACATTACTCCCCTACACAACATGTGTATTTACTGCAGAGTCAAAGGCTGGCTGTCAGTGGAGGATCTGATTTTCTAACTAAAAACATGTTGGGGTGGCTGAGTGCATTTCAGGTTCCAAGCTTTTCAAAGAAAGAGCAACATTTTACGGTGTTACCTGTCTGTTGTGCATAAAGCTGAACTCCGGTGGCGCCATGTCTAAAGTGACACACACACAGGCCAGCTCTGACACCTTGCTGGCCATTAGAGAGTTGGGCTGGTTTACAGGGGTGACAGGCACATCAGGAGATGATTGAGCTGGATCTCCGTGGGGAATGGTCATCATTGCTGCTGAAAGGAGAAGAAAAGGCTGGTTGCACTAAATTGTACATGTGTCCACTTGATATGTAGCGGAGGTTTACTAAAACTACTACAATATCAAAAGAAGATATTATTTGAACTACTTTGCTCAGATTGTGACGTAAGGCTGACGGTTATACAGTAATGTGAAATCAAGAGGGACAACAACAGTACCTAGTTTTTTAGACTTTCTCCTCGGGTTTTGCGTCTGGCCTTCAGAGAAAGTGCCTGCCTCTTGAGGGCAAGTGCTTCCTGATCCAGCGCTGTCGATCTTCAGCATCTCCTTCAACACCCTGGTGCCCTTCTACAACAACAGAGTTGAAACATGATCTTAGCCAATTATGCGAGCTTGGTGACCAGTAAAACCTTCACAGTAGCCAAGTAGAGTGGTGCCATCATCATCATATATTGGGCCAAAATGAGGAATGATGACGTCCTCCCCATAACATCAGAAATACTGTTCCAATAACCAAGGAGGCACCGTTACCTGGACTGTGTTGTGAACAAATCAATCACTCCTTTTATGCGACGTGCCTGTGGTAACTTCCCCCGGGTTCATTTGTACTTCAAACATATCATAATGAGGGGAAAAAACAGGCTTCAACACACCGACCCGTACCAGCCACCTGAAACAGGACGTGCGTGTTGGGGTCTCTTGACAGTCCCTAAAGAGACAAGCTGTGTACACGACTTAGGGGCCTCCTGTCCTTTATTTATACCAGACTTCCAAGACGTCAGCGGACAGCAATGTATTTCTTTACGGACCAGATGCCATAAACACTTCCTGTCCTTCTCACCTAATTGTGTGTGGGAAATCGCTATGCCTCTGTGCCGAAACATGTACCATCGTCAAAGGTCATTATTGTATTAGTTAGTAGTTCTGTTTCAAAAGAAAAACCAAACCGATACTGTAGATTACATTATCATATTTCCAGAATAAAACAAGGACATTAAGATGCAGTCTAGATGAGGGAACACTACTCACCATGGCAAAGGACTGTGGGGACAATGGTCCATCTGATTGAATGGTAGTGGTTGGTGCAGGGGTAGAAGAAGGGTTTGGTGTCTCCTGGCTCTCCTTCGAGATCTTCAGGCTGGCTATGAGGTCCTCAAACTCCGCAGATGTCTAAGACACATAATATGTTCAGAAACCTGATATTCTACAGAACACCCCAGAACTAAATAGGCAAGTGTGTCGAACTCACTTTAGAACTGTGTATCTTGTTGACGCTGTTCTGCTGAGGCAAAAGGGAGATGGCATCTTCATTTTTCTTCAACAATCTGATGGGAGCCATGGAGGCCTAGGAAATAAACACAGATACAAAATCAGGAAAAAGCTGAAAGAAACAAACAAACAGCATGAACACATTCTAGTTTGTACGTATATTCAGTATGTAGGCTCAACACAGAACATGTTAACTCATTTGTTCAATTGATAAAACCCGATCAGCAGTACATTTCCAACATCACCCAGTAATCCCTTGCCACTTCACTCCATCATGGAGTTTCAAAAATATCTTAAATAATGAAGCATGCTGTTTTGTGGTTGAATTCGGCCACATAATACATTTTAAGTTTTGTTTTTTTGGCTGAAATAAACAGTTTTTAAACAAAAATAACTGGAGTAAAATACAAATATAAGGCATTCATAGACGTAATATGTAGTATTCCACACTGGTTACTAGTTAGTAATGGTACTGTAATGTTGTGGTGAGACACAAGCACCAGACTTGATCCCTGGAACAATAAGCTTTTATTGTAGGTTGAATTATCTCCCAACCCTGCATAAAAGGGCGATTTTAGCGGCTGTAACCCATGCCAAACCCCTGACATCACTTCCTGTCTCCTCCACGCATGAGTCTTATTTATGTCTTTAACATCTTATTCTTTTTATCTACAATATTGGGCAATATGAGAGTTCTAATAATATTAAAAAAAGTGACATTTAGAAGGTCGTAAGCACATTTTCCAAGATCTAACTGAAAACATATTTGATTTATATACTGTATTGTATAAGGAATCCTATGTTAAGAAAATGCACTTGTGTGTGTCACTAACCGCTGTACTTGTGGGCAATGTGCAAAGGTTCACCTTCACGTTTGCTCAGGTATTTAGAAACAAATAAAAATAAGACACAGGATTTATTTTGAGCCAGACAAACTATAGACCATGCCTTGGTCAAACAAGGCTATTTCGTAGTGCATCAATGACATGGTGGCAGATGGGCTGGAGGAGTCAACACATACAGTATAGCAGGCCTAGCACACGTCCGGGTGTGTGTGCGTACATTCATGAAGGGACATGCTTCCTTTTCCCAATAATCTATTCAAGTTTGTGAACCACTGTTTTAGAGGGTGATACAATAATGCATAGCATCCACTAGAAAATGTGTCCCACAATGTATCGAAGGATGGAAAACTTACATTATTTTGCCAGTGAGCAGGAGGTTGATGAGGAGGGGCAGACTTCTGCAGAGACTGCCACACATTTGCGTACGCCTCTTTACTCTGCATGTGGAGAAAAAGTAACGCTAATGTAAAATCTGTCTTCACTGCATACTGCATGAATGGGCAAAGAGGGCAGACAAAAGTTCACCTTGGCCTGTTGTTTCTGGATGGAAGCCTTCGAGGTAGAGCCATTGCCTTTGACCCCAGCGTGTTTGTTATGCTGAATATAAGGTTGAGCAGATATTCTTAATACCAAGTCAATGCAAAGATTACAATATCTCTTACTTGTGTGGCTATAAACGGTGACCGCGGTGAGTGGTTGAGGTTGCCCAGGTGATGGTGTGAGTTGAAGTTGGCAGCGGCGACGGGCTGAGGTTTGACAATGGCGGTGAGTTTGTGGGACGTGGGATCCATTCGGCTACCGTGGGAGAGGTTGATCAGAGCGCATGGAGGGAGGCGGTAACAACGAGGTGATGTGCACCTGAGGAGATGACATATATTTCCGTCTTAGATGTTCTACTATGTTTGACTGTATGACTGCATTTCCAACACTGAGCATGTGGCGCTGAATACCTGATGTTAAGGCCTCCAGCGAATTCTTCATCAAACACCACTTCATAGAGAACCTCATCCTCGCGCTCCGCTGAAAGGCCAAACACACGTGCAAGTCACTGACTAGATCCATGTACAGTGGAACCTCGGTTAGGATAATTTTCGGTTAATGTAAAAAAATTCACGCCAAAACTGTGCTTTCGTTTGCATACATTTTCCGGTTAGCGTACCCACGGTGTAGCGTACCCACACCAAAGTCTGAGACAAGGCAGCGAGGTGGCAGTTGATGTGGCGCCACAAGGCAGAACAAATATTGAGCAGAAATGGACAAGGTAGGTTTAGTTTCATAGCCCTTTAAAATCAGCTTTCATAAGTACACTTATTCATTCATTTGTTCATTTTCTACCGTTTATCCTCACGAGGGTCGCGGGGGTGCTGGAGCCTATTCCAGCTGTCTTCGGGCGAGAGGCGGGGTACACCCTGGACTGGTTGCCAGCCAACCACAGGGCACATATAGACAAACAACCATTCACACTCACATTCATACCTATGAACAATTTGGAGTCGCCAATTAACCTAGCATGTTTTTGGAATGTGGGAGGAAACCGGAGTACCCAGAGAAATCCCACGCATGCACGGGGAGAACATGCAAACTCCACACAGAGATGGCCGAGGGTGGAATTGAACCCTGGTCTCCTAGCTGTGAGGTCTGCGCGCTAACCACTCAACCACCTTGCAGCCAGGTACACATATTGTAGATTTGTAAATCTATTTATAATGGCATGTTACCTCCTTTAATGCCAATGATTGTTCCTCTGAGACCCAACGGGACAGTGAAGCTCTCCCTGACATTGATGACTCTGTCAAATAGGCGATACTCTGCATCAGGGTCTGGGACCACTCCCTGCTGCTGCTCCAAAGGCTATGCGTGGAAATAACAGACAACATGGCACAAGTTACCAAACACTCATAAATAAGAATGAATGTCATACTTTGGGCCCCTAAAGGGTCCTATCCGGTTTCATTTCATTTCATTAAAATTATGGTGGTGTCCAGTAAGGCAGTATGCAGTGCCTGACAAAAGTCAGAGAAAAGTCAAAAAGAACAATAAATAATAACTCCACTTTCAGGTACTCATTTTGAATCAGAAGGGAAGGCCTCTAGATGATGGTTATTATCAGAAAATAAAGTATTGTATTATTCATTGACCAAGCATATGCATGGATTGGTTAAGAAAATGAAATATGTTCACAGCTCTCCTGTTGATGTGGCCAGAAGGATGAATATGCGACTCCAGCAGACAGATTTCACATTCCTATTGTATAAAGAAAAGCTACTAACCCTAAAGAGCAGATGTGGCTTGACAGTGACACGAACTTTCTTGGTGCTCTTTTTCACCTGTGAGAGAGAACACCAGCAGAGAAAATGTGTTCTAGGAAGGCCAACACTTGGAAAGGTGTACTTAGAGTATAGGAGTAGGCTGTGTCTATCACCTTGGCTTTCTCCACAGCCTCCTCAATTTTTTCCACGATAGCAGCATCCAGCACTTGCAAGTCACATGATGCCCTGCTGATGGAGCTGACAGGGTGACCTTTCAACCATGCAGTGATTTCAGTCACCTTTTCAGCCCTGTGGATCATCCATTCACAATCACCAAGGAATTAAACATACTGAAAGCATGGATGGTAATGCATGATTTAGCTGCAGTAATGGCTGAAAACAAAACAACTATTTATGATGTGATTGCCAGGTTACAACCAGCCACACATTCCAATACTTCTGGGTGGCTTCACACAAAAAGGTGCTGTGATCCAGGTTTTGCATCCAATTCAGACGTAAATGCCTGGAAATAAAGACTAAACTGCTGCTCTCTGTCCTCATTCAAAACCCAAATGTTTTCAGTTTACAGCCAGAATATAGAAATTGGAATCAACTTTCCTCAACCCCCAAAGCTGTAAACACTGTAGCATTTTGGTTAATATAAGTAAGCTTGAACACAAAAGTATGCATTTACCCATTCTGGTCCTCTCCAGGCCAGATGTCGTCTTCATAGAAGATGTCGTCATGAGAGTTTCTGGAAACTGTGTCAAACACCTCTGAAAATCTGTTCAACATACAAATGGAACATGTCAATGATTCTAATCCAATTAAAAAAAATGACAGTATTCTCCGTCTTCACCTCTCCAAGTATTCAGCCAAAAGCTCCTCCACAGCAGCGGAGTAGAGCCATTCCTTCTCGGTTCTCTTTGTGTATCCAGGAACCTCCTCATTCTTCTTATTGAACTTCAGGTTGAGGCCAACATTTGCTTTTTGCTCCCCACAGGGACTAAGAAAGAGAAGAGAGCTAATGAAGCGCAATAGATACACAGTAGCACAAGCAGACGTATTTAGCAGCATTCAATGTGCTTGTGAGAGAAGACTTAATACTCAACTTCTTTTTCGACCCTCTGCCAATGAAGATGCTTCCAGAAAAGCGGGACACAAGGTAGCTCGTAATGCCAAGACGGGATGCCACAACATATCCAGGGCTGTACTTCACGCAATATTTCTATAAAATACAAAAGGCAGTCAATGCAGAAACACACCTTGGAAATTAGATATATACAATGGTATGAAAAAGTTTGGCCATATAATTTAATAATAAATGACTGGTTGTTGGGATTGGCCATTCCAGGTAAATATACTATATAGCGTACCAACACAGTGATAGATGGCCATATCAATAAGCTATCTATATCAATAACAATCATTAACAGTTCACTTGTAGGGGTAGTTACTGTATGTCAAAAAGGAGTTTCACGGCTGCGCTGTGCGTCATGAATGTGTTTTCTCACGGGTGTGTTTGTTAAACTTTTTACTGTTCCCTTGACTTTGACTGAAATGAACGCTATGTAGCGACAGTATTTTCACTGACATCCTACTCAGGTCATGTACACAACTAATGAGGAACTATTGATTTGAAATGTGATTTACTCAATGATATAAACTATGTTGATGACCTGTAACCTTTGAAAGTGTGAATGTGAAATACTGACACTACACCTGATAGTAAATAACAACTTAAAGCAAACTGTTGGTGTATTGCTATGAGCGGCTTCCACCAGTATGGCGAGGTGGCTGAAGGTGACTCATTGTGGAACTACAAAGACCAGGGGGTGCTTGTTCCTGCCAAAGATGGTCTTGAGTTCTGTATCATGACTTTCGGCACTTATTTTACAACACAGGGAAAATATTTTATTCCTAAGTGTACAGTGTGTGTGTCTTACATGCTGGTTCTGGATTAAGACTTCGAGTTGGGGCTCATGTGGCACGTTGAAAATCACACGGACACGGCCATCTTTGATGACATCACTGGAATCTTGCACCTGTAAAGAACGAATGCATAAGTGATTGCAGTCTAGTGACTGATTTGGATGTGATGAACGCTGAAGTAGGCAGACCTCTCCCATGGCAGCATAGTAGGGGTTCCCCACCATGAATACAGTACTGTGAGGAGGAAAGAGGTCTTCCAGGCGCTTGAAACTGGTCAAAGATGAATAAAAGGCCTTAATGTCCTAGAAACAGTGAGGACAGGGATTATTATTACATTATAATTACAATGTTGACATCATGAATGTCTGTACGCAGAGTGAGTTACAAATAAAGAACTACCAAGGTTCACAAGGGATGGGAAAAATCAATCAATCACAACAAATTCAGACAACCGTATTGATAAATGCTGCCTTCAAGCAACTCCGGCAAAATAATGTGCATTCAATGGCTAAAGCCGAAAGAATCACAGCCTTGGGTGGTACTCATACTGAACCATTGACACCATGATGGACCGCCCCTCTGCCGGCCCCCGCCGACACTGACCATTCATATTACAACGCGTTAACTTGTACACTCACTTATTTTCTACGGTTTTCATGTACCGTATTTTCCGCATTATAAGGCGCACTTAATAGTCTTTAATTTTCTCAGAAATCGATGATGCGCCTTTTAATGTGGTGCGCCTTATGTGTGTTCCAAAATCTCTAAAACTGCTAGATAAGCTCTCCACTTGACTGAGTGTAGGCTATTTTCTGCTGACTCAGGGAAGTAATAGTATACTGAGAGCAATAAACCAATCAGAGAACTACACGTACAGTAATACTACGTACAGCATGTACTCTAACGTCCGCCACGCCTCTGGGACAGTCCAACAACACTGCTACTATGTCTCCTGTGAAAGTCAAGTGATTTGAAAGCTTGCTAGCATGCTAGGAGGGGCGTTCAAAGTGACATTGCGCCCGGTGACCACTGACCACCCAACAACGACAGACTCCCACAGTGGAACCCGGCATGTTTGATGGTGCAAATGACGCCATGACGGTGGAGCTGTCAGGAGGACTACCTAACGATGACAGACTCTGACAATGATTGGCCGGAACCCGGATGTTTGACGGCGAAATTGATGTGAACATGGATGCGCCGGGCTAGTGGAGAGTGAGATTCAAATTGCACAGCTTTATTTTATCACGTTTTTTTCCACATTCATTCAAAATAATGTTAAAATCTTTTCTCGTTCTGTTTCTTGTGGATCCAATATCATGCATAATTTTGTCTTTTGAGTTGGGTGTCTTGTGACACTCTACATTACAGCAGTTTTTATGCGACTCTGCAAGTGTTCTCAATGTACTGTACCTTGACCACAGTCTGGTGGGCAAAAGCAATGACCTGTTTTGCCCACTGTTTCTCCAGCTCCACCACACCGCTGGCTTTAGGGATGTATTTCCTTCCTGTTAGCAGCTGCCCATATAAAACCACTGATGTTTCATTCACTATGATGCCTTTCCTCTTCAGAAACCTGTGCAAAAATAATAATATGTGTGTATCTCTCTCCCCCACATACACCTGAACTGTAATAAAATGAATGCTTACTGCTCAGTGATTCCTTGGACTTCTTTCTCCCATTCCCGTTGTTCCTTGTCCGAGAGGAAAGTGACTTTGATGGGGGGAGGTGTGGATGGTCTGTCGTAGACTCTTTGGACGCCTTGCGGTTCATGCAAAGAAAACCTGTCAGCAGAAAAAGTATATAACTCAAATAAAATTCAGAGTCATGTCTGCCTAAAGTCAAATGATGGTGAATATAGAAAAAGAGCAAGTGGAATACAGAGAAGTCATTTGTGAAATGTAGTATTTAACACTCTATTAAAGCATTATAATTGTTCAATAGATTTAAAATTAGTTTTCATGGCAAAAAAATAATGTTTCCTGCAGCGTCTCCATGCAAAATCAATATAGAAATTTAAATGTAAATGTATAGGGATTAAATATAGAAACTTCCTCGCTGCTGCTTGCTACGAACGTCCATGCTGTTTTACTAGTAGTTGTATGTGCCTCACGGCTTCCGTCTGTATTTAACACAAAACGCCTAATAATAATGGGGAACAGCATATGGGGTGAAGGCGCTTGCATCGGATTTTACCCATACTCAAACACATTGCGATGAATCTAGATTTCACCCGTCAATTGCATCCATACCCGGTGAATGAGCCGATGCACTCGCATCGCACGCATGCGCATCGATTATTTTCCACACCCTTAGTATAAAGGAGACTATCGGGTGTCATGTCTAGTTCAAAAAATGCATTAAGAAGGACATAAACAGGGTTTCTACGCTCTAGCTATGAAAATATTCAATTTATAAATAAGGAATCCTACTCTATGGTTGGGTTTGCAACCAATTAACAACAATAAACAAAAGATAACTGTACACTGTTTGTGTTGTCTGCAGAATCATCTTCATACGTAGATATAATTTATATCAACCATGCCTTACTTCGTTTCTCCATCTGACACAGCGACGATGCGAGCTTCCTCCAGATGTGGCCAGTTGACAAACACGGCCTTCCCCAGTACTTGTTCAGCAACGTGATCACAAAGCTAGAAGATGTAATTATTAAATATAATTCATGAATCCAAACTCTCGACTGGTAGTGTGTGTGTTTTAGAAGCAAGATCAAGCTTACCATTTCCTTTTGCTCACCAGGGAGGATGTCCAACATCATGTTCTCACCTCTGCTAGGCTGCTGGAACACCAGCACCCCACTCTTCTTCATGTTAAACTAAGATTGATTGAGGCCATGCATGAGGGAGAATAAACACAAGAAATGCTCATTATTAATTTTATGAACCGTTTGTATATGCACACAGTACATATATACACATTATACATACAGTATATACATTCACAATACTCATGTGATAGGATGTCCCACCAAACACATTTCCACCACTTGATAGTAAATAATACATCATTCATTCACTTTCTATGATTGATGGGGGTATCCCGGCAAGAGGCGGGGAACACAGCCAATTGCAAACAACAAAAACCATACACACCTATGGACAACGTAGAGTCTCCAATTAACCACCACATTAACATGCATGTTGTGGGGCTGTGTGAGGAAGTTGGAGTACATGCAGACTCCACAATGAGATTTAAACCAAGATTGTCCAGATGTCTCTTGACCAATACGCTACACAACACAACACACTCTTTTTTTTCGTTGGTCATATTGAAACGCCGGAGATCTGGCACGATGCCGGAATACATTAAGCCCTGGAATAGCGTAGATATGGTAGTGGTCTGGGGCATTGTGAGAGCAGTGCTGACGTGCTGGGTAGCCGGCTAGTGGTATACTCGGTGTGGTATAACGAAGTCTCAATGCACCAGTAGTGTAGGTTGATTGACGTAAACATTTTAATAACAATGTGGGCTGCACGGCGACCGAGTGGTTAGCACGCAGGCCTCACAGCTGGAAGACCGGAGTTCACTTCCACCCTCGGCCATCTCTGTGTGGAGTTTGCATGTTCTCCCCATGCATGCGTGGGTTTTCTCCAGGTACTCCGGTTTCCTCCCACATTCCAAAAACATGCTAGGTTAATTGGCGACCCCTGCGACCCTCGTGAGGATAAGTGGTAGAAAATGAATGAATGAATAACACTGTGGCTGCGATTGGTTAATATGCATGTCAGATTATATGTAAATGAAGCATTGTTGGCGCTTTTTGGAGACTTTTTCAGATGTCCCATACGTGCTGTAATTAGTGGTCTGTGTTTATCTATCAAATGTACATAAAAGAGAAAGACGTGTTCATGTCTTGTATAAGGGCAACATTCCTAAAAAGTGTAGTCCTTTAAAACCAAGGTAGGTACAAACCACGATGATGGTGCCCTGTGGCACACCTACCTAAAGATCGTAATTATGATTGCCATCCAGTCCTACAACAAAAGGTTGTGCATGTGAGGGTACGGACATCCATACCTTGTGTTTGATGTGATGCAGTGTGGGGAAGCCACAGAAATACAGGGCGGAGCGATCCACACTCTTGCTGATATGGTTCAGTGGAACGTGCCAGGCATCCATAGGAATGTTTTCTTCCCTATGAAACCCCAAAACATGAACATACAGTCAACACAGATGAACAACAGTGTCAAAATCTGCCTGTGGATCTCGTGATGAGTTTGTTCACCTGACATGACAGTGGCTGATGTTTGGGAAGAGCTGAGGCAGAGTGGAGGAGTATGTGAAGTCTTTCTCTGCCTCGTACGTGTAGAGAGCGCACTCTGTATGATGATTTCTGTCCCTCTCTGCTTTTGTTAGCTTATGATTGCAGGCATCCATGGCTGCCAGCAAGTGCCTCTGTTAAAAACATATAAAAGATAACATGGTGAGGCTCACAGAGTGTTCCGACAGGACAATGAAAAAACACATCAGATACGGTTTTAGAATGGATAAAGGCAAACTTTGAGTCAAAGCTAGGGGTGCGCCAGGACCTCTAACCAATTTAAACGACAGAGAAGTGGTCAAATCCACAGACACGAATGCAGCATTTTATATTGTTTGATATTTTATGTGTATATTTAATGTTTCTGTATTTTTGTTAATTTATGTCAGCGGATATGACGTGTATGCCTGGTTTTCGTGGTACATAAACCTTACGTACATTACCGTGCGTAAAGTTTATGTAAGAGTGGTTAGCACGCAGGCCTCACAGCTAGGAGACCCGAGTTCAATTCCACCCTCGGCCATCTCTCTGTTCTCCCGTGGCTTTTCTCCGGGTACTCCGTTTCCTCCCACATTCCAAAAACATGCTAGGTTAATTGGCCACAGGTATGAATGTGGGTGGGAATGATTGTTTGTCTATATGTGCCCTGTGATTGGCTGGCCACCAGTCTAAGGTGTACCCCGCCTCTCGCCTGAAGACAGGCTCCAGCACCCCCCGTGAACTTCTTGAGGATAAGCGGTAGATTTAATGAACGTTTCTGGAGAAAGAACAGCTCAAATGAATTTGAATGTATTTCAACCTCTAACCACAAAGTGTACACTGGCTTCATTGATTAGCATAGACGGATCTGCTGCAAGTAAGTACGTACCTCGTCGATGAAGGGAATGAGTACAATGGCCTCCCACTCCTGCTGCTTGCCATTGAGGTCAGTTTTGAAGTCAACTGGGTAATATTCAATAATGGGCGACAATTCACTGGTCATCAGGTGCTAAAACATAGATAAACCAACGTTAAGATCATGTTTGCACTTGGTTATTTTAAAAGAAGACGATAGACGAAACTGATGAGACGAAAGTAAAAATATCAAAACAAGAACTCTAGAGCAGAGTGTTTGCGTGTCTAGTGTGAAACATCATGACATGCTTGGTAGTACCACTCCAAAAATCCAGTAGGCAGCAGTAATGTGCAAAGCAAAGCGTTTCTTCTACAGTGTGAAAATGCCTTAACCCGGATCTGCACCAAAACCAGTCCAAGTAATGTGTGCATTTCAAATAATTTCATGTAGTGTGTGTGAAAGGTAAAAAAGGTGTGTGTTTTACCCTGTAACACTCAGGCAGCAGCTCCATGCTGGCAGCAGGCAGGACTGCCAACAGCTGCTGGAAGGGCATGAAGGGGTTTCCAAGCTCAAAACTCAGCTTCAACTCTGATATATTCTTGATGTCTGACAGGAAGGGTGCATAGTGGTAGGGGTAAAACCTGGGGAGGCACAGATATAAAAGGTGTTCATCAGCTCAGTGGGCTGAGAAATCAACCACGTTTGTCTGTGAATAAGGAAGACGGAATCGAAGAAGAAAGGAAGGAAGAAGAAACGAGAAGAAAAAGAAAGGAGGAAGAATGATAGCATGGCAATGGACACGGGACACAATGAATGGACAGACTAGATGGTGGAGGACTGTACCAGAATTGCTACATGCAACGCAAGATGAGGATTCTGACTTGCAAACAGCATTTCTATACTTTCCTTGTGACAGGTGACAACCCGACTAACTACCCACTATTTGTGGCATGAGTAAACATACTACATACTATATATTGTAAACTGGATGTCAAGGCATGTTTGTTCAACTTGACAGCTGAACTCTTACTCCATTTCCATCTGCAAGAGCATTCTTTGTAAACCCTCCCTGGTACAGAGAAATTCATATCGAAGAAGAGGGAAAAAATAAGAATAAGACGAAGAAGAAGAAAAGGGAAAGAAGTGAGCCGGAAGAAGAAAGAGAGAAAAATTTTATTTTATCACCAAAACAATTTAGCGTAAAATTGGTGTCTGCCTTCAACCCCTCCTCTATGAGGAGCATAACAGCAGTAGTAGATGATGATGATGATGATAAACAGGATGTGTTACTTCTCACCAGCTCCAAGACTTAACGCCATGGTAATAGTAGTGTAGAATCCACTGGATACCTTCCACATAGCATTTGGCTTGTTTAGCCAGAAAATCACTGCAAAATAATGAACATATGTCATCGGACGTTAGCGGTAAGCTCTTTCTCGTGCATGTTGTGCGGTGCATGCGGCAACAAACTCACTCAGACACCACATCCACCCCCATCTTGGTCATATAGTACGTGCGCTTGTATTGTCTGAACTCAGTCTCAAATATATCATCTTCTTCTTCCTCTTCTTCCACCACGGCTCCTTTCCCACTTCCTGGCACCTCATCTGATGAGGTGAGAGCTGCCAGAGAGAGGGAGGCATTCTGAAGGTGCACAGACGTGTGCTGTTATTAAAAGCATACAATGTTGGATTATATATTTTAGACAAAGTGTTCTTACATCCTCCTTGTTGTTGTGTTTGTTGGCAGCTTCCTTCTCTGCAGCAAGGCCGGCTGCTTCATTCAAGTACTTGTTACCAACTTTACTCTCAAACCACTTCAAGTCCACGAAAACCTCACTGAAGTGTTCCCGGTCAAACTGAATGGAGGTAAAGAAAGGCACTTACAGACCCTGTGTAGGTTATGCATGGGGGCCCAAGATTTGTTATTCTTGGCAGAATAACGACCATAACGGCACTCAACAATCTCATAAGGGATGTCCCGATCCACCTTTGGCTGATCCGATATGATTTTTTGTAATAGTCTTGCAACCCAAACTTTTCTTTTTTTTTTTTTTTTTTAAGTAATAAGCTTTTGCATGTAGGTCTCACAGGGGATCGGAAAGACCTGGGTTGGAATCTCCCCTCTGCCATCTCTGTGTGGAGTGTGCATGTTCTCCCATGCGTGTGTGGGTTTTCTCCGAGTACTCCGGTTTCCTCCCACATTCCAAAAACATGCTAGGTTAATTGGCCACAGGTATGAATGTGGGTGGGAATGGTTGTTTGTCTATATAGCCACGTATACATGGAGCCAAATATTCCAATTGCATTGGGTTTATTTGATCAAATGGAAAGAATGGAACCTTGGTATACACCTCATTCTGAAAAAAAGTGCCAATCCGAATGAACATATAATTGAATTCATAAGGGTGGAATATTCCTTTCCCCAATCCGATTGAGGTATCTTGTACCAGCTCAAACGGAAAGTTGTCAGGGTGGATTCTCCTTTGTTGTGTTTTTCTTCTTCTGTTTATTGGCGGTTGGCAAGCAGCTTTCGGTGTGCATTACCACCATCTGTGGAACAGAATCTAAACCCTTCTATACGCCATTCACAAGTCCAGTTTTTATTTATATTTTTATATATATAAAAAACTGGAAAACTGGTTACGAACGTGATACGGCAACTGGATCATCCTGATATCGTGCCAGAAGCTGATATGATCAGATTTTGAAAAATACAGCGGTTCGGACCCCGATCCAGAAGATGTGATCGGGACATCCTTACATCATTCCTTTTGTGATACGAATGCCATAGATATTTAGAATTAAAGACTAAAATCCATTCATTTTGATGCATGACTTACCTCAGAAAGTTTCTCCAAGTATTTCTCAAAGTTTGCAACATTAAGGTGGCCATTCTCGTTCAGATAACCTGAAAAAAATATAAAGGCATAAGTGTAAAAACGTAGGTCATCAGGCCAGATTTGAGTGTGTGTATAACCCTAGTAACTGTACATTCCTTCAAATACAGTAAGTTCTATTTACTGGATCTTTTTTTGTGCTTCTCTGACTGGCCCAAACAAATGCAAATACTTTCTTACTCGCTCGAGTCGGCCCAAACTGTGCCAAGCGCTCCTCTTTCCAATGGGAACGGACGCTGCCCTGCTTCAGAACTTCACAGTACAGTAACCCCTTGTTTATTATGATTAATTTTCTTTGCTGGTAGGGAATAATAACTCCAACCACCTGTACCCGAGAGTTTCCTTGTTAGGAATTGTAAACAAATGTAGCTTCCTGGGAGACATTGCTAACACCCTCAACTCCAGTTTTACCACGCTCTCTGAAAACGAGTCTTCAGAGCCGTCCCAAACTCCTTTAAGGGCTCACTTCCTAATGCGGAAACCTCATTATCTGAGACTCTGGCATGGTTTAACACCAGAATACAACATTCTAACTACATCCATAAAAAGCATAATAGTTCCCTTTAAGAAAAGGTATCAGCTTTTACACCAACATTTACAGAAGATGGGGCTTACTGGTGAGTCAGCATCTTGCTAGATAAGTGAACACAATGTGAAGTTTTACAATCTTTTCTCACCACCAAGGTCAGGCAGCACACTGATGTAGGTCCTATACAGCAAAGGCAGAGCATCGTGGCTGATGTGGAGATGAGGAAGGTGCGGGATGAAGTCGTTGCCCACAAGGAAGCTCATCAGAATCCAGTCGTCTATTATTCCTTCCAAGTCGTAATCTGAGCCCATTTGGGTCTAAAAATCAAAATGTTAAGACCGTTTGAAAAATGGCAAGAATTCATGTTTTTGACTGTTAGATCTTTAGGAGGTTCTGAATGGAGCTTCGCAATGCAAACAAAAAACAAACAAGTGAGCGTAGTGAGTAAGTAATGTATTGCAAACAAGCATTCAAGTGAAATCTGCTGTTCATCAGCTGATCAAAAGTTAAAGAGCGCAGCCTATAATTATATATTCAATGTCATTTTCCTTCAGGTCTTTACACAGTCATGATCACTTCATGACAAAGGCAAAGACCTTCCTCTCGGAACGTGGTTGGATTGTTGAGCTGCATAAGAAAGGCCTCTCACAGCGTGAGTTTGCTACTTAGGTTGGATGCAGAGAGACAGTAATTTGAAGCTTCTGCAAAGATCCTGAGGGCTATGGAACAAGAAAGCCATGTGGTAGATGAAAGATACGGCACTGGCCCCGGGACGATCCTCGGCCCAAATGAATCATCAGTAGAAAATGTCAATTCTAACAATTTTCCAACTGCTCTTAACATTTGAAACAGGAGTGTATCGCACCACCCTCGGCCATCTCTGTGTTGAGTTTGCATGTTCTCCCCGTGCATGCTTGGGTTTTCTCCGGCATTCCAAAAACATGCTAGGTTAATTGGCCACAGGTATGAATGTGAGTCGGAATGGTTATTTGTCTATATGTGCCCTGTGATTGGCTGGCCACCAGTCCAGGGTGTACCCCGCCTCTCGCCCGAAGACAGCTGGGATAGGCTCCAGCACCCCCACGGCCCTCGTGAGGATAAGCGGTAGAAAATGAATGAATGAATGAGTGTATCGCACCTTGAGCGCTGAAAACTCGTAGTCAATGTATTCCCTCATCAGAGACAAGTGAAGCAAATGAAAGGTTGTCTCCTCTGGAGCGGTGATCCTGGATGAAAAAGTAACTTTGTAGTTCATACAAATATTATCCACAGTTTGCCCTATCATTATATTAGAAAACATCTTTCCCATGCCTTCTTTTAAACCGATCATGGGAACATACACACTGGTGTAATACTTACAAATATGTCATTCTCAGCCATTTAACAAGCACTGTTCAGTCAGATGCTGTAGTTACTTGTTATAAAAGAAGGTAAGTCAGCTATTTCGACCATTTTATCTTGAATTCAATAACTTTTCAAAACCTTCAAATCATTAAAAATGCTTCAATTGCCTGGATAGGGATTTTAGGCTATTTATACACATACTTCTGTTGCATTCAAACATATACAGTATATTGTAAAGATACTGAGCATGCCAGCAATTCAAACCTTTTCTGGGACTTCTTTCCTCCAAAGCGCACCTCTTCTCTGAGCAGAGAAAAATTTGGTTCATGGCTGGTCAAACCCAGCATGATCTAGAAAAGCAGGCAAAGAAGATGAGAATTCAGAGATGATTCACACATTGAAACACACGCACGTGAAAGTCATACCAGGTCGGCATCCAAGCCGTATAAGCAGTGTCGGGTGTTGGGATCATGACCTGGCTTTGCAATTTCAGAGCGTATGAACTCCATGATCTTATGCTCTCCTTCCCCAGGGGTCTGAAAAAGACAGATACTGAAACTTTCAGGTTTGCTCAGATAGTTTCTTTACAAACTGTGGTGAGCACCACACGGATACAGTATTCATTTGCAAAAACGCACACACCTCATGACCTGACAGGTAGATTCTGACATTCTGCCACAGCTTGTCAGTGGAGAGCTTGTTGTGGACAAAATACTTGAGCTGGTCCTGGAGTCTCACCATGAATTCAGTCCCTGGAAGGAGAAGAGTGACAACTAACAACTGCCACCAACTTATATTTAGTATTAATATATAGAAAGAAAGAATATTTAGAAAGAAGTGCCTGTGTTTTTATCTAATTGTGTTTTCATTGCTGTTTGTCATAGAGATTTTTTTTGTGCAGTGAACCTGTTCCAGACCAGACCAGGCTAAAGTCCGGGATCTATTTAGTCTCATGCTATATCTCGGTCAGCTCTCACCATAAATGGAAACCATTTATTCATTCATTCATTTTTTTGTCCCTGAGTCCGAGTACTGATCCGATATTTCTATAATACATTTAAAAAATTTAATACAGAAGCACGAAGAAACACAGTGCCAAGCTTCTTCAATTCTGCAGGAAAGTGATGTCATGCCGTACACGCAGCTGTTACTGTGCTGTATGGAGTGAAGAGGTCTCACTCTGTACCACCGCATATAGATCTGATAAAAAGTCGTGAGAATACAGTATATACAAATACAGCTGAGTCCTGATCGGGACATCCCTAGTGTTAATAAAATAAAGCTATACAGTTCATAGATAGGGCATTATGTATTTGTGTACTACTTCTGCAGAAAAAGTATTGCAGACCGCCTCTGTAATACTCTGCCATGCGTTCTGCCTTTCTTTTTTAGTTGCTCTTTTGCCTCCTTGTGTCCTCCTCGGTCATTTATCCTGGATGTCTGAATCCTACTTTGGTGCAAGGGGCCACGGGCACACTAATGTGATAAATCCAATAAACAATGAATCACTAATTCTTCACTGACTTCACTGATAAAGATTAAGTTGTAAGATTGGACCAGAGCACCCACCTGGAGTGATGCAGTTTGAATCAAAGCGAGCTTCTGTGGGTAAGACCTCTCCTTTATCCAGCGCTTTCTTGATCTTCTCTTCTGCTTCTTTAGCTGACCTTGATTCATACAACCACACACATCATCAATCAATACACTGTTTCAACACACAAGCATAAAAATGTTTAGACAGTGGATTCTGTTTATGTCGACCAGTGTTGTGCTCCAAAAGGTGTCTAGGGTACGTCGGGCCCAACAAAGTTTAAGAAAGAAAAAAATACCAGGCTGGGATAAACACTGGTCAAAGGAAACTTATGTACGTAATTCCTGGAAGATCAATAAAGAATCCCCCCAGAAAATGGGGATGGAATAAAAATAATAAAAAAAACAATCCTCTAAAACCAGGATGTCGTGTGCAAAATGGTCCAAAATACAAAAAAGTAAAGACACGATACGATCCAAGAACTAAATTGGTTCATTTGGAACGATACGATCCAAAATGGTTCAGTAAACTTTAAAAAAATCTGTAACTTTTTAGCCAAAAATTCTACCAGTGTGACAGTGACATTTGGACCTGGACACAGGACAGTGCATTTGAACTTTCTTAGATTCCAGTTTTGGTAAGTGAATCATGTATAAATGATTAATAATGCTGACATGCTATTAATTATAACTACATTATCAATGAGTACAAAAAATAGCAAACGTATTACTCTTTTGAACGCATATTGTTTTGAGAAGCCTAACTCTTTACTTAAATGGCCCCACCAACTAACTGGAAGGACATTCCTCATCAGAGAAATCCAACATCCTTGCTAATGCACAACGATGCTAATGGAGATGTTAAACTACCTCTTTAATGGGATCAAGAATCGGACTGAGAATGTGTACTTGGGTCTACCTGAACCTCCGCCCTCTCTGCTGGTTCATCTTTGCCCGTGGTGCCACACCATCAACAGCCATGAAGAAGACCTTACGCGGCTTGATGATTCTGAAAAGCACCTCCAGGTAATGGAAAATGTCTGCAAAAATCTTCTCTTCAGAGATGCGAAAGTGGACGTCCTCGTCGTTTGGGTGGGAGCACTGATGGATGATCCCGTTCATATCCAGGTAGAGATTGTCAAATTCTGGAATCTGAAGTCAACAAAAGTATCAAGAGTAATAATTTTAAAATATATTCCATGGTCCACTGTGTCATTATGTTCTTATATTTATTACGCCTGAGCCAACTTTTTGATGGTTTAAGTAGCCGTTTTATCAGTTTCGTTATTTGATGTGATCTGTTGTTTACAAAGTGCTCCTGAAAAAAGGGACACAAGCACATAATAATAACAATAAATGTAATTTATAACGCACTTTGCATCAAATAAATGATTTCAAAGTGCACATATAACAGATTGCATGACACTTTTACTGACAGAGCATGCAAAAGTATGTGTGTCAGTCTTTATTTTGCCACAAAATATTTTCCAGTTGGTTCTTATTGAGACAATCATAGTGATAATATTAACATAATATTTTGCGGGGGTGTTACTTGTACTGGCTGAGCAGCAAAAACTGCATCACTCTTGCATGGTTCCTTACCTGTTGACACGGAAACCCATCCACCATCCACGCAAAACACGATGAAACAGTTTTTCACGCTTTGTTTACCCGCACAAGAAAATAAATTAGCCATAACTTGAATTGTAATAAACTGAAAAAAAAAAACTATTGAATCATCCATCACATATGAACAACTTTGTGGTTGAGATGCTGACCACACTAAACACAACATACACAATAGTAACAGTAGTTTACATGTTGTTGATGAGAAGCTATCTCGGCCACAAGGACAAATGAAGAAAAACATGTTTCGGTAATCAATATTTAAAACCCGTTCATCAGTCCAATTGAAATATAAAAAGATGCGCTAATTAAACAAATGTCCTTGCGTAATTGGTGCCGGTTGTTCAGTTTGTATTCAGTTGGTTCGAATGTGTGCGGCTACATGAACTTGCTACTGTTATATTATATTATATTGTATTTATTGCAGTGTAGCGTTATCTCCTTGAATGAAAACTGGTCGGGTTTAGAGGATAGTCATGTAAGCTAGCGTTGCTAAGCTAATACCGCTCACCTGATGTTCCTTGACAACTTCACTGAGACAAGGGTACCGCTCTGAAATCCATCGATAAAACTTGGGGACCCCCATGTTCGCCGAAAAGCTCAATGTCTTTGTCGTCAAGTAAAAACTGGGAGAATATCCTTCTACGTTTAGCAGGACGAGACCAGTGGGTTTCGTTTCCAGCTAATTGTCCGTCGTGCGTCCATTAAATGCTTCCGCCGTGTTGCCATTCACTTTAGTTCCACCTCACAGTGGTTCGGTTAGTATTTTTTTAAACCACACTCCAATTAAGACACATTTTATAATAATTATAAATTTTTTTTGAATTGTGAACACAGCACACCCTTGTGGACTCAAATTGGCACATACCAATTTGTGTCATTCTAAATCCAAAATACTTTAACATTTCTGTCAGGCCCAACTTTTACTTTGATCTCAGTATATTTTTAATGAGAAAAAAACAAAGTTCATATAATCTCGCATATTTTCAGGCAAATTAACACTACTGGCAAATTATTGGGGAAATTATCTACGACAGATGAGTAATGCAAGCATATTTAAAAACAAGAATTCAGTCATTGCTCATTACCTTGTTGACATACCTACAGTAATTCCAATTTTTTGGAATATGATTCACAAGCTTGTCACTTTATTGTCATCAGTCTGTTCCCATCAATCCGGAAATTGTAGTTTCTCATGGTCTGAGAGTCTCTCTGGTGCCTCTTGGCAAACTCCACAAGGCCTCCTCTAGTAAGGAGCAGCTTCCATCTGGCCACTTTACCATCCAGGCCTGATTAGCAGATTGCTGCAAAGATGCTTGTCCTTCTGGGAGGTTCTGTCTCCACAGAGGAACGCCTTGACAAAGACACCATCAGTTTAGATGTTTTTTTTTTAATTCCCAGACAATACCTACAAGAACATTTTCAAGCTGTGAATACTCATGTACATGTGAATACTGCATGTTTTTTTTTTTTTTTTTTTTAGTGCAAACATTGTGTATAGAATTTTGGAACACTATGACTTGTACTTTCTACATTTGTAGTTATCATACTTTTTGATACTAAAGTAGCATATCTTTGCGAGTATACATAGTACTTTTCATAATTTGAGGTGCCTTGTGACTCACGGTTCAGCTGCCACCAAAAATAATGTTTTGTCCTTAGGTTCAAGTGGGGTGCTGGTTGGTTTGTGGCTGCAATAATTAATTGAATGATGCAGAGAATACGGGTACATTTTTTTCGAGAATACTCATCCGCTTCTGCCTTGGAGACTGAGTGTCTGTAAGTACTGTGCAAATACAATCATAGGATACCTGTGTGGATTGAGAAAGGTGGTATTTTAGACAGCAGTGTTCTGACAGTTACTAAACAGGTAGGTTTTTTTTATTGTAGCCGTGTACTTCAGAAACGTCACCAATTTCAGCATGTGTAGCTTTAATTTGTGTACTTGTTGGCCCCCTCTCTCTGGCTTGGTGCTGGTCCAGTCCAGGAGCACTTACACAGTGGGAAGAGTTCCCTCTTCATGGTGCATTTTTTGACTAGTAAGATATTATTATTATTATTATTATAACGCTTTTCTCTTCTCATAGAGTTCACTTCACTACACACACACACACACACACACAATCAGAGTTGCACAACACTTACATATGACTGACAAATAAATACTGGGAGACACAATAGATGCATTGTTTTGACTCACACAATCTGAACTCTAACTCCTACACAAACATTACTTTCACTTTCTAGAGTGCAGCAACTGCTATATTGGAGTGCCTCCATTCTGGGGTCATTAATTGAGCGCGCTCAGTACTGACAGTCCACTGCTGTCACCAAATACAGCCCTGATCAAAATCTTAAAACCAGATGAAAATGAAAAAGTCATTTATTAACAAGAAAGCTTTGTGTTCTGGTTATTGTGTGCAGCTGCTCTATAGGAGTCCACAACTCAATACAAAGGGTCTAAAAATGAACATAATACGTCCCCATTAAGATTTTGATCAAGTCTGTATATTGCTCTTATTTTCATTACAATTTGAAACCCTTTGGAATTGTGTGATCACCGACTTGTCCTCCACTAGCAACATGGTCAAAAGGCTAATGATGAAATGAAATAATAATAATAATAATGAAATACAGAAAGATGGGACTTTTTCAGACAAGAAACTTTGACTTTCACAAGTCATTATCTTGAAAGCTTACTTTTACACTAGTGTGAATTTTGTGTACCAGTACTTTATACAAGACTGGTTCACAGTAACACAAACAGCATTTTTAAACATGTTCACGTTAAATAAAGTTGGAAAGCATTATACAAATCCTAAACACTTCAATCAAAAAAGATCTTTTTTTTTCACCAATGGGATGGTACAACAAACTAGTTTTGAAATAATTTATTCAGTTATACAAATAGAAAACACCTGTCTCTTTCCATTCATCATAAAACATTGGGCGTTACCTGCGTGTTAACATGACAATTTAGAAAAACGACTATGTTTGAGGGACTTACACTTGGGAGTCGCGCTTTCAAACTCTAGCAAGAATGATTGCTCTGTTGCTGTCCTTGTGTCAAGCCCCCCCATCCCCCACTCCTTCCTTCAATACATCAGACAACAATGACACATGTTTCAACCTCAGGCGCCATACTTTAAGGCCATGTCCACACCAACACGGATAGTAAAAATAAACCCCAAACATATAATAAAGCACGTTCCCCGCTTATCCTGTTCATTGTAGTTCACCTGCAAGGTTGAAAAATATCATGGTGCGATTGTCAATATGCGTCAACAACGGTCACATCCATCAGATTGGCTGACTGGTGTGTGTTTTCCTCCATTGGTGCTAAATGTAAATGGTGCATTTTGTTGATTTTTGGAAAGGGGGGGTGAAAGAACGTGTGAGAAGTCTGCCAGCAAACAAAAAAACCTTTCCCCCTTCATTTGTTAGACAGGCTGTCGACGTCCACAACTTTTTACCAGGTCTGCTTTTATGGAGGATGAAGGAAAACGTACAAATATTCACATTTGAGAAGCTGAAATCTGAGGATATTTATGTTTTTTTAACTAAACAGTTGTTGGAATCGCAAAATTGTTGTTGATTGCTGATAATCAATGAATTGTTGCAAGCTCTAATGTCAAAAGACAGAAACATGCCCCTTTTAAAAACCCTGTGTTAGTGTGCACACAGCCTTTCCTGGCCTTCACGCAGACAAATTGACATTAACACAGGATGGAATTCAAGTTAGATTGGTACAACATTGGTTTCTTCCGTTTTAGAAAAAGAACAAAATGAGGCCAACGTTGAGGCTGAGATAAAACCCAAAGTTTTTGCACATTAGTCCTGTAATTTGGCCCTCACTGGGGAAACAATATAGCAATTTGTTGGATGTGTACCATTTAGGAGTACATTTATTAAAAAAAAAAAAAAAGAAAAAAAAAAGCTAAAATGTCCGTCAGCTAGGAAGAGATGCCTCACTTTCCTCCAAACTTTTCCCATAAGGTCCGATGTTTTCCCCCTTAACTTAGGAGTATGGTTTGCAATTGTTCTCTTTAATTTGCTGTTTAAAAGAAATGCAACAGGCCAATAAAGCCCAAGCCCCCGGATGGAATTTGGGCACCCCTTGTGTCTTTCTTACGTTTCTGCTGCAGTGCCACCTGTTCTTTTATAAAGCGTTGAACATTTATTGCTCATTAAATATTCATTGTGTCATTTCCATGTACAGCACCTCTGCCTGGACCTCGGTGGGCTTCAACACATGACGAGTCTTCAGACCAGCTCAAGTACCTGCAAAGAATGGAAACAGAAATAAAGCTAATTGACTTTGCTGTGTGACGCCAAAAAATGTCTCTTTAAAATTGGGCTTATTATTTTGCTAACTGATGAAGAACGGCCTCATCAAAGTTAGCGGGCGGATCCTAACAGCTGGCTGGTCACTCAGTTTTATTAATGAAGCACATTCCGATTGTATTTAATGACACATGGAAGTTAGGATTTAAAGATGAATCTGTTCCTTTTATTCCGTCCCATTTGATCCTCCATAGCAGTGACGTATGCTCACCTTAATTGTTCCTTGACTGTTAGCAGCAATCAGCACATTTGACTCCTAAAAAAGAAAAGGAAGCATTAGTTTAACACATACACACTAAGTGTGTGGAAAATAATCGATATTAATCGATACGTCGATGCAAGTGCATCGGCTCATTCACTGGGTATGGATGCGATTGACGGGTGAAATCAAGATTCATCGTGATGCGTTTGTGGGTATCGGTAAGATCTGATGCAAGTGTCGTTTTATTAATGCTCAACTTCACAACACATGCTGTTCCCCAGGTGCCATGAATGCACCATCATTATTTGGTGTTTTGTATTGAATACAGACGGAACAGCATGGACATTTGCACGCAAGCAGCAATGAAGTTTCTATATTTAAACCCCCCCCCGCAACGTTTAAATGGTATGTTTGGAAACACTACGGCTTCTCAAAGAACGGAGGAAAGTTCGACAAAACGTCCGTCATTTGCAAAGAATGCCGCTTTAAGAAGCTGTACAACGGCAACACTACAAACATGCAGACCCCCTTAAAAAGGGGACACCACAACACGGACAAATCTACCGCCCTCCCGGTCTAGTTCCTGGTCGGACACTGTGGAAAAACCAAGCAAATCAGGTCAGTGGATCTTTCACTGCTTTCCAAATTGTTCAGTAGCTATTTGTCCGTCCCTGCAACAAGTGATAAGGATAGATACAATAGATTTTTTGATAGAAGACTGAGTATGGACTTCAGTCTTTGCTCTTTTCCCCCTATTTTTGCTGTTTTTTTTTTCCATTTTATGATTGTCGTCTGGTAATAGTATAAATTTATTCCCCATAATATAAGAACTTTCCACCAAAATGATTTTCCAAAAAGTAGTATTTAAAAAAAAAATAAAAATTACAATGTCATTTTTGTTTTTTTTTTGTTTCTCATACTGTACTACCACTTGGAAAAAGAATGTCTCTCTTCAATATTTGAACTTTATGCTCCTATTGTTATTTTTCCTCATATTGTGACATTCTGGTAAAATATATTTTTTCCCTCTGAATATTTACAATTTATTCTAGTGAAATTGAATGCATTTAAAAAAAAGTTTTAGTACATTTTTTTTCAAATCTGCAGTGGGCCAATAAAAGAACAGCTGCAGTCCGAAATGGCCCCCTGGCCGCACTTTGGCCACCACTGATGTAAGCCTGAAGTTTCCGATTCTGCTGCTTTTTGGCTGAATGGCCATATGCCGTATACGGGCCATTTGGAGTTATATAAGCATTTCCCATTGATGATTAAAAGTGTACAAAAGTAACTGTAAAGCTAATAATAACTAATAGTTAAGTGAGTAAAAGTTCCAGCAAACATACACCAATCACTATCATCCTAATAGCAACTCACGCCATCCGGCAGGGCTCTCCAACAGACGGCACTGACAAACTCATTGGTGTCGTCTTCCTTCTTGTCCTTGTCTAGCACACTCTTCACCGTGTCGAACTTGAACGTTAAAAGTGTCTTGGAAAGTCCTTTGTAGTACAGGTAAAGGGAATTGTTCTCACTGCCTGTATACAAAAATACAAATTATGTATTTCAGCTTTTCATCGGAGCAAATCAAGAAAACGCACAACGCCAAAAAGCGAATGTTTACCACAAGCAACATAGTCTCCGTTAGACGCCAGGCCTACAAAGTTCTTCTCGTTGATGTGACCCTTGAAGGAACGCAGGCAATGAGGTTTGTTGACGTTCCACAACTTCAGCTGACTGTCTGTTGACCTGAAATGCAATACACACAAGAGCACATTAGGAATTGACGTAATGACCGCATCCGACCATGGAAGAACCCATCTATGCATCTTCTATGCTGCTGATCCTCACTAGGGTTGCGGTATGCTGGAGCCTATCCCAGCTGACAATGGTACACCCTGGACTGGCGGCCAGGGCACATATAGACAAACAACCATTCCCACCCACATTTATACCTAGGGACAATTTAGAGTGGCCAATGAAGCTAACATGTTTTTGGAATATGGGAGGAAACCGGAGAAAACCCATGGAGAGAACATGCAAACTGTTCACAAAAATACTCAAGCAGAGATTCAAACCCAGGTCATCCTGATCTTCTGACTGTGTGGCCAACATGCTAACCACTCGCCCACCATGGAAGAACAACACTTAAATATAGGGATAAAAAAAAGAAATAGCATAAATGTGGTTTCTATGGCCTATTAGTCCAAAAATATTGGAAGACAAGTCATGTGTAGTACTCTACATTGGCCACCAGGGTGTCAGTAACATTACCTTACATGACATTACCTGAACTTGCATGGTATAGAGTCAGCCATGTATGCATAGTGGGGGAAAAGGTCTCCTCCTAATCCGTGTAAAGTGAGGCTTGTGTGGCTTCTTACTGTGGCCTTCTTCCTCCACTCGGTTTCTAACCCTTTGGTAAGTTTAGAAGTTTAGAATAAATAAACTGGCGATAGGTCTGGGTGATAAACTACGATAACTGATGGTAGTTTTGACATTTTAATAAAAGACAAAATAAGTGGTTTTTTTAGTTTCGACTGTGTGTGTTGCTCGTGTGTTCATTCCTCTTTAAGACTCCACCCATCCAGTCTGAACAAGAAGGGAATCAGACCAGCCGGAAATGGCTGATGGCTCAAATGAAGAAGCAGCTGACCAGCTGTAGACGATGTAACAGTCGAAGAAAGGTTGGAAAAGTGCCAAGGCCAATGATCGACCAATGAGTGGACATCATGCTAATCAATATGATCTTGCAACTAAAACTTCCCTTTTAAAAAAACAATATAAAGATAGAAAGAAAAAAGCAGTGGCTTGGGAACCCATTGGTACTAGCAAGATCTGGTACTAGCAGAGTACCACTTCTTTTCCTCCTCTGAACTACTTTAATATCCCCAAATTCCCTCCACATTTGTGCATGGTTTGCTCCGTATTGGAGATGATCGCACTTGTTTGGTGCCCCTGCACAGGACTCCGTTATGGTCTGCTGTCTGACTACAACTGACGTTCAACATTAAAGCTTCATCTACAGCTGTGTCAGCCACTTCGATCAAAGATCGAACCAGCAACCTGGGAAACAACCCTCTCCTGCCCGGGCCATGTGACTCCTCAGCATTCACAATAATAATAAAACATAAAGAATCCATGTCATAACATAACATAACATAACAGACTTACGCTGAAACAATTTCCTCTCCGTTAACAAATTTAGCGTAGGAGACTGCTTTCCTGTGGCCTTTGAACACCATGATTGGCTGCTTTGTGTTGCGGAGGTCGTAGTAGTGGACGCAATGGTCTGCAAAAAGAGATTATTGTTAGTGTTACTGTTAATGCTTATGTAATGCTACGTGTGATGTTACCACCACCATGGTTGACAGTCCCTCGGATTGACTCCTCCAAACAAACTTAATGTCAATGTACCAATAACTCAATCTTTGTCTACTTAGACCACAACTTTTGTCCAGAAGACATTTATCTTGTCCATGTGGGCAGTTGCAGATTTCATTTGGAGCAAAAGCTACTTTTATGGTCAGCACCCCCTCAGTCCATGGTGATGTATAAGTACATTGCTGAATTGTACATTGTTGCCAAGTGAGCGAACCTTTAGCCCTGTGTGTGTGTGGGCCGAGGAATATCATCTCACACATCAACTCTTGCCAATTGGCTGTGATTTTTTTCATATACCGTATATATGTTCATGAATATTGGGCCAGATTGGTCAATGCCCTCATAAGGTTCAGAGATCAGGGGGCCAATCACTTTTTGGGCTATCGGCCTTATGAGCGCCACACTCAGGAAGCTGTGGTTGGCGTGGCTCGCCATGCTCGGGGGAGGTGGGTGGGCGGCTGTGGCTGGCTGCACCGGTGAGTGACGCATCCACAGCGGCTGCTTTTCCGCCGCTGAACTACTTTGAAACCCCAAATTCCCTCCACAGCTGACAGGGAATCTAAACTGTGGGTATCTCGTACAATTCGCTCTAGATGTGTGTGCTTGTTTCCTGCGGTGTGCGTGGTTTCGCCGATCGCATTGGTTTGTCCAAAGGGGCGTTACATTAGCCGCCGCTTGAGCAGTCATCACATCGCGTACCTCCATAACTTACCACACACTGCCAAGTGCCCCCCCCCCCCAAATGCCATTCAATGCATGTTTTTCAAGGCGCAATTGTTTTATCACTCATACAAGGCAGCCATGCTTGTTTTGGCTTTGTGAAGGGATAGTAGGAGGGAGACGGCTATAGGCTGTATGCTGCAATGGGGGCGGAGCTGATCGACCTTATAAGGCAGGTATGCCACTACCACACTTTTTCACAGAAATTGGCCAGTCATAATTAATCACATTTAACTTGATTAATCACATTTTTATCCATAATAAGCAGGGATGTAAACGATTCAATGCCAAAACTCAAAGCCTACTTTAGGTTGTGGGCCGAACTGGATCTTGCCCCCCCCCACTCCCACCCCAGAGTTAAATGTGCATTATTTGTGGTCCATTCATTTATGTTGGAAATGTCTACATTCAGAGACTGCAGGTATACAACGATGGCTGTTTTGGTGTAGTTGTTAGTTTCAATACAGTGACTATTGATTGACCACCTCTTCATCACTCTCTCAGTGCCCGGCAATCTTACCTGCACAACCAAAGGCCAGATGATACCGGGAGGTTGGACTGAATTTCACACAGCAGACATTAGCCTTCGCTTCAATGCTGGCCACAGAATTGTCCAGATTCGTTGACCACAACTTCACTGATAATCAAAAACACACAAGATATCATTTCATCACATGTAAAAGTAACATATGGAACGCAGGTTTTAAAAAAAAAAAATTGAAACACTGGAAAGATTATTCTCTTTACCTTTCGCATCATCAGAACCCGATGCTAACAACTTGGGGTCCATCAGATTAAAGTCAACGCTCCAGCACCTTTTTTCATGTTCCTGCACATACAACAACATAACCATTTATGAATCCTAATGGAAGAAATATCACCACCCAACTGGACGTCATAAATTCAACAATGGGAAATGCTAAAACGGAACCAAAACAGACCAACATAGCCAGTAAGTGTGTGTCTTAAGGTCAACATACTTGGACCACAAACTCAAAAACATTAATCAAATGAATGCATCACTCTTTGTCTTATGCATGAGAAACTACAATTATTCTTTATTATTCTATTATTATTCTCCCGGTCCTTTTGTAAGAGATTAATGATGAACACCTGAGTTCCACTGTACTCTTGTATTTACTCATTAATTATATGTTTCATTACTCATTAATACTCATCAATTCTGTTTCAGCTCCTGAATTACTTTTGTATAATTGAATAAGTTATTATATATTCCGGCCCTTATTCATTCATCAGGTTATTTATTAAATGGAAATTTGACAAGAGTGATTTGTTACTGAGATACAGAGAAGGTAAGGTGTCTAAATGAGCTTTGCTTCTTCCCATTTCTTTTCAGGCTTGTTGAATCATGAAGTATGAACCGTATGATACCATCTTATCATACGGTCCATCGCTTATTGTGAATTTATTAAGCACGTCTGACAAACTAAACTATGTTTTAAAGTTTTAAAGGGGAAAATTTGTGGTCAGCCATACACAGCAGCGCCTGAATAATGGAGCTATGCAAGTACCTGGTACACTTTGGACCGGTGACCGGTAAATCCATCCCATAGTATGACAGTACCCTCATAGTCGCTGCTCGCCAGGAGGTTCTTGTGATAGCTGCTCCAGCTGATACAGCTGCAATGAACAAGGATGTGATGGTTTCCAGCGGTAACAGTGGCAATCTGGACAAATAACATTTAAAGCAAAAGTGCACTTTTGGGGGGGATTTTTCCCATCACCCACAATCCTTGTGATAGCATGTGTGAGCTAACAATGCACATAATGGAATTTGCCTATTTCATTCCCACCTTCTTTTGGAACCTAGGTTGGTTCTATGAGGTTAGTTGACAGCAGTTGCATTAGTTCTTATGGGCTATGTGGAAATCAATATGTCCAACTAGGAAGTTGCGGTAATGTTTGCAATGATCACAATACTCTATTACATGTTTTCATGAATGTACCTGTTAATGCATTACAGAATGGATATCAGGATTAGGGATTGTCCATCAGGATTGTGGATGATGACCATAAATCCCCCCAATGTGCCGTTTTCCTTTAAAGAAGACTTTATTTTGGGGGAGTTGCTACCTGATTTTGGAATTGCACGTCATTTCATTGACAGGATAGTGAATGTCCACTGCATCTTGGATCACAGTGCCGTACTCAAACACCTTGATCTTCTTGGTCACACCAGCGATGGCAAAGTAGTCACAATCTCGATCAAACTCGATGCTGATGAGAAAAATAAGAGTGACACATACATAACTCTCCATTTCAAAATAACAATTAAACATAATGTTGAACATGGTTGCATAATTTGGAGGGCAAAACAACAAACACAAAAAATGGAGACATTTGTATTTGATAATGTGTTGATTTTGTAAATTGAACTCCATGTACTGCAGATGTGAACCATCAATCATTGTTCCACTTCATCTAATTCAGTGCCACCTTGCTCAGTGTACGCCTCGTCAGCGTATTTTTCCACTTTCAGTTACAAAATCAGTATGGGTTCAAATACTTACTTTTCCCACTGTACATCTCATCTTACCTGGAGACAATACTGGAGCCGTTGTAGAGGTCACTGGCGTAGGACAGAGTGGCGAGGGGTCTTACAGAATTGTAGCGCGTGAACTTTGAGAGACACTCCATGAAGTCATCCAGCTGGTTCAAGTTCCTGCCTTCCTCTGAAACACCACACAGGCACAGTTAATGTCAAATGTATAATAGGTACAATCTACCAAGAGTTGGATTCTAACTGCCAAAATCAAAACGACAAAATCTATAAATTGAATTTTTTCGTAGTAAGATCATAGAAAACCTGTTTGACCTTCTGAGTATGGTGTTTAACCTTATTAGAGCCCTCTAGACATGAAATAACACCCCAATAGTCACATTTACATTTGTATTATCCAACATAGCAAACACAATATGAGAAAATACGACAGTTAAGACGTGTGTGTGTTGCTGCAAATGTGTTCGAGTACAAGGGGAACAGAGTGGGTTTACTAATAATAGGCTCAACCACCACCATTTCCTGTTTTGGCATGACTTATTTAGTTGCAAGTGCCAGCATTTTGATAAGAGAAATACAATTTACTTCTTGGTTCATCTCAGATAACTTCTAATAATCCAGACTGGGATTACATTTTAGAAATCATGTGATCCCTGTCCACATTCCAAGTGTCCTTCAAAGGTAGCATGCAGTGGCCTGCATAGGATGAATCATCTGAAAGGTGCTTAAAAGTCATTCATTTTCTACCGCTTATCCTTAAGAGGGTCGAGGGGGTGCAGGAGCCTATCCCAAATGTCTTAGGGCGAGAGGCGGGGTGGTACACCCTGGACTGGTGGCCAGCCAATCACAGGGCACATATAGACAAACAACCATTCCCACCCTCATTCATACCTATGGACAATTTGGAATGGCCAATGAATCGAACATGTTTTTGGAATGTGGGAGGAAGCCGGTGAAAACCCACGCATGCACGGGGGGAGAACATGTAAACTCCACACAGAGGGTGGAAATGAACTCGGGTCTCCTAGCTGTGAGGCCTGCGTGCTAACCACTCAGTTGCTGTGCAACCGCTAAAAAGACATAATTTTTTTAAAAGTATGTAACAGATACTATGAACACTTAGTGTACACAAACACAACGGAAGCTGATGCCATGTGATCGCACCTCTACAATAAAATTTGGCATGCACACGTGGCATGACTCACCTGAGATGCGTGACATTTTACTGGAGAAGTAACACTGCTCCAGATCTTCAAAGTGAGCCGTCAACCTCTTTCTCCTCGATGCTAGCGTGCTATTGTACCAGGTCTGCCTTTTGCCCTGCATTTAAAGAGAGGAGTTGGGTCAGGCTTCAACAATTCAGCAGGATGTGCAGACAAGTTGAAGTGAATAAAAGTGCATGTGTTTATTATTATTATTTACCTGGGCTGTTCCACCAAATCCATGAGGTGGGTTATAGTCTGGCGATTCAATGATACTGCTACAGCTACACATAAAATACAAAAAGGTACCATTATTTAAAAAAAAAAAAAATCAAGTAAAACATGCTTTTATACATAGTGGATGTTTGAACTACAATATACTGTACAGTGGAGCTGAATCGGATATATACAAGATATATACAGTGTTTATCTGACATTTTTCTTGGCCTGCCACTCCGGGCCTTAACTAAAACTGTTACAGTGGTCTTTCATTTCCTCACTATGTTCCTCAGAGATAATTTCTGAAAAGTTGAAGCAAAACTGAAACAATTTGAAAAGAAATCAAAGCTGAAATGTAGAATGAAAGTTGAAGTTGTTTGGAAGACGGAAAGCCGAAGCTGGACTGAAATGCTGTGGAAATGTGTCGCTGGTGACGTTACACTTATACAAGAATTGAACTGGCAACATCTGTTTTGGGAACCAAGTGCTGTACCGCCTGAGCCATATCATATCATATATTAAAAACGTTTCAGTAATACAGGTACATTTTTCAATTAATCGGAGGACTTGAAAAATTGCTGTTCTATCTGTCCTGTATGTGTATCCAGATCTGGTGTTTGGTCAAGGTCAACCATTGAAGGTTATTAATTATTAAGTCTCATGGATTTGTGTGAATATGTTGTCATGGCTACACTGCTTGATCCTTGGGTAGCATTCACATATACAGTATTTGAAGCTTCATCTAGTATTCTACATAAGGAAGTCGAAGTCATGCATGATACCTGCGTGACGGTGAGGGAGCTTCCACATTGGGCACAGTGCACTCTGCCTCCATCTTTGGAGAATACATCCCACTCATTTCCTTGGAAGACACATATTCATCAAATAACTTCAGGATGAGCATTTCATGTCAGCCATAATTGTAGACACCATTTCATTTAACATAATCACATATTTTGGGTGCGCATTGCACCACCAACAGGACTCCCCAGAGAAGGTCCAGTTAATTCTATTTTATTTTCTATATATAAAAACACCCTCTCTGTAGAAAAGGTGCATACATTGTTCTGTTATTAAACAAACTAGTCTTACCTTATTTACATGAGCCTGACATTTGTACGTTTTTGACTTCTTACTTTGTCTTAGATTGTTTATCATGTTACCTCGACACGCTTAATGTCATCTTCAAGGAAGTTAAGCTCCTTCTGTAGCTGCTCCAGTTGCTGTCAACACCCGGAAAAAGAAAAGATGCCTTTATTTCTTTGAACAAATTTATGTTCATGGCATTTCTAAGCAACGCTACCTCTCTTTTGTTTCTCCTGGCTTCATTCAGAAACTCCATGAGGATCTGTCTCTGAGCTGCTTGGGATTCCTAGTGGATACAAAGACATAACATAGAACACAGATGTGACCAAATTCAAACCTCACCCAGAACTCCAGACTAATTTTTTTTTTATACAGTGGCGCCAATATCAAGTTTTGAAATAAAATGTTTTGTTTTGATTTGTCAAAATTCTCTTTTGGAAGTGGACAAAATGCATTTTGCAAAATGCAGCATAATTATACGCAGCTGGTGGCACACCTGAAGCCCTACAAAGCCCTTGACTGCAATATGTCACCGAAGATACGCTTTTTGCATTCCCATATAGAGTTCTTCCACTGAACTGTGGAGAAGTCAGTGATGAGCACAACGGGGAGCGATTCCATCAGGACATTTCAGCTATGGAGAAAAGATATCAGGGAAAGTTGAATCCATCTCTGCTGGCTGACTACTGTTGGAATGTGGTCAGGTACGACCCTGCTGCTGAGTATGAGAGACGAGGCAAAGAGTGTTGTTCAGATACCAAATAAAGGGATATTTTGGCTGAAGATATTCAATAGTATGATGTATATTTCTTGACATATAGATAGATAGATACTTTCTTTGTCATAGCACAATATCACAGCAGTGAAATTGCCAACGAAAGAAGTGCAACCTAAATATTTTCAAAATAAGGATTTTTTTTAGGCTGCACAGTGGACAAGTGTTTAGAACGCAGGCCACACAGCTAGGAGGTTCGATTCCCCGCTTGAGAGTTTGCATGTTCTCCCTGTGTGTTTACATTTGCCACTGGAAATGTTCTTGTAAAAAAAATCTAATGCACAATGTGAATTTGGAAACTAAAACCTGATTATGTAATAAAAAAAAATGAAACCAGTTGGTTGTTCCTTAACTGAAATGGCTTATTTTCTTCTTCTTCTTCTTCTTTCTCTTTGGGCTTTTCCCTTCAGGGGTCTCCACAGCAAACCAATCTCCTCCATCTAACCCTGTCTTCTACATCTGTCTCTCTCACGCCAGCTATACTCATGTCCTCCTTCACTACATCCATAAACCTCCTCTTTGGTCTTCCTCTACGCCTCCTACCTGGCAGCATCCTTCTACCAATATATTCACTATCTCACCTCTGGATATGTCCCAACCATCTCAGTCTGGCCTACAGGACTTTATCTCCAAGGCCTCTAACATGTAGTGTCCCTGTGATGTACCTGATCCTATCCATCCTGGTCACTCCCAATGAGAACCTCAGCATCCTACCTGGCAGCTCTAAACGCAGCATCCTTCTACCAATATATTCACTATCCCAACCATCTCAGTCTGGCCTCTCCGACTTTATTTGCAAGGCCTCTAACATGTAATGTCCCTCTGATGTACTCCTTCCTGATCCTATCCATCCTGGTCACTCCCAATGAGAACCTCAGCATTCTCATCACTGCTACCTCCAGTTCTGCTTCCGGTCCCATCCGTTCATGACTTCAAGCTGAAATGAACTTGTGACAAACATGCAAAAAGGCGGCAACGACTTTTTCACCACTGTAAAAAAATGGGTGGTTTGAAACAAAAAGTGTTTTCAATGTTGTGCATCAAATCCAGATGCAAATATATGGGAACAAAAGTGCAGGGATTCCAGTCATTGTGTGACTTGGCTACAGTGCATAACTAACAAAGTTAGAATATTTCTAAAGACAATGAGGCCCTAAAAAGCCTTGCTTACCGCCTCCAGCTGCTTCTTCTTCTGAACCAGTAGCTCCAGCATGAGATTGACATTTGCCAGGTCCAAGTTCTCTTGGTCAGGACTCAACACGTCCTGGAAAACCTGCCACCTGGATCCATTCTGCTGGGTGACAAGACGCTGATCAGCAACACAACTTGTCTCTGAAACATCTGTGTACGTCATATACTTACTGGATGATCCAATTTTAGTCTCTTCTCTTCACATCTTTGCTTCTGTTTAAGAATAAGTTCGTTTACTGGTACAGGTCGGATGGAACAGGTGGCAGCGAAGAAGAGGAAAACTCTGATGAGTACACAATACACACAGAAAACAACCAAGCAGTCTAGTACATTCAACTATCCCATGACCTCCTCACAGGGTCATCTTACACATCTTTTCCAGGCAAAGTAAAAATGAAAAGACATCATATAGCTTTAGTTTTCTTTTAAACATAGAAAAACAATGAAATCTTAGTCCAATATCTAAGATTATGCATTTGTTGTTCAAGTCCTGTATTTATCAAAAATAGAGTGAAAATAAGACCAAATGTGAATATTTGCTTAAAGTAAACAAACGAATCGACTTGGTGCAGTCTATTTTTCATCAAAATAGTAGTCATGCCATAACGTCGCACTGCTGCTGGATGTTCATAGTATCCGAGTGATGCTGTACGTTTTTCTTTTCCAAAGAGGAAGGTTTGAGAAACAATGGACGAAGCAAGTGCTCAGAATGAGAAACAAATGGAGGCCCACCTCAAGTTCCATCCTGCTTTGAAGGAACACCTTCACAAAAAGTATTTGGCTTGAAAGTAAAGTATAAATGCATTTTGAAAGAGGATGTGTTGGTGCGTCACATGTAACATTACTGACACCTAGTGACCAGTGGATGATACTGCATATCATCCTAAAGGCAATGTGTCATCTGAATGCTTTATACAGTATTTGCATTTTACTTAATTGACATTTTTATGCTTGAAAATGCTTAATTCAGGACAAAAAAGTAACATTTGTTTAAATATATGTATTGCTTGCAATTTTTTCCACTAATAATAGGCCATAATCAACTACGAGACAGCAATAACTTTTTTTTTTTTTTAAACTGTGATAGAATGAAGGCACAAAATTAGATTACTGTACTGGTGTTTACTTTCTTTTGTTTCCTTTCTCCAACCACGGGTGTCAAAGCGCAGACCAGTGGCCATTTTTTCTTTCTTTTTATGTTTTAATTGGTCCTCGACATAGTCTTATTCATCAGATATAGCAACATAACACAAAACTAAGATGTGGGTATTTTATTCAGACAAATACATACATATCAGATAACTTTGAGCATCTGTAATGTAAATAATGTGGACCCCCAATCTTTCATGTTTCTGTATGCTTTGTCAATGGTTTTCGATTTAGAGAATTGAGACTTTTTGGAGAATTAGCAGCACAAAATTGTTACGCAAAAGCTAAGCTGTTTAATGTTTTGCAATTTGTCCCCTTACTGTACCCAAAACGATCCAAACTGTGAGTGAGGTAAGTATTGACCTGTATTTGTGGTGTACCTTTACACCCATAATTAGCTTAGAGGATGATTGCCATTTAGATTTGGAGTGGTAATCCAGATTGGATGGATTGTGTTGGACTTCTGAGTAGTGGATGCACCGTCATTCCTCAGTTACAAACGCGACACAAATTGTGGAAACATTTTCCACCTCAAACATATTATATTTGTAGGGACTGTTTGCAACGGTTATGGGCTGCTAAAGAGTACCAAATGAATTGCACCGACATCGGGTCATTTCATCATTTTTTTTCCCTGTTCAGGCAAAGACCGCCTTAAGGGTTCCCCTGTCCGAGCAGCAGATGAGAACTTACTGACTAAAGCACATTTCAGTCTTCACCTACCAAGGAAGTTTGGGTACAGCTGATCCACATTGTCAACAATGTAGTTGCACTTGGGACACCTGTTGCTGTCCTCCAGACTCTGGCGGATGCACTTGAAGCTGCAAGGGGGGAGTAAAGCATTAAATGCATTTTTATAGGAGAATCAATGTGAGTGGGAAGTACACCTCAATGATCATCAACAACATCATACCAAAATAGCAATTCATTATTATGTAATGTGATGAAGAGTTCAATATCACTGCCAAAAACAACTGTTTGGTAATGTTTTGCTAAAACAAGCAGATCTACTTTGTTTGGGTTAAAATAAAATGTGAAATTAAATTAAAATAAGTAGCTCTTGGCAATCTTCATTGTGTAAACGTAGCTCTCTAGAGCACTGGTCTAGGGCCCACCACATTACTCTATTAATCAAAACATTTTGAACGTTTCACAACCTTTCCGAAATATGCCGCCCACCTTGTGCTCTCTAAAACATCTTCCTTTCCCAGACCTGGAAATGTTCATTCATTCATTTTCTGCCGCTTATCCTCACAAGGATCGCGGGGGTGCTGGAGCCTATCCCAGGGCACATATAGAGAAACAACCATTCACACTCACATTCATACCTATGGATAATTTGGAGTCGCCAATTAACCTAGCATGTTTTTCGGAGTACCCAGAGAAAACCCACGCATGCACGGGGAGAACATGCAAACTCCACACAGAGATGGCCGAGGGTGGAATTGAACCCTGGTCTCCTAGCTGTGAGGTCTGCACGCTAACCACTCTTCCGCCGTGCAGCCCCCACCTGGAAATGTATAAAATCAAATTCCATACTTGCATAAGAAACATGCCAAGTCTTTGGCAAAAATAAAGGAATTAGCTTCAATAGCCATGTTTACCAAATTGAATCTTTCTGAATGACTTTTCCAAAAACAATGGTTTACATGGAAAAGAATATTCCAATCTCTGGTCTACATGCACTGCTATAATTAAACAAAATAGTCAATACTTTTTTTCCAGAAAAACTGGACTTATGAATAGATTATAGAAGGTTTAGATTGTGTTCCACACTCCTGTTCAGAAGGTGGCGCAAATGCACACTGAAAGCTGCTTAATAAACAACAGAAAAAGAAAAACGACAAAGAAGAACGCACACTGACAACTTTCCGTTTGAGGGGGTAACAAGATACCTCAATCGGATTGGGGAAAGGAATATTCCACCCCTGTGAATCCGATGATAAGTTCATTTGTATTGGCACTTTTCTTTCGGAATGAGGTGTTTGAGGAAACAAACCCAATTCAAGCAGAATATTTGGGTCCATGTATACATGGCTAATGTTCCGATACGCCTGGAGGGCACTGTGTAAAATCAAACATATCACTGACTACACCACATTTTGTCATCATTTGCAGAAGAAACTGGCAGCAGCCGTGTGTGTGTGTGTGTGTGTGTGTGTGAATCCACTTACCAGAAACTGTGCCCACACTTGGTCATGTGTGCCTCTTCTATCATTTCGAAGCAAATGGGGCTGGGAAAAGTAAATTGACACGTTACACAAACATTCATTTCATCTCATCTCATCAGGAACTTTTGCTGCCGCTAATGAGATTGAATATCGAATCGGTAAAAAATCTCATTTGATTGATTTGGTTGCCAACCCACCAATTTTAACTGTGTTATAGTTGGCAATGCTAATTAGTGTAATATCTACTGCAAGCCACATGATGAGCAGAAGAAAAATAGACATATCTAATATAGTAGAATCTGTTTATGTCAACAGCTACTGGATTGGCTGACTAATGTCGACATCAGCGGTTGTCATAATAGCATCAACTATCCATAGCTTGCACTTTCTCAAGAGACATAATAAGAATGCCTGATGAGAAATGATTTTTATAGTTTAACATGTCAACATACCCAAGCCTAACAAGAGGACTACAATGGATGGAGGTTCGATAAGTTTGTATACATAGACGGGATGTCAACATTAACATTCTTGAAGTATTTTGTTATTATTGTGTGCTATTGTCAAACACGAACCAGACAAAATCGTTGCTCTTGTCCTCGTATGAATTCAGCAGGCCGTTATAGAGAGGTGCTTGGTGGAGGGACTTCTTCCTGCTGCCGGAGGACGGGGAGGGTCTGCTGAGTGAGGCGAAGCCACCTCGGAACGACGACATGGCGACCAAGTTCGGCACCGGCAGTCCGCCGTCTCCGATCGCTGCCAGGGTCCGGGAAGGCACAACATTTGGAGAGTTGTTCCCATTGCTTGCGACGCCGTTGCTTCCACCACCGGGGCTCACGGTGCCACCTATGCCGCCGCTGCTGCTACTTGTGCTGGGCACAGAACTCGCACCGCCAGCGATCTGCTGGGACCGGTTATTAGACATGATGCAAATCCCACTCGAAACTCCCAATAATCCACAAAATCCTCGTCAAATCATCACAGCTTTGGCTAATTGAGCAGGCTGTCCGGTTAGCTAGCTGACTGCTTCAGATGCTAACATCCTGGCAAGACTGGAACATCATTGAGACTATTTCAAGCAGCTTAATGTTCGCCGATTAGTTCCCGGAGGTCGACTTGAAAATAAGTATAAAATAAAATGAAATACTTCAGCATTGGAACACACAAATAACGGCAACTGCGTTGTGCAGGCGGGTATTAGCCGGCTAGCCACTTTTAGCTACACAGAGGGTTAGCTCAAGTTTCCTTGTTTTCTCAGACACGTCATTTCCGCCTGGCTGGCTAACGGCCGCCCTCTAGTGGATAGGAGTGTCATGTGCAGTACCTACAGTATTTGAAATAATATACAGCTTGCTCGAAATAGTACTTACAGTATCACACGAGGTTATTTACATGCACAATTTAAAGTATTATTAACATTAACACAATGTTTTATTAACAGAAAGTCAGCTTATCAGCGGGCCGCACGGTGTGTGAGTGGTGAGCATGTAGGCCACACAGTCAGTCTTGTGTCTTTTATTTTGAAGGCCTGATTTTACCGGCTTCAGACATAGACATACATAGATCAGGGGTTGAGGAACAACTTCCTGTTTCTACAATGTAACCTTCATAAAGATTTGTAGAATGCTGTGAAATTTCTGTTGTTTATGAGGAAAATTCCATATTCACAAATCCAGAGTGATGTTATGTAAGCTAAATATTCACCAGTTTCTTTCTGAACTGAAGATATATGAATCACTGAAGTTGATAATCAAACACAGAAAAGCAGTGAAAACCTTTCATACATTGGAGAATGTTCTAAAAACAATTTATATGAAAAACATGCTTAAGTGATGTGTTTTTTATTGTTTTATTTTTGTTGTTCTTATTTTCAAGCAATATCCCTCGCACATTTCTTTCTTTATTTACTTTTTCTTATTTATGTTATTGTTCTGTAGAATTGCACTTTTATGGTCCTGTAATTCTGCTTATACTGTTTTGTAATTGAATTTAGTATGTAGTATGTAGTATGTATTTAGTATGTCGTTTGAATGTTCTCCCTGTGCATGCGTGGGTTTTCTCCGGGTACTCCGGTTTCCTCCCACATTCCAAAAACATGCTAGGTTAATTGGCGACTCCAAATTGTCCATAGGTATGAATGTGAGTGTCAATGGTTGTTTGTCTAAATGTGCCCTGTGATTGGCTGGCGACCAGGATAAGCGGTAGAAAATGAATGAATATTGTTCAATTGCTCACAAATAAAATAAAGTTTTGCCTAAATCTTTGTCCTGTGTCCTTTCTGGGGAAGCAACATTCACACTCAGGCCACGGTGCATTTAGGAACAGTGGAATTCCCAACATCATCATCCCAACAACATCAACAGTAATGAAGTATTTGTCGAGGTACCCTGCCAAGAGGAAGTCATGCAGCAAGAAAAGTGTGTGTGTGTGTGTTGCACAAAGAAAGTGTGTGTGTTGGGGGGGGGGGGGGGGGTCAAGGCAGACAAGATGAAGGCTAATCTTTGGAGGTCTCTCACAGCGGGTGGGGGTGAGGCCCCAGGAGAGATGGACCAATCAGAGCTTCTCACTTCCTCATCATCCTCCTTCCCTGTCACCTTTTCTTTCTTCCTCCAAATCCTCTCTCCTCATCCTTTCTTTTCAAAGTCCAGCAGGAGAAGCTGAATGTTGAGGAGGATCCCCAGACAAGCAAGCTGGGATTGTGGAATTCCTACCTCCCACTCAGCCTTTTTTTTGCCCCTTTGGGGGCCCCCCAACCATTGCTGACACCCGCCTCCTTCATTCGTACCTACACCTCCACTTCTGCTTAGAGAACATTTTACCAGACAGTCAGTATATACACCGAGAATATATACTGTATATACGGGGGGTTCCACCTGCCTTTTCCTACTCACCAAGGCTATATATTTTATTCAAAGTATTCATGTGCCTCCAACATTCTTCAGTGCAATACAAATATTCTATAAATATGTAATAGCAAATATACATGTAACATAAAAACTGTACCTCAACTTAAAGTACTCAGCAGGCATGGAAGCAAATAAGAAAATAATGGCCCGTCCAATATCCCTTTGCACAAATTTGATATAGTTATCGTTGTAGTTGTGTGTTGAATGAATAGGTAAGTTTCTGGAAAATATCAGTTCCCTACTCTGAGAAAGCCAGTTAATATGAGCTAGCTAACAATGGATGTCATGGGAAGTACCTATTTTGACACTAAAGTATTTACAAAAAAAACAAAAAATGCAAAATGTAAGATTTTGAGTTGAAAAACAATGGCCTCTTACTAGCCTGGGATAGCTATAGCAGCTGAAAGCTACACCAGACCAGGGCTTGAGAGCTTTTCGAGTTTATTTTACAAGACAGTGCAGCAGCATTTCCCCCAGCACACACAACAGGCCTCCCCCAAACAATTTCACCCAGCCCCTTTTACCTGTGAAGGGCCAACCACAGTTCCCAATGAGAGAGTGAAGCAAGTCCAAAAGGTACCCGATTTACATTCCCAACACCCTTCATATTAAATATAAGTCCTTCAGGAGTCCCCCACTGATGTGTCACTTCCTGTATATATACGTATATATACAGTAAAGTCTCGTTATATCGATATTGTCGGGAGTCGGAAAAAATATCGATATAACCGGACTGTCGATATATCCGATCCTGCGCCGAACTGCATTAAAAGTGGGCAATAATGCACTCGACATTGTTCTATAGTATAGAACTTTTCTTAAGGATTTCAATACCAAAAAAGAACCAACTGCGTTCGTGGTTTCTCTCGTGTGTATAGAATCTATACACACGAGAGAAACCACGAACGCCAGCATGTACATATGAAAAACAGTGATTATTGCAAGCGATAAAAAGATATCTGAATACAACACAATTAAATACTTGTATTTGTACGCTTGTGTCTTCGTTGGAATAGGTGTGTATGCTATGTCAGTTGGTTCTTCTGTTGCAGGCATGTGTTTGGCCAGCTATGTGGGGCCGGTTGAGCATGACCTGTGAACCAGGAAGTGCGGGAATCGGTGTGTGTGCTGCGCTCTGGTGGTGGAAGTGTGAAAAATAAAGTTGACTGGAAGCAGCCGTTCGCCGTGTTCTTTTTTGGTATTGAAATCCTTAAGCAAAGATTGATTTAAGCTGCTTTTGTATCGATATAAGCAGACCAAATTGGCTGGCGGGAGATGAAAAGGGCATCGTAGTAACCGGATTATCATAATAACCGGGTATCGTACTAACGGAACTAATTATATCATAAAAGACTAGAAATTTGCCGGGAAATGAAAATAGTATCGTAATAAGCAGTACTTCGATATAACCGATATTGATATAACGAGACTTTACTGTATAAACACTCACGTACACCTAACAACTTGGATTCCCCAACCAACTACCACCCAGTCAATCCCCCCTCCTCCAGGTGACACTTGAGAGAGTCCAATTGAGGTGATCAGCCTCTGGCCTGCACTCCCATGGGCGCGCCTCCATGTTTGTGCCACGACCAATCACCTCAAACAAAAGGAGAAACTGATGAGAAATTAGGAACACAAATGACTTCTAAATGAAAAACTAACTAACTAAAGTGGCGCTGAAACTTAAATGGCAAACAAATATAATTAAAGCACTAACCAAAATATATGTAAATAACTAAAGCCAACTATATACACAAAAAAAACGGACAGTGTAGGCGGGGCATACACCTGATCAGTGAGGGAGGATTGGCAGCTCCCTCACACAAACGATGTTCAATTTCCATAACAGACTTCTATATTAACCAAGCAACAGCTATATTGCTATTGTAGCATCTAACATCAAAAACTATATTGATTTCGCAGACGAACACGCTAGAATCAGCATCATTCACAGACATAGGAGTGGATAGCTAGCTCTCCATTTGGCTACCAAGACCCAACAAGATGCTAGTTTGCCGTCAGCATTTTTGACCTGAAGACTGGAGCACACGTCTTGTGCTGGAAGATACAGCCATCCCAAGGAGAATGGACATCGTGTTGTTGCTGTATCCATGCTGCTGTTGTTGATCAATGTGCCTAGAAATACATTTCAGTATTATAGCGTTATTATTATAAAGTTTTTTTTATGTCGAAATAGGTACATCCCAATGACATGCATTGTTAGCTAGCTCATATTAACTTGATTTCTGGTGTTATAATGACCATAAAAGGGAAATAAATATGTGTTCATGTTTGACATAAGGACTGTGAATGATGGGTCAGCGACTGACTACCTAAATACACAACCATCATTTTCAGTCTATATTCATTCTTTTGTGAATACAAAAATAAAGTTTTGTTGTCCAAATACAGCTGTTTCTACACACCAGGATACCCACATGTCTCGTATGTGCTATAGCCACCCTTCTTCTTCGGAACGGATTCCTGTGGCTTAAGGTGGTTCATATGGAACTCAGTGATAACTCAGTCAAGTCTGGAGTGGATTGTAATGATCAAGTCAATAATCTATCCCATGAGTCATTGCATCCAACATGTTTGCATGTGTGTTATTGCCTCGCACATAAAAAGAATTTTCATGTGCGAGGCAGATGTTGGTGTGGTAGCAGTGAGGGGAGCCAAAGAATGAAGGATAGATACAGTAGGAGGACAAAAAGAAAGAAAGGGAGAGAGATTACGCAAACATTAGGAACATTTGTGTGTGTGTGTGTGTGTGTGTGTGTGTGAGAGAGAGACAGAACGTAAACAGTAAGAATTCCTGCCACCTGGTATGACTTGTTTCTTCATTTAAATACTTACCATAAAGTTTTAACATATAATGTACACATATAATATCTATACATTGCACCAGGGATGTCAAAAGTGCGGCCCAGGGGCCATTTGCAGCACTAAGCTGTTGTTTATTGGTCTACGCACATTCTAAAAATACAATTTAACCAAAGCAAATAGGAAATATATATAGATACAATTGTACAAGAATAAAGTCAAAATATTAAAAAAAAAAGTTGTAATTTAACAAAGTCATCATTTCATAAGAATAACGTAATACTACATACAATTATAAAAAACAAACAAAACAATAAAAAAGTTTCAAGTCATTTTTGGAAGTTATATTCAAGAATAAATTCAATATATTATGTTAATAAAGTCAAAACTACGAGAATTTTCTACCATTTTCTACCGCTTATCTTCACGAGGGTCGCGGGGGGTGTTGGAGCATATCCCAGCTGTCATCGGGCGAGAGGCGGGGTACACCCTGAACTGGTGGCCAGCCAATCACAGGGCACATATAGACAAACAACCATTCACACTCACATTCATACCTATGGACAATTTGGAGTGGCCAATTAACCTAGCATGTTTTTGGAATGTGGGAGGAAACCCACACATGCACGGGGAGAACATGCAAACTCCACACAGAGATGACAGAGGGTAGAATTGAACTCAGGTCTCCTAGGTGTGAGGCCTGCGCGCTAAGCACTCGACCGCCGTGCAGCCCTACAAGAAAGTAAAGGTTGGAAAGGTCAAGTTGAGGTATCTGAGGTCGTCAAAAAAAACTCTTGAATTCCTCAAGACTCTGGATGTTGTGGTATTGTCTTGTTTGACGTTAGGAACAGTACCACTGTATTGGCCAACCAAGGTGGGGGTCCGCCCCTTTCATAAAGGGTGACAGGAAGGTGTGTTTTTTTTTTTCCTCCCCCGGGTGTGTTCTAAGTAGAACCTTTGCTCTCTCACATCGGTAGGAGCCAGTTGAGGTGGCATCTAGTTCGGAATGCCTCCTGGTGAGGTTTTCTGGGCATGCCCAGCTGGTAGGAGGCCCCGGCCCCCATGCTGGAAGAATTATGTCAACAGCCGGTCTGGGAATGCCTTGGTGTCCTCCCAGTGAAGCTGGAAGATGTGACTCCAGGACTGGGAATTCTGAGCTTCAGCCTCAGAAGGAAGCTCAGAATTCCCTGTGAAGCTCAGAATTCCCAGTGTTTCTAAGGTGTGCACATATAATATATATATAATATATATTATATTATTATATAATATAATATACAATATATTATATAATATTATATTATATCTATATATATCCTATACAAAATTTGAATTTAATTAATTCACAATAAAGAAATAATAAATTAAATAATTTCAAAAAATGGGGCGGCACGGCGGACGAGTGGTTAGCGCGCAGACCTCACAGCAAGGAGACCCAAGTTCAATTCCACCCTCGGCCATCTCTGTGTGGAGTTTGCATGTTCTCCCCGTGCATGCGTGGGTTTTCTCCGGAAAACTCCGGTTTCCTCCCAAAAATATGCTAGGTTAATTGGCGACTCCAAATTGTGAGTGTGAATGGTTGTTTGTCTATATGTGCCCTGTGATTGGCTGGCGACCAGTCCCCCGCCTCTCGCCCAACAAGCAAGTCCTAAAAACAAAATAGAACCCAAACCCGCTAAACAAATGATGAAAGTAGGTTAAAAAGAGACACATATACTTTATGAGCACTCACGTCTTCCCTGCAGATGTCGGGGGAATGCGCTGCTGGCAGGAGAGGGTGGAGGATGTCCTAGTAAGAGAAAACGATGAGGCAAAGGTAGGACGGCCTCCTCAGCAGCAATGATGTCAGGACTGGGACTCCCCAGTGAAAGAGAGGGGAGATGAAGGAGGACATCAGAACTGCATGGACCGTGGAGAAGCTGCAGAAGCAACGGGACAAGACATACGGACTTGAAAGGACTTTGGATTCACACTTTGCACCATTTAGCATTTTCTATTCATTGATTTTGGAAAGGGGATGCCTTAAACATCACAAAGGTCAGGTATTTTGTGCCCACTAGACGTGTGCTCTGTATGCCCATCAGTTCATTGAGTACATCAGCACTAAAGGACACTGGAAGAAATAAGTTATTTCATAACCAACTTCCTTGTCAAGTTGATTTTTTGTGAAAATGACAAAGTATTTTCCCTCCAGGAAGAAAACATGAATGGACTTCACTGGAATTGATTTCATTCAATTGAATTAGAAAATATTTGGATATTTTTATATAGTTGAAAAGTAGTCAGGATCTCAAATTAATACATATTTCTGTGATTTATTTATCTGTCACACATATAAAAAAAGATGTTATCGGTGAGTCTGCTGGCTATGGTGGTGCTTTCCAACACCATGCTGCTCCAGTGCGGTGCACTGAGCCGGTACAAACGCGCCTTGGCGGGCCGGGCGGACAGGGAGCTTTCACGCCAGGCAAATGAACCCTGCTCGCTGTCTTGGAGGCTCCCCCGGCACTTCAGCTGGCCCTTACCGGCTCTTCAGCAACACCCAGTGGCCATTCGGAGGACGACCCGGAGAAAGCTCCACACCACCTTCTGCGACGGTGATTGCATATTCAAGGCGGTATCTCACGGTGCTTTAGAAGACCTGCCTGGAAAGCAAAGAACGTCTGGTGTATTCCCAGGACGACCACCTCGCGCCTCCAGGTTTGCTCGAAGCGTCCATGTGACTCATGACGACCGGGACCGGGACAACTCCACTTCCGCCAACAGAAACAATCATTCTAGCGGAGCAGGGGTTCATCCTTCTTCTAATGGCCCGGAGGAGGACTGGGAGGTGGAAGACGGGGGTCCCACCACAAGCCGTGCCGCCGGAGGCACGTCTCAGTGGGGTAAAGCTGTGCAAGGGGCGCCCCCCTCCTGGATGACGGTACTCCACTTCAGCGGCCGCCAGGAGAAGATCAGGCTCAAGAGGAGCGCACAGGTTGAGCTACCGAGGACTAAGTTCAGCCTGGAGTTGTGGGTCTACCCGGAAGGGGGGCAGAGCAATCCCGCAGTCATTGCAGGTGAGTCAAGATAACAAGCAGCATCACTCACTCACTCCTTTTCTTATAAATATGTCATAACTTTGTTTCTACAGTTTCTTGTTCACTTTAATGGCCGGTTGTTTGGACAAATATAACAATGGCAACAAAAACAGGTCATCAGAGTAACAATTTCCGTTATCCAATGTTCTAGTTATTTGTGTCAAAATACATGGGATTTGGGAAAAACACCATGGAAGTTGCTAGATATCATCTCTTAAATCAGGGGTCTCAAACTCAATTTACTTGGGGGCCACTGGAGCTCGGGTCTGGGTGAGACTGGGCTGCATCAGGTTTTCCAAAAAAAAACAAAAAACAAAAAATGCATTTATTAAAAAAGAAAAAAAAAACCTTCACTTTGGTTCCAATTTTCTACAATAAAAGCTCTGATAAAACATTCCACTGTTCTCAAATATCTTACTTTTTATTTTTCTACACAAAATAAGATGAAAAATAAATAAACAAATCAAGAATAAAGAAAATCAATCAATCAGTAATAAATAAATAAATAAATAAATAAATAAATAAATAAATAAATAAATATAATAATAATAATAATAATAATAATAATAACTTAAGAAACCACATATAGTTGGTGGGTAGACAAATTATTTTTTCAGATTAAAATGAACAAAGCATTATTAGAGCCCTGTAGACATGACAAAACACGACTATAGTCACATTTATACTCTTTTTATTTACAACATATTGCGCAACTGCAGGGTCTTGAGACACATGCTAACTCGCAAACTAGAGAGCTAGCGACCTAAACGGTAGCCTTCAAGTTATTTCCTTTAAACTTAAATAGCCAAAAACTTACCACTTCCACACGGATAGGGAGGATAACTATTAACAGTTATTTAACCTTTAACATGAACATTAATCAAACGTAATAATTTTTTCTGGGTACATGATACCATACAGCATCCATATCAAACTTGCGCAGGCCGCACTAACATTAAACTTTCATATCAAGGCGGGGGCCTCAAACTAGTGTCCTGCGGGCCACATTTGGCCCGCGGGCCACGCGTTTGAGACCCCTGTCTTAAATGAAACTCTTATGAGCTATTTATGTTATGTCATTATATCTGCCTAAACAAGTGTACCTGTGGTTGTACATCTTGCAGATTGCAGATTACAATTGAATGCATCACATAATCAGTTCACAGTTCCACATGTCGAAAAGGAGTAGGAAGAAGCAAAGCTTACTAAATCCTACCCCTCCATCTGGTACTTTTACAATCAGTAACTGTTACATTTGTTCACTTCCTGCCTTTCTAATATAATTTAAGTTTGTATTTTTTTTAAATATATTATTTATTTATTTATTTATTTATTTATTTATTTATTTTATTTATTTAATTTTTAAATGTATCAGGCATTAAAGTGAAGCAATAAAGTTTTTTTTTATTTATGTTTGGTAGCATTGTGTGCTACAATGTACCAATGTGGACTTCCTGGATAAACAAAGTTTAAAGCAGCTACTTGATTAAGAGCCCTATTTTTATTGTGGGTATTATTTATTTTATTATATAATGAAATAGATATAATTTATTGATAATCCATGTCATTATTTGTATGTATTTCATAGTTATTATTCTTTCTATTATATCATGCATTAGTAAGTCTATTTTTCAAGGCTAATCTAGCCGTGATGGCCTACCGCCAATAAGTGGCCTAATGAAGTGTGTGGTGAGTGTATACATGCTTACTTTTAGAAGGCTGTTGTTTTAGTCTCCACTTTCAGCACATCTACAAAAAAAAAAAAAAGACTGACCTGCAGAAAACAAATATTTTGAGCTCTAACCAAAAGCAATGTTCCTGCGGTAGCGAATGACACACTGACCACAGGCATCCGATGAAAACATGTGAGAAAAACATGGTGCATAATGTGGTTTGCTCACATTTGGTGAAGTTATTGGAGAGTTATTAGAGAAGCAATGACGTTTTACGATCGTTGCAGGTGGCTTCAACATGATCATGTGTACCAAATTTTGAAGTTTGAGACTAGAGAAAAAATTACATTTACATTTTGCACTGTTTGATCTAAAATAGGTTCTAAGTACAGCTTCAAAGTGCAAAAATAAGAAATGGGAATGAGGCAAAAAGATTTTCAGGAAGGATTTTATCGCAGACAAGCATTAAAGTGAAATAATCTAAATCGAAGTTTAAGACCACTGGCTTTAAAAGCCCAAATTTTGGCAAACATGTGGATTCAATATCATTTTCTGTCAGGTATTAACACTGTAATGATCTATTGATGGCAAAGGCTAAAAAGCTTTCTCTCTTTGAACTTGGTCAGATTATTCATTCATTCATTTATTTTTTACCGCTTTTCCTCACGAGGGTCGCGGGGGGGTGCTGGAGCCTATCCCAGCTGTCTTAGTTAACTTGGCTTGCTAGCGGCTCGCAGCAATCGTAACTTTTTCAACTAATCAGTTCCTCACACCAGACAGCGTTTCAAGCCAAGCCAAGGGTGTCAGCAAAAAATACTCAAGATCTGTGGTGCAGAAAAGTGAAAAAAGTCCAAAACTTGCAAAGCAAACGCAGGAAGTCACATTGAAGTTTCTTCTCATGGATCGCGTTATATTTTATTGGCAAGACTTTTAGCTGTCACAACACATTAAAGGCTACATAATTAAAGGCAGTGAAGCGTTTTGTTGATAGAAAGAAGGTCAAGAAAGGTCCACTTCGTACTGACGCAGTTATTGTTTTCCAATCATGGTAATCGAGTTGCGATTTCAAATGTTACAATGCTACAATGCCAACAGTTACCAACAGTCAAGTTATTATGGCACCCTCTGCATGAAATTAATCCAAAGATGATCCAAAAATCAGCATTCAAATGCCTCCTTTGTATTGATAGAAAATAGTTTTATTACAAAATAATATCTATCACCAAAGACATAAACTACCAGGGAAATGATACCAACAAGAGAACAACACAGGAACCTGAGGTCAAATGCTTTTGAATTTTTGGAACTTGGAACCAATATTTTCATGTAAAATGAGCCCTGTGAAGAACCCATGCAAGAACTTGGTAATTTTAACTGTGATATTTATCACAGATTTATGTTTAGTAATTAATACCAAAGACCAGGTCAGATTTTCCCATTTGGATCGTGTTTAAGGCAAATTTTCACATAGGAAATAACGTAAATCCAGTTAGAGCTATCCCTCATTTATCACGGCTAGACCCCATTGTAATAAAAATTAATTTCCACAAATTAGGAGTCATTTATAATCGGAATATTTTCACTATTAGAGTGTAGAACAGTTCCAAATATGTTTTTTTAACATTATTAGATGTTATTATTATGGATGAGATGTTATTATCTAGACATGGGATCACCGCCCTAAAGTCACATTTACACTTTTATTACCCAATATAGTAAACAGAGTAAGAAAAAATATTTAAGACATAAATAATATATAATGTATACTCACACACACACTCCATTAGCCTACGGTTTGTTTCATTTGATGCATGCTAATCCAGCAATGATACGGTGCAGCCACAAAGGTTGAAGCGGGAAGTGGCGTGGGACGACTATATGAATATATGGGGAATATTCTAGAAAATACAGATATAGAGAATATTTATTGTTATACATGCAAAAAAATAATGCGAAATAATTATAAAAGAGGAATGAATGGATTATTGTTGATGTAGACTTCCTGTATATTCTTTCAATTTGCTGGTATTTGTACCTTGTTTGACCCCATGGCAGGTTATTTAGCAGTCCATTAAAAAATGCAGTGAGTAAACTTCATGTAATATGTAGGACGCTTTATTTGGGCACCCTGTTTAGTGGAATGATACAGGAAAATGCAGCGATATTAGATGAAAAACTGTTTAAAATAAAAACAATTGTAGTGGATAAAGCGAGAATCATGCAAAAACTGGGTGGGAGGGTGGGGTGGGGGTGTTCGTAAAATAAACATTTGACTGTGTGGCGTATTTCTGCAGTCCCGTGCTGTTGACACCACTGCTTTTTTACAAATGGATTGAACCAGTCCGAGTCACTCATCTCCGTGAGGATGTTTTTGCATTTTGTTTTCCTTCCTTTCACACGCGCCTGCAGACATCGTTGCGGCAAGAGAAGGGGTTCCCTGACCTCTTGTTGTCCCACAGTTTGACATCTGTACAGCAGATGTCTGTCTGTTGCAAGAGCACATGGAAAAATACCTCTGTTGTCTTCTCTGTCTCGGCTCTGTCTATTCTCACTTGTGCGTACATGACCGGAAAATACTGTTATCTCTGTTCTTCAGGAGTGTATGACAACTGCTCCCATTCTCTGAGTGAAAAGGGATGGTCAGTAGGTATTGGTACCACGGACTCTTTCGGCACCAAGGACGCACGGTTCTACTTCACGCTTCGCACGGATCGAGCCTTGAAATCCACCACCGTGTTTAGCCACCAGCAGTACAGAGCCAATGCCTGGACTCACCTGATTGCCACTTACAACAGTCACAACATGACCCTGTACGTTGATGGAGCTAAGGTGAGTGCTTTTGCTACGTATTTGCCTTTGACAGCACTCTTAAAGGGGTAGTGGAGATTTTGTGACATGCAGTTTTATGACATCCGCATTAGCGTGCCTTCAGAGGACTAATACGTCTGCATCACAAACCCCATCCATCCATCTAATTTCGAATCTTACGAAGGGCTGCAAAGGTTTGCTGGTGCCTACCCTAGCGGACCCTAGCCAGCCAATCGCAGGCATTACAAAACCGTGATGTCAGACCTCATAATCGCTCTGTGATATTTTCCCTACCTTTTGTATTGAGTGCGTTTCACAGTGTTTACATGTGTGGATGACGACTGCTGCAACGCCAGGGAGTTAAAGTCAAAGCGAGGAAATTTTTAAAAAAAATTCTAAATAGTGGTGGAGACTTGTAATAATCTGTAAAACAAGTCTAGCTTCTTGCCGAAAGTGGGGGCCGAAGTGTGTTTGTGTGTGTGGTGCACACTTCAACAAGAAGGATTATGGTCCTACAAGTTCAAAATAGAGGAGGCGGGACAGACAGAATGACAGACATAAATAGATAGATAATTCATCTTCAATAGAACCTCACAATTTATAGTTTTTAAATGAAACTTCATGGAAACAAAGGAAAACAATCCAAAGCTACATCTCTGGATGAAAAAGTGATCGCCCCCCTCAACCTAATAACTGGTTGGGCCACCCAACTACAGTCACGCGTTTGCAAAAACTTGCAATATTTTACAGAGCTGTGGAGGAATTTTGGCACATTCTTTGCAGAATTGTTGTCATTCAGCCACATTGGAGGCTTTTCCAGCATGAAGCCTTTTTTAAGGTCATATCACAGCATCTCAATAGGATTCACGTCAGGACTTGGACTAGGCCGCTCCAAAGTCTTCATTTGGTTTGGTGGACTTGCTGGTGTGTTTCGGATCTTTGGAAGTTGCATTCTGCTTGTGGTCACCAACAACCGGACATTCTTCTTCATGCTTTCATTTATCACAGCAAGTCTTCCAGGTTCTGAAGCAGCAAAACAGCCCCAGACCACTACACTACCACCACCATATTTTACTCTCGGTATGATGTTCTTTTACTGTTTTACTTTTTTGGCATTACTTTTACACCAGATGTAATGGGACACACACCTCCCAAAATGTGCAACTTTTGTCTCACCAGACCACAGACTATTTTCCCAAAGATCTTGGGGATCATCAAGATGTTTTCTGGAAAACCTAAGACAAGCCTTAATGTTCTTTTGTTAAGCAATGGTTTTGGTCTTGGAACTTTAGGAATTTTAGATCAGATTCAGGCTTCAGATTCAGACTTTGTATAATCAAGTGGCATCTTATCCAAGTCTGCACCTTTGCCTAATGAAGTACCGTCTTTGCAATTATTTTTCTTTCAGGTGGGAGAAAGCAGTGTCCAGCAGGGGGATCTGTATAGCACCTTTATGAAGACCTGTAGAAGCTTCTTCCTGGGCAGTAACCAGTCAGAGCAGGGACAGAGCTTTCGAGGTCTACTTGGAGGTGTGGTGTTGTGGGACTATGCTGTGTCTCATGAGGACCTGCTGATGCGACCACTCCAACAAACAAGTCCTCTTCTGGCTTTATGGGCTGACTTTGCAAATGTAAGTCTCTGGTCTCTGAAGATCTCAGCTCTCATTGTCCTTTACTAACAAATCTATTGGAGTTTACCGGAACAATAAGTAAATATGTTCCTGTTTTGCAGGTAGAAAAGATGTGGACTCCATACAAAGTTGGCTTTCACCCAGCTATCATTGCCACTCCTGTCCCTGATCCGGAACTTGTCTCCTCCTTCTCGCCACCACCCTGTGGTCTCACGCCTTGTGATAACACCGACATCATTTCTGGCTACAATAATTATTGGCACCTCCGCTCTCACAAACGTATCCGCTACAGGATCGTCAACCTTTGCAATGATGATGGTGGTGACCCAACCGTGTCACAAGACCAGATTCACCTCCAGCACCGGGCCCTGATGGACGCTTTTAATCCTTACAATATCACCCTTGACTTGAGTGTGTACCCAGTCAGAAACTCTAGTCTTCGCCAGAGGTTTGTTCTAAGTAACTGTCGAATTGGGAAAATTGGGAACCGGCAGTGTGATCCGGAGTGTGACCACCCAAATACGGGGCACGATGGGGGCGACTGCCTGAGGTTGGGGCATTGCTCCAGCTGGAAGAGGCAGGATGGAGTTTGTAACACGGAATGTAACAGTATACATTATGACTACGACGACGGAGACTGCTGCGACCCGGAGGTGACGGATGTCCTCAAGACCTGCTTTGATCCGGAGTCCGCTTACAGGTGGGGACTGGCAAGTGGCCCTGCACAGTTTACACTTCACCCCCTTTAACGATCAATTTACTCATCGGTATACCATTGAAATGCACAACTGCGTACCACAGCGGGGACGATAAGAATCACCAGTTTTTTGTTTGGTCTGTTTGATTCAAATTCATCAAAAGTCATTTTGTTACCCCCGCCCCCCTTGCTCCCTGCCCCCATGATTCACTCACACAGGGCCTACATGAGTGTGAAAGAACTGAAGGAGGAGCTTCATTTGAGTGGCGCAGACATTCTGAACGTTTTCTTTGCCAGCAACTCTGTACGAGAAGAGCTAGCAGGAGCTGCAACCTGGCCATGGGCAAAGGAAGCTCTTACGCACCAAGGTAATTCAGTGACCTCCAAACAAGGAAGTACAATATGTTTTTGTCATAATCTTGCTTTTTTTGGTGTTAATGCTCTGATGTTAGCAAAGTCTTACAAACCAGCGGTTTCATTCATATGAGAATTGCGATATGGTGAAATGTGCTTTTCATTTTCTCCTCTTGTGCTGTACGCTTGCTCGCATTCACATTGGATGGAAAACAAAATGGCAGATATTTTCCTGGCATTTTGTCATTATCCTCTCACGATCATGACACAATTATCCACTGGGAAAATCAAAGCAACCCAACAACAAAACACAGAAACATTGGGTGGGATCACCCAATGTACGGTGTATCGGGAAAGTAAGAATGTAAGAAACAGACGACAAACATACAGTATGACTGTAAGGATGGGAGGTAAATGTCATCAAAAATGAGTTGAGTTGACACGGTGGTCTAGTGGTTAGCACGCAGGCCTCACAGCTAGGAGACCCGAGTTCAATTCCACCCTCAGGCATCTCTGTGTGGATTTTGCATGTTCTCCCCGTGCATGTGTGGGTTTTCTCCGGGTACTCCGGTTTCCTCCCACATTCCAAAAACATGCTAGGTTAATTGGCCACTCCAAATTGTCCATAGGTATGAATGTGAGTGTGAATGGTTGTTTGTCTATATGTGCCCTGTGATTGGCTGGCCACCAGTCCAGGGTGTACCCCGCCTCTCAACTGAAGACAGCTGGAATAGGCTCCAGCTCCCCCGCGAACCTCGTGAGGATAAGCGGTAGAAAATGAATGAATACCATTCATTAATTTAATGGTCTAATGGTTTAACTGATATTAAAAACATTTTTAACAGATTTAGTTTTTTTCCTCAGGTGGAATGGTACTTAACCCATCCTACTTTGGCACAAGCGGTCACCACAACACGATGATCCATGAAATGGGCCATATATTTGGACTGTACCATGTCTTCAAGGGAGTGAGTGAACGAGACTCCTGCGATGACCCTTGTCAGGTAAAAGTGGGCTGACAAATGGAGTCACTTCATTATCATCAAATAGCTTGCCCTTAGAAAATAGAACCATGTCTCATGATTTAGGTGTGAGTGGTTAACATGTTGGCCACACTGTCAGGAGATCAGGAAGACCTGGGTTCGATTCTTCGCTTCGCTAGTGAGATTTGCATGTTCTCCCTGTGTGTGTGTGGGTCCTTGGTCTATATGTGCCCTGTGATTGGCTGGCAACCAGTCCAGGGTGTACTCCACCTCTCGTCCGAAGTCAGCTGGGATAGGCTCCAGCATACTCCCGCCACCGGTAGCGGAATAGAAAAGTGACCTTCCATGTGTCAAGAACCAGATGTCACATTCATACCTATGGACAATTTGGAGTGGCCAATTAACCTAGCATGTTTTTGGAATGTGGGAGGAAGTACCCGGAGAAAACCCATGCACGCATGGGGAGAACATGCAAACTCCACACAGAGATGCCCGAGGGTGGAATCAAACACAGGTCTCTTAGCTGTGTGGCCTGCGTGCCAACCACTCGCCTTTTAATGTTAATGTCTCGCCATTTAAATGTACCTGACTTGCTAAATTGACCACTTTTTCCATATTTATTTTTACTATTACTTACAAAATGAGCAGATACGACTTATTTCGCCAACTGTAGGAGACCACCCCATCCATGGAAACAGGAGATCTGTGTGCAGACACGGCACCAACACCCAAGTCCAAAACCTGCCATGACCCCGGGCCTGTTAATGACACATGCGGCAACACCATGTACCAGGACACCCCTTTTAACAACTACATGAGTTACACAGGTAGCGTATTTATGAAAAAAAAAGTAATACTGGAGTATCTGGAAGATACTCCCAGAGATATCCCATACCAACTATAGGATGAAGCAAATGATCTGGAATTGGAACCTAATCTATAAAGATGACCTCTTCAATGATTCTTTACATTTCCTTCGTAGACGACAACTGCACCAATCGTTTCACTCCCAACCAAGTTGCCAGGATGCACTGTTATGTTGACTTGGTCTATCAGAACTGGCTGACAGAACATCTACCTGGTTCCATTCCTATGGCACCAATAGTGACCGACCAGAGTCCAGATTCTGTTTCAATTTATTGGCTGGCACCATTAAGAGGACCACTATATCAAAGGTATGCTTCATTTTGCAGTGTATTATAAATGTCCGAACATACAATTTAGAGTCATTGAAACTGGACAAAAAATCTGATAAATTAATTACAGTAGAGCAGATTTTGTAAATGCACATAATTATATACATTACATACATAATTATGACCATGTTCGTCATACTCGACTTAGCTTGGTGCCCCTGGAGGTGGGTGGGTGAGGCTGAGTCAAATACAATTTTCCACAAAAAAAAGGTTTCAAGTACAGTGGAGCCTCGGTTAGTGTACGCCCTGGTTATCAAGTTTTTCAGTTACATTGAAAATATATGCCAAAATTTTGCCTCGGTTTGCCTGCATTTTTTGATTAGCATTCACTATGATGTGAGTTTTGTAGTGTCATGACAGTTTTCAAATTGGCAATACCACCATCCTTCTCAATTGCTTGGGCTCATTTCATGAAATCGATCTGACTTTCTCACCACAACTTGTACTTTCTGCGAAATACAAAAGCTTGTATCTCTTCCAAAAAACTATTTTTTTTTCTCATCTATGTTGTCAGTGCTCCTAAAATGTATCGACCCATTGGCATTGTGTAAGCATCCATCCATCCATTTTCTATGCTGCTTATCCTCATTAAGGTCAAGAGGGCAAGAGGCGGGGTACACCGGACTGGTGGCCATCCAAACACAGGGCACATATAGACAAACAACCATTCACACTCACATTCATACCTATGGACAATTTGGAGTGGCCAATGAAGCTAACATGCATTCAAATGTTTGGATGTTTTGTCACAATGCTCCAGAACTATTTAAATATTCCTCGAATCACAACTCAGTCCTTCAATGATAGTTTTTATTGTAGTTGAAATTTTGGAATATGCCATTGCCTTTAGGACTGCAGCATGGATTTGTGTCTATCTGATGGGATTATTATTATTATTACTTTAGTACAGATTGTTCTTGTTGCTCAAGTTTTGCTCTGCCATCCATGTGAGGTCATTGTCCAGTCCTTGACATAGAAGTCAAAGGACAATGCTCTTACCATTTGTAATTTATGCCATTTTGCAATGAGTAACTTTACCACAATACCAATGCATCACAGCACAGTGACAGGAATACCGTCGTAAGCTGTATGCACATTATTATACTAACATGAGCCCACTGAGGTAATATGTTACTGTTGTCCTATAACACGGATATGCACTCACACTAAACGAATAGGTAGATAAGTAAATAAAGACAATTCTTGCTTTGACTGTCATTGACTGAGTATACACTTTTTCCCTGCGAAAGGTTTGGATGGAGGAGACTGTAGAACGAAGCACATTAGGCTGCACTTGGTGACCTGCCTCCACCAATGTGAGTCGATAGTTGATAACATTGGTCTTTCATTTTGACCCGATTTTCATTCAGGACAGCATGGTGTCCTTGTGATCCTTGGCCTCTTCCCCCTATTCCACCATGCATATTTACTCCTTCTCCTCTTCTTCTTCTTCTTCTTCTTGCTCATTCTCTTCCTCGAGCACACAATTGCCCTTGTTCATTTTCTCATCTGGGTGCCTCCATGTTAAGACATTGTACCGGTGCTTTTCAAGCTCCATACAGTATATATGTTTGGCAGCATTCAAATTAAAAATCAAATTAACTTTATTTGTATAGCACTTTTCCTGCAAAGACATGCAACACAAAGTGCTTTACAGAATTAAAAACAATTACCACAATTAAAAGGAAAAACTATTGCAAAGAAAGCCCCTCCATCCCACCCTCCAGACTAGACACACACACCCACACACACACAATCACACACAGTAGGGAGACATGGCATGGCACTGAGGATCAAGGAAACGCCACCTTTGGGGCCGTCCACATTGGGAGGAGCCGCAGGCCGTGCCATCGGGGGACCAGCACCCAGGCCCCCCTACTCCGACAGACGGGCAGACCCCCACATTAAAAGGGAGGAACCCCCAGCCGGCCGGGTCGAAGGGACCCAAGGATGGCACCCCCTCAGCATACCCGACACAGCCCCCAGTGTGGAGGATTCACAATTATGTTTGTCTATATGTGCCCTGCGGCCAGTCCCATCCTAATGAGGATAAGCGGTATAGAAAATGGATGTATGGATGGATATAGCTCTCACAAAAATATATAAAAAATATGACTTTCATGACTTTCCTGACTCCTGACATGGAATAACATTCCCACCAGCCTCCTGGAAACATTGGCATCAAGCATGACCAAAACAATTTTTCAGGTGATTGACAAGAATGGCACATAAAATATAAATTAATGCGATTTTTCAAATTAAAATTTTGATCAAGAATGTATATATTATATATATGATGGTTATATAGTGAGTTTGAGACCCCTGGTGTACATGCACTGTATGTGGTTCCATTATTATACTAACAGGTTGAGCAGAAAAAAGAGCTAATGAACAATAAATAGCAAGCATTTCTGATGTTGTGGAAGTTTGAGACAATGGTATGTTTTTCTTTTCCGCTAGCTCCCACTCCCATGTGTCTGGGGTCAGCTGTAAGGAATGCGAGAAGGACGGTGTTTTTCACCAATACGCCTACGAGGCCACCTCGACCCGCGTCTGTGACACGTCTGGCTACTGGGCACCCGATGAAGCCATTGGTCAGTCAAACCTGATGAGTCCTTTTGTTTGTTCTGATAAGTGTTGTTGTGTTTCATAAAAGTAGCCTTTAGCATATACGTACATGTGCTGACCACGCCCTGAGGAATAAACAGGATGCAACGCAACTGATGGAAAAAAGTTACATTTCATTCATGTAATCATTAAACAGTCTTTTCCCTGAGCTTTGGTAGCTCTTTGGTCTTGCCCATTTTAAAAAATAATATGGACTATTATTAGTCGAATCAGTAATCTTACACTGATGAGACATGACTTTATATTACATTAGCTTCACGGAGTGGGTGTGCCCGGAAGAGGGCTGTGGGTGGAATAAATTAAAACAGAATACAGCCGGAATAGGTGTCAATTCTGGAAGATCAAGACAGGTTTCTGTGTGTAGCTGCGCTATAGCAGTCAACAAATCAATACAAAGGGCCAAAAATAAGCATAGTGGGTCCTCTTTAACCATCTGAATTCTGTGTGGTGTTTTCCAACTTTAGGCCAACCTGATGTGGAGCAGTTATGTGAACCGAGTCTCCAAGCGTGGAGTCCTGAACTTAGTCTTTATGACACCAATGTGACGTCACCGTGTCCTGAACCAGAGGGCTGCACCCTCACACTGAAGTTCCTCCATCCTCTGGTCCCACACACTCTAACCCTCTGGGTCACATACATCTCAATAAGTAAGTATTATAATACTACATATTATAGTACTACAGCAAAGTACAGCAACAAAAATATCTTATTAAGTCCTATCTCTCTTTGGCTTGCTTTTTTCGTGGTGTAAAGGTACCGAATTGTCATGCAGTATGAATTCACAGGCAATTTCCATCTACTTTAATAATAAGTGAGCGCTATCAGACACTCAAGTTATCACAAGCGCTTGATTGCAGTAGTTGCTGCTAAGGGTGGCCCAACCACTTATTTTCATTTCAGTTTTCATTCATTATTTATACAGTTAAACTTTTTATTATTTACGTGACATTTGGTCTTGTTTTCTTTTAAATGCAATTTATGTGGCAAAGTGGTGGTGTTGTAGGGTGATATGCAGGGTTTCATTACATTTGATGCCGCACTATTCTTTGACCTCCTTTCAGGTAATCCAGCCATAGCTGACATTGAGCTGATTACAGACACGGGTAAAAGCATAAACCTTGGACCCCAGCACGTCTTCTGCGACATGCCCTTCACCCTGCGCCTCGACTCCAACTCCAACGCTGCCATTGGTGCCATCAAGCTCTACACCTTTGACGAGAGGATGGAGATTGATGCCGCAATGTTGTCTTCTGGCCCTGGCAGTCCTTTGTGCTCAGGCTGCCGACCTTTGCTGTATCGGATTCATAGACAGCCACCTTTCATCAGCAAATCACAATCGCCTCAGACCCAGCAGACATTCACGGACAGGTGACGATTACGTGATTATTATTCTTGCATGATATCATATCTCTATGATGACCACAACTTTAAGGTCAATATACCGTTCAAAACTAAGTTATCTATGTGTTTGTGTTTTCCAGTAGTGGCTGATCTATTCAGTGACTATTACAATTACGTTACATTACCGATCTATTTAATTACTATTTCAAACATTACAACACTGTTGTTGTTGTTATTGTGCAGATCTGAGAATACAGTCATTCCGACTGTATCACATAAAGCAATGATAGTTTGTCATGAGGAAAACTATTCGAAATGCATACATGTAAATTCTGGTGTCTTAGCCATGCTCACTAAATTTAAAGGTATAATGTATCGGTGTACCAGCCACATGCGTCCACGCCATAAAAAGACATTGTGACATGTACAACTCCACGCCTATCATAAGCTATGAAAATACTGAAAAGAAGCTTGTCAACCCATCGGGAAAGGAATGAAGTAATAACTAAATATAGCACTCACAACATTGAATTCATCACACAGCAGCCTAACACTCAAAGGCTACCAAGAAAATATACAATACCAATACAAGTTTAAGATAACAAACAGCAGATATTTTAACATCTACTAATAATTCATCTGTCCAAAAGGACAGACACTCCCCAGTGGCCCCGGAGATTGGGCAATATTGGGTAGATTGAGGGGATTGTTTACAATATTTTCTACAGTTAACGAAGTAAGTCTGTAACCACAAATCTAAGCATGAGTACATTTTCTTCTCACCAGAACAGTAAAGAGGGGAGAAAAATATGAGTACATGATCCAGGTTGAGACAGAAGGTCATCTCAGCGATCTCTCACCGTCTCTCTATTACACCCACGGTCAGCCCTACTGCGGGGATGGCGTCATTCATGGGTACGTATGTGCATTTAACAGATGACAAGCATGTAAATGTTGAGTACACGAAGATAAAGCTGATGACGATTGTCTGGTCTCTGTAGGGCAGAGGAGTGTGACGATGGTAATCTGCTGGATGCAGACGGCTGTTCTAAAAAGTGCCTCAAAGAAAAGGGCTTCAGCTGCCTTGGTGAGTGTCAAGAAGTGTTTATGGGCTGCCTGTTTCAATATCTCCAAAAACGGTTCATTTTTAGGACTCAGAAAATCTATTATTTACTTGACAAGAACTGCATCCTCTACTTCCACCGGAAATTGCATTTTGCGGAAATAAGTAAATCTTACGACGAGGGTTTGGGGGTGCTGGAGCCTACCCCAGCTGTCTTCGGGCCAGAGGCGGGGTACACCCTGGACTGGTCGCCAGCCAATCACAGGGCACATATAGACAAACAACCATTCACACTCACATTCATACCTATGGACAATTTGGAGTGGCCAATTAACCTAGCATGTTTTTGGAATGTGGGGGGGAAACCGGAGTACCTGGAGAAAACCCACGCATGCACGGGGAGAACATGCAAACTTCACACAGAGATGGCCGAGGGTGGGATTGAACCCTGGTCTCCTAGCTGTGATGTCTGCGTGCTAACCACTTGACCGCCGTGCAGCCCTAATCAATGAACAGTGATGTACAAGGCTTTGATCATCTCTGATCTCTTATTGGTCTTATTGGTTTTATCCACAAAGTGGAATACTGGACAGTGCAGGTGAAGTTCCCAAAATTCCCATTGCGGGTATGAATTATTAATAATGCTGACATACTTAAGAATAAATTAATGATGAGTACAAGGAAAGTAGTTTCCAAAGCAATACAAAATCAGGATGAACACAGGGTGGTATAGCTTAACTCCAAAACTATTTCAATATAAAGAATCCGTATTCATCATACTTATCTTATCCAACTCAAAGGAGAATTGCACTTTTTGGAATTTTCCCATTATTCCCAATCCTTATGTGAAACATGAACACATTTATTTCCCTTTTCTGTGCCAGAATGCCAGAAAACAAGTTAATATGAGCTAGCTAACAATACATATCACTTGGACACACCTATTTCACCAATATAAGCCCCCTGAATATAATCACAATATTTCCATTTAATCAAAATATGCATTATTTTGCATTAATATCTTTTTTTCTGTAGTTATATCATTGGCCAGCAATCTCCGCTGCATACTTGGGATTACCGAAATAGCAAATATTTTCTTTATAGTAGTCGGCGTAAATAGTTAAGAGCTGCAACAATGCCAAGTAAATCACAGTAAAAGTATCACAGTGTATTCCTAATACAGGCATGCAAATTACCCTGACTCCTTTTAAAAATGCTAATTATTAAAAAAAATGGTGGACCCAAAAATACGCCCTTGGATATTTGTGTCTGTTGACAACAAAGAAAGTCCGATATGGTACTGTTGACGTGGCGAACATCAGTTGTGGCCAACAAAAACACAGTCAAGATTTATTCAGATTTGCTTGACTGACAAAAAGATTTGGATGAAATGTTCTGCCAGATTTGAAAATCTGGATTTGTATTCTTTCATAAATCGTCTTATCCTATTCTCTTTTTCCAACAGGTGAGCCTAGCCAGTGTTATGTGTTTGAAGGGGACGGTGTGTGCGAAGAGTTTGAACGGGTCTCCAGTGTGCAGGATTGTGGATATTTCACACCTTTGGGGTACACAGACCAGTGGGCATCGAGTGCTACAGCTTCTCATCAAGACCCTGATCACTGTCCCGCCCATGCGGCCACCGGCGAACCATCATTTAAAAAGGTATGTATAGGGATAAACCACAAGGAAAATATAATATTATATTATAATAATATAATATCATAACAGTTGTTTTTGTACACCAGTGATTCCCAAAGTGTGGACCGTGGTGGCACTGCAGGTGGGCCATGAGAGGCCATTAAAAATATAATTAATTTTTGCAAATATTATTATTTTTATTGTAAAATATTTATTGCATGATTTAAATAAATACTTATAGGCCTAAGTAATAACCTTCTGAGTGTTATTGACCTGCCAACATTTTAGGAATCTTATACAGTTTATGATTGGAACGTAGCTCTCTGGTCATCATGCTAGTCTTGAATGCAGTTATGAAAAGTTTGAGAAATAATTAGATTAAAAGTTTGGGCTTCCTTTATCTCCCTTATTTTTATAAAAATAAAAATAAAAATAAAAATAAAAATAAAAATAAAAATAAAAATAAAAATAAAAATAAAAATAAAAATAAAAATAAAAATAAAAATAAAAATGCTCTGAGAATGCAACCTTTTGTCTATGTCCTGTTTATAGGACAAAGGTGGACCGTGGACGTTTTTTAGATTTTCAAGTGGGCCCTGAGTTGGTAAAGTTTTAGAACCCCTGTTGTAGACAATGAATGCCCTGGCCAAATTACACACTCACATATGTTCTAATAAAGCTCTGTAGGTACCAGTACATGGATGTGAGTGACAACCTTCCCACTGATGCATGGTTCCCTTGCACAGCTAATTCAGACATAAGTAATGACCTGGAACATCCATTCTGGTTGAAGGTAAGTGTGTGCATATGTACATGTGTGTAAACATGTTGACATGACTAAATACTGACTATTAATTAACAATCAATGTCCGTTTCATGAATAAATACAGAATGCACTGCTGATCAAAATTTGAAAACCAGTTGAAAAACTACAAGAAATTAATTTCACATTGTTGGAGCTTAAGAAGAAATTGGAGTAAGGCAACGTTTTCAATAAGCAATTTATTGTAAAGAAGAATTGAGCTGAAATCAGTCTTTAAAATGGACACTTTTGTGATGTGAGGAGGGGACAAGGCCTTTGATGACGTTTTGATGACAGCTGATGGACAGCCTATTTTCACTTTCACAAAGGACAGAAACTACACAAGTATCGTATTATTACAGTTGCACATCACTTACAGACGCAGAAGCATATTAGAAAGTATTCCAGAACTGGTATGCTCTGTATTAGGGGTGGAGCTGAACCCAAATACAGTATTCGGAAAGGCACTAATAATAATTTTTTTATGAACAAATATATTATAAATATTACTATTGGGGAAAATATCTTATTAGAAAGCTGCGAGCGAGAGGCGGGGTACACCCTGGACTGGTGGCCAGCCAATCCCAGGGCACATATAGACAAACAACCATTCACACTCACATTCATACCTATGGACAATTTGGAGTGGCCAATTAACCCAGCATGTTTTTGGAATGTGGGAGAAAACCAGAGTACCCGGAGAAAACCCACTCATGCTCTGGGAGAACATACAAACAGATGATGAAAAATATTGTGACATACTAATAATACTAATAAGCAGATACAGCATTATTACCATTTGTAACGTTTCCACTTATATTTTAGGTGGGATTTGTCCATTCTGGAGTGGCTGCCTCTGTTATCGTTTATCTGGCTTTAGACGGATCATGGAGTGGGGAGCACTGTCACAGGACAGCTACCATTGTGCTTTTGGATACCACTGGAAAGAATCACTCATTAGGTACTTTGGCTGCTGTTAACGTCTATGTACTCATTTGTATTTTGGAATTGATCTGCTTATTGTTGAATTACAAATAAGTCGACAACAGCAGCAGCAAGAAAAGCTGTTTAACAGCAAAGATCCACATTATGTTTACTCCCTCCATCTCTCAGGCACACATAACCTCTCATGCCATCGGAACCCCTTGATGGTTAACGTGACCCATGACCTCTCCCAGCCCTTCTTCCTGACAGCGTCTGTTATCCTCCTCTTCTCCTCCCCTTCTGTGGCAATCAGGGGCGTGGCCTTGAGGACCTCCTGCCACTTCAGCACCTTCGCCAAGACCGGGTGCGCATCAGAGGGTGGGCTCTCCCACAGCTACCTACTTACAATACATTATACAATATGAATATCATTGACTAACTATTTTCCTTAGCATAGATTCTTACTGGTGGTTGTTTTTTTCTGTCTTGTGCCCCTAATTGTGCCCTGTGTCCTTTCGATAGCTGCTTGAGGCAGACATGTCAGATGGACAGCTGCCACCCCCCCCAAATTGATCATGCCTTTGTCAGGTAGGTTCCTATTAAAGATGAATAACATGCAAACAAATAAGATCTCAACATATTGTCGCAGGTGTGCAGGAGGAGGAGAGTCGTCTCTCTGCTCCGTTCAGTGTCATCGTGGTTTCAGCATCACCATCATCAACGGGAAGCAAATCCCACTCCACCAGGTACAATGACTAATGTGACTGTTTTCTTTCTTTTACAGTGTTCTATTTTCTTACTGGCTTTTATATTCAATGTAGGAAATATCGATAATAATGACATAAGTCCATCAGACATTTCCGAGTATTATGTACGTCCATGAAAAGGTAAACTACTTATTTTAGTGTAAATGGCTGCTCTTTACGTGGATATGCAGGAAAATAGCAGACGTGCGACAAAGTCGGTCTGCGACTCTCAGGTCAAGACGAGCAAGTCTACGTCAAGTTGTCAAGGAAACAAATCTAGGAAATTTGACAAATAAAATTCATCCATTTGAATTGGTTATATATATATTTTTATAAAAATAAATAAACAAATTAGACTTTGCCATAGAAAAGGAGTGCTGACGTAGCATTCAGGAATTATGTATTCTACATATTCGTTGTTTTTCTTTGATTGGGCATTAATAGATGCATTCAATGGGGGTAGACTCTGAGTGAAAACATTTCTTGCTGGAAATGACATAATAACCATCGCGTTAGTTGACTACTTTGACTGGGGACCCATTTTACTCAACACATTCACTGAAAATCCAGAGTATTTTCATCTCATCAGAGATGGAATATTTTCATAGAGTGGTGGCTGCACGCTGCAAGTGGTTAGTATGCAGGCCTTGTAGGTCACAGTCAGGAGATTGGGAAGTCCTGGGTTTGATTCTTCACTTGGGATTTTCTCTGAGTACTACGGTTTCCTCCCTCATTTCAAAAACATGCTAGGTTAATTGGCCACAGGTATGAATGTGGGTGGGAATGGTTGTTTGTCTATATGTGCCCTGTGATTGGCTGGCCACCAGTCCAGGGTGTACCCCTGCCTCTCGCCCCAAGACAGCTGGGATAGACTCCAGCATAGCCCCACCCTAGTGAGGATACGTGGTATAGAAGATGGATGGATGATATAGACAATGTGAGAACTTATTAGATGGAAAAAAGTCCTTAATTGGTGAAGATTTTTGAAGGTGTCGAGCCAGCGTTTACATTTGTCACATGTTCCCTGACATGTTATATCAATAACTACTTTTATTGTGTGGAGAGCAATACCATTATTCTATTCCTCTCTCTTCTTCCAGAGACAGACGGAGATGGAGTGTTTTCATGGTTTATGGGATCGTGTAGTCAGCTGTCAGCCTGTAGACTGCGGTCTGCCTGATCAGTCTCATGTCTACCATGCCATATTCAGCTGTCCCTGGGGGACCACCTTTGGCAAACAGTGCTCCTTCACTTGTGGGACGCCAGCCGTACTTCAAGGTAAACCCCCAACGGGTCTCCTTTTGTCTGGTGTTTTGTTAGAATGCAGAATACAGTCTAATCATCAACTGTATCATCAATTTTAAAATTAAATATGATGATCTGGATTTAGAAAAGCGCTAGTACAGTAATGCCTAATACAGTAAATCCCTTCTCAAATAAAACATTGCTTCCGCCGCCTTGTGGCTTGTTGCAGTACTTTCAGAGCCTGCAAGCCACCCCCATGTAACACACAAGCAGCAACCAAAATGAAGTACCACATCCATCAAACATTTATCTAATAATTACAATTACACAGCCAGCAGTTGAAACATATGACAATTACAATGTCAGAAGCCAGTATTATCTACACAAAGACACACTCGTCCACATCTTTATCAACAAGGTTGTTGGAGAAAGTCAGTGTTGTGCAAGTCTCAAGTAAGTCTTAAGTCATGTCTCAAGTAAAAACGTGCTTGTCGGAGTCAAGTCTCAAGTAAAAGCGTGCATGTCCAAGTCAAGGTAAGACAGTTCGAGTCAAGTCTCAAGTAAAAGCGTGCATGTCCAAGTCAAGATAAGTTCGAGTCAAGTCTCAAGTAAAAACGTGCATGTCCAAGTTAAGTCTCAAGTCAAGATAAGACCGTTCGAGCTAAGTCTCAAGTAAAAACGTGAATGTCCAAGTCAAGGTAAGACAGTTCGAGTCAAGTCTCAAGTAAAAGCGTGCATGTCCAAGTCAAGATAAGTTCGAGTCAAGTCTCAAGTAAAAACGTGCATGTCCAAGTTAAGTCTCAAGTCAAGGTAAGAAAGTTCGAGCTGAGTCTCAAGTAAAAACGTGAATGTCCAAGTCAAGGTAAGACAGTTCGAGTGAAGTCTCAAGTAAAAGCGTGCATGTCCAAGTCAAGATAAGTTCGAGTCAAGTCTCAAGTAAAAACGTGAATGTCCAAGTCAAGTCCCAAGTCGAGATAAGACAGTTCGAGTCAAGTCTCACGTAAAAACGTGAATGTCCAAGTCAAGTCCCAAGTCGAGATAAGACAGTTCGAGTCAAGTCTCACGTAAAAACGTGCATGTCCAAGTTAGGTCTCAAGTCAAGATAAGACAGTTCGAGTCAAGTCTCAAGTAAAAACGTGAATGTCCAAGTCAAGTCTCAAGTCGAGATAAGACAGTTCGAGTCAAGTCTCAAGTAAAAGCGTGCATGTCCAAGTCAAGTCTCAAGTCAAGATAAGACAGTTCGAGTCAAGTCTCAAGTTGTAGGTTTAAAATAGCCTGGTCCTTACTGGTCCCAATCAGTTGCAGGGTACTATTTTGTGGAAACAGTTACAGTGAAGAAAATAAGTATTTGAACACCCTGCTATTTTGCTATTTCTCCCACTTAGAAATCATGGAGGGGTCTGAAATTTTCATCGTAGGTGCATGTCCACTGTGAGAGAGATAAACTAAAAAGAAAAATCCAGAAATCACAATGCATGATTTTTTAACAATTTATTTGTGTGATACAGCTGCTAATAAGTATTTGAACACCTGAGAAAATGAATGTTAATATTTGGTACAGTAGCCTTTGTTTGCTATTACAGAGGTCAAACGTTTCCTGTAGTTTTTCACCAGGTTTGCACACACTGCAGGAGGGATCTTGGCCCACTCCTCCACACAGATCTTCTCTAGATCAGTCAGGTTTCTGGGCTGTCGCTGAGAAACACGGAGTTTGAGCTCCCTCCAAAGATTTTCGATTGGGTTCAGGTCTGGAGACTGGCTGGGCCATGCTAGAACCTTGATATGCTTCTTACGGAGCCACTCCTTGGTTTTCCTGGCTGTGTGCTTCGGGTCGTTGTCGTGTTGGAAGACCCAGCCACGACCCATCTTCAATGCTCTGACAGAGGGAAGGAGGTTGTTCCCCAAAATCTCACAATACACGGCCCCAGTCATCCTCTCTTTAATGCAGTGCACTCGTCCTGTCCCATGTGCAGAAAAACACCCCCAAAGCATGATGCTACCACCCCCATGCTTCACAGTAGGGATGGTGTTCTTCGGATTGTACTCTTCATTCTTCTTCCTCCAAACACGCTTATTGGAATTATGACCAAAAAGTTCTATTTTGGTCTCATCTGACCATAAAACTTTCTCCCATGACTCCTCTGTATCATCCAAATGGTCATATGCAAACTTAAGACGGGCCTTGACATGTGCTGGTTTAAGCAGGGGAACCTTTCGTGCCATGCATGATTTCACATCATGACGTCTTAGTGTATTACCTACAGTAACCTTGGAAACGGTGGTCCCAGCTCTTTTCAGGTCATTGACCAAGTCCTGTCGTGTAGTTCTGGGCTGATTCCTCACCTTTCTTAGAATCATTGAGACCCCACGAGGTGATATCTTGCATGGGGCTCCACTCCGATTGAGATTGACCGTCATGTTTAGCTTCTTCCATTTTCTAATGATAGCTCCAACAGTGGACCTTTTTTCACCAAGCTGCTTGGTAATTGCTCCGTAGCCCTTTCCAGCCTTGTGGAGGTGTACAATTTTGTCTCTGGTGTCTTTGGACAGCTCTTTGGTCTTCGCCATGTTACAAGTTAAAGTCTTACTGATTGTATGGGGTGGACAGGTGTCTTTATGCAGCTAACGACCTCAAACAGGTGCATCTGATTCAGGATGATACATGGAGTGCAGGTGGACTTCTAATGGGCAGACTAACAGGTCTTTCAGGGTCAGAATTCTAGATGATACACAGGTGTTCAAATACTTATTTGCAGCTGTATCACACAAATAAATTGTTAAAAAATCATGCATTGTGATTTCTGGATTTTTCTTTTTAGTTTATCTCTCTCACAGTGGACATGCACCTACGATGAAAATTTCAGACCCCTCCATGATTTCTAAGTGGGAGAAATAGCAAAATAGCAGGGTGTTCAAATACTTATTTTCTTCACTGTAATCCTTGATTGCATAAGGAGGAAATGCTGGCTGTCATTTGAATCATTATTGGTTGCAACTTTAGGATGTTTCCTCTGTGTTTTTGACCTAATGCCTATGGAAGTGAATATCGTGAAATAAGGACATTTACAGTCAGCTCCAGAGTAACTTTCAGCTATTTTGCCTTGTTGCTACCAATGACTGATTTCCTTGGACCTACACTCTATCATAATACAAATTAAATATGTATTTAAAATTAATTTAATTTCACGGTTTTACGGTGTATAATCATTCTTATTTATTTTTGTGCCCTGTTTCCTGCTTTGGTGATTCTATACATATCATCAGAATGAACAAAGGCAATCCACAGGAGCCACAGGGAAGGCTCAAGTTTCACCGCAGAGTCAGCAGTACGACCAGTTTTTCTGATCTGAAAACACATTGTGCAGAATTAATTAAATTTGTGGTTTTTGGGTCTACATTCAGATGCAGTCGGAATCAGCCAAAGCATGGTGTGTTTCACAAGACCATCCCCACTTCAAAGTACAATCCTATCAGATTTGGATTATATCTGTGCAATCAAGTCTAAATAAATGTATATGTCAAGATTAGATTGGTTTATGATCACTTTTGAATGTTAGGATTCCCCTCGTGCCCAACACTCACTTTCCCCTGGGTTTGAGTGGGGGCAATGAGAGGGGAATGTAAGGATTTGTAAGTTTACCCTCGTACCCTCTTAATCATGTTTTAAGAAACAATAATCCCATAAAGGTTATGAATGAATTTGTATTAAATTGAGTGATATATAGGGCTGGTCTGGCTGGTCCCAGGTTCTGTGCCACCATGGTGGACTTGTACATTCCAGGTCTTGCATTCTGCTTAGATGCCTTTTTTGGATTTTTTTGATTCGGCCATTGCTAGGTAGAAGTGGGAGTGGAGTCTGGAAGGGACTGCCTATATTGGAGAGCCCATAGCCGACATTTTAGATGAAGTCATTACTTTGCTGATATCGGACCGATATCCGATATCAATATCCCGACACATCACAGACGCCTTACCTGTGGTGTGCCTCAAGGCTCTGTGGTATAACCACCATCATTTTCCATTAAGACCTGTAAAAAATGTCTGCGTTATGATGGTTACCCATCAAATGTACATTTATCTATGTACATTTGTACCCGTTATGATGGTTACCCATCATAACGCAAAATAAGTTAAGTACGTACATAGTAATAATACTCCTCTATAGAGCACAAAGTAATGCATTTAACTAAAAATCTATTCAATCTTTTCACACAAAACAAGTCAATCAAGCCACAAGAAACACAAATGAACTCGTATATAAAATATGTAATACATGAATTATTTACTCAGAGGTGGGTAGAGTACCCAGCAAAACAACTGTACTCAGTTAAGAGTATTGGTACTTTACAATTTTACTCAAGAAAAATACATGCGATGTTACAGATATAGGTTGATATCGAAGTCGGTAATTGGCAAGTTAGACAATATGGGCATATCACTTATCGGCAAAGCCAACACCGGACACCCCTAATTATAAACAAATAGCATCCTAGAATAATATTCTAGGAAGTCTTACGGAGTATTTTGACAATTTGTAATTCTAACCAGTACTTCCGATACTTGTGATACTTGGATCAAAGCAAAGTTAGAAAAACAACAATTGTTTTGTGTAGTTGGAGTGTCAGGGAGGAAATACAAAGGCTGTCTATCCTTCTTCCACTTCTGTTTTCTCTGGCTTTTATCTCTCCTCAGGCGACAATGACAGGTTGGTATGTTTGGAGGACGGTCTGTGGTCTTTTCCAGAAGCCTACTGTAAAATCGAGTGCTCAGACCTCCCAAACATCCTCAATGCAAAGCTGCTAACAACAGAGTGCCTGGCCTCAAGCCACGATGTTGGCTCCCTCTGTCGCTACAAATGCAATCCAGGTTTCTATGTATTGGGGAGCTTCAAAAAGAAGACACCAAGGTAAGTGGTTTGGTACTTTTGGTATGGGCTCATTACACCGCAAAACAACTGTCACATGACCTGAGAACAAAGATTGTTGAACATCATGGTCTAGGGGAAGGATACAAAGGCTGTCAGGTTCCACTCTGAGGAACATAATGAGGAAATGGAAGACCAGGTACAGTTCTAGTACGGTTCCTGAGATATGCAGAAGCCGAGGATGGCGAGAACAGTCAAATTCAACCCACAGACCAGCTCCAAAGACCTCCAACATGATCTTTGTGCAGATGGTGTCACTGTGCATCCTTCAAACTACTCAGCGCACAAAGTCCTACATCATTTATGGCTAAAAATAGGGAAAATTAATTGAATATTTATTAATCATTATTTCAATGCGTTTCACAAACTGTAAGGCTGATTACAAACCAGAAGTAATGTGGGAATCACTTGTTTATGCAATTGGACTATCTGACACAAAATGGCTGCATTGTTTATGACCTACCAACCTCCTTGAAGCAACAAAAACATTTATCTTATGTACATTTGTCACGCATTCCTGTTGTTTTCAGGAAATACTTCAAGCTGGAGTGCCAGGAGGGAGGCCAGTGGGAGGATGTCTCGTGCGAGCCTGTATCGTGTCCAGCTTTACCTGATGTTTTCCAGGGCATGTATTTGTGCACCAATGGCTTCTACTACGACAGCCTCTGTACTCTGCAGTGCCCGGATGCGGCAGAAAATGTACGATTTCCACAGTAAAGCACATCTATTGTTTTTCCTGTATAGTACTGTGTATAGCAAATTAGCCTTAGCAGTTGGAGTCCAAAAGTGGTGCAGAAAATTTTTCACGTAAATCTTGAACTTAAACCTTGAAGGAGGTCTTTTCTGGAGTGCGATTCCAATTTGTTTGTAAAGTGAAAGAATGACTGTACACTCCTCCCTCGCCACTTCACCGTTTTCATGGCTTCACTTTATACAATAATATGATAATAATAACAATTACGTAATTATTCTTATTCAAATATATGCATATTTAAGCAAATTACATATTTTTTGTCTAAATGAAGCATTTTCAGGCATAACATACAAATAGTATAAAGTATTGAAAAGACGCATTGAATGACAAATTATTCTACACTGGTCATCAGGTGTTAGTTAGACATACAAGCGGCTGACTTCCCCAGAATAAGAGCTTTTATTGCAGATTTTTTTTTTTTACAACAATAATCTCGAATAAAAAATCCCCCCCAAAAAACATGGACTACTCCATGTTTGCCGTAATCCACAGAAACCTGACAGTCAACTCTGAGCCCACGCATCCATAATGTAAAAAAAAAAAAAAAAAAAACACATTTAGAAGGCCATAAAAAGCTCTTTATGCTCTAACTAATATACTGTATATTCAATTCATAAATAAGCAATCCTACTTTGTGGAAATTCACTTATCACGTTTGGGCCTGGAACCAATTAACCGCCATAAATGAGTGATTTCTTTTGCTGGCTTTCAGCGTGTGATTCAGTGCTCTAAGGATGGTCATTGGACAGCACATTTCACCATGTGTCCCAGCCTCCATGGATCCTGCGTTGCGCCCGCTCAACTCAACTCTGTAGAGTACAGCTGTGCTGAGGGCATGCATGTTGGTGAGTATAATTAACACCACAAACCGGAAGCCTTTGGTGGGCAGCCTTTTTGGTGTTATATAAACAGACATGTCCCATTTCTAGGCTTTTTAGGAGCAAGGAACACATTTTCCAGCTCACTATTTTGCAGACTACTCAGAACAATTTGAGGTCTTGGTTTCCTCTCAAAATTAGTCCTAATAACTTTTATGATGACAATTGGTATGTGGTCATTTTTACCCCCAAGTGGAAGTAGAGAGAATGACCTTTTGAGATATGCATATATATTGATATTAAATATTTATGTCTTTCCATGCAGGTGCTGTTTGCTACCCTACTTGCCTCTTGACCCCAGATATGTCTCTTCATGACCCAGTGGTTTTACCCAATGGCACCACAGTTGGCTCTTTAAAACATTGGATGCTCCCTATGAAAGTACAGGTGAGATTCAGATATGAATGATATACAGTATACAGTATAAATGTGACTGGCATTCCATCATAGCACGATTGAGGCTAACTGCCAAAATTGAAAACGATGGATGAGCAACACGATGACACATCGCAAAACAAGACAACCGCCATATGCCCCAGGATGTCCTGGCCGAGTGGAAAAATCCAAAGTCCACAGACATCGCATGATGTCAAGGGTAGACTCAAAATGAAGGGAAAAGATCAAGGAACAACGAGATCTCAAAGAGCGATTTTACCACAAAGCTGAGATATTTCAAAGCTGAAATATACATATGGTAATGGGAGGGAACCTATTATGCAAATTTCTGGCCCTTTGCATCGACTTGTGGACTCCTTTGGAGCAACTTCACATGATAATCTGCATGGAAAGCTTTCTAGATCTTCCAGATTCTGCACCTCTTTGTGCAGCATTTTCATGGATTCCCTGCTTCCAACACAAAACGGTCTGTTTAAATTATGCCTCCAGGCACGGCCACTCTGCTGTGATTGGTCACACTCCTAAGCGCTCCCGAGGACTTCTGTTTACGTAGGTCCGCGTTTACTTAATATTGAACTTTGTTCAATATTATTTTATATCTAGGTCAAATGTCAAATATTGTAACTTTTCTCTAAACCTACTTCGTAATGTTCCACTTAATGTCGAGAAGATGCTGGGAAGCCAATAAAAAATGGAGGCGTACATGATCCTATTTCGTGCTACCAATCATCTGATGTGAGGGTGTTGTTGGGTCAACTGCAGTGAAATTCGTAAACCATTAGCAGGTTGTGCAAAGTGTCTGTTTTGTTTCTGCGTTGCCATGTAACCAATCTGGACGGCTATGAAAGCCGATCCTCTGACAAATGGCAAAGAACTAATAAATCACAATAAATAATGCACTGACTGGACCAGCTGGTGGTCAGAACAACAAAGTGCCGCTCCAGGTTGAGCCGTCTTTATGGATGGGATAGGAATATTAAATCAAGACAAGTCTAGTTTGTGGAACAGATGACACACACAAACAGATACAAAACATTGCTAGGTCAGATACGGAGGAGGTTTACCGCTTCATAATTCACGTACGATGTTCTGATAAGCATAACACATAATTATATATCCTATTTTAGTTATTAATAACCTTTTTAATGTGCTCTAATACCCCAGTACCGGGGGAATTTAACATTCATTCATTCATTTTCTACCACTTATCCTCACGAGGGTTACGGGGGTGCTGGAGCCTATCCCAGCTGTCGTCGGGCGAGAGGCGGGGTACACCCTGGACTATTGGCCAGCCAATCCCAGGGCACATATAGACAAACAACCATTCACACTCACATTCATACCTATGGACAATTTGGAGTGGCCAATTAACCTAGCATGTTTTTGGAATGTGGGAGGAAAACCCACACATGCACGGGGAGAACATGCAAACTCCACACAAAGAGGGCCGAGGGTGGGAATTTAACATTTGTATGTATTAAAAAATTCTGTGAACAGGATGAAACAAAAATATACATACATTTTTAAAGACAAAGCTTTGTGTTATAATAGGGATGTCTGATATCAGTATCAAAACGTGATATCGGTCAATATCAATATCGGATTTTTTTTAACCCGATCATGAAAACCGGTATTTCATTCTGTATACAACATATATGTCATGTTACACATGTCAGTATCATCTGATCATCTGTTGGACCATATCGGCATATCGGTTTTCAGACCAATATTGGACATCCCTCGTTATTAGTGTCAACATTTTAGCTTGTTTGTCTTTTTATCTGTTTTCCCCATTGATGCTGTTTCTGGGGGTTTAATTTTACTTCCAAAATGTGGCACGGGCCATAAACAAGCAGCTGCGGCCCACAAATGACCCCAGGCTGCACTTTTGGATAACCCAGACTGAAACGGACAAATGTCAAAAACAAGAAAACGCTCCAAAAACCAGCATATTCCATGAATAACTACAAATAACACAAACCTCTTAGCTTGAAGCTAACGTCAACGACTCTGAACGGTGTATTTATTTAGAGTATTTATTACTTATTGCAGTATTTTCACTATTTATGTTCGTCCACTGTTTGTTGTTCCATTGTAAACAACGATGCTTTCCCTTTTGGTCGACCCATGATGTCGAACTTCCTAACATCTTGCCTCGGGAATTCCTGACAAAACGATTGGCCAATTTAAAATGTAAGGGCGGGATCTGTTTTTTGTCACATGCAAGCTTTGTGACGACACAATCAGCTTTTACATTCAGGCCAATACTGCAAACTTAGGTTTTGATTTCCAACCAAATAAATACAGATGCAGACAAATCTCAAATATCAATACTTTTTACTTGAAGTCTTTCAAGATTGTTGAATAATTTATCTCTAATTTGTTAATCTACAATAACCAGTTTTTACTTTCACAGCAACATCCAGTAAATGCACTCTCAAATAAGATTTGTCTTCTCAAGCCCAGGCAGTAAAAGGTTAAGGAAAGACAAACACCACCACGAATAAACTTGCAGTACAGCCATGTTTTGCTGGAATGTTGTGTCATGTTACACGTATCGTATCTCATGAATAGCTTCTAAGTGAGTCTTGTCAACGCTGATCCACTTTTTGCTTTTTTTTTTTCCTTTCGGGTGGTCGGTTAGCCTGCCAGACAGCCAGCGAATGTGACCTTGCCAAAGTCAAATAGTTGGATGGAGGTTTGGTTGCTTGCAGCAGTGTTTCCCAACCTTTTTGTCTTGTGTACTTCCAGAGCCTTTTCGTCACACCACGAGTACTCACTCATACTTATAATAGTCCAACAGTGGAATGTAACACAACTACTATGATTTTGGCTAGCTGTGCCATGAGTTCGATCTCCCTGGGGAAAGCAGATCTAGCATACATGTTCCATTTTATTGTCTGGATTAATATGAAATTACTGAGAATATTTACGCCGGGAATTTTACTTAGTCTTGGAAAAGAAATATTTCTCCGACACCTCTTTATCATCGCTGAGATGACTTACTCTTTCTTCCAAATACTTCTGCTCAATAAACACTCACACGTGTTACTCGTTTTTGATAATACAGCTAATAAAACAACAACTGTGCTGTAAAGCTGAACCGGTGTTACAGTCATCCTTTCCAGCACTTGAATGTTTCCTGAAATGGGAATGGGAATATTTAGCTGTTTGCAAAGCAAACTTCTTCCAAGTCAAACAGAAAGTTTTCCAGTCTGTAACGTGTCTTTGATAATGCCGTTGTCTTGTTACTGGCCTTGAAAAAAAATGTTTGTTTACACCATCAGCTCCTGTTTTGCTGCAACCAAAACATGTTCGGGGCTGTGGGAAATCATTGTTGTTGTGCGTTTCCTGTGTCGCCATGACATTTCTTGGAGCAGAATTAGTCAACTTGTTTAATTTTTTTGCTTTGATTTCCAGACCATCGTCTGCACAGGGATGAAGAAGTGGTACCCAGCGCCTGAAAGCATTTATTGCATCCAGTCATGTGAGGTAAGGGCGTTATGTTCCTATACTTTTATCCATTCATTCATTCATTCATTCTCTAACGGTTTTCCTCAAGAGGGTCACGGGGGTGCTGGAGCCTATCCCAGCTGTCTTCGGGCGAGAGGCGGGGTACACCCTGGACTGGTGGCCAGCCAATCACAGGGCACATATAGACAAACAACCATTCACACTCACATTCATACCTATGGACAATTTGGAGTCGCCAATTAACCTAGCATGTTTTTGGAATGTGGGAGGAAACCGGAGGACCCGGAGAAAACCCACGCATGCACGGGGAGAACATGCAAACTCAGGGTGGAACTGAACCCTGGTCTCCTAGCTGTGAGGTCTGCGCGCTAACCACTCGACCGCCGTGCCACCCTACTTTTATTCATACTTTGTCAAAATATATGAAAGTGAAAAATAAAAAGTAATATTTCTGTTTAATTTGGGGGCTGCACGGTGACTGAGTGGTTAGCATGTAGGCCACACACTCAGGAGATGGGAAGACCTGGGTTGGATTCTCCACTTGGCATCTCTGTGTGGAGTTTGCAGGTTCTCCCCATGGATGCGTGGGTTTTCTCCGGGTACTCCGGTTTCCTCCCACATTCCAAAAACATGCTAGGTTAATTGGCCACTCCAAACTGTCCATAGGTATGAATGTGAGTGTGAATGGTTGTTTGTCTATATGTGCCCTGTGATTGGCTGGCCATCAGTCCAGGGTGTACCCCGCCTCTCGCCTGAAGAGGGCTAGGATAGGCTCCAGCAATCCCACGACCCTCGTGAGGTAAATGAATGAATGAATGGATATTCTGTAGTTTTTGGTCAAATTAGCTTCTTCTCTCAGATTGACAATAGTTTATTTCCCACCAATAGACAGTTTTAGTGTTTCGTGTTGTTTTCAGCCCTAAACGGCTCCTATGGCCGGTCTACTTGGCACATTATGGGGTGGTAAGCCTGTCTTCGTGGTCCAGATGTAAATACCTGGGAGTAAAAGCTGGACTGTTCAATCAATTCTATCAAACCCTGATGTTTTCAAAACAAAAATAAAGGCATTGACTTCATGATTCCAATCCGTCTGTAGTGTACTTTATCAAGAACACACCTACAAATAGATTTTGTTGCTGATCATTTATTTAATATACATTTTTGGTGACCACTATTCTACTCCAACCTGTCCATTTCTAATCCCAAGCTTTCATTTAGCTTCCATTTGTTTGCTTGAGAGAAATCCTGGAACTACCGTTGGAACACAAACCGTTGATCAAACATATTCTTACATGCCAGCAAACTTTTTCCTTCCATCTTGCTGTGAATGTTGCAATTCCCTAAAACCCGCTCTTCCATAACAACGCAAATGACAACAGACAAACAAATAAATGATATCCGTGTGTGTTTCTTATCCTCACCCAGACGCCATAACCCTCCATGAGCTACCCCCTCTTATTTAAAACTGCAAATCATTACAATTAGTGTAAATGTCATCCCAGACATGGGCCACTGTGCTACTCAGCTAAAGGTCTTTATAAATTGCCACTTTGCTGCCAGAATATCTGCAGGCTTTTTATTTCCTGCAGTTGTGATTAATGGGCTAATCCACTGAAGAAAAGTGGTATCATTAAAAGTTAATGTTGGTTCAGAGTTGAAAGGATAGAAATGAAAAAAAAAAAGTCGACAGTACTGTGGATCCCTGCATATTCTTTTTTCAATTATTTTATACCTCGGCTTGCTTGATTGGTTTGAATACAATGGATCAGATTATTACTTACCAGGAACCAACAAGATCTTATCAACTCAGACACCCAACCCTCGCTCACCAAAAGTAACACAACATGTGCAACACACAATGTAATTACCACAAAAACACACACCCATACACAAGCAAAACAATATGTTGTACTAATTTATAATCTACTAGGTATACCAGGAAGTGGAGCTACAGTTGATATAATAATGAAATAATCAAATAATCCATTTTTTTCCAACCTGTTCAGGACAAAGGACCTACCTAATCAACATCACAATTAAAGTTTTCTCTGGCTGCAACAAAAGGAGAGGCCAAAAAAAACACAACAGGTTCTTCCTACTGCCTGAACCGTTCGGGTGGAAACACCCTCAAACTTGAATAGTTCAGGGTGAATTACTGTTTCGTAATAATAATAATTATTATTATTATATTTTTCCAGATAAAAAAAAAAAGACCCCAAAACAGCCATGGACAACAAACGACCCTCGGTCAGAAGTTGATTCTCCCATATGAAATTGTACAATGGTAACAAACAGCAGTCTTTCTTCTTCACAACTTGTATGCAGCCTTTTGGTGGTGATGGCTGGTGCGACACCATCAACAACCGTGCCTACTGCCAGTATGACGGAGGTGATTGCTGCCCATCTACTTTATCGTCCAGAAAGGTACATTTCTATGTATGCTATACCTGTACATAACATCACAAATCATGTTTACATGGACCCAAATATTCCAATTCCATTCGGGTTATTTACTCAAACGGAAAGAATGTAACCTTTGTATACACCTCATTCCCAAATAAAAGTGCCAATCCGAATGAATATATAATCGGATTCACAGGGATGGAATATTCCGATATAAATCCGATTGAGGTATCTTGTACCCGCTCAATCGGAAAGTTGTCAGACTGCGTTCTTCTTCGTGGTGTTTTTCTTCTTTTGTTGTTTATTGGCGGTTGTCAAGCAGCTTTCGTGTGCATTAGCGCCATCTGTGGAACAGAATCTAAACCCTTCTATACGCCATTCACAAGTCCAGTTTTATTAAAAAAGAAAATATATATTTTTATAAAACATGTGCCGAGCTTAATTATAAAATATTAGCAAGATTGAACTTTATCTTTTCCTGTTCCCGGGTGCGTTCTTTCAGCGAATGCTGAGATATGACGTAACATGCAGCTCGAGACGTTCTTCGATTAAAAAAATGGAGGCGAGCAATCGGTACTGGACTGCTGTGGAAAGTTTGTTTTTGATTCAAACTAAATTTCAAGACTGGACGAACGAAAAACTGGCAATACAGAGTTATTCCAACAAGTGAAAGAAAAACTCAAGGAAGTTGGTATCACATGATGTTGATGTTTATGTTTTACTGGGCATGCCCCATTGACTATTCTGGTTGATTATAGCGGCGCATGTAGACACGTGATTGGAATATCCCTTTCCATGTATACCATTGCTTTCTGAAAGGTCATTCGGAAAGTGAAAAAGTCCTCATGTAAACGTGGCTATTGATGGGTTTGCAAGATGGATTTTGGTGACTGGTTGGAGAATCACCAGATTCTTCGACTTTCTAGTCGTAGAAATGTATGTCTGGCATCAGTGCTGTGCTTCCATGCAGGAGACCTCCTGAAAGCAAATACAGATCGTTCCTATTCCCTCTTTCCCCCCGATAAAAACATGGTCTATTTCATCTCTCTGCACTTCTGCCCTCCGGCTTTTCAGCCGGAATAGAAAATAAGCAGCTTTTGACCACCTGAGACTTTTCTTACTTTTTCTCGGCCACTACAGGAAGTCAAGGCATTAGAATAGCCAACACATAGTAACAGTACACAGTACAGTTATAGTACATTTTTACGGTTTTATTAGAAGTCATTGACAAACCAAAAGGGTGTTGACTGTTTGTTTGGCAGCCGTGGATGCAGATGTGGATTATTTAGTTAGGTCTGTTTCCTATTTGGACTGAATGCATTACCATTACTTTGGTCAGAGGGAGCCGGGGAGCGCACCTGTCTTTGATTTGGATTTAGGGTTCGATTCACTTCAGCTGCTGCTTCTGCTAGTTGTTTGATTATTAGTTTTCCTTGGACTGCTCTGACCTGTGCGTTCGACGCAGTCTACAGCATTGCCGCTGTTTTCCAGTCTCCTTTCTTTCCTGTTATTGTTTTCCACCCCCCCATGTTGAGTTTTTAGGTTTGCTTTAGCTGTAACTCTGAGACTTTTTTTTTTTTTTTGGTACTTTTCCTTTTAGTGTGTCATTCCACTCCATGTGAGCTGATCTTTTATTTTGAAAAACTTTATTTAACCAACCTTCCGCCATGTATCTGCATCCTGGGCCAACACTAATCCAGCGGTGTCCGAGCGTTTTCTAGCTTTCTATACTGAAAAATGAAAGGATGCAAGAATTGATATTTTGCCATATGCTAATAACTTAATAAAATAACAACAATAAGAAAATAACAAAAGACACATTAGTGGGAAAATTAAAAATTAAAATTTCTTGTTCAATAATCTTTGTCAATTTTCTTCTTGCAACATTATGACTTTAAACCGCTTTAAACATAGCATGCTCCCAAACTAACTAGTTAGTCTCCAATTAATTTATTCTTAGCGTTTCAAACGACTGGGGAAGAAGGACAATGGAAGAAGTCCAAAACATACCACTTCCACACATAATGGGAGGATAACTTTTTTCTCTCTGTCATGTCGGATGCAACGCAGCTGACTTCATGCAATGTCCTGAATGTCATCAATGTAACATTATTGATCCCTATTGACCAGAATACTACATAGGTTGTGGTGAAGAATGCCACAAGCCACGTATATGTTAGGGGTGTGAATCCCAGCACTGAGAACATTTCCATACACATCTCCATGCACTGACAGCGATACCATACTTTAACCATACATGGAATTTTCTGGCGATACGATGCAATAATCATTTAATTCAAATCAATGCAATCCGATATGATGCAATTCAACATGATGCAAATAAGCAAAGGGAAAAAATGGAATTCAGTATGGTCCTACAAAAAGGATTTGGCTTTATTCCTTCCAAGCACTTGGCAGTAAATTCAACTAAAGTGCTGTTTTTCTTTCTTTTTTTTATTTTTTTTTTCACTATGCACCACTTCGTGATCATTCTTATTGCCTTCTTAAAACAGCAACAACTTTTCAAAAACAACTTTCCTCACACTTTCACATCGGCTATGCAATTCCAATAGCAGTGGTTCAGTGGTGGAGTCAAACAATTAACAATAATTACCGCTGTAAAAAATTAAAGTTAAAGTGACACTTTCAACAGTGGAACCAATGTTTGTTTATATTCCTGTCTGCTAAACATACTGCTAATATGAATGCACTAGCAGGTAGACTAATACAGCAGAAAGTGGAAAACAACTTCTACCCTTTTAAAATTGGGATGGGGGGGGGGCACTTGTTGCAGGGACGGACAAATAGCTCCTGGACTATTTAGAAAGCAGCTGAAGATCCACTGACCTGATTTGCTTGGTTCTTCCTCGGTGTCCGACCAGGAACTAGAAGGGGGGGTTGCAGTAGACTTGACGGCTTCTTAACGCGGCATTCTTTGCAAATGACGGACATTTTGTCGAGTTTTCCGTCGTTCTTTGATAATCCGTAGTGTTTCCAAACATACCATTTAAATGCGGCGGGGGTGGGGGGGTGGGGGTTAATGTAGAAACTTCCTCGCTGCTGCTTGCTAGGAACGTCCATGCTGTTTTACTAGTAGTTGTATGTGCCTCACGGCTGCCGTTAGTATTCAATACAAAACGTCAAATCATGATGGTGCATTCATGGCACCTGGGGAACAGCATATGTTGTGAAGTTGAACATTAATAAAACGGCGCTTACATCGGATTTTTACCGATACCCACAAACGCATCGCGATGAATCTAGATTTCACCCGTCAGTTGCATCCATACCCGGTGATTGAGCCGATGCGCTTGCATCGCGCGCATGCGCATTGATGTATATATTAATATCGATTATTTTCCACACCCTTAGTATACATGGATCCAAATATTTCGCTTGTATTCGGTTTATTTGCTCAAACAGAAGGAATTTAACCTTTGTATACACCTCATTCCAAAAGAAAATGTTTACGTTTTACAGCGCATGCCCCATTGACCATTCTGTTTGATTATAATAGACCAGAGATTGGAATATTCCTTTCTATGTATACCATTGTTTTCATAAAAGTCATTCAGAAAGATTCCATTCGGAACGACGAAAAACTCCTCATGTAAACGTGGCTACTATTTGCCAAATGACAAGGTGTGCCTCGAATGTAAAACATGTCAATGTGTCAGCATATCTTGATTACTCAAAAGTAATATTTGATTTTATAGAGACACTTTTATATTTTGTAAAACAACACATGTGGATATGATAAGAAGTTATATATATTAGGAAAAAACTGTGTCTCAGCTGTGTGATATGGGTGGAAAATCCTATTATGTATGTATGTATGTATGTATGTATGTATGTATGTATGTATGTATGTATGTATGTATGTATGTATGTATGTATGTATGTATGTATGTATGTATGTATGCATATACATACTTTGCATACAAAGTAGGGTCCCTTTTTGAAAAATGTCATATTTTTGTAGGTAGAGCATTGAAAACTTGTTTATGACCCTCAATATACACTTTTTAACATTATTAGAGCCATCTAAATAGGAAATAACACCCCAATAGTCACCTCTTGACTCTTATTCAAAATATTAACACATATAGTCGGGGTAATAAGAGAAAATAAGACATAATATAAACTCACACGTTAGCATTGTGAGAATTCCTTGTTGTTTTTTGTGTTACTTCCTGTTCTGTGCAGTACTGCGATTGTCTCATCAGTGTATTATTATTATTATTATTATTATTATTATTATTATTATTATTATTATTATTATTATTATTATTATTATTATTATTATTATTATTATTATTGACACCTACTAACCAGTGTAGAAAATGTCTCTTCTGAACGCCTTATATTTGTGTTTATTTCGCCACTTTTATGCTTGAAAATGCTTAATTTAGGGAAAAAAATCCACACAATATTAGTACATAATATGTATTAATAATAGGCTATATTCAACCACCAAACAGCCATGATTTATTTGCTTTTGGAAAAAGCAAATAAAGCCGCAAACTTTGAAAGACAAAGTGGCGAGAGATTACTGTACAGCAAAAATGTAATGTTGTGTTGTCATTTTCAGAAAGTGAGGTTATGCTTGTTTTTGGTCAGGTTATTCAATTTGGCGCCGACTGCAATCAAGATGAGTGCACGTGCCTCGATCTGGATGCTGAGGAGAACAAGAACAAGAAAAAATCCAAGGACCAGGAGGTGGGAGGATAAGTTAGATGAGATCAACTGAAAGAAAGAGCTCAAGTGTTGTAAAATAAAAAAGGAAATGCAGAAGTAATATAAACAAACAACAATCTCAGATTATGAGTGCAATGTGTTTAAATTTGGGGACATTTTTTATGAAAAAAAAGGTCATAGTGGGAATACTGCATGTATGTGATTTGGTGAATATGTTCTTTACTCCTCATGTAACATTCTCAAACGTGATGTGTGGCATAGCGGTACTTTTATACTTTAATACTGCACTTTTCAATCCCATACAAATGTTGTATGCTAACACACAGACGCGAATCAGGGGTGTCTCATTCTTATTTTTTCAAATTTTTTTTTTACATCTATCTATATCTTTACTTACATCTTTCCTTACAAAGAGCAAATCTGTTTAGCATGTAAGGGCATTTAGATCAACAATACCATATGCCAAAACCATACACAAAAAAAAAGAATTCTAAGAATATAAAAAAAAATAATACAGAACACTAAAAGGAACAACCCCAAAAATATTAATATTAATTAGTATATAATATATAATTAATATTAATAAACAAAAATAAATAAAAGTTATAATGTTCCAAGAATGAGTAAGTCAAGATGTCATAAAATAAAGAATGAATCAATCCTAATTACGAGAATAGTTGGAAAATTAGTCAAATTATTAAGACAAAAAGTGGAAAAAGGAAAAAAAGTTGAAAAGTTGAAACATTAAAGAACAAAGTCGGAACAAAATTCGGTTGGTTCTAATATCATGGACATAAAGTCAAAATATTATGTGAATAAAGTCATAATTTTGTGAGAAGAACATTTTCAACGTTTATTTAAGAAGAAAATTGAAAACATAATTGGTTGATAGCTTATACTAATAATCAGCCTTTTCACCTATAGCATATATTTTTTTTATTGTATCTATAACTTTCATTTTTCAGAATGTGGGCCTCGGTGGAAAAAGTTTGGACACCCCTGTTTTAACTGGTTGATATTTTTTTTTTCTGTTTATCGGGTTTTGCTTTTAGTTCGGGTTAGCAATTCTTTGCTGAAACATTAGCTTTCGGCATGTAAATGTCTCTGTTCAAACTAGTAACTGTTCAGACCTAACACTTCTTTCTAGTCAAGTAACGTAGTATTCACAGTAAACAACACAGTACATGATGGGTCGTGTATATTATTGTCATATTCACCATCACTGGCTCATGTTTTGTCCATGAATAGAATAGATGCTCTTAAATATTCTGTCTTCTCTTCTTAGACTATTGAAGTTGGCAAAAAGACAAGGTACCAGTACCAACATAGTAAACCTTGTATAAATGTGTACTTTCATTCTATGCACTTCATCCTTGTCTACGTTAGAGTCCAGTGCTGCATCCTGTATTTTTTAATACAATTTAAAAACATTTTAAATTGTGTGATCATTGCTTATTGTTTCCGATTTACACAATGGAGGAAGTGTTGGTTGCTGTGACAAAAACTGGAAGAACGTAAACTAAGGTACGGAAACTAAAGGTAGTGGACAGCCTGAGTGGAATTCGGGCACTCTATTGTTGCATGTGACAAGGTTGGGCAGAATGTTCATTACCAAAAAGCCAAAGAAAAAGCAAAGCATATGCACTGTTAATTCTCTGATGCTTACTGAGTTGAAGTCTTGTAAAATTCGGGTCATTGCACGACGATTGTTCTAATTCCTGCAAATGGGCTTAGAGGGCACGCTTGTCACACAGTGAGGGGATTGGGAAGACCTGGGTTCGATTCTCCGCTTGGGCTTGGGAGTCCATAGGTATGAATGTGAGTGTGAATGGTTGTTTGTCTATATGTGCCCTGTGATTGGCTGGCCACCAGTCCAGGGTGTACCCCGCCTCTCGCTCAAAGACAGCTGGGATAGGCTCCAGCATACCCTGCGACTTCAATGAGGATTGGACATTGGTTACATCCCAAACCTAACAGGCATTTAATGACAAAACAACTATTTATAGTTTTACAATTCTATCTTTACATGCAGAAAACTATTTGAAATGCATATAAATACATATAAATAATGACAGAAGGGAACAAATTGACATTTAAGGTTGCTTTTACCTTCATTGAAGATGTGGTTCTTGACGTGACTGTTCCTGAAGACATGATGTGTCAGCAAGATCGACACCTTCTTTGCTCTCTGAAGGGAGTAGTTAACAGCATGGTAAGAGATTTTTTTAGATGGGTTTTCTAATAATCTATTAGCCTTATAAAATGATGAACTTGGATTAGCGGCCATACCAGGAGATTGATGCAGAGGACTGACAGTTGTTGATAGTAGGCCTCTATGCAAAAATGTTGATCATCTGATTCATTTTAATTGTTTGTGAAATGGATAAAAAATTTTGTGATATGGAAAAAAATGTTTGTGAAATGCAAGAAAATTTGTTTTTCTTTGGAAAACAAAGACATTTGCAAGTGATCCCAAACTTTTGAGCGGTGGTGTATATTAGCAGAAACTTATGAAAATGTATATGTTTCATTATGAAGTAGATAGGAGTGCATATTTCACATCTTTATTGTTGAAGTAGCAAAGTGAAAAAGCCACATACATTGATAGACAGGACCATGCAGATTGTTACCTTTGACATGTACTTGAAAATATTACAGTACTGCATTTTCTGGAGTATAAGTCGCCCCGTAGTATAAGTCGCACAAGGCCAAAAATGCATAATTAGGTAGAAAAATAAAAACATAAGCCGCACTGGAGTATAAGTCGCATTTTTTGCGGGTTATTTTAAAAACTACTTGACCAAAACAGACATTACATCATCTTGGAAGGCAAGTTCTAACAATAAAAGAATAGAGAACAGGCTGAATAGGTGTAAGATATGCTAACACAATGCTTATTCAGCTACATAAAAAATAAACATAAACAGAAAATGTGTCCAGTGTTTATGTAACATAAACACTTTTTTCATTGATAAGTCGCTCTGGAGTATAAGTCGCAGGAACAGCCAACCTATGAACAAAAGTGCCGACTTATAATCCGGAAAATACGGTATATGTTTCTTGAGTTAGGTAAAATATCCAACAATATTTTGATCATATTTAAAAATTCAACAAATCTGCTTTTCACATTAGAACGCCACAGCAAATATTACAATACCGTTTAGCAGCTAACATGATCTACTCAAGCACATATCTTCATTGATCCCACCTGTACATGTTTTTACATCCAGAAGATACTACTCTGTGGTGATACAATGCAGGTATGATATTTTGATATTACATACGTATACTCTATCTAAGCATTTAGTTGAAATGAACTTTGTTCAGGATATACAGATGGTGGTCAAAAGTCGTCACTGGACCCTTAATCATTTATTTGAGATGTTCCTTTTGCAGGATGGAATAACAATACGCATTTTTACAGAAGAACATGAATTGGGTGTACAATTTTTAATTAACTTTTTTTTTACTTTTTTGTCTAATTTCAAAAGGAGACATATATGAGTGTTTAAAAAATCATTTAATCCTGCAGAAAGAATAAGTGAAATAAAGGATTAAGTCGCAAAATAAATGTAAACTTCTGATCTGTACATTTCTTTGACACCAAACTGTATAGTAGTAGAATTACATAACATCAAATAAAACAACGGAAAAGAAAGGGATCAAGACAAAGCTCATGTAAACGATTACAGAATCATCACTTTTTTTTTTTAGTAGTCAGTTCCAGGAATACATCGAACAGTAATGACCATTAAGTCCACATCGGTTACAACTTCATTCCAAATTTGCTAAAGGGGTTGGATGTAAACGTATTACTTTGGAAAAATGCTACGTGTCGTTAAACAATCACCCGTGCCATCTGTTGCATCATCAATACGCATCAAACTCAACTTTCCGTGTAAACGTCACACCGGCTTTCTTTCTGTTGACTTTGACTCACATTTGCTGTCTTCATAAAATTTTAATACCAAAAAAAGAAACAAAAAAATGTAATTTTATTCTAAATTGATAGAAAGCTGTAAATGTATGCATGCCTTTGATGAGCACTGGAGGAAATAAGTATTCGATCCCCTGCCGGTTTATTACGTTTCCTATGAACAGCAGATTTATGCCAACAGAGTGATATTATTTATTTAAGGCATAAAAAAAACCAGTATAAAACAATTTGTGGCTGAAAATAAGTATTTGATCCCCATACCAACCAGCAAACATTCGGATGCCGACAAATCGGTTATGTGTCCATCAAACACACAAATGAGTCCTGTACCTTTAAGAAAGGACTCCGAATCTCAACAGATTTGCAACACCAACACCGTGGGCAAGACCAAAGACCCTGGCACTGGAGCTCCATGCACGATTTCATCCTGGTGAGGTAAGAATATTTGCGAGAAAAGGTGAAGCAGCAGCCCGGAATGACGAGGGAGGAACTGATTGATGATGTCAAGGGAGTTGGGAGCCCAGTCAGCAAGATAATAAGACATTAATAAGACACTTTGCTGTCGTGGTGATTGACAGGAAATGGGGGGGATACTCCGATGATACTCCAAAATGGAAGTGGGGACTACTAAAAAAAACTTTTGTACTGGGATCAAATACTTATTTCCCTCCGTTGAATACTATTTCTTTTTCCTGACTGTATCTAATACAGGTTGGATGCTAAGTGGGGGCCAGTGAAAGCATCATGGGCGTCATGATGGCAGTATAATCATTCATTGTTATTACAAGAACATGTCAAATATGGAATTATTTCATCACTAAAGAACCTGAATAATTATTTATTGTTGAAGAAAGCGTACTGAAAACATTCATTCATTCATTCATTTTCTACCGCTTATCCTCACAAGAGTCGCGGGAAGTGCTGGAGCCTATCCCAGCTGTCTTCGGGCGAGAGGCGGGGTACGCCCTGGACTGGTGGCCAGCCAATCACAGGGCACATATAGACAAACAACCATTCACACTAACATTCATACCTATGGACAATTTGGAGTGGCTAATTAACCTAGCATGTTTTTGGAATGTGGGAGGAAACCGGAGTACCCGGAGAAAACCCACGCATGCACGGGGAGAACATGCAAACTCCACACAGAGATGGCCGAGGGTGGGATTGAACTCAGGTCTCCTTGCTGGGAGGTCTGCGTGCTAACCACTCGCCCACCGTGCAGCCCCGTGCTGAGAACAACCCTCTAGAAAAATAATGCATGTATTTGTTTTTGTGATGATATAATGTGCACGATGTAGCGGCATCTGTAGTCGCTTGATAGCGGGATAGTGAAGCACTTGAGAAATCGTCCAGCAAGTCATCATCCCATTCTTGTATGGTTAACACGACTAGATCAAATACATGAAGTATTGTACTTAGCTGTTAAAGTGTATAAATGGCCTCTATTTAGAAAAAGCACAGTCAAGACAAGTAAAGCTGCAAGGCTCCTATCAGTGACACAAACGTGGAAGGTTAGAAACATTTGCCTTTGCTGGACTATGCTGGAATATTCTGAGGGAAATCCAGTCAGAACTCCTTGGGTTCGCCGTAGTCGTTGTACATGACGGTGAGCATCTGCTCATCGCAGGCTTTGTGTACGTCCTGGCCCATGTCTGCCCAGTTCATGCCAAAGGTCTTGGTGTCAGTGTAGCGGCAGGAAAGGAACTTGAGAGACATCCTGCGAAGGCCGATCTTGGGTTCCTGAAGAAGACCTTTACACCAAGGGGATAGTTCATTCAGCTGGGAGAGGATGAGGCCAGCCTTCCTGTTGGAACACAATACACAGATAATGAAACCACATCCATCCATCCATCCATCCATCTCTCTCTATCACTCATGGAATTCCAATGGACCTCTTAAATACTGTATTTTACAGACTATAAGTCGCACTTTTTTTCATAGGTTGGCTGTTCCTGCTACTTATCCTCCAGAGCGAAAAAAGTGTTTATTGATACATAAACACTGGACACCTTTTCTGTTCATGTTTATTTTTCATGTAGCTAAATAAGCATTGTGTTAGCATATCTTACACCTATTCAGCCTGTTCTCTATTCTTTTATTGTTAGAACGTGCCTTCCAAGAGGACGTAATGTCTATAATTTAATAAATAAATTATAACGCAAAAAATGTGAGTTATACTCCTGAGCGACTTATAGTCCAGAAAATACGGTAATTAATCATGCTTTTTATACCTGACGGCTGCGCCGCCCCGCTTTTAGCCTTGTTTTAGCTCTGAATGAATGTTTGGATATTGTATTTTAATGCATTTTTACTCTGTTTTTACTCAACTCTATTTTTTTACTTTTTCTCTACTGTAAAGCGTCTTTGAGTACTCTGAAAAGCGCTATACAAATAAAATGTATTATTATTATTATTATTATTATGCTGTTTCGTGGTTGAATACAGATTATTATTAGTAAAAGTATACATATATAATATATAGTTGTTATATAGTTGCCTAAATTAAGCATTTTCAAGCACATAAAATGGCATGAAAATGGCTACACAAAGTAAAACACAAATATACGGCATTAAGAGGATGTATTCAAAGATGTACTAATCTACACTGGTCACTAGGTGTCAGTGTCTCACCGAACATTATATATATATATATATATATCTTATATGGCTTATTATCTGCTAAGGTGGGGCTGCATGGTGGGTGTGGGGTTAGCGTGCAGACTTCACAGCTAGGAGACGGGGGGTTCAATTCCACCCTCTGCCATCCTTGTGTGGAGTTTGCATGTTCTCCCTGTGCATGCGTGGGTTTTCTCCGGGTACTCCGGTTTCCTCCCACATTCCAAAAACATGCTAGGTTAATTGGCGACTCCAAATTGTCCATAGGTATGAATGTAAGTGTGAATGGTTGTTTGTCTATATGTGCCCTGTGATTGGCTGGCGACCAATCCAGGGTGTACCCCGCCTCTTGCTCGAAGACAGCTGGGAGCGGTAGAAAATGAATGAATGAATGAATGAATCTGCTATGGTGACTATAGGGGTGTTATGTCATGTCTCGGGGCTCTATTAATGTTAAAACCTCTATTTAGAAATAGTACAGAGGTTTTCTATGCTCTAACTTGGAAAACAATAAGGAATCCTACTTTGTGGACATTCACTTATCACAGTTGGGTCTTGAACCAAATTGGCTTATATAAAAAGGTAAATGGTGGTTATTGCACATGCTCAGTGCTCCAATGCCAAAGGATTGTGGGATTTGCATGGTGTAGAACAGCAGTGGTACAGGTTTACATTCCGTCAAACTTCCATCAAATATACCCTCTATGTACTTGTCCTTGTGCTCATCCATAAAATGTCATAAATGTGGTGAAAATTTCCCGAGAGAAACTCCAAAGGCACTTCAAAACGTGGAAAAAGCACATGGAAAAATATGGATTTCATGTTTTATTAACGTCTGCACTCCACTACGGGCGCAACCAAGGACATGGTGAGTGAGCAGAAAACGTATTCTTCCGTCTTGCCAAAGCATCTTCAATTTCTGAGGAAGCAGCCGAGTGGTGAGCCTTAAATCACAGGCACTCCCGGTCGTGATGACAAGGTCTGGCCCCCCCGCTAGAAGACCTGTCAAACCTTTGGTGTGAGTTCGACTTCGACTTCGAAGCAGAAAACCAAGAAAGGCCAAAGAGTACGGTCGGTGTGAGTCAACATGTTTCGAAAAACAGGAATGTCCGAATATCTTTGGCAGCGGCAAAGTCATTCATTAGTTTCCCGGTATTGCTTATTTGGAGTTGATGTTGAATCAAAGCCTACACGGCTTCTTTTTATCAGCTCATAAAAATCTACTTAGTTAATAAATAAAAGATTAATTAATCAAAACTTAATCTACTTACTAGCATTGCTTGTGACTAAGACGTTAGGAGGTTTTCTTCACAACATTTTTAGCTGCTTTGGCAACATGAGACTGTGTGTGTGTGTGTGTGATGTTACGTATTCAGTTTTTCCTACGGTGCGTTCAAGTGTCCATCTGCTATGTTGTTTACCGTCTACGCTTGTTCACGTACACTTTTGGATGGAAAACATTTTTTCCCAAATGCCAAACATGAGAGGTAAAAATAAGTTACAAACTAATCACATTCATTAGATTAATATTACATTATTATTATTATTATTACATTATCGTTTAGAATTATTATTATTTCAGTCATCCCTCATTTATCACAGCTAATTGGTTCCAGACCCAGTTGTAATCAGTGAATTTCCATAAAGTGGCATTCCCTATTTAAGGATGGAATATTTTTTTTTTGGTTAGAGCATAGAAAGCTTCTTTATACTTTTATGAAATACATTATTTGGCATTATTAGAGCCCTCGAGACATGGAATGGCACCCCGTAGTCACTTTTACACTCCTTTCACCCAATATAGGAGACATAATAAGAGGAAAATAAGACATAAAATTGACTTGTGCTTGTTGCTCTAAATATGAGTTGAGGGGATGGACAGGAAGTGATGTCAGGTGATCGGAGTTGAGCTTTAGCTTGGCGTGGGGTCCGACTGAACACAGCAGGCCGTATTCGGGATTATCGGGCCATCAAGCTTGTGTGTCTCACCCAACATTACATTAGTGTAGAATACGACATATCATCACGTCTTTGAATGCATCTTCTGAATCTCTTATATTTGTATTTTAGTTTGTTCAGCCATTTTTATGCTTGAAAATGTTCAATTTATACCAAAAATATGTGATATTTTCTTCACGTTTCTCAACATTTGACGTACTATTACAGTGTATGTGTATATACGGTGGCGCCTTGGTTAGTGTCTGCCCTGGTTAGCATGTTTTTCCGGTTAACATCGAAAATTTACACCAGTTTTTACACCAGATGTACAAATTTAGACCAGAGTCCAACTGTGCAACCAGAAGTTACGTCACCCGCCTATGATGTCATCACTGTTGACTGTCAAAAATGTTACCAATATCGTTTTACAAGAATAAAACAAATATAAATGATAAATGAAAGGCTAAATGAGAATTTAAGGTTCTTTTTACCCTCACTGAAGATGGGACTATTTCCCAAAGACACCGTGTGGCAGCGAGATCAACCACCACCAGAATCCCATCTTTAATGAAAGTAAAAGTAACCTTAAATGCTAATTTATCCCTTTCAATTGTCATGTTTTCTATTTGAAATGTTTTTTTTGCATGTAAAAGTTGAATTTCTAAACTATAAAAATCTGTTATTCAATGTTACAATGTTATATGATGTATAGTTTTGCATGTACTGTATGTTAGTAAGTTTTTTTTCAAATGTATTTTTGCATTTATTGATTTATTTGTATTTATTTATGTATTAAACATTGTTGTTTACACAAAAGTTTATGTTTATGTTTATGTTCCCTCACTGTACCCAAAATGGTTTAATACCATCCATACATTTTCTATGCCACTATGGTGGGGGCATGCTGGAGCCTATCCCAGCTGTCTTCGGGCGAGAGGCGGGGTACACCCTGGACTGGTGGCCAGCCAATCACAGGGCACATATAGACAAACAACCATTCACACTCACATTCATACCTATGGACAATTTGGAGTGGCCAATTAACCTAGCATGTTTTTGGAATGTGGGAGGAAACCGGAGTACCCGGAGAAAACCCACGCATGCACGGGGAGAACATGCAAACTCCGACAGAGATGCCAAGCGGAGATTGGATGATAAATGTTTTCTTTCACTGAACTGCACGCATTCTGTCGGTAAGTCACATTTTCCTTTTGCACCGTCAAAAAAAAGAGATTCTGTTGTTGTCACACCTTGGCTTGTACTAATAATACTACTGCTATTAATAATACAGCTAATTTACGTGTATATTAACAGAACACTTCAAGTACTTTCCAATGTGGAACCATTAACAAGTACCTTACATTTACAAGGGGGATCCACCAATAAACGGTAGGAAGAGGGGAGCCTTGACTAATCAGTTTCCCCTGCCAACCTGCCAAAATAAAAGCGTGTACCACAAACTGCCATTTAGGTTTTATATGAGACACATGTCTGCTTATAAAACATGAAGGTACTATTTTATATGCTGCTTGTTTGTACGGAAAGTTTGGGGCCCTCCCAGTAGGAGCTTTACCAAATGACCTTTGGTGATGATCACAGTTGAAGAAAACTTCCAATACATTTTCCAAATTCAAACGAACGAAGACAGCATTTTGGGAAGTACAACGGCACCGTTTTTATGGATCACAATGCTTGGAAAACACAATGGTCTGCCCTCTTTTCTGCATACTCCACTTTTATAGATGTCAAGTTGTTTTGGACTAAAGCCAGCCTGCACTTGAAGAGGCTGAGAAGATCGTCCGTACATTTTCTTGAGTTTTATTTCATGCATGAACTGTAAACAGACGCTTGTCAGGTTAGGTTGGCGACCCTTGAGTCAAAGATGATTAGCATCACAGCTTATAGCTTGTCACTAGACTGGTTCAAACCAGTTCTTCAGATTCATTCATTCATACTTTTGAACATGACAAGCCAAGAAAAATTCTGATTAAGTCCCTATTGAAGAGTCTGGATGAAGGATGAAGAGTCTTGAACCAGTCATGATGTGCTATATATATCACGATATTGACGGTTACTATGGCACCCATTATGTAATTGTATGGTCATATCACCTCGTACTTTGGTACGGGACAAAGAATTAAAAAAACAAAAAAAAACTTAAACGATATTAAGAAAGCAGGAAGTGAACAAATGTAACAGTTACTGATTGTAAAAGTACCAGATGGACGGGTAGGATTTAATGGACATGATAATTCTTGGTACTTTGGTATGAGGGGCATTATTAAAAAAAAAAAAAAAAACAAAAAAAAAACCTTAAACTGTATTATGGAAAGCAGGAAGTGAACAAATGTAACAGTTACTGATTGTAAAAGTACCAGATGGAGGGGTATGATTTAATAAGCTTTGCTTCTTCCTACTCCTTTTGGACATGTGGAACTGGGAACTGATTATGGGATGCATTCAATTGTAATCTGATGCATGTTTAAAATGAAATAAAACCAAACCAAAAAAGTGTATAAGATTCCTAAAATATTGTGGCAGGTCAATAACACTCAAAAGGTTATTACTTGGGCCTATAAGTATTTTTTTAATCATGCAATAAATATTTTACAATAAAAAAAAATATTTGCAAAAATGAATCATATTTTTTTGACCTCTTTGACCTCTCATGGCCCATCTGCAGTACCACCACAGCCCACATTTCGGGAATCACTGGTCTACAAAAACAACTGTTATAATATTATAATATTATATTATTAAAAATAATTAAATTGAAATTAAATTTTAAATAATAATAATAAATAAACTTAAACTATATTAGGAAAGCAGGAAGTGAACAAATGTAACAGTTACTGATTGTAAAAGTACCAGATGGAGGGGTAGGATTTAATAAGCTTTGCTTCTTCCTACTCCTTTTGGACATGTGGAACTGGGAACTGATTATGTGATGCATTCAATTGTAATCTGATGCATGTTCAAAATGAAATAAAACCAAACCAAAAAAAACTATTGAAGGCTCAGGTACCAAATGCACCCCCCCACACCGTTGCTAGAATGCTTTTGGAAATACTACCACTGTGTTTTGAAAGCAGGAAGTAAACAATGACTGCACCTTGGTCCGAGTTCATCCTCGCACCTCCAGGTGAACTCTCCAAAGCTCTCGTAACGCTGATTGTAGTGGTAGAGCACCCGGTGCAGTGTCGGGGCGCCCAAGTCCATCAACGTGTTGTACGCCGTCTGCTGCTCCTTGCCACTGGTGTAGCCGTTGAAGAGGTTGTAAATTTTATCTGCTATTTCTGGAAAGGCACAAACAAAACGTTTAATTCGCTTAATGCGGCAATGATGGACTTTGGCAAAAAATACTCTCGAACATCAATGTGACTTTTGCAGAAACGTCGTCTCTTGGGCCGTCACGTTGTAAACGGTGCTTTTCATGACAAGCTACAATCGAGATATTTTGGATGCCAGTAATAGTCTGTTCAAGACAAATATAAACGCAGGCCAATGTCGGATTTATATTTCACAACACGCCATTTCCAGGCAATAAAACTGACAACAGCGTGGCCCGAATGGCGCATAATTCAGTCATCGGTGCATAATGCAACAGCTCATTTCAATGAACAAATCAGCAGTCGACTGACTGTTAAACCATGTGCTATCATCATTTATAATCAGCAAAGAACATGTTTGTCTTGTAAATCGGTCACAGAACACGAAGAGCCTCCCCCGTGTCTCTGTTTTTTCTGGAACAAAAGACTCTCAGACTGATTAATCACACTTGAATCCACAATTGGACCCACAAAAAAACTACAGCTGCCCAAAAGAAAATGAATTTTTAATCCCTTTGTCCTTCTGTATTATTTTTTTGCCGCCCCCTGTTTGTGCGTTAGATGTGTTATATGTCACTTGGAAGATTTTAATGATATGCACGATTCCAGGATACAATCATAATTGCAGGTTTGGTCAGTTACAAACAAATCCTATTTGTCAGTGTCAGTGGCACTTTCCGATTGTTGGGGAGAAAAAAATAATCCGTTTCTTAGCTTTCAAAGGAGTTCAATACTGCACGTTTACATGGGATATGATCTCTTTACACAGTAAATCAAATAATGAGAAGCTACACATCACATCACAAACCAAACTGTTCTCTGTAAGGCACATGTGAAGGGTATTGACCAATGGTTCAACCCTTCAACTGTGCTTCTTCCCCTACCTTGTGCTTTGACGTCATCCACAGTCGGGCATGGAGTTTTGATGGTGACCTCACTTGGACTGGAGCGGCGCCCAGTGTTGTCTACTGCCCACAGTCGAAACCTACATCGACGCACACACACACACAAAACATTGCAATATTAAGTTATATAAGGCGATGTAGGCTACACTAACCATCTCACCATAATCTGTTGCATTTCTAGTTGAAGTTAATTGAGTTTGTTGACTCTAGTTTGTGATGAGTACCTACCGTCCCAATCGATGAACACGTATTAATGTCTACACCTAATGGCTGAAACCTTTCATTCACATGCACTACAGCTTGAACAGGGCTAAGCAAAGTTGTTGATTCACAAAAAACTCCAAGACCAGAGGCAGACCAGTTATGAAGCTATGTATAGTAGGAAGTTTTTTACTTGGAAAAAATACTTTGAAACTGAAAATTGAAGTTTTGATGTTGAAAATGGGGCGGCACGGCGGTCGAGTGGTTAGCATGCAGACCTCACAGCTAGGAGACGAGGGTTCAATTCCACCCACGGCCATCTCTGTGTGGAGTTTGCATGTTCTCCCCGTGCATGCGTGGGTTTTCTCCGGGTACTCCGGTTTCCTCCCACATTCCAAAAACATGCTAGGTTAATTGGCCAATCCAAATTGTCCATAGGTATGAATGTGAGTGTGAATGGTTGTTTGTCTATATGTGCCCTGTGATTGGCTGGCCACCAGCTGGGATAGGCTCCAGCTCCCCCCGCTACTCTCGTGAGGAAAAAGCGGTAGAAAATGAATGAATGAATGAATGTTGAAAATGACTACACTTTTTTGATACTGCTAATTCTTTTGAATACATTTGAATGGAATGGAAAACAGGCACTTACTGGTTTTTCCTCCAGACAAATTGGAGTGTTCTCAAACTTATGACTGGTATTGTATAAATTGTACGCCGAGTTCGCTTTGTTTTCAACTATTCCGTGTCTTTTTCCAATACACGGTGCACAGTCACATGTTTAAAAGTCATCAATGAAATGTTTCAGTTCCGACATTCTCTGAAGGTTATGTGATAGGGGAAGGTCAGCGGTTGTCATAATTCCACACCCCTCTCATTTGATGGTACGTTACCCCCATGGTTTAATTTCATTTGAACATGCATCAGATTACAATTGAGTGCATCCCATAATCAGTTCACAGTTCCACATGTCCAAAAGGAGTAGGAAGAAGCAAAGCTTATTAAACCCTACCCCCTCCACCTGGTACTTCTACAATCAATAACTGTTACATTTGTTCACTTCCTGCTTTCCATAATACAGTTTAAGGTTTTTTTATTTTATTTTATATTTTTTGCCTGGGACTTTTCTGGCTTTTTGGTTCTCACGGTGATCTCTGCACAAATAACAAAAGACACATTTGTTCACTTCCTGCTTTCCTAATATAGTTAAAAAAAATTTTTTTTTTTTGTCACGTACTGAAGTACAAGGTGATATGACCATCCAATGACATAATGGGTACCATAGTAAGTGTCAATATAGTGATATATATAGCACATCATGACTGGTTCAAGACTCTTCATCCTTGTATTTAGCAAACATCAACTGCTTGTATTGTTTCTTGAATTGGCTCATCATTGTGCATTGTTTGAGGGTCATTGCCTTGAGGGTCAGAAATTATTCTGAAATGAGCAAATGTTTCATGGCTTAAAGATAGCATTACAAATGGACAACAGCGTCTGTATTAAAGATTTTGTAAAAAAAAAAAAAATGCTGAAAAGTAGGGCAGGGCAGTTTTAAAAGATTAATAGGCCGTAGTTTCCACATGCCAGAGTGAGAATGTGTTCTGTTTCTGATTGAAGGGAATTCAACTTGTATGATAAGAACTTGCATTCCTCCTCCCGCCAGGTTAAATGCCAGCATTTCTCTGAAGGAAATATATCCCCACCTAGTGGCTGAAACGTGCATTTCCTGCACTGCAAGCTGAGAATGAGGAACACACAGAAGAAAAAGAACATTGCGTTATCCTCAGTCTACAGACATGGCCTGCAGGGATCTTGACTGAAACCCGAGTCGAAAAAGAAAAAGTTAGTTTTGAACAAGAGATTTCATCACATTTCCAACCTCGGAGCCTGATCTGTTTGGAAGAAATACAAAGGTATCCCACACATGATGACATAATGTATGCACATACTGTACATATAGTTCCTCTCAGTGGTTGGAAGGCAGCTGCCACTAAAAGATATTAGGAGATAGACAGATAATTCAGAATTCAGGAGTCCTGCTGTTGGGATGAAAAGCACATTTAGCTGGTGTTGCACCGCAGATGCCGTAGAGCAGGGGTCTCAAACACGCGGCGCGCGGGCCAAATGTGGCCCGCAGGACACTAGTTTGAGGCCCCCGCCTTGATATGAAAGTTTAATGTTAGTGCGGCCCGCGCAAGTTTGATATGTATGCTGTATGATATCATGTACCCAGAAAAAATTATTACATTTGATTAATGTTCATGTTAAAGGTTAAATAACTGTTAATAGTTATCCTCCCTATCTGTGTGGAAGTGGTAAGTTTTTGGTTATTTAAGTTTAAACATCAACTGCTTGTATTGTTTCTTGAATTGGCTCATCGTTGTGCATTGTTTGAGGTCCTTACTCAATCCATTCCATAGTTTGATTCCACATACTGAAATGCTATGGCTTTTTTACGTAGTCCTAGCATATAAGTGTTTCAAATGTACTTCTTCCCTGAGATCATATTTCTCCTCTCTTGTAGAGAAGTATTGGATGACATTTTTAGGTAATTGGTTATTTTTAGCCTTATGCATTATTTTAGCTGTTTGAAAATGAACTATATCAGCAAGTTGAAGTATTTGTGATTTTAGAAATAAGGAGTTAGTATGTTCTCTGTAGGTGGCAATTATGAATTATCCTTACTACAAGCTGGACAAGCTGTTTAGTGAGTGATATTCACAGTTACTATGGTACCCATTATGTCATTTTATGGTTATATCACCTTGTACTTCGGTACGAGGTACATTATTAAAAAAACAAACAAACAAAAAAAAACCTCAAACTGTGTTATGGAAAGCAGGAAGTGAACAAATGTAACAGTTACCGAGCCCAGCTCAGGGGTTTTTCAAAATCTGAACAGGGAAAATAGAAGGAATGAGATGGAGAAAACACAAGAATACAAGATTATGACAATACAAACATAAAGGTGTTACTTCTTGTCGAGAGGGCTCTTAGATTGTTAAAAATATACATTAAGAAGGTGGTAATCAGGTTTTCCAAACTCTAACTATAAAAATATTCAATTTATCACCTCGTACTTTGGTACGTGACAAAAATAAAATAAAAATAAAAAATAATAAAACCTATATTATGAAAGCAGGAAGTGAACAAATGTAACAGTTAGTGATTGTAAAAGTACCAGATGGAGGGGTAGGATTTAATAAGCTTTGCTTCTTCCTACTCCTTTTGGACATGTGGAACTGGGAACTGATTATGTGATGCATTCAATTGTAATCTGATGCATGTTCAAATGAAATAAAACCATTATTACCATATTTTATCCAATGTTTTGGATTTATTTTGTAATAAATAAATGTGTTTTTTGCAGTTTTGCTGTGTTTTGTCATGACTTTGCTGTCATCTAGGAAGTAAACAAGGAGGCAAGTTTGCACACTCTTGATATTCAAAGTTTTACATCTCATACTTCAAAGTGTAAATACATAATCCTTTATTCGTGTACATATGTTAAATGTAAAATTGAAGTCGTTGTCATTACACCCTGGTATAACACTTTTAGCATGCAGTCATGCTAAACAACTGCCAGATGTTCCAAGTAGAAAAAGAGAGTATCTTACATATATGTGGTGTCAGGCTCCAGGCATCGAACGATCATGCTGACAGATGAGGAGAGGAGGTTGGGAATGTCTCCTAACATCACGCATGGAGACCTGGCACCAGACCAGATGTCATCCACAAAGCTCAAAAGCGATTCTGAAGCACAAAGAGACACAGACGGTCACATGATCAAACCCATGTTGTAGTTCAATGACATCTTCTTATGTACAGTGGTGGGAAAGAGTCTTGTCCCCTTCCTGTTTAGTTTTTTTTTTTTAATGTCACTCACACTTAGATGTTTCAGATCATCAAACAAATTTACATATTAGTCAATGACAACACAAATGAATACAACATATTTTTCAATCAAACTTTATATTATTAAAGGAGAAAAAATTTTGAAAGTGCTGTTGTGTTGTCAGTCCAGGGCATTCTATTCCAACATCAACATCTTCAGCTCATGTAGGCTGCATGCATTTCATGCAACTGTTCAATTTTTATATTTTCTATAATTCTATAGTGACATTTTTCCCATTGATAACATACACTTCAATATTTTACTTTATGAGGTGTCCCTGAGGCCAAATGTGGCCCGCAGGACACTAGTTTGAGCCCCCCGCCTTGATATGAAAGTTTAATGTTAGTGCGACCCCCGCGTAAGTTTGATATGGATGCTGTATGGTATCATGTACCCAGAAAAAATTATTACGTTTGATTAATGTTCATGTTAAAGGTTAAATAACTGTTAATAGTTATCCTCCCTATCCGTGTGGAAGTGGTAAGTTTTTGGCTATTTAAGTTTAAAGGAAATAACTTGAAGGCTACCGTTTAGGTCGCTAGCTCTCTAGTTGGCGAGTTAGCATGTGTCTCAAGACCCTGCAGTTGCGCAATATGTTGTAAATAAAAATGTATAAATGTGACTATAGTCGTGTTTTGTCATGTCTACAGGGCTCTAATAATGCTTTGTTCATTTTAATCTGAAAAAAATAATTTGTCTACCCACCAACTATATGTGGTTTCTTAAGTTTTTATTATTTGCCGTTTTATTATTATATTTATTTATTTATTACTGATTGATTTTCTTTATTCTTGATTTGTTTATTTATTTTTCATCTTATTTTGTGTAGAAAAATAAAAAGTAAGATATTTGAGAACAGTGGAATGTTTTATCAGAGCTTTTCTTGTAGAAAATTGGAACCAAAGCAAAGTTTTTAAAACATTTTTTGTTATTAATAAATGCGTTTTTTTTTTTTGAAAAACGTGATGCGGCCCAGTCTCAACCAGACCCGAGCTCCAGTGGCCCCCAAGTAAATTGAGTTTGAGACCCCTGGTCTAATGGAAGCTGCACAAGTCACAGTGGTTTCATATTTGAAGCACTACATTTACAGGAACACCCCCCCCCCCCCCACCCCCACCACACTCCCGCTCATCTTGTGGGATGTTTTGAAGTTGATGGTGGAACATGCAAATCTCGATGTTTTCCCAGCTGCTTCAACGTGCGTCAACAACATTCAACAGGTTGTGTGTTTGCTTGGAGAAGCCGAGTCGACATGTGTGTGCGGACGTAAGTGAAATCAACTGATGGTGCTCACAGGTGGTCAGATATGTCTTTCCTGGCAAATTGCTGCTAAATACATTTTTAGTTGGTGCCAACAGGAGGAAGAAAAAGTTGAGCAGCTGTCAGAGAGATGTGTTTGCACAAAGTTCAAATTGACAAGAGTGGAGGTAGCGGAACAGTACTTGGGATGAAAAGTGACTTTGTGAAAAGGGCACCAATTAGCATGTTAATTACTCCGCTGTTGACACAATCTGTGGTAAAAATGGAGAAAGGAGGCACTGTTAAATGTTTTTTCGGGGGAACGCAAGTTGATCTCTCCATGGGAAATGTAAATGATGAAATCTAATTTGGGGAATTTATTTACACCAAGGTACAGTTGGTAATCACATAACTGCTATATGATAATCATATGGGTAGTCTTATTTAGGCGGGGGTGCAGGGCATTATTAAAATTAAATTTGACTTTTTATGAAGAATATGGCTGGTCTATGAAGTGATAATGTAAAATGCTGGCAATCACTGTGGCATCATACGGCGGCACGGCGGTCGAGTGGTTAGCGCGCAGACCTCACAGCTAGGAGACCAGGGTTCAATTCCACCCTCTGCCATCTCTATGTGGAGTTTGCATGTTCTCCCCGTGCATGCGTGGGTTTTCTCCGGGTACTCCGGTTTCCTCCCACATTTCAAAAACATGCTAGGTTAATTAGCGACTCCAAATTGTCCATAGGTATGAATGTGAGTGTGAATGGTTGTTTGTCTATATGTGCCCTGTGATTGGCTGGCCACCAGTCCAGGGTGTACCCCGCCTCTCGTCCGAATACAGATGGGATAGACTCCAGCACCCCCCGCGACCCTCGGAAAAAGCGGTAGAAAATGAATGAATGAATGAATACTTATATACTGGTTATTAATTCATAAGAAGGTCATATTATTTATACTACTGTACATTACTGTATTACTACTGTATTATTTTATAATACATGGACATTTCATCCAAGAACTTTGGTTAGAGCCCTCATTTCAACTTTTTAGGACCGTCCCCCTGAAAAGAATCTGAATCGAGAATTGTTAGGAACCGGAATAGAAATGAGGAATCAGAATCGGAACCGGAATTGCTCAAATTTAAACGATGCCCGACCCTACTGAACCCCCTCCACCACGAAAAGGTTGTGATTCATGGAGGAGAATATTGTGGACGGTGGTTGGTTGTCATGAATTAATTGAGTGATTAATTTTGTTATGCAAGCTATGTTGCAGGTGAACGATTCATGGATTTTGAATTTTTTATTAATTTGCGTCTTTCTATTAATTTCGATTATGACGATGTAGACGAGTGTGATTGACATATAATATAACAAGAACATTTATGCTGATAATCTGATACGAAGTCATGTAGCATCTTCCTTGAGACACATCTACTTTTTCTTTGGCTTACTTCAAGTGCTGCCATTTACCCGTGTGTGGGTTGTCTAATGTCAGTGTCGTTATTCTTCAATCTGAAACAGCTGGACTGCAGCAAGAAGCCCATTAACAACATTTGAGGAACGCCACTGTGCACCATCATGCCGAGAAGAAAGCTTCATGTGGGTGGCCGGAGGAACACGGAGTACACAGTTTTCACCTCCAACGTGTTTTCCAATTAAGGGAGAACGTCTAAAATAGTGAACATAGTGTGCTGCCAAGGCATTTATAGACATGACTCAAGGTCAGGGAATAAAGTCCTACACAGGAAGATTACCACTTTGTATTATTTATGTACTGTTGCATCAGTCAAAAATGCATCACAACCACATAAGCAGCACATAACTGCAGGTGGCATTTAGTTGTATTTATGATGGCGCTATCATCAGAACGAGCATCGTGATGTCACTAATGACTTCACAAGAGAAGAAGATGAGGCCAGAGGGTTTACATTGTGTTTACACTGTTCGGACCGGCACTTTTACACAACAAAAAACAAATCTCGAGTCTCGGGGACAGTTTACAATTCAATTAAAACCAAGTAGATACATTCATTCATTCATTTTCTACCGCTTTTTCCTCACAAGGGTCGCGGGGGTGCTGGAGCCTATCCCAGCTGTCTTTGGGCGAGAGGCGGGGTACACCCTGGACTGGTGGCCAGCCAATCACAGGGCACATATAAACAAACAACCATTCACACTCACATTCATACCTATGGACAATTTGGAGTGGCCAATTAACCTAGCATGTGTTTGGAATGTGGGAGGAAGAAAACCCACGCATGCACAGGGAGAACATGCAAACGCCACACAGAGATGGCCGAGGGTGGAATTGAACGCTGGTCTCCTAGCTGTGAGGTCTGCACGCTAACCACTCGACCGCCGTGCCGCCTATTATTTATTATTTATTTATTTATCCACATTATTATTTATTATTATACGGGAGCCAGGCTATCTATCTATCTATCTATCTATGTTCGGCGGTCCCTGAATGCACCATATTTCTGTGAAAATGAACAAAAAAAAAATGAAAAAAATGAAAAAAAAAACACCAACAAGTTCCCAGTGCAAAAATGTGTGAGTCTATATTCAAATATGTCTTATTTTCTTTTAAAATACATATTGGGTAAAAAAAAAGTGCAAAGGTGACTATAGGGATGTTATTTTATGTCTAGAGGGCTCTACTAATGTTAAAAGCCATCATTAGAAACTGGGTTTGTATGCTCTAACAATGAAAATATTCCATTTATAAATTTCTCTTTGGGTCACAACAAACCAATCTCCTCCATCCAACTCTTGTCTTCTTCATCTGTCTCTCTCATACCAGCTACCCTCATGTCCTCCTTCACTACATCCATAAACCTCCTCTTTGGTCTTCCTGGTCTTCATCTTCTACCTGGCAACTCGAAACGCAGCAACCTTCTACTAATATATTCACTAACACAACCATCTCAGTCTGGCCTCTCTGACTTTATCTCCATGTAATGTCTAAACAAAGAATAATAGGAGTGACTATATCTGTATAGAATTATATTCCATATCTACAGGACCGAATAATGTTAAAAAAATATTCAGAAGTTATAATTATTATTTGTTCTTGACTTTCTGACGAACAAACTCAGAGCTGCAGAGCCTCGTTTGCAATTTTGTTCTTGACGCTTAATTTGCTTTTTGCACATCAAATTGCTTTTGTCCAACATCCATGACTCTCTGGTCTGTTCCAAAGTTCCCTAAATGGAATGGAATTGGCCCTGATCCATTGATAGCAGTTTCTGTCAGACAGCTTTGCCAAACGCGTCAATAAAAGAATGCAAGACGATATCGGCTGATTGCTTACAGGCTGCGTCTGAAAGGGCGCGCGCTTTGTGATCTATTGTATACATGCTTTAGAAGTCTTTTGTTATCCTCAACTTCTCTGTTCTCTCGCCTTTCACAGCAACTTTCTGTTCTCTTTTTCCCAGTCCATACTGGAGGCATTTCAAAGCATGTCTGATGTGTTTAGGCTGTCCATCAATTGCGCTACACAGACGAGTGAAATGACAAAAACAAAAAAAGAAACAACTCTCTGTGGAGTGATCCAAGTGTCTTTTTCACAGTAAGTGAAACACAACCCAAAGAGAATTTGTCGGACAACACAGCACTCAAACAGTTATGAGAATTATGTTGTCATTATGAGAAAAACAATTAAAAGCAGTTAAAATATTAAAGAAAGATTTTTTTCAATTCAAACAAAGCAGCAAATATTTTACGAAAAACTGATATTATGCTGCATGGTGGTCGAGTGGTTAGCGCGCAGACCTCACAGCTAGGAGACCAGGGTTCAATTCCACCCTTGGCCATCTCTGTGTGGAGTTTGCATGTTCTCCCCGTGCATGCGTGGGTTTTCTCCCGGGTACTCCGGTTTCCTCCCACATTCCAAAAACATGCTAGGTTAATTAGCGACTCCAAAATTGTCCATAGGTATGAATGTGAGTGTGAATGGTTGTTTGTCTATATGTGCCCTGTGATTGGCTGGCCACCAGTCCAGGGTGTACCCCGCCTCTCGTCCGAAGGAGGATAAGCGGTAGAAAATGAACAAATAAATATATATAAAGTTTTCTCAATATATCAAATATCCAAATAAAATACTACATTTATTTACTAAATTTCAAAATTATTTGTTCACCCTCCAAAATGACCTCTTTGCATGGCGGTTGAGTGATTAGTGCGCATCAAATTCAAAACAAACACACAAAATTGAAAAAAAAAACAGCAAAGTCATACTAATAATAATCTTTTTCAGTGATATCACAAAGCTGTAGTTTTATTTTTCCTGAAATGCTGTACATATAACTTCATATGCACATCTTCAATATGTACATTTACAAAATATCTTTTGTCTCCTTTCATTTTTGAGTATGTGTCCTTTGCTCGAGAAAATGGCTGATACACAACAACACGTTGTTGGACCTGAGGATTGATGATTCTCTATATATATATCTGTAATACAATTAAACACTCGCTACGGCACTGTAACAGGGAACAATAAGCAATGGTAGTGTATTTCATGGTAAATTAGGTCAGTGAGATAGGCCCTTGGAGGGTGCTTGAGGGTAGAAACTATTGCATGTTTAGTGCATTGAACCGTAGCCAGAAATAGTGGATAATGAGGCATGGAATGTCAAGGCTAAGAGAGGAAAATGCAAGTGAAATTCTGACTTGTGATCATCGGGCATAGTACGGGCATGCTCCGGCTCCAGGATTCCACATTGCAGCAAAATCTGTGAGATGAATCACAGCAGATGACTTATTGACCCCTGATGTGAAAGAGGTTAGAGAACCCATTCCGAGAATCCCAAATTGTTTCTTAGGGGGAAATGCTAGGTTAATTGGTGACTCCAAATTGTCCATAGGTTTGAATGTGAGTGTGAATGGTTGTTTGTCTATATGTGCCCTGTGATTGGCTGGCCACCAGTCCAGGGTGTACCCCACTTCTCGCCGCGACCCTCCTGAGGATAAGCGGTAGAAAATGAATGAAAGTACACTTAGGGGCACACAAAATAGAGACCCGAGCCAATCCAACTGGCTCCTCTCAATGTAGAGCAGCGACTCTACTCCAACCAGATGATTGAGCTCTTCACATCTAATTGGGAGTCCGGTGACCTCATTCCTGCCACAATATTTTCCTTTTTGTCACTCATGAAGGTGTCTGATCTTTTTAACACCATAGTGTGTTTTTATTACATCTTTAGAGTCAGTCTAGTTTCTCATAGAAGGCCTACTTGACACACACACCCATAGCACAATCAAGTTACAAAATTATTGGGAGAGGCAGTGCCGATTTTCTTTGAGCTATTAACAATTTATGTCATGAGAGATACCTATTTTAAGCCCTGACAAAAAAAAAAAAATTAAATGCCATCAGTCAGTTGTGTTGATAACTGACTTGTTCTGTGTATTACCCAAACTACAACAATATTGTTATCGTGGAAGCTACTTTACTTTACTTATAATACACAGAAAAGGAAAATAAAATTGTTCCACATGTTCCACATAAGAATCGTACTTTGGTATGTGACAACAATTAAATTAAAAAGAAAAGAGGTAGAAAATGAATGAATGGAAAAAAAAAACTATATTAGGAAAGCAGGAAGTGAACAAATGTAACAGTTACTGATTGTAAAAGTACCAGATGGAGGGGTAGGATTTAATAAGCTTTGCTTCTTCCTACTCCTTTTGGACATGTGGAACTTTGAACTGATTATGGGATGCACTCAATTGGAATCTGATGCATGTTCAAATGAAATAAAACCATTACCATTACCATTACCATTACCATTACCATTACCATAGGTAGTATATAACACAACATTCTGTCTGCCGTCAGACGTCAGTCAAAATCATCTAAAATCATCCAAATCCTCCTTTGAAAAATGGCTGGGATTAATAATAATTAGCAATTTTGTCAGATGTTACACTAATTTGCTTTGTCATCTGTAACACAAATCTAAAATGTTGATGTTGTTTGTAGCGGATAGTGTTTATAGTTTAGTATATACAATATTCACCTACAGTATTTGGCATAGCATCTTCAATGTACAAACGGTATTATATGTAGTTGTACTGCTGTACTGTGCTTTTTCTGGAGATAAGGGGTCGTTTTGGCAATGATAAAATATTATGAGGTAGGTCAATGGCTTTTAAAACAGTTACATCATTGTTTGGCTCACACCTGAAGGGATCTGTAGGTCAGCTAAGTGGTACCGTGACTTAAAGCAGGATTTCTACTCTATTAGATCCATGTAGGCACGCACTTATACTATGAGCTCATCCTGTGTGCCTGAAACTTTTAAAGGGGGATATTACAGCATAAACATTTGCAGTCTTAACTGAGCCATGAAGCTATAATATTGTTATTATTATGTAAGATTGAAATCAATATAATTGAGTCACTAACTTCATTTTCTCTTGTTAAATAAGACTTAAAATTTTTAATGACCCAAATCAAAAAGCTCAGTTGTACCCGTCCACACAAATGTTGAAACATACATTTTGGAAAATCTTCACTCTGATCCGAGTTTTCCAAAAGTCCATCCATCCATCCATCCATCCATCCAGCCATCCATCCATCCATCCATCCATTTTCTCTTGTTAAATAAGACTTAAATAAGACTTAAAAGTTTTAATGACCCAAATCAAAAAGCTCAGTTGTACCCGTCCACACAAATGTTGAAACATACATTTTGGAAAATCTTCACTCTGATCCGAGTTTTCCAAAAGTCCATCCATCCATTCATCCATTTTCCTTCGCTTATCTGGGTCCGGGTCGCGGGGGCAGCAGTCTCAGTAGGGAAGCCCAGACTTCCCGGTCCCCGGCCACCTCCTCCAGCTCCACCGGGAGGACACCAAGGCGTTCCCAGGCCAGCTGTGAGACATAATCCCTCCAGCGTATCCTAGGTCTGCCCCAGGACCTTTTCCTGGCTGGGCATGCCCGGAACACCTCACCAGGGAGGCATCCGGTCCATGTCCCAAGAACCAGATTTGGACACCGAAGACCAGGTCGCTCAGGTAACCCACCCTTGACCGCCACCCAAGAGAGACCCAAAAGAAAACACAGAAAAATGTGTGTACCTCAGTACTAAACCAAAGATTCTGTACCTAAAAATCAATAACAAATAAATGTAATAGAAAGCATGGGGGCGGGGGCTGAGGTGGGCCCGTGGGGAAATGTAGATGAGCGTGATTGTGTGGAACGAAAGAAAGTCGGAATGAAAACCACACGGTTGAAGTTGTTCTCAGACCTTTTCTAATCTGCACCTGTCTTTCATTCTTTCCTGTCCATCACTTCTCTTTTTGGTGGTCTCGTTCAGCCCCTCGTTCTCCTTCTCTCTGATCATACACCACTTGCCATATCTGCGTCAACGTTCACATAGGGATGTGTTCCCTGAAAGTCATCAATCATGTCCTAAAAACAAAAAGTTGAGTTCTCACATTGGATGCAAAAGTATGTAAGTATGGAATAAAGTACCATGTTGGTTAAAAGTGTACATACAGTACATTCTTTACATTCTGTTCTTTTTTTCCCAGGCTGAAATGATAATAAAAAACACATCTTATCTTCAATGAGTTTTAAAAATAAGAATTGTGTGCTGTACTGCTGTGTTTCGGCTGTTTCTGGGCGTCTGGGTTTTGACTTGCTATCGGATGCTAAGTTTTCTAACGTCAAGGAGATCCGTCATCCACACGTTATCCGATATCGCTAACCAGTCATAAGGATTCGTGAGTACCCAAATTAGTACCCAAATTGACTTACTGAGGTGGCCATTTTGGTTTGTAGCCCTCACCGCACCCAAGGAACGACACATGCCTGCAACTGACTTGGAGACCAGGCAATTTTCGTGGGTAGTGCTATCTGGCGCAGTGCGACACACCCGGTTCCCCGCCCCTCCCACCATCACAAGACGGAGGTGAGGAGGCGTCAGAGGATTTAACACAACCGAGTGTCATCCTAACCAATCAAATGAAGGCCTCTCATTGCCTTTAAATGCACTGGGCCCACTGGACAATGAGTGTCATTCATCACGTACGTCACCTTGTGGGACACGTCATAGGTTCCAGACAGTTACATTAAACACAGCAGCAGGCTAATCCAGGCATTTTATTTATGATCCACCTGTATGCTCTACATCGCCAAAATAGGAGAACCTTTCATGGTATATTGTCGGTATCTCTTCCTCATCCTCCTTGTGAGGTTTTGGTGATTACCACGAATTACCACTGTGTGTGCGGTGCCTCACTCCGCCACCCTGCGCTGTGCAACCATGTTATAGCCCATTGGGTTTTATTATTGCTCACTATTGTGACAAAGAGGTCATTTTGGAGAGTGAACAAATAATTTTGAAATTTTGTAAATAAATTTTGTATTTTATACTTTTATATATTTTACTTTTATAGTATTTTATTTGATATTTTGGATATTCAGATTCAGAAAACTATATATATATATATTTATTCATTCATTTTCTACTGCTTATCCTCACAAGGGTCACAGTGGAGCTGGAGCCTATCCCAGCTGTCTTTGGACCAAAGGCGGTGGGAAGATGAAGAGGATGAACAAGTTGACTTTTGTGGAAAAAAAAAAACTGAGTGACAGCAATATGTCCTCTGTCCTAGCAGTGCAAATGAGACAAAACTGTCATGTAAAATAGCAACGCTTGTTTTTAAGTCAATAACGATGATTTCACTTTGTCATTTAAAGTCTTTTTGCCATGTCTCCAAAAAAGTGCATACGCCAGCTACAAAGGTGGGGGTACTGTTGTGCACTCTCACTTCGGTTGTTTTCATAGATACTTTGCATGGAAAATGTTGGATGCAACTTTTTGTTCTGTTTTGTGCGTACGTATGTTTATTTCAAACATATGATTTCACTTTGTCATTTAAAGTCTTTTTGCCATGTCTCCAAAAAAGTGCATATGCCAGCTACAAAGGTGGGGTACTGTTGTGCACTCTCACTTCGGTTGTGTTTTCATAGATACTTTGCATGGAAAATGTTGGATGCAACTTTTTGTCCTGTTTTGTGCGTACGTATGTTTATTTCTAACATATGACTTCACTTTGTCATTTATAGTCTTTTTGCCATGTCTCCAAAATGTGCATACGTCAGCTACAAAGGTGGGGGTACTGTTGTGCACTCTCACTTCGGTTGTGTTTTCATAGATACTTTGCATGGAAAATGTTGGATGCAACTTTTTGTCCTGTTTTGTGCGTACGTATGTTTATTTCTAACATATGACTTCACTTTGTCATTTAAAGTCTTTTTGCCATGTCTCCAAAAAGTGCATACGCCAGCTACAAAGGTGGGGGTACTGTTGTGCACTCTCACTTCGGTTGTGTTTTCATAGATACTTTGCATGGAAAATGTTGGATGCAACTTTTTGTTCTGTTTTGTGCGTACGTATGTTTATTTCTAACATATGACTTCACTTTGTCATTTAAAGTCTTTTTGCCATGTCTCCAAAAAAGTGCATATGCCAGCTACAAAGGTGGGGTACTGTTGTGCACTCTCATGTTGATTGTATTTTCATAGATACTTTGCATGGAAAATGTTGGATGCAACTTTTTGTCCTGTTTTGTGTGTACGTATGTTTATTTCTAACATATGACTTCACTTTGTCATTTATAGTCTTTTTGCCATGTCTCCAAAATGTGCATACGCCAGCTACAAAGGTGGGGTACTGTTGTGCACTCTCACTTCGGTTGTGTTTTCATAGATACTTTGCATGGAAAATGTTGGATGCAACTTTTTGTCCTGTTTTGTGCGTACGTATGTTTATTTCTAACATATGACTTCACTTTGTCATTTAAAGTCTTTTTGCCATGTCTCCAAAAAGTGCATACGCCAGCTACAAAGGTGGGGGTACTGTTGTGCACTCTCACGTTTGCATGGAAAATGCTGGATGCAACTTTTTATCCTGTTTTGTGCGTACGTATGTTTATTTCTAAGATATGATTTCACTTTGTCATTTAAAGTCTTTTTGCCATGTCTCCAAAAAAGTACATACGCCAGCTACAAAGGTGGGGTACTGTTGTGCACTCTCACGTTTGCATGGAAAATGCTGGATGCAACTTTTTGTCCTGTTTTGTGCGTACACAAGCTTTATAGATGAGATCTTTGATGGATAACATTGAGAAGTTGAGCTTGTACTTTCAACTCCACGTCATATGCATTAGCTGTTATGCTAACCATTAACCGGACGCACCTATGGCTAATATTTAGGCACAAATAAAGAAACTATTGATAAAGTGGGTCTGCACTCTCACTTAAATCGTTCATTCTCTCATTAGGCAACAACAAACACTGATTCTCTTTGGTGAAGATGTCGCCATTATGGATCGCGTCATTACGTGCAAAATAAACTGCACTTGTTATACAAGCTCAGCCAAATGTGCAGTAGTTCATTCTAATGATGATAAAGCTATCGGTATTGGTGCTGCTGCTGTGTTTAATGCACACTATGCTTTTCTTTATTGAACCTTTTAAAAGTGTCAGACACGACGACTTCAGGGGGCAGTGAGGTTGCATTTGTGTTGTTTACATGACTGTAATATCAATATACACATACTGTACATGCACGTAACTGCAATATCGGCTAAATTAAACTCACAAACACTTCAATGGGCTGCTGATGTTAATAAGAGAGCCAGCGGCCTATTAATCAACATGAGTGACCACCAACCACTGTACCGACCCCCGGTATCATTACCGCTTCTGTGTCAAGCGGTAGGAACAGAACTGAAAAATGCAATGGAGGAGTAGTTATTGGACAAAAATGAGGTGGAATAAGAAGTGGTAGGAAAAAGAGGAATAAATAGATGAACATGGCCGACTATAAAAACAGTAATTTCAGCATTCACACAATAACAGAAAAATATTTATATGGCACCTTTTGAAAACCCAAAGAGCTTTATATTGAAAACCTGTCACAGGGTTATGATCCTAGACCATCCACAAATAAGGGAAAAAAAACCCAAATATAATTGAAATTGTCTATTTTTGTCTTCTGCATCTGTCTCATTCTTCCCTCTCCAAACCCTCCTGCCAGATTAGTATTGAAACATTTGCAATAAAAATATAAATGCATTCCGAGTCAGTGACATCTGTTGGTGACAATGCGCCAAAAAATGCAACCTGAGAAGGTGACGTATGAGTATCGTGCTTAGTGGAATAGCAGATGAGTCAAAATGACGTGTGTGTATACCTGTCTCAACTTTGGAGTGGTCCGTCCGCTCTGTCACCTTCTCCTGGCTGAGGAGATAATCAATGATCCGAACACCAATCGGTGGCTCCGTGTGGTTCCACTCCATGATGACCAATGAGCTGCTGGGCTCATAGGTGTAGGACAGTTTCAATCTAGCAACACAGATAAAAACAACACACACAATGTGTGAAAAACAATATTCGCAACATCTTGACATACGGAGAGCTGACATACAATATCTTGCACAACATTTTGCAGAATTGTAACATTACTGACACCTAGTGGTCAGTGTCGAAAACATCATCACAACGTCCTTGAATTCATCTTGACTGAATCGATTTGAATCTTCTCAATGCCAATAATTAAATGGCCTTCGTGATGTGGACTGAGACCGGGAGCTCGGTGAACTTGCCTACCAGGAACTTGCTTGTTGGAGCCCTTAGCTCCGAGTTTGCTATGTTTATTTAGCGCAGGGGTCTTCAATCAAAACTGAATAATGTCCATTTATGCCATTTTTTCCAGTGAAGGTCCAGTTGACCTTAAATTTCATCAAATGGAGTAGCTCCGATGGATATCAAGTGGAATGAAACCACACTATTTTCAGAAAAAATAATATTAAATAATATCATTATTAAGGTTTAATTTTCTTGTTATTGTTGTAGCTGACATCGGGAGTTGCTTGAATTTGTCAGACAATTCCTCTTCTTGGTCACCTTTGATTCAGATCTCTGCAGCAGACCCATTCCTCCATTCAAACTCTCAGTGAAAGATGTTTTGTTCTGCTCCAATAGCCATACAATCCGGTCACGTAACCATAGTGACTGAAGTAATCGCAGCCACAAACTGCCACTGGGATCAGTCCGCAAGCAGTATTATATGTTATTACTATGATTCCCATTCACTTTAATTGTAACGGGTCCTTCAAGGGCCATTACTGGGTCCGGATCTAGGCCGAGATCTGCCATTTGGTGATGGCCGATTTAGCATATTCAGCCTCCCCAGTATGCTCTTTAAGCTATTGTGTACTTGAGTAAGTCCATGTGTGGTGCAACACAGGAGCCGAGTAACAACATGTCTGTCAAATGTCTGTTCTTATGATCCAGTCCTACTTATGTATGTTTTTTCCTCTTCATGACGCATTGTTTGACTGATGTTTTTAAATTTGGAATCCGCCAATTAACCTAGCATGTTTTTGGAATGTGGGAGGAAACCGGAGTACCCGGAGAAAACCCACACATGCACGGGAAGAACATGCAAACTCCACACAGAGATGGCCGAGTGTGGAATCGAACACTGGTCTCCTAGCTGTGAGGTCTGCGCGCTAACCACTCGTCCGCCGTGCCGCCCAGCCCATTAATTTAAACTGAATTATTCCATGCATTGCTTGCATACATTGGTTGAGGAAGAGGTGCGCAAGTCGGGAGTCCGTCGGCACCGAAGGCACTGGAATCACACCGACACCAGTCATCGATGACGTCACCCTTCCCTGAACACCACAACATGCTCATCATCGCCTCCTGGAGGGCCTGTGTGGAAAAAAAGATACGACTATGACGCAACATGAAAATAGAACACTGGGATTTAAAACATGCAAGTTTTAACACATTAGAATCCATTTCAAGTCAAATGATGGTGGATATTACAGACATTATTATGTTCTCTGGTGAAATACGACTAATTGATGTGAAAGATGCGTGATGTTACATTATAAGCTGAGATTTACTGTACATGGGACCCCCCCTCATTCACCATTTACATATGTTTACGACGGATGCTAATTACTTTTACTGTTGTCTCATTTGGAAGATAACCTGTCAACCAATTTAAATGCCTCACATTCATTCATTCATTTTCTACCGCTTTTTCCTCACAAGGGTCGGGGTGGGGGGTGCTGGAGCCTATCCCAGCTGTCTTAGGGCGAGTGGCGGGGTACACCCTGGACTGGTCACCAGCCAATCACAGGGCACATATAGACAAACAACCATTCACACTCACATTCATACCTATGGACAATTTGGAGTGGCCAATTAACCTAGCATGTTTTTGGAATGTGGGAGGAAGAAAACCCACGCATGCACAGGGAGAACATGCAAACGCCACACAGAGATGGCCGAGGGTGGAATTGAACGCTGGTCTCCTAGCTGTGAGGTCTGCACGCTAACCACTCGACCGCCGTGCCGCCTATTATTTATTATTTATTTATCTATCTATCTATCTATGTTCGGCGGTCCCTGAATGCACCATATTTCTGTGAAAATGAACAAAAAAAAATGAAAAAATGAAAAAAAAACCAACAAGTTCCCAGTGCAAAAATGTGTGAGTCTATATTCAAATATGTCTTATTTTCTTTTAAAATACATATTGGGTAAAAAAAAAGTGCAAAGGTGACTATAGGGATGTTATTTTATGTCTAGAGGGCTCTACTAATGTTAAAAGCCATCATTAGAATGTCATAAACTGGGTTTGTATGCTCTAACAATGAAAATATTCCATTTATAAATTTCTCTTTGGGTCACAACAAACCAATCTCCTCCATCCAACTCATTCATTCATTTTCTACCGCTTATCCTCACGAGGGTCGCAGGGGGAGCTGGAGCCCATCCCAGCTGGTTGCCAGCCAATCACAGGGCACATATAGACAAACAACCATTTACACTCACATTCATACCTATGGACAATTTGGAGTCGCCAATTAACCTAGCATGTTTTTGGAATGTGCGAGGAAACCGGAGTAAATGCCTCACATATGACAAATAAATGCCAAAAGATCTTAAATCAAATATACCGGCAAATACCCTTACCACAACATACCTTTAAATAGTCAATAATTAATAATAGCAGTTTTAAATTTAAAAAGCAATCCGCCATTTAAATGACCACAAGGCTTGCACACACTAACTCTACATTAAGCTTCATTTACACTATGCAATAGCTTCAATTAACGAAAAACTAAAGCTGTATAAAATACATATATATGTACTACTCCAGTAACCGTTAATTGGTTCCAGATCTGATTGCAATAAGTGAATTTCCGCAAAGTAGGAATTCTCTTTTATAAATGGAATATTTTCAACATGCAATAACAATAATAATTACCTTTACACTCATTTCCCAATATAGTAGACATAATAACATACAAATAAGACATATTCGACACATATAAGGTGCATATTACAGTATGTGTATGGAGTTTTACATATTAAATATGGCCCCTGAGGGGGCGGGGTCGACTGACATGATGCATGGAGCATTCTCAGTTCTCAGTATTATTGCAGACCTGCCAACATATCTGAATTTGTGGTACTCGGCATGCAATTTGATATGCTTGTATGCATCAAATAAATAGATATTAGTGCGTGAGGGGAAGGGGGAGTGAAAATATTTGTCATGACAGCCGTGATAGGCTCCAGCATGCCCAAGACGGATGGATGACAGAAGGTAATAGAGAACCACTGCCCTACGATACACTTATTTTAGCCTAAATTGCAATTAAAGGAAAAAAAGAAAGTCAATTTTACATTACCAATTTTTCATTCATTCATTCATTTTCTACCGCTTTTTCCTCACGAGGGTCGCGGGGGTGCTGGAGCCTATCCCAGCTGTCTTTGGGCGAGAGGCGGGGTGAATAAGGCTTATTTTGAAGTGAAAATAAATTGCACCGGTTTCTCCAAAAGTGTTTCTTTAGCAGAAAAGCTGCAACAGTACATTGTTTGCCTTTGACTAAGATCTCTGCAGCAGAACTCCACACCCCCGTCAGCAAAAGATGTTGTTTTGCTCCAATAACCATACAATCCTTAGTGAAGTCTCATTTGCACGCTACAGTTACAAATCATATGAGACACAAGCACAGCCTTGTGGTTCTGGATTCTGGAAAAATCAACGCATTTTGGTTTTTAAATGTTCGCTTTTCTCAAGCTTACTTTTGAGCAAGCTACGTTTCCATTCGAAGATTAGCGGCAAAAAGGCTGTTTGGATGGATGGATTGATTCAGATTGATGATGCATCTATATCAGCTATCTCTATTGGATGACATCATCGCATTTGCGGTCACATGTTAATGTAATACCTGCAGTAATTACACCTGCAAACTGCCGATGCGATCGGTCCGTGAGCATGATAATTTTATTATATTTCCCATTATTTTACTTGGCCACGGGTCCGCAAAGGGCCATCAATGGGTCTGGATCCAGGCTGAGGTCCTCCATTTGGTGATGGCTCTGGGATCTTATGGAGTAAATTCATAATAATCTACTCTGTATTGTACATAAAATACATGTTAATGCAAGTGAAAAAAATGATTATCATGATTATTATTCTCTTGACAGTTTTTTAATGTTCAGTACGAACACGGTTTTCATATTCATTGTTACTCCCACACACTTGCCAAGTACTGTCAATACCACTTGCTACGTGCTGACAGCCCAGGAGGGAACCCTGCACCATATTGACATGTACTTCTGCTGGAGGAAAAGCAGCAGTATCGACCTGCAGTATTGATGTGGGCTCATGGGTTCAAACACAAAACATGGCAAAGATGGAAGAAAGCTCCTGCTCTCTGTAACATGTTTGATTCGTTGGGAGGAGACGAGGCTCATTGACACATGTACTACATTACTACGTCATTACACTTGAGTACTACAGTAATCCCTCATTTATCGAGGTTAATTGGTTCCAGACCCAACAGTGATGAGTGAATTTCCGCAAAGTAGAATCCCTTATTTATGGTAATGGTAATGCTTTTATTTCATTTGAACATGCATCAGATTACAATTGAATGCATCACATAATCAGTTCCCAGTTCCACATGTCCAAAAGGAGTAGGAAGAAGCAAAGCTTATTAAATCCTACCCCTCCATCTGGTACTTTTACAATCACTAACTGTTACATTTGTTCACTTCCTGCTTTCCTAATATAGTTTAAGTTTATTTTTTATTTTATTTTTGTCACTTACCAAAGTACGAGGTGATAAATTGAATATTTTTATAGTTAGAGTTTGGAAAACCTGATTACCACCTTCTTAATATTATATATATATTTTTAACAATCTAAGAGCCCTCTCGACAAGAAGTAACACCTTTATGTTTGTATTGTCATAATCTTCAGTCTCTTATGGTATTCTTGTGTTTCCCTTCTATTTTCCCTGTTCAGATTCTGAAAAACTCCTAATCTGGGCGGAGCTACCGGAACCCTGCAGCTCTTCCTAATTAGTACCCTTATGGACCCTTATTATATACCCTTATTAGTACCCTTAGGAGCTAAGTGGGGGGCGGACAGGAAGTTTTAGCTTGCCGTGGTTTACGGCTGCAACAATAGCGTCCGTGTTAGAAATGATTGTGCCTGTTGTGAGCTAATTCAAACCTGCAATAAAAGCCTGCTGTTGCAGCAATCGAGTTTTGTTCTTGTGTGTCTGAATGAGTCTTTTCATTGACTTATATTCTTACTTTACTTCATTTAGCCAGTTGTATTCTTACAATGCTTCAGTTAGACAAAAAAAATGATTTATTAATATATTTGTGAGGGATCACTGTAATGTTAAAAAAAATATATTAGTTATGTATTACCTTTCTGAAACTAGAGGTTCTGGGCTTCCCAGTGCTTTACAGGGCATATCATTATATGCTGCATCACAGCAGCTCCCAGAAGACAAAGGAGCACAAGAATGTGTGATGAAGAGGTATGGCGAAGAAACGTTTTATTATTAAGGTAGAAAAAATCCCCGGTGTGAAAAAGTGATTGCCACCAAACCTAATAACTGCTTTGGCCACCGTGGAATCAAAATACAAAGTGCAATCAGCATTTGGGATAACGTGTAATGAGTCTCTTACGGCGCTGTGGAGGTTTTTGGCCCACTCTTTGCAAAACTGAAGGGTTAATTTTCATTTAGTGTTTTTTGAATCAAAAATCATGGTTCTATTTATTAGAGCAAGTCTTCAGGCTGCTTAAGTAATTAAACAACCCCGCACTACCACCACCATATTTTACTTTTCTGAAATGTGGGGATACTTTTGTCTCATCAGACCACAGAGTATTTTCCCAAAGGTCCTACGCATCATCAAGATGTTTTCTGGCAAAACTGAGATGAGTTCAAGTTATTTTTGTTCAGCAGTGGTTTTGGTCTTGGAATCATACATGCCATTTTTGCCCAGTGTCTTTCTTATGGTGGAGTCTTGAACACAAGAAAAAGCCAGACGGCCACACTCAACGTTACTTTTTGAAAATATGTTTATAGACGTCTTTGGCAGTCATAATAGAAAGTTAATAAGTTAATTGAGTTAATTGTTAGTTGAGTTAATAATAGAAAGTCTCATTTATTCTTTCATTGATTTAAATTTTTTACCGCTTATCCTCACGAGGGTCGCGGGCCTGCTGGAGTCTATCCCAGCTGTCTTTGGGCAAGAGGCGTCGTACACCCTGGACTGGTGGCCGGCCAATCACAGTGCACATATCGACAAACAACCATTCCTGGACTTGAACTCAGGTCTTGTAGCTGTGTGGCCTGCGTGCTAATCACTCATTTAAAAACTACATTTTGTGTACTGTTGTGTTGTCGTTTGTTTGGAGATCCTAAACATTGAACATTTTATCGCAGAAACTATGGTGTGTTCAGGGACCATCAAATAAAGTGCGAAATCTCAGTGCTTGGAGAAAAAAACATGATCAATAAAGCATAAAGACATAAACATGTAAAAATGTTTTCAAATATTAAAAGCCAATATTCTTGTATTATCACATTTTAAATGATCCTTAGGGTGAATTAAATGTTTTTTTTTTTAGAAAAAAAACTCACAAATTTGTGGGTCCGTAAATGCTGAATGCATGGAGATCCACCAAATAAGGATAATAAGGATTCGTCAGTGTTAAGGTGAAAAAGTGTAATAGTTACTGTCACATTTCAGCATGGAGGCGTTGCGATGTGACCCCAGGATGCAGAGAACAGGCCATAAAACCTATTTTTTATTCTAATTGTGGCTAAGCAGCAGCAGGAAACCGACCACAGAGCAAACAAATGGCAAATAAAGGTCAAGTGAAAGAAGCGCGCACCCAAATTAAATAGACAACAGAAAATTAGAGGCAGATGAGTGTAACAAAGGGCTGCACGGCGGTCGTGTGCGCGCGCAGACCTCACAGCTAGGAAACCCGGGGTTCAATTCCACCCTCTGCCATCTCTGTGTTGAGTTTGCATGTTCTCCTCGTGCATGCGTGGGTTTTCTCCGGGTACTCCGGTTTCCTCCCACATTCCAAAAACATGCTAGGTTAATTGGCCACTCCAAATTGTCCATAGGTATGAATGTGAGTGTGAATGGTTGTTTGTCTATATGTGCCCTGGGATTGGCTGGCAACCAGCTGGGATAGGCTCCAGCTCCCCCTGCGACCCTCATGAGGATAAGCGGTAGAAAATGAATGAATGAATGAGTACAACAAAAAAGTAAAAGCAGGAACAAACAAGAAAGGAAGTGGCTACAAAATAAGGGCATGGAAACAGGAGCCATAAAACATTGAGAGGACCCCCACATGGTGACAGTTATTTCACGTTTAGAGGGCCCTAATAATGTTAAAACCCATATTTAGAAGATCAAGAACAGTTTTTCTACACTCTAACTACAAACATATTCTGTTTATAAATAAAGGAATCCTAGTTTGTGGAAATTCACATATTCAGGTCAGGTCTCGAACCAATTAACCATTAAATATGAGAATATATCATTCATTCATTTTCTACCGCTTTTCCTCACGAGGGACGCAGGGGGTGCTGGAGCCTATCCCAGCTGTCTTCAGGCGAGAGGCGGGGTACACCCTGGACTGGTGGCCAGCCAATCACAGGGCACATATAGACAAACAACCGTTCACATTCATATCTGTGGACAATTTGGAGTGGCCAATTTTTGGAATGTGGGAGGAAACCGGAGTACCTGGAGAAAATCCACGCATGCACGGGGAGAACATGCAACCTCCACACAGAGATGGCCGAGGGTGGAATTGAACTCGGGTCTCCTAGCTGTGAGGCCTGTGCGCTAATCTGTGCTAAGGTGATGATCCAATTATATGGTTTCAGTTACAGGTGGCCCCCCTGAGGGTCACCATAACTGCAATGTGGCCCACTTTGAAAATGTGTTTGATGCCCCTGACTTAACAAATGCATTAAGCCGGCCACCTGGAACCCACCGTGGCCCACGAGGACCACTTTTGTGAAATACCATCTGTGAAAAGTATCATCGATAAACATTGGAGATAATTGTTCCTTGGAATCGTAAAGAATCCCCTGCAGCTCACCTGGTAAGTCTCGTTGTTGGACACCAACTCATAGATGGGTGCCGCCTTGGTGATTTGCAAGAGGACAGGCTCGGATTGCTGTCGCCCTTGGGTCGCCCTCGGGCTCATGTGGCAGAGATGGCAGGATCGAGGACACTGGCCCTGGCTGGTACAGTCCATCCGGACTCCCGCTGCCATCCGTTTGGCTCCTGTGTCCAGCAGACTGGCTATGTAAGCTGGGTAGGTCAAACTTCTGGGCTCCTTTTCATGCTCCTCCGATTCCTCGGAAGGTGAGTTCCCTGGGAGGACACAGGAAGTGAATTTAGTGACTGAGTTTAATTCATAATGACATTTGTGTAAACATTTCAATCATACTATACAGTAGCTGCAGGAGTGGGAGTCATGAAAATGGCAATAAAGTGATATTAATACCATGAAAAGCAGCATAAAAGCTTCATCATTTCAACCGGAGAGTTTGCCTGATCTCTGAAATGAGACAAGGGATCAAGGGAATGAACCAAGCTGAACTGGAAGTATATTTCTTTCTTTTATAGCAGCTAAAATGCATTCATGCACTCCCACATTCCCGCACCACCCGTTCGGAGACTTAGCTTTTGACTTCACAGCGGCAGAGTAAACATTTGGGCCAAAAATATCTCCGTACGGAAAACGTGAATGGATGAGGAGAACGATGTCTTCCAATAACAAAACAATCAAATATGACGAGTGCTGTCACAAAGCTTCACTACATCTTAATAAATCGACGGGATTCCAACATCTAACAGAAATGGGACAAAGTAATTCCCATTAGCCGCTTCTCCACCACAGGAACTTTTTCCAGGAACTTCTGTTATTCCCTGAGGTTTGACAAAAGGATGCTGCATTTCCACAAAAAAAAAAAAAATCCACAGAGACCAACATTTCTCCTCCTTCCAGCTACCCTCTTCCCTGGAAGTTTCAGGAACTTTGTGGGGCAGTCTGTGCTAAATGCTGATTGGTGGAACACAATGGTATTGTTTCTGTTCACCTGCCATGTTTAAGCTTATTCAGGTCTGGAACCAATTAACCATGAAAAATGAGAGAATATATCATTCATTCATTTTCTACCGCTTATTCTCACGAGGGTCACGGGGGTGCTGGAGCCTATCCCAGCTGTTTTCGGATGAGAGGCGGGGTACACCCTGGACTGGTGGCCAGCCAATCACAGGGCACATATAGACAAACAACCATTCACACTCACATTCATACCTATGGACAATTTGGAGTCGCTAATTAACCTAGCATGTTTTTGGAATGTGGGAGGAAACCGGAGTACCCGGAGAAAACCCACACATGCACAGGGAGAACATGCAAACTCCACACAGCTGAGGGTGGAATTGAACTTGGGTCTCCTACCTGTGAAGCCTGCGCGCTAACAACTCGTCTGCCGTGCAGCCAAATACATATTCATTCATTTTCTACCGCTTTTCCTCACGAGGGTCGCGGGGGTGCTCTCATCCCAGCTGTCTTCGGATGAGAGGCGGGGTACACCCTGGACTGGTGGCCAATCACAGGGCACATATAGACAAACAACCATTCACACTCACATTCATACCTATGGACAATTTGGAGTGGAGCATGTTTTTGGAATGTGGGAGGAAACCGGAGTACCCGGAGAAAACCCACGCATGCACGGGGAGAACATGCAAACTGAGAACATGCAAACTCCACACAGAGATGCCCGAGGGTGGAATTGAACCCTGGTCTCCTAGCTGTGAGGTCTGCGCGCTAACCACTAGACCGCCGTGCCGCCCCAAGATGCCAATTGTGACACCAAACTTTACATTCACTTTAAGTATGACTTTTTGGCCTTTTAGCCACCAAATGACAGAATATCAGAGTGAACAGGTTTTTAACCTCAGTTTTGACCTCTTTAGACCTATGTATTTTTTTATATAACCACTAGGGGGCATTAAAGTCTCAAAAGTCAGTTTTAACGCACATCAACAACAAAAAAACAAGACCATCTGAGGCCAACACAGCAACTTCAGATAACCTAATATAATATAGTCAAATAGCCAAAAATAGTAGGAAGAAGCAAAGCTTATTAAATCCTACCCCTCCATCTGGTACTTTTACAATCAGTAACTGTTACATTTGTTCACTTCCTGCTTTCTTACTATAGTTAGTTTTTTATTTTAATTTAAAAAAAAATTTTTGTCACGTACTGCAGTACGAGGTGCGTGCAGAAAATAAGACACGATACGGGGCGTGTCTTGTCATGTTGTTAATACAGTGCGTTAATCCAACTGTGTTCTTCGTGTATTAGTCACACAATATACATGTTTAAGAACATTTTATGTACTTCTGGCTTAAGTTTAGTATTTTTATGCATAAACTAAATGAACTAAAATACAAATGTAAAGCGTTTATAAGACACATTGAAAAACGTAATGATATGTAGTACTGTACACTGGCCACTAGGTGTCAGTAAGGTACCGAAAACGATAACCAAGGCAGAAGTCCTCTGTGATGATATGATGCCCAATTCTGACATGTGAGTTGATATTAGGTCTTATTTTCTCTCATTACGTCTACTACCTGTATATTGGGTCATAGGAGTATAAAGGTGAATGTAGGAGCTATGTATTTTTTCATATAACCGCTAGGGGGCATTAAAGTCTCAAAAGTCAGTTTTAACGCACAACAACAACAAAAAAACAAGACCATCTGAGGCCAACAAAACAACTTCAGATAACCTAATATAATCTGTGCTGTGCATAATACTAGCAAAAAGCTAAATATGCAATTATGTCTCGTAATAAAGAGATGGTGAGAGAAGAACCAAAGGAATAGCTGTGATTGTATGTGTGTGTATATATTGGATGTGTGTGATGCATTCTGAATGATGGTGTCCTTGAGCTCTTGAACATGCGGCACAGGAGTTTGCAACGAGGCCACTGGGACCAATCGACACATACGCTGCGACCAATCAGAAGGCTGTATTGCTAAGTGAAGTCTGATGGGGGGGAGACAGGTCGCATCAAGAATTCCTTTCCACACCTTCGACGTCTTGACCTCTTTGTGTGTGTGTGTGTGTGTGTTTGAGCAAGAGACTCAAGTCAAATATATTTGTGTATCCCACCCGACAAACCAAAGAGAATGATTCTCATGCGGAATATAAGTGGACAATGTTTACCAAAGTATCTCATTAATTCCAACTAAATCAGCGGCTGATCATTCTTCATTCCGTCTTCACTTCACTTCATGCTGGCACATGCAAATGAAATGTGGCACCTCCATTAGGACGGATGCATGCGTTTCAAGGCAGAGCAGATTGGCATTGATTAGCTGGCTTTAGTACTGCTTCAATTGCTTGGATTAACAGCAGTGTTCGTTACAGGGCCGTTTGAACGCATAACGACACTTCAAATGTCTCCTGTATGTACTTGAACTCATCAGGTCCCTAAATGATGTCATTTTGGAGTGTTGGTCTAGTGACTTTTCCGTGATATGGCTTTCCCGGTTGCATTCATTCATTCATTTTCTACCGCTTATCCTCATGAGGGTCGCGGGTGGTGCTGGAGCCTATCCCAGCTGTCTTCGGGCGAGAGGCGGGGTACTGGTGGCCAGCCAATCACAGGGCACATATAGACAAACAACCATTCACACTCACATTCATACCTATGGATAATTTGGAGTGGCCAATTAACCTAGCATGTTTTTGGAATGTGGGAGGAAACCGCAGTACCCGGAGAAAACCCACACATGCACGGGGAGAACATGCAAACTCCACACAGAGATGGCCGAGGGTGGAATTGAACCCTGGTCTCCTAGCTGTGAGGTCTGCGCGCAAAAAATTGTGCATCCAATTGTTGGTTGCAGACCCAACAGTGATAAGTGATTTTCCACAAAGTAGGATTCCTTATTTATAAATGCAATATTTTCATAATTAGAGTGCACATACCTGTTTGTGACCTTCTAAATATGTTTTTTAACATTATTACAGTAGTAGAGTAACTAAGCCATTCAAGACATAAATTCCAGTGCTAGATGAGTCGCGTGAGGGACGGACAGGAAGTGACGTTGTGAATCCAGAGATGTATAAAAAAAAACAACCCTGTAATTATTTATTAAAATCATGGTAATGGTAATGGTTTTATTTAATTATTACAATTGAATGCATCACATAATCAGTTCCCAGTTCCACATGTCCAAAAGGAGTAGGAAGAAGCAAAGCTTATTAAATCCTACCCCTCCATCTGGTACTTTTACAATCAGTAACTGTTACATTTGCTCACTTCCTGCTTTCCTAATATAGTTGAATTTTTTTTTATTTGATTTTTGTCACGTACCGAAGTAGGAGGTGATATGAGCATCCAATGCCATAATGTGTACCATAGTAAGTGTCAATATAGTGATATATATAGCACATCATGACTGGTTCAAGACTCTTCATCCTTGTATTTAGCAAACATCAACTGCTTGTATTGTTTCTTGAATTGGCTCATCGTTGTGCATTGTTTGAGGTCCTTACTCAATCCATTCCATAGTTTGATTCCACATACTGAAATGCTATGGCTAGCATAACGTAGTCCTAGCATAGAAGTGTTTCAAATGTACTTCTTCCCTGAGATCATATTTCATCATGTTGTTAATACAGTATGTTCATTCAACTGTGTTCTTAGTGTATTAGTCAAACAATATACACGTTTAAGAACATTTTATGTACTTCTGGCTTAAGTTTAGTATTTTTATGCATAAACTAAATGAACTAAAGTACAAATGTAAAGCATTTATAAGACACATTCAAAAACGTAATGATATGTAGTACTGTGCACTAGCCACTAGGTGTCAGTAAGGTCACAGTGATGAAACGATAGCCAAGGCAGAATTCCTCTGTGATGATATGATGTGAGTTGATATTATTATTTTCTCTCATTACGTCTACTACTTGTATACTGGGTCATAGGAGTGTAAATGTGAATGTAGGAGCAATGTGTAGATGAATTGTGTGAGGGACGGACAGGAAGTGACATTGTGAATTCAGAGTTGTATCAAAAAAATCTGTAATTATTTATTAAAAATCATAGAAAATTCATGCTTTACAGTTGAACCTAGTTTAGAATCTGCCCCAGTTAGTATTGAAAATGTATACCACAATTTTGCCTCAGTTTGCGTGCATAAAATAAGACATTAATACGGCGTGTTCATACAACTGTGTTCTTTGTGTATTTCTTTTTAGCAGAAAACATCCTTTCTTGTTAGCAGTCAATTAGATAAACAAAATGGCAACCAGAAAAGTCAGCTAATACAGAAAAGTCAGCTAAATAGAAGAACATCTGATATTCCCATCTGTTTCACAGAGGTAGATTTTGTTCTTACGTTCCAAAAAATACTCTGTTGTCCTACATTGCCAAATAAAGCATTCACTCCTTGGTGAGCGTATGACGAACGAGTAGTTCTTTTCGAGTTGGGACGCTTGTAGACAGATTCCAACCAGGGAATCTCCACAGTGCGGTACCTGCATAAGGTACATGCATGTATCGTCTAGCAGGGCTTTTCATGTGTGTGACTGTTGGGTGTTTCTACATTGGAATAAATTGAGCGATAACGAATCGGATGGGCTATAACATCTACAAGCTATTAATCTATGTTGGCAGTGAATGACCAGTACTCTTTTCGATAAGACGGTTGAATCGAAAAGGAAAGCAAAAGTGATAAAATAAGCATTTGCCCTTTTAGTCAATGATTTTTTTTTTTTCTCAAGGGAGTGTCGGGTGTGTGCTTTGGCCGCTAGATAAGCAGCTCTGTCGCTGATAAAGAAATGCTCCTCCATTCCTGCCAGTGTAAAGATGAAGCATCCATTCACTGCAGTTCATATTTGGATATATTTTCCGCAGCGGAAGCCTGGTGTGGAAAGTAATTTATGATATCGATGAAGAGCAATTTATAATAATCGTCCTTAAACTGCAGGTTTTTCCACGATGGGCATGGCTTTCGATGTGTGTGTGTGTGTGTGTGTGTGTGTGTGTGCTATGCTATTTGGGGCTTCCTGTATCTCACATTCACATAATGGCTCGCCATTCATGCCTTCCTCCCACACTCTCCAGTAAGGGAACAGCATTTGTCATTTCTCCTATTTACAAAATGCTTTCACATTTCTACAGTTAGGAGATGGAGAAGCATGGAAAAGGATCCTATAGCAGGCTCGCTTTAATCCGTTTTTGAGAAGGCATTCAAGCATGCGTTGAACAAAAGGTTGCTTTTTCTGTATTTTTTAACCTCAATTTTCAATACAGGGTTCCTACGGATTTGATATTTCAAAATTCCAGACTTTTTCCAGACTTCCATACTAAAATGGTGTGTATCATTACAGCGTTACAGAATGAACCGCGGAATCGATTATACAATTCATTGATGGTTGGTGTGGATTCATTGTTTTTTTAATATAAAAATGTAAATATTACAGGTTTTTTTCTGGGTCTTAAATGTAAATATTTCTTATATTTCCTTATTCATCCATGAAAGTACACCAGACAAGGACTCCAGTATCCTACCTAGTCTGACTAGTGTTTGTTCCACCTCAAGCAGGAACTGATAGCATGAACGTAAGAATGAGCATGAACGTCTTATAAGACAATTTGAACAGCCCACTTGTGATCGACTATTCACAGGCATGCTGTATTATATTATATAATTATTAATAAATTATGACATTATTTTATAATTTACAATAATTATAATTAAAAATGTTAATTAAGTAACCCTAACCCTAAATTAAATAATTAAATAATTAAATAATTAAATAATTAAATAATTAAATAATTAAATAATTAAATAATTAAATAATTAAATAATTAAATAATTTAATAATTAAATAATTTAATTAAATAATTAAATAATTAATTAGAAATTATATTATTATATTTAGTCATTAACATCTGTGCGTCTTTTCCGATTGGTGCTGTTTCTTACACATTGATTTGGTTAGTGAAGTGGTTGTTTTTTTTTTACTGATTAGCAGCACATTCTAAAAATATCATGTAAGAAGAAATAAAAAAACAGCAAACATGTAAAAAAAATCACCACAAATTTAAAAAAATAAAAATAATTAAAAGTAAAAAAATCTGTAATTTAATAAGTCATAATTTTATGATAATAACTTGACATTAGTCAAACAATATACATGTTTAAGAACATTTTATGTACTTCTGGCTAAAGTTTAGTATTTTTATGCATAAACTAAATGAACTAAAATACAAATGTAAAGCATTTATAAGACACATTCAAAAACGTAATGATATGCAGTACTGTACACTGGCCACTAGGTGCCAGTAAGGTCACACTGATGAAAACAATAGCCAAGGCAGAAGTCCTCCGTGAAGATATGATGTGAGTTGATATTATGTCTTATTTTCTCTCGTTACGTCGACTACCTTCGATTGATTGATTGTTTGTATCTGTTGACTGTATGTGTTGTTTTATGTTGTATTGTTGGGTACATGAACTGCACACGCTTTGATGCTCTGCACAAATGAAGTTCCTAAAGGATAAATAAAGTTCTTAAGTAAGTACCTGTATATCGGATCATAAGACTGTAAAGGTGAATGTAGAAATAATGTTTAATAATGTTTAGAGGGCAACTAATAAAACAAGGTTCTCAGAAAAATACCTTCAATGGCAATGAATGTTCTGCATGGTACATGGTAAAAATTTCAGAAAGTGATGAAGTAATAAAGGTAGTATTTTTCAACATATGAAAGGATGTGGTCCTAGGAAAGGGACAGTAATAACTAAACAGTGTAGTGTTCTCATTATTGACTCTTCCTGTTCCCAATGAGTCTGTCTGTGCTTCCTTTGCATTGCCTCCTCCAGTGTGCAAGAAAAACTGGATATTTGTGACAATATATTATACAATACAATATATATATTTACAATATATGATGTCCTGCATGTGTTCTGTGTACAGTGTGAGTGACTTAGAGCGTTTGTTTAGAAGTAATTAATCTCCTCAAGGTTGTAAAATTTGAAAAATTAGTAATTAGTTACATTCCGATGTACATGAAAACTCCACCGACATCACCTTCACAGGAACAGAATGCTGTGAATTTCATTTGACCCGAAAAAAATGGTTCAAAAAGAACTACATGATGCCGTTCAGCATGATAAATGATATTCAAGCCTTCCGTATCATGGAGGCTTTTACACAATATTTTCATCTGAACTCAGCTGTGCTTTCCACTGTTGCCAATATACTTCTCCCGGCTGCTCAGTGGGGAGTACCAGCAGTTCCTTACTACTGCAACCTCCGTCATTGTTACCACTAGGTGCTGCTGGTGCATCACTAACACGACCCAAGGTGTCTTACGGCACCAAGCCCTGTGCATGCTCTGTTCATCACACAGACAGGAGAAAGAACACCTAACATTTCTACTGTGTTAGCCCGAGATTAAGATTATTCTGAATAAAAATAAACTTTAACCTAATGATACAGTTATTGTTTGTCATCAGGGGAGAAATGTCAAGTCAAAGCCTATCCCAGCTGTCTTCGGGCAAGAGGCGGGGTACACCCTGGACTGGTGGCCAGCCAATCACAGGGCACATATAGACAAACAACCATTCACACTCACATTCATACCTATGGACAATTTGGAGTCGCTAATTAACCTAGCATGTTTTTGGAATGCGGGAGAAAACCCACGCATGCACGAGGAGAACATGCAAATTCCACACAGAGATGGCCGAGGGTGGAATTGAACTCGGGTCTGCTAGCTGTGAGGCCTGCGTGTTAACCACTCGACCTCAAAATTGAAAAGCAGCCAGACTGTACATTTGTACAAAAATATTTATCTTCCGAGGGACAAAATGAGAGAATTAGAAAAAAGGTAAACAAGTAAGTAACATAAGTAGGACAATGTTGATTTGTGCTGTACAAGAAAGTGAACAATGTAACACCAAATGGAACCTTGGTTAGTGTTATTCATTTATTCCAAAAGGCCCAACTTAAACTGAAACAAACTCTAACCAAATATATTTTTTTCCCATAAGAAACCAATCCATCTATCCATTTTCCACTTATATCCATATGCCGCTTACCCTCACTAGGGTCGCAGGTATGCAGGAGCCTATCCCAGCTGACTTGATCCAAAAAAGCCAATAAGCCAAAAAATAATTTTTGGAATTTTACAATTAAGAAACAAAAGAGTGGTCCCACGCCACAGCACACTTGGAATTTCACAGCTTCACTCTATCCCGCGTCGTCAAAATATATCCATTAATAAATAATTACATTTTTTTTTTTTTGGATACAACTCTGATTTCACAACATCACTTCCTGTCCGTCCCTCACGCAACTCCTTTAGCACTGGGATTTATGTCTTGAATGGCTTATATACTCTACTATATTGGGAAATTATGGGGTGTTATTTTGTGTCTAGATAGCTGTAATAATATATATAAAAAAACATATTTAGAAGGTCACAAACAGGTTTTGTACACTCTAACTATGAAAATATTGCATTTATAAATAAGGAATCCTACTTTGTGGAAATTCACTTATCACTGTTGGGTGTTAACTACTATAATTTAGGTATTACTGTATAGTTGAAATGTATATAAATATATATAAATGATGAATATATATAAGGGATGAATAACATAGTTGACAGGAATAAAACATGAAGTATCCGTGTTGATCTCGCTGCCACACTGTGTCTTCACATAACGTTAAATGTTCGTTTATCCTTTTCATTGGTTATTTCTATGCATTTTGAATTGTTTTCTGTTTGTAAAACTACCATTGTAAAACTGTTTTTCTGTTCGCATCATCATTTGTTCCAGGATTAGTCATTAGAAGAGCAACGCATCAAGGTGTGAGCGCCTGGCTTTCACGGGAATAACGATGATAGCTTGCTTTGCATACATTTAGGTCACGTCAACAACAACACAGATATTTTCAAAAAGGTTCATTTTCTCCCCCCCAAGTGTTAAAAATATGTCTATCCACACCAGTGGATGTCTGTCGACATGAAATCACATTCACCATCTGTCATTGTCCAATCAGAAGCCTGAAAAAGCAACTATTATAATGCCACTATTCAGCAGTATAGTGATATACATAATACATGATTACAGATATAATATATATATACATATATATATATATATATATATATACACTGACTTGACTTACATGTACATAACATTGTACACTGCTAAATGCCAAATAATATATAATAATAATATAATAATAATTATATATATATATTATATTATAGGCGGTTAGTGCGCAGACCTCACAGCTAGGAGACCAGGGTTCAATTCCACCCTCGGGCATCTCTGTGTGGAGCTTGCATGTTCTCCCCGTGCATGCGTGGGTTTTCTCCGGGTACTCCGGTTTCCTCCCACATTCCAAAAACATGCTAGGTTAATTGGCCACTCCAAATTGTCCATAGGTATGAATGTGAGTGTGAATGGTTGTTTGTCTGTATGTGCCCTGTGATTGGCTGGCGATCAGTCCAGGGTGTACCCCGCCTCTCGCCCGAAGACAGCTGGGATAGGCTCCAGCACCCCCGCGACCCTCGTGAGGAAAAAGCGGTAGAAAATGAATGAATGAATTAATAATATATTATAATATATAATATATAATATAATACCTGTCCACATGCACAGGTAAAACTTTAAATTATTATTATTTATTCAAATTTATGTAAATTATTTGTCCAAATTACTGTTTACACTGTACATTGTTGTTCATATTTGATGTAATCTATTCTCCACATTGTTATTATTATCATTTATTATTATACGGGAACCAGGCAATGACATTTTGTTGGCAATTTCACTGCTGTGATATTGTGTAATGACAATAAAGGAAGTCTATCATTTGCATAAAATGAAATTTTAACCCGCAAAGCAAGACCTAACAATACAGAAACAATATAATTTGGCCTGTGATAGCGATTATGATAGACCTCGCGATAAAGTATTTTGATGTAATCCATTGATGTCCTGCATTGACAGCAACAAGCTCCACCTCCATGGTACTAATCCTTGCTTCTGGAAGGTAATGGTAATGGTTCTATTTCATTTGAACATGCATCAGATTACAATTGAATGCATCACATAATCAGTTCCCAGTTCCACATGTCTAAAAGGAGTAGGAAGAAGCAAAGCTTATTAAATCCTACCCCTCCATCTGGTACTTTTACAATCAGTAACTGTTACATTTGTTCACTTCCTGCTTTCCATAATACAGTTTAAGTTTTTTTTTTTTTAATAATGCACCTCGTACCGAAGTAGGAGGTGATATGAGCATCCAATGCCATAATGGGTACCATAGTAAGTGTCAATATAGTGATGGCTTTTTAACGTAGTCCTAGCATAGAAGTGTTTCAAATGTACTTCTTCCCTGAGATCATATTTCTCCTCTCTTGTAGAGAAGTATTGGATGACATTTTTAGGTAATTAGTTATTTTTAGCCTTATGCATTATTTTAGCTGTTTGAAAATTAACAATATCAGCAAGTTTAAGTATTTGTGATTTTAGAAATAAGGAGTTAGTATGATATGGTAGAAAACGAACTATATTTCTTACTAGTATCGTTATCACTTGAGAAATAGCTTTACTGCAAGAGAATATGTCATGCTAACTGCTAAAATAGCTTGACAGTACTATAGCGAAGTAACAGAAGAATAACTGCTTTGTACACTTTAATACACAACAAATACACAAATCAACAACACTGTATATGCACATGTTCTAAAAAGACGGAAATTATGCAAAGTGTTATATACGATAACGCAATACGAGTCTTTGTAAGCCATTTCTTTTGTAATTTACAGGCCAAAGAAAATATTGTGATATAGTGTACATCATTATCGGAAGAGGCTGCAACACATGCAAATAATAATATGGATTTTCGGCCATTTCAACCATCCCTATGATCAATTATGCAAAACAGATGTGGGAAACTCGGCACCTTTTCTTATTTTTCTACGTGCTTTACTGTCTGCTCAAACTGTTGATTATTGCAGCACTTCTAATCAAGACATGTCTGATGTCTTTTAGCTGTAGTGTCTGCAGCATCTTCAATCTTCCTCTCCTGGGAGGCCAGTCTGCACATCCCGAGCATTTACCTGATATACAGCATTTCCAATTACAAAACTGCAAAATCAACAATGCAAAACCTGACAAACTTTATATCTTTCAAATTAAAAAAATGGCACACCATCTATCCTTGTAAGTGAAGCCATTAAAAGGGCTGTTGACAAATGACAGATCTTGACAAATTGTATCTGCTAGTGTGTGGTCTATTAAAGTCTCGGAAAAAGGGCAAACAAACCAGCGTCATCACATTGTTAACTTTGCTACCTCATCTTGTATTTCGCCTTTAATGGAGAACATAGCACAGCTAGACCAGATTTTGACCACCAAAAACCAGAACAGTTGGCCAGCTATGAGATACTAAAATGATATTTAAAATAATAAGTATTTTTTTAATTATTTGAAAAATATTTTAAATATATTTAAATATAAAAATTTTTTATAGAAAAATATTTTAAATATGATATTTATATAAAAAATAAAACAAAAATAAAATAAAACATAAAAAACATAAAATACGTATATATCGGAAATATACGTATATAGGAAAGCAGGAAGTGAACAAATGTAACAGTTACTGATTGTAAAAGTAGTATGGAGGGGTAGGATTTAATAGGCTTTGCTTCTTCCTACTCCTTTTGGACATGCGGAACTGGGAACTGATTATGTGATGCATTCAATTGTAATCTGATGCATTACAATTCCAGTCCTGCCACCGCAGGCTTCCTCAGTCCACACCTGAACTCTCTTGATTTTTGGTCTTTGTTTGGAGATTTTAGGTGTATAAGGAGGGATCATGGAGCTGTGACACAGGGTGGCTTTGTTGGCACACGATATTTTTGTATAGACCTGATCAAAAGTGTTATTTTTTTTTCTGGTAGAAAAGCTCAAGTTTTTAAATAATCAGGGCAGGACAGACTTCAGGTTTGCTTGGTTAAAGTCTCCTGCTGCACACAGTTTGAGTGCACCGACCTTTGCATCTCTATGGAGCACTGCGACGTTTCCATGCCAACCTTAGCGTTAGCATGCAGCAGCACATAGACCGCTGTAATGATCAATGTGAGCTCTCTCGGCAGATAAAAAGGCCTACACTTCAACACCACATACTCAACGTTTGGACGGAAGCAAATGTGCTTAACTGTGCTGTCAGAGCAACAACTACTGTTCACATATACGCTAAATTTAATGCATTTCTTACTGGATTCAGTGGTTCTTTCTGCTGTGGAATGTGTGTGGACTGCTAGCTTAATTCCAGTCTGGGATAAAAGAGTCCAAAAGTCTTTTTATTGCCGTGGTACAGTAATCCATGTGGCTAGTGGTAATCTGCAGTTTTAGCTCATTCATTTAGTTGTTGAGTGATCGGGAGTTGGTGAGCAAGAGACTTGGAATGGCTGGCTTGAAAGGGTTAGCATTTAGCCTTTAGCCTTGTTGATTAATGTTCATGTTAAAGGTTAAATAACTGTTAATAGTTAACCTCCCTATCCGTGTGGAAGTGGTAAGTTTTTGGCTATTTAAGTTTAAAGGAAATAACTTGAAGGCTACCGTTTAGGTCGCTAGCTCTCTAGTTTGCGAGTTAGCATGTGTCTCAAGACCCTGCAGTTGCGCAATATGTTGTAAATAAAAAGAGTATAAATGTGACTATAGTCGTGTTTTGTCATGTCTACAGGGCTCTAATAATGCTTTGTTCATTTTAATCTGAAAAAAATAATTTGTCTACCCACCAACTATATGTGGTTTTTTTAAGTTTTTATTATTTTGCTGTTTTATTATTATTATTATATTTATTTATTTATTACTGACTGATTGTTTTTCTTTATTCTTGATTTGTTGATTTATTTTTCATCTCATTTTGTGTAGAAAAATAAAAAGTAAGATATTTGAGAACAGTGGAAAGTTTTATCAGAGCTTTTCTTGTAGAAAATTGGAACCAAGGTGAAGTTTTGTTTTTAATAAATGCGTTTGTTTTTTTTTTTTTTTTTGGAAAACCTGATGCGGCCCAGTCTCACCCAGACCCGAGCTCCAGTGACCCCCAAGTAAATTGAGTTTGAGACCCCTGCTCTACAGGAATCCACCACAGAATACAAAGGGCCGACAAATGAGCATAATAAGTCCCCTTTAATATAATCAGAGACCTCTAGACATGAAATAACAGCCCTATTAGTCACAGGCATATTTTTGACTAATAACAGGCCGCAGTCAACCACAAAACAGCGTACAACAGTGATCTGTTATTTAATTAATATATTTAGAACTACCAAAGTGCGAAGTGGCACGGTACAACTGCACATATAACCCGTTGCATATTGTTTAGTTGTATTTTATAAAAATAAAATAAACGTCACTCATGTCTTCTATGTGATATATCACCATCATTTGACTTGAAATGGTTCTGGCTTCTTATGAGTTAAATTGGATATTTTGACTTTGAATTCCGAGCTGCACGGCGGTCGAGTGGTTAGAGCGCAGACCTCACAGCTAGGAGACCAGGGTTCAATTCCACCCTCTGCCATCTCTGTGTGGAGTTTGCATGTTCTCCCCGTGCATGCGTGGGTTTTCTCCCATGTTCCAAAAACATGCTAGGTTAATTGGCCACTAGGTATGAATGTGAGTGTGAATGGTTGTTTGTCTATATGTGCCCTGTGATTGGCTGGCCACCAGTCCAGGGTGTACCCCGCCTCTCGCCTAAAGACAGCTGGAATAGGCTCCAGCACCTCCCGTCATCCTTGTGAGGATAAGCGGTAGAAAATGAATGAATGACTTTGAATTCCAAAGTCAATAGAAAATATTAAAGTGGTACTGAAATGATGTCTATCTATCAATAAAAGGAAATGTCATGTAAATGTTACAAAGATGAGTTATATGGTCTGATTTTACGAATGTGACATTGTATGTGATGTACGCTTACTACCCAGAATGACTTTAAATGAAGGCAAAAATATGAATAAAAGAATATTTGTCAGCCAACACAAAGTATAACTTTTCCTCTCATGAGACTTGGAAATGGGAGCGACATCATATTTATGTTGATGATATTTTTTGCAGGCAGATTACTTTGACGCAGCCTGAAGGTCCTTGCTCGATTTTTGATTAAAAAAAAAACAGCATTTTCTTCCTATCTGAGTACGACTTGGAGTGCTATCACCTTGGACATGCTTACCATAGTGAATGCTCCACAAATTGCTCTCCTTAAGGCTTTAAGGCTTTCCACTGAATTTTAGGGGAACACACACACACCTACACACACACCTACACACACTGGGAGGGAAAAAGTCACTAATAAAAAGTAAGGACTGTAAAGGTCGATAAATACACGGGGAGGGGTGCTTTTTTTTTTCCTTTTTTAAACACTAAGATCAATTTCAGCTTGTGAGGCTGTTAGTCAGATGATATAAGATGTTTTTAGCTCAAAATCTATAACAAAAGTGATCACTTTGTCCAAGACGGCTTGGCAATCTTTGCGCTCACGCGCATGCAATGCGCGTTAGGAAGAAAATAACAACACCACCTGGTTATAGTTTCTGTGGGACCCGCCAGCTTGGAGTCGGAATATTATCATCTGAAAGCCTTGCTCGGTTTTGTAATCTCCATATTTTTTCCTCGCTGACTGTTATTCTGCCGTGGGTAAGCAGGTGTGTTTAGGGCTTGGCCCTTATCTCCGTCAATGAGACTGGCAGCTGGCATTTTGCTCACGCCGTGATTACACGGTGCCCGCTGGGGGGGGGGAGAGGAAGTTTTATGCCTGTACTTTTTTTTTTTTTTTTTTTTTTATCGGACATAGCTCTGACCTTCATTTGTGGCGTCGACGGCGCTCCATCCTCAAAACGAGCTGAGGAAACTGACAAAGTTTAAATTGAAAAGTGTAGGACATCTAAACACACGTGGAACTTCTTCCCCATCAAAGTCAAGACAAGCCTTTATATTGAACAGGACTCGTTGATCAACAACCGATTTTTCTGTCTTTGCTCTTTATTTATGACTTGGGGTGGCAGTTGAGGGGACATTGACACAAACACGTACGTGTATGGCGGTCAACTATAACGCAGTCTTACATTTGTGGTAACTGAATGCAATCACTCCTTTATATGCGATACAGATAAAAAATACACATAAGATAAGAATATATTCCGGGAGTTAGTTTAATAAAAGAGCACTGTCCAGTGGAACCTTGGTTAGTGTACAGCCCAGTTAGTGCATTTTTTGGTTTAAGTGTACATTTTAATGTACATTTAAGTGTACATTTCCAAGTTAAGGGACAATATGCTGCATGTCTGTTCGTGTTATTAATACATTGGAAGTCATTGTCCATCTTCGCTTTGCTAACTAACACAATTATGGTAATGATAATATTTCATTTGAACATGCATCAGATTACAATTGAATGCATCACATAATCAGTTCCCAGTTCCACATGTCCAAAAGGTGTAGGAAGAAGCAAAGCTTATTAAATCCTACCCCTCCTTCTGGTACTTTTACAATCAGTAACTGTTACATTTGTTCACTTCCTGCTTTCCTAATATAGTTTAATTTTATTTTTTTATTTTATTTTTGTCACGTACCAAAGTACGAGGTGATATGAGCATCCAATGCCATAATGGGTACCATAGTAAGTGTCAATATAGTGATATATATAGCACATCATGACTGGTTCTAATACTAATAATTATATATATATATATATATATATACAATTGAGTGCATCCCATAATCAGTTCCCAGTTCCACATGTCCAAAAAGAGTAGGAAGAAGCAAAGCTTATTAAATCCTACCCCTCCATCTAGTATTTTACAATCACTAAATGTTACATTTGTTCACTTCCTGCTTTCCGTAATACAGTTTAAGGTTTTTTCTTTTTGTTTTTTAATAATGTACCTCGTACCACAGTACAAGGTGATATAACCATCCAATGCCATAATGGGTACCATAGTAAGTGTCAATATAGTGATATATATAGCACATCATGACTGGTTCAAGACTCTTCATCCTTGTATTTAGCAAACATCAACTGCTTGTATTGTTTCTTGAATTGGCTCATCGTTGTGCATTGTTTGATTTCCTTACTCAATTCATTCCATAGTTTGATTCCACATACTGAAATGCTATGGCTTTTTTACGTAGTCCTAGCATAGAAGTGTTTCAAATGTACTTCTTCCCTGAGATCATATTTCTCCTCTCTTGTAGAGAAGTATTGGATGACATTTTTAGCTAATTGGTTATTTTTAGCCTTATGCATTATTTTAGCTGTTTGGAGATGAACTATATCAGCAAGTTGAAGTATTTGTGATTTTAGAAATAAGGAGTTAGTATGTTCTCTGTAGGCGGCAATTATGTCACAAGCCTCTGCTTTTCTTATTGATCACGCCCGCAAAATAACAAATATTTACAAATAATGAATCAAATTTTTTTATATTAAACTGCCTTAGTTATGACATACCTGAATTAGATCCCTTCTCTCTTTCACCACAGAAGGTTCCAAATGGCTTCTATTTGATTGGAATATTGTGCCTGTTGTAAGATCATTCAAACCTGCAACAAAAGCCTGTTGCTTTGGTGATCAATTCTGGTGCTAGGGTCTGACCGAACATTACAGTAACATGACTCACTGACCGGGCGGCATGGCGGTCGAGTGGTTAGTGCGCAGACCTCACAGCTAGAAGACCAGGGTTCAATTCCACCCTCGGGCATCTCTGTGTGGAGTTTGCATGTTCTCCCCGTGCATGCGTGGGTTTTCTCCGGGTACTCCGGTTTCCTCCCACATTCCAAAAACATGCTAGGTTAACTGGCCACTCCAAATTGTCCATAGGTATGAATGTGAGTGTGAATGGTTGTTTGTCTATATGTGCCCTGTGATTGGCTGGCCACCAGTCCAGGGTGTACCCCGCCTCTCGCCTGAAGACAGCTGGGCTCCAGCACCCCCGCGACCCTCGTGAGGAAAAGCGGTAGAAAATGAATGAATGACTCACTGACCACTGTACAATATAATCAATATAATCTTTCAATGCCTTATATTTGTATTTTACTCCATATGCTTGAAAATACTTAATTTACAAAAATGTTTGCTTAAATATAGTACATATTTTTCACCAATACACCATATTCAACCACAAGGAATTTATTAATTAATATATTTTTGAGAAGTCGTGAGAGCTCAACGGGAGAATTGGAAGCGCACAGTGGTGAGGGATTACTGTAAATTAGAAATAAAATGGAAGTTATCCTCCTTGGGAAAGCAGGGGGGGGGTGCCCCCCTCATGTGCAGAACATGCACAGATCTTGTAAGAATCATCTAATAGTTCACTGATCGAAGTGTGAAAAGTTGAGTACGGTCGCAGGGGAGAAGGGCTTTAATCCACGGTGTGTTGAAATGACTTCTCATTATTGAGGCTCAGCAGCAGAGGCTTGCTGAGGGCTGTTGACATGCTATAGGCTTTACCATCAAATCTCCAACTGTGTAGCAGAATCAAAGCAATGAGAAAACACTGCTCCCCAGGGAGGCTATTTCCGTTGCAATTATACTCAAACAGGCTCCTGTCGTCTTACACTGTGCTCATTTAGTCTTTGTTACTGTTAATTTGTGCAAAGCTGGTAAACTGCAAGTCAAACTGATTAATTTCATATGAAAAGAAATATTAGCTTGCTTGTGTTCACTTCGAATATAAACTGTGTTTTTTTTCATTGTTCCACACCTGAAAATGTTAGGAAGTTGAAGTCAAATCTCTTCTTTCCAAGCAAACATTCGATTAGTCACGTTTTCATAATCAGGCATACAATAAACCGCCGTATGTGCTTTTCTCGATTGGTTTTTATTTCTTATGACAGCTTTGGAGAGTCTTAAAAAGTGTTTACCTCCGAGTCCCTCAACAGAAGGAGCTCACGCGTCTCATGTGGGCTCAGCGACTGAAAAGCAGTGGCCAGATGCACAATGGGGCAATCCCATTTTCGATGAAAATTAACAACTCAATTCATTCTCTCATGATTAGTTTGGATCCTTGGAGGCAAGTCCGTAATGCCAGACTTGGAAAAACTTGGATATCTCAAGTCATGGTAGTACTACTACTGAACCACTTACTGGGAGCTCAACACAAAACTACATACAGTGTAGAATATAGTACTTATATAATACTTAGTAGTTAGTAGTTATAATCGTGATAATCGAAAAGTAGCATTCAATATTAAGAAACTGATATTTCTGTAGAGAAAACCTTCTAAATATGGGTTTAACATTTATTATTCTTTGTTTACATCACAGGCTGCGGGATCCCTGCATGGACATAAGTGTTGCCTGGCAAAAGCACAGGACACAAAATTATTATGGGGTTCTTTTTTCTGGGATTTAGAATTAGGTGGTTGACTACCGTAAATTCCGGACTATAAGCCTATAGGACTATGGCATGCATTTCAGAATCATGTTGCTTCCCTCTGGCTTAGATTGGAAATGTACCATGATACACTGCAGTATGAAATAAGGGATAGTAAAAAAAAAAAAAAAAAAAAAAAAAAATATAGAAATAAAAAAAAAAATAAAAAATAAATAAAACAATAAAAAAAAATAAAAAAAATAAATAAAAAAAAAAAAATAAAAAATAAAAATAAATAAATAAAAAAATAAACAATAAAAAAATACAAAATAATAAAAAATAATAAAAATAAAAAATTAAAACATTAAAACATTTAAAAAATAAATAAAATAATTTGCAATAAATAAATCAAAGTTTTTAAAATAAAACAAACAATTTTGTTCTAGTATTGGTTATTTTCTCTTTGTCCCGCCACCCTGCTGCAGGAGCTGTCCTACTAAATATAGTACACTAATAACTCAGCACTACATCCTCCCTGTGTGGTACAGGTACAATTGGGGCATCAGGAAATATTGTTAATTTGACAGCGAGAAGTGCATCGCATGATGCATCACATTGTTTAAGCTTGTTAGTGTGCAGAGTAGAACTCGGTTATAAATGAGTGCTTGTGATAGCAATAGTGGAGATTTACTGCACTTGCAACTTTCTTGTTATCCGCTATTTGCTTTTCTGTTTCGTTCTCGCTGCCTAATTGCTGTGTACTCATTTACATTTCAGACAGAAATCAGCATCATCACAAATTAATACTTATTTACTCAGCATAACACAAGGACCCGAATCAACACAAAATGCAGGTCTCGTTTCTTACTTTTTGCATGCTTGTCACACCTAAATGTTTCAAATCAGAAATCAAACATGATTTAGCAACTTTGCTTAAATGTGTTAACATGTTGTTTGTGATTATATTCTACATTGTTCAATTTTTGAAACCGAACCAAAAATGACATTTCTAGTTTATTGCGCCTCCCATGAAAAGGTAGTTCTATCTGTTCTGTGTCATTTCTGAAAGTGACATCATCAGGGGCAACACCCTTATACAGTATGCTAATGGTAATGGTTTTATTTCATTTGAACATGCATCAGATTACAATTGAATGCATCCCATAATCAGTTCCCAGTTCCACATGTCCAAAAGGAGTAGGAAGAAGCAAAGCTTATTAAATCCTAAGCCTCCATCTGGTACTTTTACAATCACTAACTGTTACATTTGTTCACTTCCTGCTTTCCTAATATAGTTAATTTTTTTTATTTTTTATTTTTTTAATTTCATTTTTAAAATCCGTCTGGTACTTTTACAATCATAAATTTGTTCACTTCCTGCTTTCCTAATATAGTTTAGTTTTTTTTTTTCTCGTACTGAAGTACAAGGTGATATGACCATACAATGACATAATGGGTACCATTATGTATCACTCGAATACTGTGACCTTTGGCAAGATTACTATTTTGATGAAAAATATACTGAACCAAGTCAACAATCTACCTTGAGAAGTGTTTATTTAGCCTGCTTTAACTGTGAGGTGTCACCCCAATGACGTCACTTCCGGAGATGCTAGCTCGTCATTGGTGGAGCCATTCCACTCCATTCATTCAATTCCATGTCACGGGTCACAGGGGCAGCAGTCTCATTAGGGAAAACCAGACTTCCCGACTTCCAGTTCCACAGGGAGGACACCAAGGAGTCCCCAGACCAGCTGTGAAACATAATCCCTCCAGTGTGTCCTAGGTCTGCCCCGGGGTCTCCTAAAATGGGTGCCACCAGGTGGGAGCCTGGTGGTAGTCAGGCCTTCACCCGTGGGGCCTTGACAACCCGAAGAAGCCACCCTGTAGACCCACAATCTGCGGGTCATAAAGGACTCGTGCATTGTGTTTTGGGTGGCGGTTCTTGGGACATGGGTGTAATTTCATTCATTCATTTGCTACCGCTTTTTCCTCACGAGGGTTGCGGGGGTGCTGGAGCCTATCCCAGCTGTCTTTGGGTGAGACGCGAGGTACACCCTGGACTGGTGGCCAGCCAATCCCAGGGCACATATAGACAAACAACCATTCACACTCACATTCATACCTATGGACAATTTGGAGTCACCAATTAACCTAGCATGTTTTTGGAATGTGGGAAGAAACTGGAGTCGTGCATGCACGGGGAGAACATGCAAACTCCACACAAAGATGGCCGAGGGTGGAATTGAACCCTGGTCTCCTAGCTGTGAGGTCTGCATGCTAACCACTTGTCCGCCGTGCCGCCTGGGTGTAATTTTTGTGAATTTATTCATTTTACTATGTAACATTACCCAATCCCTCCCTGATGTTGGCGATGTGTGGCAACCTTGAAAGGTAGTCTGCCACAATCTTTGCCTTGCCTGCTTGGTGATGAATTTGGAACTGGTAGGATAGAAGACAGAGTGAGTGAGTCTTTCATGGTCTTAATCCAAGTCAGACCCAGGTGGTCAGTCTCCAGGTCAAACTCTCCCTCCAGCAGGTACAGTATATAGACTCTTGAGGCCCCACTTAATGGCCAGGGCCTCTGTCTCCACCGTGGAGTACCGAGTCTCATGGGAGCCATCCACCGCCATCCTTCCTTAGAGAGGATGAGGTGCCCACATGCTTCCAAATGTCAGTAAATATTTTTATCTGAAAGTCATTTTTATTGCATGACGTCTTTAGCAAATCCTGCATGTCTAACCATTCTTGCAAATCTTTTTCAAGGTGTCTACTTGTGGGAAAGTCCTAGTGGTCACTTATCAGCTGTACAGAGCAGATGGCATGGGCTGGACCAAGAGACTTTGGGGTTATCTCACACACTCACACACACATACACATACACACACACACACACAATGGTAGCCGAGGCCGGGGGAGAGTGACGATAGCTGTTATCTCAGACATATCTCCAGACAGTGATTATCCTTGCCGTGGCACAGCAAGCTAACTCAAGCCTTTTAGACATACTGGTGTGGACAGATGGATTGGAAAGACAGAGGAGAGATGAAGTAGCGAGAACGGGGGGTGTGGGGGGTGGGGGCTGAAGATGCATTACCACAGCACCGTGGCTGGAAATGGTAAATGTAAGGGGTTGAGACAGAAACCATTTCGATGTGAGGTGATAATGACCTCAAGACCAGGTTGACCCAGTTGGGACATGAAGTTACACACTGAGGACAAGCAGAAGGTACAAGATAGGACGGTCTGCTCTGTATTAATATTTAACGTCAGTCAGGTTGTTGATGACAAATAAGTCGTTAAACTGCCCCAAGTGCTTTGGGGCAGGGGCAAACTATTCATTTTAGGGCTACAACTAAAGGTTATTTTCTTGGTTGATTGATTAATCTTAAGCTTGTTGTTTTTAATTGAGAAATCAGTTAGTTCCTAAAAGGTCCAAATCCAGATAAACCAAACACAAACAATAGCCACGTATACATGGACCCAAATATTCCAATTCCATTTGGGTTATTTACTCAAACGGAAAGAATGTAACCTTTGTATACACCTCATTCCGAAAGAAAAGTGCCAATCCGAATGAATATATAATCGGATTCCCAGGGGTGGAATATTCCTTTCCCCAATCCGATTGAGGTATCTTGTACCCGCTCAATCAGACTGCGTTCTTCTTCATGGTGTTTTTCTTCTTCTGTTGTTTATTGGCGGTAGGCAAGCAGCTTTCGTGTGCATTAGCGCCATCTGTGGAACAGAATCTAAACCCTTCTATACGCCATTCACAAGTCCAGTTTTATTAAAAAATAAAATATATATTTTTATAAAACATGTACTGGGCTTAATTATAAAATATTAGCAAGATTGAACTTTATCTTTTCCTGTTCCCGGGTGCGTTCTTTCAGCGAATGCTGAGATATGACGTAACACGCAGCTCGAGACGTTCTTTGATTAAAAAAAATGGAGGCGAGCAATCGGTACTGGACTGCTGTGGAAAGTTTGTTTTTGATTCAAACTAAATTTCAAGACTGGACGAACGAAAAACTGAGTTATTAATACGGAGTTATTCCAACAAGTGAAAGAAAAACTTGAGGAAGTCGGTATCACGTGATGTTGGTGTTTACGCTTTACTGGGCATGCCCTATTGACTATTCTGGTTGATTATAGCGGCGCATGTAGACACGCGATTGGAATATTCCTTTCCATGTATACCATTGCTTTCGGAAAGGTCATTCGGAAAGAGAAAAACTCCTCATGTAAACGTGGCTAATGAGTGGCTTGGTCTGCAACATATCAGAAAAGAGTGTGGAGAAGGGGTAGGATTTAAAAAGCTTTGCTTCTTCCTGCTCCTTTTCAGACATGTGTAGTAATGAGGTGTTGTGTATGTATGTGTGTATATATGTATATGTGTGTGTATATGTATGAATATGTGTATGTATGCTGCATGTATATCTATATATGTAAGTATATAAATAGATATTGTAAGTGCATTATATTGTAAGTGTATATGTGAGATACATTAATGTAACATAGTATGCATGTCTGGAAAAAATTAAGAAGAAGAAGAAAATATTCCATTTATAAATAAAGAATCCCGCTACGCGGAAATTCACAGTCAGGAAAAACACGGTTGGGCCAGGAACCAATTAACTGCAATAAAAATGTCCAGTATATGTCCTACACATCATTATATAAGATATATATCCTTCTGTGGCTTTTAAAAACATAACGTGTCATTTTTTCTATCCACCCACTTAGAGTGAACTCCTATGTTCTACTTTCTACCATCTCACCATTATGCAAGAACACCCTGCTTTTACGCTACCAGTTCTGTGTTACCACTGTCAAGTTCATTCACACACATGCACACACACACACATGCACACACACCTACAAAGAATTTCTTGAAGAGAAATATATATTTCATGGAGATAGAAACTTTCCACTTTGTATTAAAGATAGCGTATAAGAACAGTGTTACAGTAATGACTGTGCCAAAACTTGGCATGCATGCATGAGCCCACTCACCCGTTAATCATCTTCAAGCATTGAAGCACTGGTGCACACACACACACACACACACACATGCGTACACACACACACCTACCTTATACGCTGTTAATAATGATGCTGAGGCTGTCCCCTCTGATGAAGGATAGACAGGCAAAACGTTAACTGACCTACTTGACAGCTTTGGTGGCATCAGCAGCATACTTTTTATATATTCATATCAATATGTGTTATTTGTGTGTATGAAGCCGGGGGACCGTGTTGCCTTACCTCATTAGTGGAATGGGTGTGCATTTGTGTCATAATTCTGTGTGTATGATTGACATCACGCACTCTCTCTTTCACTCTCACACACACACACACATACATACACACACATTGCATTAACAGTCTTATGAATGTGGACTTGAAAAAATGTCCTTCTATCCTTTATCCTTTCCAATCATCTGTCTATCTTGCCACCCTTACTTAGTGATACCCTTATTGCTGTTTATCTGTAGAACCCATAGGACTGAACACAAAATGCACATATGAAAATATTTGATAATAAGGAAAATGTTTTGCATTTGCGTTTTTACATCTCATTTAGTATTTGTACTATGTGCACCAATATATATGTGTGTTTGTGTTTCTGCTGAACTGAGGTTTTGGGCGAAAACGCAGTATTGATGGAGTGATATGTTCCATAAGAAACAACTACTCACTCAATGTTGAAATGCTATCACAGTGGGAGATTGTGCTGTGTATTATTTATGGTACAAAGATGCTACGACAAGGGAGATCCAGGACAACAGGTCAATTTGGTGGTGGTTTCATTATCACCCCCCAAACAGTCGAACTTGGGTAGTAAGCCCCACAAACAGAACATCTCCACATAACAGCGACTGACTTGAGAGAGAACATCAAGAACAAATCCCGGGGGAGCTCAGCTAACTCTTGCTTGCCAAGGCTAAAGAAATAAGTACCATCAGAATCCCTGCTGAACAATGTCAACACGGTATTGCTAAGTATCTCTACGACAAATTGGTCGTTGCTGATCTCGACCAGATGACCACTCGCCGTGTCGGCTGTTGCTTGCACCTCCACATATTGGAAAACTGCTCAAGAAGTTTCTGCTCAGGAGGTACAATCTGTCTCCCACAGAGTGGGCAGACAAACTGCTTTCCTTGCCGGGTTTGGGTAACGGCACGGCTGTGGAATTGATGGACAATATGCTGACACCGTTGGGCTTGGAGGATGTCAAGTTCCTTTCTCACACATTTTACTCCCCCCTCCGTAATGAGCATTGTTGGCTAAGTCCTGCTGTTTGGCCTCTGGCATGGATTTTTTTGCTACAAAGTGGTTCATGGGGCATGATGTAGGCGACACAGGATGCGGACCCGGCGGTGGTGGCTGGTGTGGTTTCTCAAGGCTCCGCATTGTGTTTCGTCCCTGCACCTTTGTGGTTCTGGGAAACTTCCTTCAAAACATTTGGCACGATTTAAGTGACAGTTTCCAAGGGCGTACTTTCAGGTGGGACTGTGTCACTGCCTCATTAACTGTCCCTATTATCGACCCAAATTTCTTGTGTGCGTCACCGCTAAATTAGGCCCACGGGGCCTCACGCCTGCACAAGGTGCATCGGACAGATGGGTCATGGTGGCCGTGTAGTGATTTCCGTTGCCTTAACAACGCCTGGCCAGTGCAACACTTTTTTTCAAGGTCAACCTGGCCTATGGTTAGGTTGGTATCTGTGCGTGCTGACGATGGTGATTACCCCGTTCTGGTTTTTGGCCTTAACTGGGGGCGTTTAGACTTTTCTGAGGATGATTGATTTTGTGCTGTGTCAGCTCAATTGGTCTTCGTCTATCTCAACATCATATTGGTGGCCAGTCCTGAGAAACTGAGAAACACCTGTCGCATCTCACACAGGTTTTTTTTGGCTTCTTGATGAGTATGGCTGATTGTTAGCCAGGCCAGTTTGGGCACACAGGGCACAATTCCATTGCTTTCCAAGGTACAGGCAGTGACTAATTTTCAGTTTTTGGGCATGGTTAATTTTTACAACTGTCCCTTCCTTGTGCGGACCACCTCCTGCAACCACTTTACGCAGAATTTGGGCAAAAGAAGTCTAATGACAGGGCGGCACGGCGGTCGAGTGGTTAGCGCGCAGACCTCACAGCTAGGAGGACTAGGGTTCGATTCCACCCTCGGCCATCTCTGTGTGGAGTTTGCATGTGTGGGTTTTCTCCGGGTACTCCGGTTTCCTCCCACATTCCAAAAACATGCTAGGTTAATTGGTCACTCCAAATTGTCAATAGGTATGAATGTGAGTGTGAATGGTTGTTTGTCTATATGTGCCCTGTGATTGGCTGGCGACCAGTCCAGGGTGTACCTCCACTCGCTCAAATGGGATAGGCTCCAGGACCCCCGCGAGGAAAAAGCGGTAGAACATGAATGAATGAAAGTCTAATGACTGAACCTTTGAGTGAGTCCAGGCTTTCCAGCAGGTTAAGTCTGCCCTCGCCGATGCTGCGTTTCTCGCTCACCTCATGGCTGCAGCGCCATTGGCTTTGCCGGACATTGTCGTCTGTGCAGTCGTCGAGCAGCCAGTGGTCGGTTTTTTGGCAGCCACTTGCGGATGTCAGCCATAAGCTGTGGGATAACAGGCGGAAGTATTGGCCTTTGGAGTGGGCAGCTGCATGCGTGGCGTGTGAGCATGCCAAGGTCCACCGGCACCGAAGGCCACCCTCGAGCCATTCCTGATCCCTGACAGGTGGTATGACCATGTGCATGTGAACCTGGTAGGTCCTCCGCTTTCGTTGCAAGGGTTTACACACCTGCTCATGATGGAGGATCGGACCAACAGATGGCCTGAGGGCCACAATGCAGCCGTTGTGGGGGCTGATGAGGCCCCATGATAGGTCCTTCTGGTTGTTTGGGGGGAGGGGGAGTGGAGTATGGTGGACACTGGTCAGTCGGGTTGGGGGCGTGGTTTGTATCCCAGGTTTAGGACGTGCAACTGACTTGAAAATTCTGTATCAAATTTATATTGAGTGACCACATCAAGTTAATTAATACTTGTAATTAAATACACATTTTTCAGTCGTTCAAACTCAGGGACCAGAGCTATGGAAAAAAACATATATGGAATATTAATTTACTATAATATCTATGTGCAGACAAAATTTCATAAAAATTGAATTGTGCAAAATTATTATTATTTTTTGCCCGGATATACTACATGTATGTATGTACACTGTCAACCCGAATGTTCAAAGTACTTAAATAAATGAAGTTATGCATATTCAAAGTTCTTTAAAAAGTTCTAATAACTTAATTATGTCAAGTTCATTGAACATGTTGTTCCATTTTGAGTACTTTTCACTAATATGTTTTGATTAAATTGAACTATGGCTATATATATAAGTAAGATTAACTTAAAAACATAGTTTACATACAACTTAAGACACTGTAAATCCGAATGCTCAAAATAATTAATTGGTATAAGTATAGTTAACTTAAAATTTTCTTAAAAGTTCTACTTATAAATGTTGATTGCCAGTTGCATTATCTGTCTTTTCAGTTTATTTAACTTGTAATTTTTGATTAATATGAACTTTTTACAGATTTGTGTAACCTACTTGAAATAATTTGTAGTTACTTATATAAAAAAAGTATCTATTAAACATGAATAAATCAAACCAAGAATCAATTAAGAATAAATCCATTGCATCAGATAGATTTGTACTGTGTAGGTTACACATGCACACCTTCTTCCCATGGAAAGAGTTGAAATGAGAACCAAAATGAAAGAATGGAGAATTCATGGCGGAGAGAATGCGAAAAAGAAAGCTATTTCTCTTTTCAGCCCAAAAATAAAAAAGTATATCTAATATTAGTGAGCATCACATGTACTATCCAGAAGGAAACAACAGGCCTCCAAGGATAAAAATACAGAAGATAGCCAGAAGATACGGACCACCTGCAAGTAAGGGGAGGAGCCAGATGGGCTTTCATGGTAAGACAAGCCCCTGCATGGCATGTACCACTGACAAACTAAGATGTGGTGGTATAGACCTAATGACATATATTTGAATGTCCACTTACTAGCAACAAGCACAACAAAACAATACGTTTATGTTCTTATATGAGTGATCATTTGCTTGTAGATTTGACATGACAAACATCAAACATCATGTTCACCAATCATTTGCTGTAACCAAATTAGCTGACTATGACCGGTAAGTCGATAAGTTAGCTAAATATATTTAATTTCACTAATTTTGACGTCTGAAGCTGTGTAAACGGACAGTGTCACTTCAATGACGATGCTGGATGTATTACTGAGACTATTTGCAAATACTACATAAAAGTGACAGATAAAGAAGACAACCGTGTTTTTTGATATTTTGTGAAAAAACTGCAGCAAAACGACAGCAGATGGACAATTGATTTGTTAAGTACTGCTTTCATTGAAGTAATTAAGACAGATGGCTACACACACACACACACTTTTCTTCCATTCAGATGGGAATCCCTGAGGTGCTGGTACAGGAGCACCCCAGTACAAGTTTAGCCACACCAGCCTGCTTCCTCTTGGGGGGAAAAGAGAAGTTTTGGATGTGCATGTTACAAACCCCCAAACGGCACGGAAATGGGAAAGTTGAGCAGCAGCCTCTGCAGGATGCTAGTCTTTCATGCATCGCTCATTCAAACAGAAACGTGATGAAGGTGCATCCTAGCTACCAGTGATAGGATGCATGGTGGTATGGTCGTTTTTTGGGGGGGGGGGTGTTCCAACAACAACCCAGAATCTTTGATAGCAATAAAGTCTACTTATTGCAAAAAAACCCTAATAGCAAATGCAGTTGGTTTAATTTCTGGCTTAGTGCCACAGCCACACCACCGCTGCCTTAAAGGGCCAGCCAGAGCTAGCCTTAAAGGGCCAGCCTTAAAGGGCCAGGCTTAAAGGGCCAGCATTAAAGGGCCAGCCAGAGCTAGCCTTAAAGGGCCAGCCTTAAAGGGCCAGGCTTAAAGGGCCAGGCATAGAGGGCCAGCATTAAAGGGCCAGCATTAAAGGGCCAGCCTTAGCAGGCCAGCCTTAAAGGGCCAGGCTTAAAGGGCCAGGCATAGAGGGCCAGCATTAAAGGGCCAGCATTAAAGGGCCAGCCTCCGCACCATGGAAGTCATGGAAGTCCTAGAGAGCATGCTGGAATGGAATGGCCTTTATTGTCATTATACAAGATGTACAACGAGATTGGAGAGCTTCTCCTTTCAGTGCAGTAGTCAAGTTTAAAAAAGTATACAAAAGTAGAGTAAAAAAAGACAATTTAACAAGATATATACAAGATATATACAAGATATCCAAAATATACACATAGTATTGCACAGGAGCATATGCAGGAGCAGACATATTGCAGATATATTAATTTTAGTGCAATGATAAACGGGTCATAGTGCATATGCCATAAGCCTTTATACGTTGCTTCGATGCCGATTCCGTAATAAGTAGCATGGCTGTGTGCGTGTGAATGGTGAGAAACATTAATACATGTTCTATTCAGTCCTTGTAGGATTTTTTTTTTTTTTTGTGGCCTAAAATGCAGCTTTTTAAAAAGAAATTGCAGCCGTTATTAATGAATCAATAGTGTTATCAATGCTTGAAGTGGGCTGCATGGTGACAAAGTGGTTGGCGTGTTGGCTGCACAGTCAGGAGAACTGGATTTGAATCTAGTGTAAAAATGCTAAGTTAATTGGAGACTTTTTAATAATTGCTTACATTTTTTTATGTTTTTTAATTCAGTTTTGAGAAGAAGAGTTCAGTTTTAGCTTTCTCATTGGTTACGTATGCAAAAGTAGCCCATTTTAGGGATTATAAAACTAATAAAAGTGTTTTTCCAGCAATTTATGTATCTTGTATGTCTCACCAAACATTACAGTAAAATTAATGGCACAGATTTTTCAAAAACCGGAATAGAGTGAAGCTGTCGAATTCGAAAATGGCGAGTGTACACACCTAACCTTTTCTACTCTGACACCGTGGCCCCCAGTGGATGAATCAAGACAACACTTATTATGGATTATTCCATACAAGTACAGTATATGTATTTTTTCCAATCATAGTTCATGTGTTGCTGTCAGGACGCTGTATTGCATGCTTAATGTACATCTTAATGCACACTTCTGTCAAGGTGATATGATACACTCACAGCTGGGACGTGCAAAAAAAAAAACGAAGAGAAAGAACTGAGCAGAAAGAAACGAAAAGGTGTGAAAAGGAAGTGATGCATGGCAGGGTGGAAAAGGTGGCGATAGGAGCGGGAAGATTGGGATCAACAGGCGTGTTTGCAATACTGGAACAAAAAAGGAGGAAGAGGGACTAATCCAATGATGAGTGAAAACAGGCCAGTGTGTGAGTGTGGCAGACTGAGTTACCTCGGGGCTTCCTCTAAACTCACGTTTCCCCAGAGAAGCAATTAACAAAGAAATTATGGCGGAACAATTCACCCCGAGGCTCTGCTTGTCTCCCGTGCCATTTAAGTGTGCTAATCACTTTTTCCATTATAGTGTAGCACTTGTGAGATAGGTAGGGAATAACCCCCCCCCCCCCCAAAACTGGATAAACAAGAGTCATTCATGTGTTTTTAAGCTACAAGTAAACACCACAGATACGTTTTTGGTTTTTTTCCCTTCATACAAATTTGATGATACTTGATGATCTCATTTTTATCCTAACTGTGTCCAAACATGTAAGCAACATGCTTGCTCATTAAGGCTACCCCCCCCTCCATTTTAACCAACTTTGTACATTACAAATGCTAAAAACAACCCATAGAACAGTGATTACAGGGATTTTTTCCCCCAATATTTCAATAACTAAAATGTTTTTTGCTATTTATTGGACAAATAAGTGAAATAAACAAACACATTTTATGTAAGAAACAAATAATAATGTGGGTTAAGATACAAAAAAATACTGAATCATACTGTTTTGTGGTTGAATCCGACCGATTATTCATTCATTCATTCATGCTATACAAATCACTATATTGACAGTTACAATGGAAGCCATTATGTCATTGGATGCTCATATCACCTCAAAAACAGGAAGTGAACAAATGTAACAGTTAGTGATTGTAAAAGTACCAGATGGAAGGGTAGGATTTAATAAGCTTTGCTTCTTCCTACTCCTTTTGGACATGTGGAACTGGAAACTCATTATGTGATGCATTCAATTGTAATCTGATGCATGTTCAAATGAAATTAAACCATTAGCATTACCATTTTCGACCGCTTATCCTCACGAGGGTCGCGGGGGTGCTGGAGCCTATCCCAGCTGTCTTCGGGCGAGAGGCGCGGTACACCCTGGACTGGTGACTAGCCAATCACAGGGCACATATATGTAGACAAACAACCATTCACACTCACATTCATACCTATGGACAATTTGGAGTGGCCAATTAACCTAGCATGTTTTTGGAATGTGGGAGGAAACCGGAGTACCCGGAGAAAACCCACGCATGCACGGGGAGAACATGCAAACTCCACACAGAGATGGCCGAGGGTGGAACTGAACTTGGTTCTCCTAGCTGTGAGGCTTGTGTGCTAACCACTTGTGCGCCGTGCAGCCTACAACCGATTATTAAAGTATAAAAGATGCATATTTCTTTGCAATTTGACCAAGCATTTTTCAAGTATAAAAAATGTCAAATGAACTAAAATACAAATATGAGGCATTCATAAGACACATTCAAGCTGTGGAATGTAGTACAGTGGGTGTCAGTAAAGTCACTGTAACGTTCGGTAAGACACACACGCACCAGACTTGATTATTGGAACAACAGGCTTTTATTGCAGGTTTGCCCCACATCGGGCACACCGGTGGTACTCGGAGATTCTTTACTGCCCGGAAGGCTTTTGGTTTGTATGGATGCTTTCTACTAGGGGCTGTCTCCTCGACATAAAATAAAATGTGTCCCTGTCATATCCGGACGCTATCGGCTTACTGGATAAAGTGACAAGACAACTATCTCAAGCACACCACAATCACAACAGGGTGTCACAAATGTCATCACACTTCACTTGCAATCCAGCAGCAGCAGATTCATCCTCAGCTCCATGTCCTAACAAATATCGGCTTCTTGCATGATGCAACCGAGTACAATTAGCATTAATACATTGAAGTAAAAATGGGACCTGCATTGGGAGTGAAGTACTTTGCAGCACTTCATGGCCCCCCGTTCCTTGGGAATACTTAATGTAGGCAAAAAATACATGAACATTTTGCTTCAGTATGCATTTATTCATTCATTTTGTACCGCTTATCCTCAAGGAGGGTCGCGGGGGTGCTGGAGCCTATCCCAGCTGTCTTGAGGCTCGAGGCGGGGTACACCCTGGACTGGTGGCCAGCCAATACACAGGGCACATATAGACAAACAACCATTCACACTCACATTCATACCTATGGACAATTTGGAGTGGCCAATGAAGCTAAAATGTTTTTGGAATGTGGGAGGAAACCCGGAGAAAACCCACGGGTGCAGGGGGAGAACATGCAAACTCCACACAGAGAGGGTGGAATCGAACTCCGCCATCTCTGTGTGGAGTTTGCATGTTCTCCCCGTGCACCCGTGGGTTTTCTCCGGGTACTTCGGTTTCCTCCCACATTCCAAAAACATTCCAAAAACATGCTAGGTTAATTAGCGACTCCATATTGTCCATAGGTATGAATGTGAGTGTGAATGGTTGTTTGTCTATATGTGCCCTGTGATTGGCTGGCCACCAGTCCAGGGTGTACCCCGCCTCTCGCCCGAAGACAGCTGGGATAGGCTCCAACACCCCCGCGACCCTTGTGAGGATATGCGATAGAAAATGAATGAATGAATGAATAATGCTGATTTTCCTTTTTTTTGTATTGTTTAAATTGTATATTTAGTATGTGCTATGGGCAATGAGCCACAAATGGCCCCCAGGCTGCACTTTGAACACCCGTCTCATACACAAAACACATCTAAGCTTATACATTGAAATCTTATGTAACATCACAAATTTATCTCTGTAATTGTATCTCTACCCATCATGCTTGGCGAAGCTGGGGAGGGAACAGTTAGGGTTCCATGGTGACCCACGGTGTTTTCTGACGGAAACGGACATTTTCAAACTAGCGGAGACACCAGTATTGCTCCCCCCCCCCCTCACCCATCCATCCATCCTCGTTATAAAAACCCCTCACGCCCTGACAGGAGTCCACTGCTGCTAGCAGCCACTATTAGGACGGACGGACTCTTCAATCCCAGACGATCGATACTGTCACTTACCAAACGAGTCCCACCACTGATTAGAGCTGCTCACAATTACAGTGCTGGAGGTGCGGCGGAGGGGGGGTGGGGGGGAAACGGAGGCGGCGTAAATGGACGAGAGACTCTTGGCTGAAATAATAGGGCTCGAGGGGAAACACCTTAATTGCTTCAAACTGATGCTTGGAATGTTTTTTCTTGCAATGCTTCATATTCAGCAAAGCAAATAATAATATGAAATAAACACACCGACTCTTAAAGGGACACTGCACTTTTTGGGGACTCATCTACAACCTTTGAAACATAACATAATAGTTCTTTATTCTTCATAATAGTTCTTTATTCATGTCCTATTTTCCCTTATAATAGCTACTATATTGACTATTAGGAGTATAAAGGTGAATATAAACTATGAAAATATTCCATTTTTAAATAAGGACTCCTACTTCATGGAAATTCAGTCACCAAGGAAAGATGCCTGTACTTCCTAGGTTCCTTGTTTGCTTCCTTGCTCCTTGTTTTTGTATGTTTAGTGGGGTTTTTTTCACCCTTCAATATGGATAAGTATTACTATTGTTTCTCCAGCATCCTCCTGGACTACCTTGTTGCTCCGTAATCAGTTAAGCAACATACAAGATAAGCAAAACTGATCCTAAAGAGTTCCAATAAATATACAGTATTATATGCAATGATGTACATAGTATAATATTACAGTAATCCAAAAGCAATACACATAGGCTGTGTTCAAAACCATGCTCATACTATCCACACTCCATACTGCATACCCAATCCATCAGACAGTATGCAAAGCGTTTACACTACAACATGATAACCCACAATGCATTGCGCTCCTACGCTCCACAATCGACATTTCACTTTAGCTCTAAACTCTTTAAATACGTCACTTTATTGACATTTTTTTTAAAAATCTGGCTAAAAAGTGGCTGTTTCGATCCCAAGTGTTCCATTTATTTGACCGTTTACAATTTTGTTCGGAAAAATTCGGCAAAATTTAAGCTAGCCGAAGTGAGCAACGCATTTTCGGTTATTTTCACAAAATAAAATACCCCCTTAGTTTTCTCATACAAAACAACCATAGTGATAAATCACTGCTTTTACTTTGAAAACAAGAAGCAAACCAACTCGCAATATATCCTGCTTGACACCGCCGTTTGCTCAATGTTCAGCCAACTTTTTTTTTTTTTTTGTCATGTCGCGTTGCATCCTGGGTAATTTGAGTGCGAGTATTAAACTGATGATACATACTCAACATTTCTGGCGAATGCATACTACCAGTAATGACATACTGCACACTCAAAGAGTTAGTATGAGAAGTAGGTAAGTATGCGCTTCCAACACAGCCTACAATCACACACATACACACAGTCCACTCCAAATATAACAGTAGAGAAACTATGCTGTGTGACTGCACCCCCCACTCCCCCCCACAACCCAACCCAACTCAAAAAAGCTGTAAACCTACTAGAAACTCATACATGTCCAAAGATAACATATTTCTTTGCCGAAAGCTTGTTGTGGGATAAGACATAACCCAGATTCATATCCTCATCTCCTTGCAGTGAGGATCCTTCTATATTCATATGCTACACATCACCAACATGAATATTTTATTTTAAAAAAGGAGAGAATACTGCACAGTTGGTAAGAGAGGCTACGTATAAGACACTGTACTTTGGCAGTGTTTTACCCAGCATGAGTCTGTTCGATGTACTTTGGTACTTTTCCCTCACTAATATACATACAGTCATTAGTCACGTTTACATGAGATTTTCCTTTTTCTGAATGGAATCTTTCCAGAAAACAGTGTATACATGGAAAGGAATATTCCGATCTCTTGTCTACATGCACCGCTATAATCAGACGGAATAGTCAATAGGGCATGCGCAGTAAAACGTAAACAACATCACGTAATTCATCCAAGATGGCGGACATGAGTGTGATTACCACGGTTGTTGGGACAGTTGCTACGCTTTTTTTTAAAGCAGCAACTTGAACGTTCAGTTCTTTTAAAAGTTTGTATCAAAAACGAAACTTTCCGCTGTCGTCCAGTGATGACTGCTCGCCGCCGTTTTCAAAACCTGAGAGACTTTTGCGTGTTACGTCACAGCTGAAAGAACGCACCCTGACAACCAATGTGTCCCGACTGCTCACAACATCGGCATGACAAAGACGGAATATCTCTTTATAGCGCTCAGTTGCACGCCCAAAACCTGGGATACAAATCACGCCCCCAACCCGACTGGGGACTGGGTGAGAGACATGCCCCCCAATGTCCACCACAATATGTATATGAATGAAAATACGCTCAATATTATATGAAAAAATTGCTTTTTTAAGGACGTCCGCACAGACTCTCTTTACAAAACGTGTACACTCAATAGCCACGTTTACATGAGATTTTCCTTTTTCCGCATGGAATCTTTCCGAATGACGTACCAGAAAACAGTGTATACATGGAAAGGAATATTCAATGGGGCATGCATAGTAAAACGTAAACAACATCACGTGATTCATCCAAGATGGCGGACGAGAGTGTGATTACAACGGTTGTTGGGACTGTTGCTACAGTTCTTTTAAAGTTTGTATCGAACTTTCCGCTGTAGTGCAGTGATGACTGCTCGCCGCCTTTTTCAAAACCTGAGAGACGTCTGCGTGTTACGTCACAGCTGAGCATGCGCTTAAAGAACGCAGTCTGACAACTTTCCGATTGAGCGGGTAGAAGATACCTCAATCGGATTGGGGAAAGGAATATTCCACTTCTGTGAATCCGATTATATATTCATTCGGATTGGCACTTTCCTTTCGAAATGAGGTGAATACAAAGGTTCCGTTTGAGCAAATAACCCGAATGGAATTGGAATATTTGGGTCCATGTAAACATGGCTAATGTTTGATTATATTTTTGGTTGAATCGTGATCCATTCGTTCATACACAGCATGTCACACCACACAGGGAATTATTATGGAGTTATTACGTGACTCTGACTTTTCTGACCACTGTTACAATGAATCGCAAGTAATCAAGCACGTAACAACCAATAATAAGATGGGCTAAGGTGTTACGCAATTACCGGCCTCAGCATTCAAGCTTTGTAAATTGCACATTGTTATTCTTCAATAATTACTCATCATATTTGATAGCTTAATTATAACTCATTCAACATCCAAAAGGACAATAGTTGCACAGCATATCTTAACCATGTGCTCATACGCTGTGTAATAAATTGCCATGTAAATCGCTGATGATAATGTGACAATAGTCATTCTACATTTAATCAATGGCAAATGTAAAGAACAGGCCTTCCCCTTGCTTTACTCTGCTGGTATAGTAATGTCATGGTGAACATTACTTTCCAATCTGTTCATGAATTTAACATGAGATCAAGCCGGAACATCGCTTGGTGTGATTATTGCAATAAATTGCATATGCATGCAGAGCAACCCGCTTAAGGTCAAGGAGGTTTGCAAGGCAAGTGTTCCTCTCAGTGCATGCATGCACAGAAATATGCATATACAGTCGCACGCCAATGTATACAAGTTCCATACTATTCATCCATCCATTTTCATTAGGGTCACAGGGGGTATGCTGGTGCCTATCCTAGCTGACTTTGGGTGAGATAGGGTGGTCCGGTCCTGGTCAACAAGTCCCCTGCAAACTGACAAAATAGATGTTCTTCAGGGGGGACCTCACAGCGAGGAGACCAGGGTTCCTCCCACATTCCAAAAACATGCTAGGTTAATTGGTGGATCCAAATTGTCCATAGGTATGAATGTGAGTGTGAATGGTTGTTTGTCTATATGTGCCCTGTGATTGGCTGGCCACCAGTCCAGGGTGTACTCCGCCTCTTGCCTGAAGACAGCTGGGATAGGCTCCAGCATCCCCTTTTACAGATAAGCGGTAGAAAACGAATGAATGATTACTACCGCATATTTCTAGATGGTATTAATGAACAAAGTACAATTTCATAGACAAAGCCTACTTTGAGTGCAACTACTATATGTACAGTATATGGTGAGGTATATACTATATATATGAGGTATATGGCTTGAGAGGAAGTGACTGGTTGGATATATAAACTTGGCATCTTGGCAGTCAAATGACCTCTTCGAAAAAAATTCGAACCAGAATCAAAACGATGAATTGGAACGGGAACCGATCAAATTGAAACAATGCCTTACTTATGGCAAAAACTATGGTGGTGTACGTGTAGATCCTTGATCCGTTTCAGTCATGCATTTAGAAGTTTTTTAAGTTTTAAGTGAGCAGAACAGATTACAGTAATCCCTCATTTATCACAGTTAACTGACCGTGATAAGTGAATTTCTGGAAAGTTAAGAGTCCACATTTATAAATTGAGCATAGAAAACCTGTTTGTGACCTAAATGCATACAATAATAAAATACATTTATTATTAGAGCCCTCTATACATGAAATAACACCCCTAGAGTCACCATTACACTCATTACCCAACATAGCAGGCATAATAAGAGAAAAGAGGACTCTTGCTCATGTGTGTTGCTATAAATGTTTTCTTAGGAGAGCTGAGTGGGAGGTGGACAGGAAGTCATGGTGGGGATTTTGGGGTCCAATTTTAGTTTGGAATGGGACTGTTGTGAGTTCAGTCAAACCTGCAATAAAAACCATAAAAAAAATACTGATAACTAGTGACCAGTTTATAATTGTATGATCATTACCAATGTTTTTTATGACTGCATCACAATGATGGAAGAAGGTTGGTTATGCATGTCGTTTACAGCAGGTGGTTGAAAAAGGACACGCATATTGGTTCCTGTGTCTATTTCCAAGTTAATAGACAATGCATGTGGCATTAATGGCTGAGCGTATGTAAATGTGGATGTGAAATGTTTCCCTCGGAGAACAACAACATCTGTCTTACTGTATTTATACCGAGGGAGCTCCAGAGGTCATGGAAGTAACGTGAAGTTTCACGTCTCAATTCAGAATCTTCAGAGACTAAATGTTGTGAATTGAGTTGTAATTACACAAGATTGACACCGGGGTAATTAAGCAGAATTAAGCTGATGAAATTCCCCCAGGTTGGCATGGATGCAAAGGTGGCAGGATGCACTTTGGGGAGTTTAATGCAAAATGATTATTGAGGGGCTCGTGGATCAGGAACTAAAGTACAAAAGAGGAGTAACTGAACACCTATTTTCCAATGACTACTTTCTCTTGTCGTACTTCATGTGCTACCTCAGAGCAGGCGCAGCCTCATCAGCCTTTATGATGCTATAACAATTAGGCATGACAATATGCTGCCAATTAAAAAGCTTGATGTAATTAGTCCGCCTACGCATTCATCTAAGGAAATGTGTCTCATTACTACACAAATCCATATGGAAGATGATCGGACTGATCTAACACAGATGTGTGGAGGGAATGATGAAAGATCATTTCATTAGAGCCACAATTGTACGCCATGATGGAACCATGTCCCTCCTGTCGTCCTGTATGAATTTGAAAGGACGAAGGCATTAAGATGGTAAAGATTGGATACAATGGAAAAGGACAAGCGACAGTTAATGTACACTTTCATAGGACACAATTTTTGTGTCCTATTTTTCCCGGTTATGACGATATCTTCCTGAAGGAGAATGTGACCTCAAGCTGAAACGAACTTCCGCAGAAGGACAATGATCCAAAACACAACAATAAGTCCAACTCTGAATGGCTGAAGAACAACAGAATGAAGACTTTGGGATACACACATTTCGACTAAGAAGCCCTGAAAATATATGATATATATACGTATGATATCCATGTTGTGACCATGCTTGAACATAGTTGCAGTATCTTGCTAAAAAAATACCCAAACTTCTTTTCTATGCAAATGAGTACACTAACAATGTCAGCTCCCCTTGGGATGGCTGTGTCTTCCAGCACAAAACTTGTCCGCCAGTCCTCAGGTCAAAAATGCTCACGGAAAACCAGCATCTTGTTGAGTCTTTGTAGCTACACTACCTCTCAAAAGTTTGGGATTACTTGGAATTTTTTTGGGCTTTTTCTTGTCAATCCTGCCATGAAGTCCAGCATCCGGAAGTGGTCGCTTCACTGTTGATACTGACACTGGTGTTTGGCGGGTACTATTTAGTGCAGCTGGCAGGTGACGACCTGTGAGGCGTCTTTGTCTTAAACTACACACTCTCAGATATTTGTCTTGTTGCACAGTTGTGCAGTGTTTTTCTGTCCTTGTTAGACCCAGTTTGTGTTGCTTTCTGACGGGAGTAGTAAGAGAGTAAGTAAGAGATTTTAGTTTTAATTTTGATTTTTAGATGGGTTTTCTAATAATAATTAGCCTTATAAAATGATTAACTTGGATTAGCAGCCATACCAGGAGATTGATGCAGAGGACTGACAGTACACCTCTATGCAAAAATGTAGATCCTTCTTTGAAAATTAATTTTAATTGTTTGTGAAATGGATACAAATGTTTGTGAAATGCATGAAAGGTGTTTTTTCTTGGGAAAACAAAGACATTTGCAAGTGATACCAAACTTTTAAGCGGTAGTATAAATAAAGAGCGAGCTATCCACTCTTCCATCTATGAATGATGCTGAGACGAGCGGTTAGCAAGGCGAAATAAAAACATTTTTTCATGTTAGCAGCTACAATATTAATATTGTAGCTTGGTTAATATACAAGTCTGTTATGTGAATGGAACAGCGTTTTTTTTCACGTTTTTTTGTGAGGGCTTTAGCGTCAAAATAGGTATTCCCCATGACGCCCGTTGCTAGCTAGCTCATATAAACTCATTTTTTTTTGTATGTCCAAGTGTTATATAAGTATTGTGAATGATGGGCAAAATTCCCCTTTAAGGGTGACCCAACCATTTGCTGTGTTTAGGGGGTAATGCCTTCTCTCCCTTTATAATGAGATTTCTGTCACTTTCTATGTCCTGTTGACCTTGTGTGGATTTTGATGACCTTGGCTATTCTCCTCTGCCATAGATACCTCAGTCCCTGGCCTGAGTGAAGCCACTAGAGACAACTGCAGTCACTTTAGCTAATTAGACCTCAGCTCTTGGATTCTGCTTCTGTTGTTGGCATTTGCCAGTTTGTTCCTCCTCCGTTTGAGTGGAGTCCGACATTCCAGATCTTTCCCGCCTGCACGCAGCGTCCCTGGCTTGCTATTTTAGTCAGTTCGTTAAGTGTTTGCTAAGCTCTTCTTAGTTTCTCTTCATTAGTCTCGTAGATTTCTCTGGCCCCCTGCAGCCCACTGACCTCAACCTTTTACCAGAGTTGCCAGATAGATTATGTGAGCCAAATAAACCTAATTCCAGAACCACATTGGCCTCCTCTCTGCATAGTGAGTCCAACTTGCTAATGCATCGGGAGAGTTTCATTCAAAAGCTGCATTTCGCGCTCAGCTGTGTTATCGTTGACTAATATTTACATTTGTTTGATGATCTGACACATTTAAGTGTGACGCACCTTCAAAAAAAAAAAGAAATCAGGACGGGAAAACACCATTGTAGGTGACGAACTGCTCACTTTTTCATTGTTACAAACCATAACTATAATCTGTGACTTTATTCTCTTATCACTAATTTTCCCAAACAAATTTTCTTGCGTTCCATTCTTCTTTCACTGCCGAACAAGACCACAAGGTACCTAAAGTCCTTCACTTGGAGCTGGATCTCATCCCCGATCCGCAGATGGTACTCTACCCTTTACTCATGGAATTGGACTTGGAGGTACTGAGTCTCATCCCAGCCATTTCAGTCAACTACAAACCAATCCAGTGAGAGTTGGTGACGGCTCGATGAAGCCAGCAGGGAGACCGCTAACCAATCCGTCTAGAATAACTGTTTTGTCTAAGGAAAAAACAAAAGGGGTCTTCCAGAGAATTTCCTTTGTGTATCGTCCCGCACACAACGAAAGTGCTTCCTCCACTAAAAGTGCTACATAGTCTCTGCATGCTCCCAAATCCGTACTGAGGCGGTATCTCAAAATTGTGCCCACACTCTGAAGTACAGCGATTTGGAACCTAGCCGCTGCCTGATAGACGATCACATCACCGGCCTCAAACGCACCACACCCTGCCAAGTGTTCACCCCCAAATGCTGCACCAATTTAAAGCTTTTCAATGCGTCACCCTGGCGAGACATTTTTGAGGCACGTTTTGCAGGGTACGAAACTTATATCACTCTCACAAAAACAACAAAGACAGTTGGTCCACATTGATTGCAACAACTGCAATCAAGGTTTTGCGATAACTTGCAATGAGTCTCCTACAGCGCTGAGGAGGGTTTTTGGCCCTGTCATCTTTGGAGAATTTGAGGCTTTTCCAGTATGAACCACCAATTTAAGGTCATACCACAGCCTCACAATAGGATTCAGATTCAGATTCAGACTTTGACTAGGGAACTCCAAAGTCTTCATTTGTTGTTCTTCATCCATTCAGGTGGACTTGCTGGTGTGTTTTGGGTCATTGTCCTGCTGCAGAACCCAACAGCATTTTTGGTGGACAATACAATTCATGGAGAACCTTGCTTTGTTTGGGACGTAGTATCTGCAAATGCCAAATGATTGCTGTAGGGCATGCATACATGGCTTTCCGTGAAGAAGTTGGACTTACACAGCATTTATAATTCCTTTTTGCTTAAGTGAACTTCGCGGTTGTACACAATTTCATGTGTAGAATAGGCCTGCAGGGTGGGTTGGGGTTGGGGGTCAGTGAGAACTAGAACTGACCAGCATTCCTCCACCAAGCTGATATTTCACCGTTGTCAAATATACCATGCAGGCGTTATTGATGACCAATGTCATGATGAATATGCAGACACCCATGCAAGCCAAGAGATGGGACATAAATCTACATAAATTACTCAAATGTTTAGCATTTTTCTGTTTAAAAAAACACAAATGCAGCAGTCTTAAGCTTCTTGGCGTAATGCTGCAGAACACACTTCACGACATACTTCCTTTGAGCACAGGACATATTTCCTATATTTCCTTCTACCTTACTTCCCCCTGCTGTCTAATGTGCAAATATTTGTCCATCATGCGTATGGAAACGTATTATTATTGTAAAATTCCCCTCAGGGTAGGAAAAAAAAACTTTCCCAAAGTAAAAACAAGCACTGCTGTTCTCCCCGTGCATGCGTGGGTTTTCTCCGGGTACTCCGGTTTCCTCCCACATTCCAAAAACATGCTAGGTTAATTGGCCACTCCAAATTGTCCATAGGTATGAATGTGAGTGTGAATGGTTGTTTGTCTATATATGTGCCCTGTGATTGGCTGGCCACCAGTCCAGGGTGTACCCCGCCTCTCGTCCGAAGACAGCTGGGATAGGCTCCAGCACCCCCGCGACCCGCATGAGGAAAAAGCGGAAGAAAATGAATGAATGAAATTCTATTTGGGCTGCATGGCAGTCGAGTGGTTATATACACATTGGGATAGGCTCCAGCACCCCCGCAACCCTCATGAGGATAAGCGGTAGAAAATGAATGAATGAATTAGTTATTTTTGACAGCTTTTTTTAAATTTTTGTTATTGTTTTTATTGAGTTTTTCCTTAAATTATAGCTTTAGAATGTATTCATTCTTTATACATTTTCTACTGCTTATCCTCACGAGAGTCGCGGGGGTTGCTGGAGCCTATCCCAGCTGTCTTCGGACTGGACTGGCCAGCCAATCCCAGGCCACATATGCACAAACAACCATTCACACTCACATTCATACCTATGGCCAATTTGGAGTCACCAATTAACCTAGCATGTTTTTGGAATGTGGGAGGAAACCGGAGTACCCGGAGAAAACCCACGCATGCACGGGGAGAACATGCAAACTCCACACAGAGATGGCCGAGGGTGGGATTGAACCCTGGTCTCCTAGCTGCGAGGTCGTGTTGCAGGTTCATTCATTCATTCATTTTCTACCGCTTTTCCTCACGAGGGTCGCGGGGGGTGCTGGAGCCTATCCCAGCTGTCTTCGGGCGAGAGGCGGGGTACACCCTGGACTGGTGGCCAGCCAATCACAGGGCACATATAGACAAACAACCATTCACACTCACATTCATACCTATGGACAATTTGGAGTCGCTAATTAACCTAGCATGTTTTTTTTGGAATGTGTGAGGAAACCGGAATACCCGGAGAAAACCCATGCAAACTCCACACAGAGATGGCCTAGGGTAGAATTGAACCCGGGTCTCCTAGCTGTGAGGTCGTGTTGCAGGTTAATTAAAAAAATAAAAAACAAACACGGGCCACACTTTGGACACCCTGCACGTCAGCATTCTAATAAGTTAAATGAAACATTTGTCATTAATTAAACAGCAAAATTAATGACAGATATGGCAAAAATGATGTTATAAACAAAGCTACTGTTGTCTAACGATTGTTATATAAAACCCCATATATCCGGTATGTATAGTATATAGTGATTTTGGTACTGCTGTGTCTAGCGGTGTACTGCTTATTAATGCAGGGGCACACCCCAGGGATTGCACAAAGAGATAATACAACAACATCTCTGGGCAAAGGCAGGCGAGGGAAAGCTTTTCTCTTTTCACCAAGCAGAGCGACAAAGCACAGCACAGCCCGTGGATGTGTGAACCAAGCTCCACCCTTTGCCTCGTGACAGTCACTTTCCTTATCCGTCCTCCGCTTGTCCCACGTCTATTTCACTCCTGCTGCTGCTGCTGCTGGAGGAACATCTCTCCCATCTGTGGGTCTGGTTTTTCCTGCCTTTCAATGCCTTTGGGTGTGTCAATGTGCCAGGCGATGTGAGACATGTTCTGATAAATAGCAGCCTTCCAGCCTACTGTGTCTGTTTCAATGCTAATCAATTTTGCAGAAATGTCTACTGGCCTACTTATGCTTTTTTTTTTTATACTACTTAGGCTTTCAGTGCCCCTAGCCCCATCTTTAAACTCCTCTTTTCTGCTGGACATCATTTTTTTCTTTTTTCTCTTATGTCTTCCTTGCAATATGTTTCTTCTCATTTTCCCCGACCAGATCTCTCCAGTTACAATTTGCTTTTATCTCGACTTCAAATGTTTCATGTTACACTTCTGTCAAACAGCGCTCGCCTTTTCTACTTTTGTCTTTTGTCAGCTCTTCTCATGAATTCACACCTGCTAATTCTGCAAGAAGGTCAAGTAATTACATTTTATTTATGTTGTATTGTCACGCCAAAGTAATTCAATGGCACCTTTCAAATAGAACGTTTTTCTTGTGTGATTTTTAATATAAAACATTCAAAAAAAGGCAAAATTATTTCCCGTCATGTTATTAGAAATACTAATACTATATATAATATATATGCCAATAATATAGTGCCAATCACAGGGCACATATAGACAAACAACCATTCACATTCAAATTCATACCTATGGACAATTTGGAGTGGCCAATTAACCTAGCATGTTTTTGGAATGTGGGAGGAAACCGGAGTACCCGGAGAAAACCCACGCATGCACGGGGAGAACATTCAAACTCCATACAGAGATGGCCAAGGGTGGAATTGAACTCGGGTCTCCTAGCTGTGAGGTCTGCATGCTATATAATAATATATAATATAGTATTTGATAATAGTATATATATATATAATATTATTTATACACTACCGCTCAAAAGTTTGGGATCACTTGCAAATTTCTTTGTCTAAAAAAAAAAAAAAAATCATGCATTTCCATTTCACAACATTTTTATCCATTTCACAAACAATCCATTTCTGCATCAATCTCCTGGTATGGCTGCTAATCCAAGTTCTTCATTTTATAAGGCTAATAGATTAGAAATCTCATGTAAAAAATCTATCATCATGCTGTTAACTACTCCCTTCAGAGAGCAGCACAAACTGGGTCTAACAAGGACAGAAAAACAACGCAACAACTGTGCAACAGGACAAATATCTGAGAGTGTGTAGTTTAAGACCTCAGGTCAAATTTAGAATGACCTAAAACAGGCATAATAATCCCTACTCAATCTGAACCCCCAACATCACTTCCACTGTTCCACTTTCTGTGGACGTAATATATGAACCAATATGATATATAATTAATACAAAAGTAAATATGACTATGGGGTGTTACTTCAGATTTAGCAGAATTTGGCTCTGGATTCTCCTTGGCACTATCATCTCCTTCTTATTTTAGGGTCACAGTCTCCTTTATTTTGAGTTTGCTGCACACAAGCACTGAAAGAGTATAAACCTGCATACCAAGGAAGGGATCGTTGTGCACCTCGGTCTCAGACCTCTCCTTTTCCAGCATGCAAAGGAAAAGGGTGAGTGGACAGGTAGGTGGGAGGATGCTGAGAGTGTGGAGGTTCGAGCAAGGCTGGGACGGGAGCTTAGATGGAATGAAGACAAGGAGGAGGAGATGTAATGCCTCCAGGTAAAGATTCGCTGTTGTGGATGAGATCTTCTTCCCACCGTAAGCGGGAACAGTGGGTTTTACAAGCTGGCTCCAAAAGGGCCTGATAACACGCTCACATGGGAAATGGCAACATACGGTTAGAAAAGTCGAGGAAGGAAACAGGAAGAGGCTGTAAAGTAGAGACAGAGGACAGGCAGATTAGAAAAAGCCCCGGAGGATGGAAGAAAAGAAGTAGCAGGATGAGTGCTTCTTTGCAACATTCCCTGCTACATGTGGAGGAGAAAAAGCGTATGGCCATCAGCCGTGCGAACACACCTGGGATATGCAAATGAGGCAGCAAGCCAGGGAAGGATGCGGGTTGAAGACGGGAGGAACCTGAGAATCAGGCATCATCAGGTTGGAAAAGGATAGTGGGAGCGCCATGATCACAGCTGGATCTCCAGGCTCAGTAGAATCAATGTGAGTGGGATATGCAAATGTATGCAAATGAGGAAATACGGTTCGAGGGAACAATTGATTGGGGCAAAATAACGTAGGAAAGATTTTTAGTCCACTGAATTTTAAAAATTCATTTCAAGTTCATGTTCAAATGTTGATTTCTTTGGGTCCGAGTCCATAATCATTCACTAGTCTGCAAGCCACAGGTACTTTGAGATAATAATGTGAGATAATAATTTTAATAATTGTAATAATTGTAATAATTGTAATAATTGTAATAATTGTAATAATTGTAATAATTGTAATAATTTTTATAATTTTAATAATTTTAATAATTTTAATATTTTCAATAATTTTAATATTTTTACTAATTTTACTAATTTTAATAATTTTAATAATTTTAAATTGTTAATACTACTCCTACCACTGCTACTACTACTACTACTACTACTAATAATAATAATAATAACCCTTGTGAGGAAAAGCAGTAGAAAATGAATAATAATAATAATAATAATAATAATAATAATAATAATAATAATAATAATAATTGTATCAAGCGTGCTTAAATGCCATTTAAAGATAAAAACCTCTAGATTATGCTTTTATCAAATGTTACATATTTATTTCAACAAGCATTAACATACTAAGCATTTTCAACAACTCATCATAAAAAAGGCTGAATGAACTAAAATAAAAATTCAAAACACACATTCAATGCCGTTGGGATGATATGCAGCATTATACACTGGTCACTAGGTGGCAGTAATATTGCATTAATGACACAACAGCCACCGCAGGAAGTACTCTAGATACTAATAGATGAGTCTACAGTTTAGGAGGAATTGTGCGCGGATGTTGGCGATTACAATTACCGTATTTTCCGGACTATAAGTCGCACTTTTTTTCATAGGTTGGCTGTTCCTGCAACTTATAAATGAAAAAAGTGTTTATGTTACATAAACACTGGACACCTTTTCCTGTTCATGTTTATTTTTTATGTAGCTGAATAAGCATTGTGTTAGCATATCTTACACCTATTCAGCCTGTTCTCTATTCTTTTATTGTTAGAACTTGCCTTCCAAGAGGACCTAATGTCTGTTATTGTCAAGTAGTTTGTAATTGTAATGATTTTATTTCATTTGAACATGCATCAGATTACAATTGAATGCATCACATAATCAGTTCCCAGTTCCACATGTCCAAAAGGAGTAGGAAGAAGCAAAGCTTATTAAATCCTACCCCTCCATCTGGTACTTTTACAATCAGTAACTGTTACATTTGTTCACTTCCTGCTTTCCTAATATGGTTAGATTTTTTTTTGTTTGTTTTTTTTGTCACGTACTGAAGTAGGAGGTGATATGAGCATCCAATGACATAATGTGTACCATAGTAAGTGTCAATATAGTGATATATATAGCACATCATGACTGGTTCAAGACTCTTCATCCTTGTATTTAGCAAACATCAACTGCTTGTATTGTTTCTTGAATTGGCTCATTGTTGTGCATTGTTTGAGGGTCTTCCTCAATCCATTCCCATTAATTTTTGTAAAATAAAATACCCGCAAAAAATGCAACTTATACTCCAGTGCGACTTGTGTATTTTTTTTTTCTACCTAATTATGCATTTTTTGCTTTGTGCGACTTATACTCCGGTGCGACTTATAGTCCAGAAAATACCGTAATTGAGTTTATAAGCCCAGCGTCTGGTTCATTACCACTGATCTCCTCAACTTGTTACCTAATGTTGCCTAAAAGAGTTTCCATACCGGCTGCTACTACCAGTTGTGTTTTTCACAGAAGCCTTTCCCTCTGTCGCCTTCTGTTCTTTGTTCCTGAACAACTGTGAGTTCCTACCCGTTCCTAATAAAGAGACTTTCATTTGCACGCTACTGTCCGTGTCTCTGCATATCCTCGATATCGATACTGACAATGGCTCCCTCGCTCTACCATGTTTTTTCAAATGAAAATGAATAAATAAATGATTGCTGTTACGTTGACCCATTCTTATGTTTACAATACATGAATGTAGGAAAACTAGTGATCTCGGCATATTGCTGTGCTATTCTTTTGTCACTTCAAAGATCCGGTAGCCTGTGCATGTAATGTATGCAATGTAATGTAAACAAAGCTATCAGTACTGCTGTAGTGTACGTCTATGTGTGCCAGCCAATTAGCGCCAAATGATAAACGATCATCCATTAGTGATGACTATCTTGAGTATCTCTCTCGGAGTAGAACCACTACTCCTCTACTTGAGGAGGTGTTCAGGGCACGTTCAACCGGTAGAAGACCTCAGGGAAAACCCAGGACACATTTTGTCTCCCAACTACTGCCCCCATGACCCAACCTTGGATAAACGGTAAAAGATGGATGGATGGAATAATACGCTATAGTCAACCACAAATCAGCGATCATTTATTAAATAATAAATATTAGAAAGTACGAGTGAGAAAACAACATATGAATGGCGAAGATGAGTAAATCCGGAGAATGACCCTTTGCTGGTTGACTTGTGCATTCAGAAATACACAAATTCTATGCAAATACTTTAAGCCAGCACTTGTGTATATACTGTATAATAACACTTGAGCATCTCATACATAACAGCATGAGCGCGATGCACAGCCTCACTAACAAGCTAACTTTTCTTTCCCGGTGTTGGCTGAGAGCAGAGGGCAAAGAAGCAATATTGTGCAACCATACCATGTAACACGGCGGCTATAAAATAACACACAACAGGGATATACTCTGAATAACCACCACAGACTGTGTCTTTTTTTTACCACGCAAAAAAATAAAAACAACACTTGTTTTTGTTCCTATTTTTCATGAGCCGCACTAAAAAATGTAGATTTTTTTTTATGTACACAAAAGAAATTCAGAATTCATGATTCATCCACCTTACAAGGGTATGCCACCCTTATCAAGTCGCTGACAAGACAGCATGATTATTACACATGTGAGCCTTAGGCTGGCTACAATAAAAGGCCGTTCTAAAGTGTGCTCTTTTACTGTGCATGCTGAGTGGGTGACACGTCTGGTGAGGATGCTGACCATGAAAGCGCTTTTTCAGCTTCCAGGAATTCTGGACAGACCCGTTTTTGCAACAAAAGTGGAATTTTGAATGCATGGAGATTCCATGACCGGTTCTTGAGGCTCATTCACAGCCATCATCAGCTCATGTTCCAAAAGCCAGTGTTTTTTTTTTTTTTTAACCTTATTGAAACACACAAACCATAGCATCAGCTGGAAGTAGATTAAGCAACATATGAAATGCAATAAAGACATTTCTATGCTCTGCTGCATGAAAGAATACATTTGCCAGCCAAGATGAAGGATTATATATCCAAGCCCAAAAAGGTATCCGAAATGGACTTTCAGAATAAACAGAAAGGGAGCAGACTTTTATAAATAAATATCAGAGCTTCTGCTTGGAGAATATGTACTTCATATACAGATAAAGGTATGACAGAAAATATCTTCCAAAAAAATAAATGTGATTACAATGGAACCAAATTTTTTCTCATGGTGAAAATTTTTGCGCAAATTTTGTTTGGTTTGCGGACATTTTCTGGTGAGCGCACGTCTTTCCACACAGTCCAACTGTGTTCTTAATAATTGTTTTTATCACAAGTTGTAGTTAGCAGCTGATTAATTGGTTCCAGACCCTACCCACATTCTGGACTTTTGACCCCAAGTACTTCAAATTCTCCACCTTCTGTATCTCTTCTCCCTGGAACTTCACTCTTCCACTTGGGTCCCTCTCATTCATAAACATATATGCCGTCTTGCTGCGGCTAATCTTCATTTCTGTCCTTTCCAGGGCAAACCGCCACTCTTTAGCATCTCCACTCTCACTACAAATCCCAATGTCATCTGCAAACATCATAGTCCATGGAGATTCTTGTTTAACCTCATTTGTCAGCCTGTCCATCACCATAGCAAACAAGAAGGGGCTCAGAGCTGATCCTTGATGCAGTCCCACCTCCACCTTGAACTCTTCTGTCACACTTACAGCACATCTTACCACTGTCTTTCAGTAATCTGCTATATTCAACAAAAAACACCATGATTTATTCATGAATATATTTTAGAAAATCCCTGATCCAATGAAGATGCAAAATTTGAAGCGCAATGTGGCAAAGAATGGGCGCACATGGAAAGAGGAAGTCATCTCCGTCACCTGTCCATCATGTAGTGACCCTGTAGTCATTTGGTAACCAACACAGTTATACCACAAGTTAAAAAAAATATAACACCATATTCATATAGTTATACAAATAGAACTTCATTCATTCATTCATTGATTCATTCATTCATTGGTGGCCAGCCAATCACAGGGCACATATAGACATTCACACTCACATTCATACCTATGGAGTGGCCAATTAACCTAGCATGTTTTTGGAATGTGGGAGGAAACCGGAGTACCCGGAGAAAACCCACACATGCACGGGGAGAACATGCAAGCTGAGGGTGGAATTGAACCCTGGTCTCCTAGCTGTGAGGTCTGCGCGCTAACCACTCTCTCCCACCCACCGTGCAGCCCAAATAGAACTTCATTCATTCATTTTCTTTCGCTTTTTCCTCACGAGGGTCGCTGGGGTGCTGGAGCCTATCCCAGCTGTCTTCGGACGAGAGGCGGGGTACACCCTGGACTGGTGGCCAGCCAATCACAGGGCACATATATAGACAAACAACCATTCACACTCACATTCATACCTATGGACAATTTGTGGTGCCCAATTGACGTAGCATGTTTTTTGGAATGTGGGAGGAAACCGGAGTACCCGGAGAAAACCCACGCATGCACGGGGAGAACATGCAAACTCCACACAGAGATGGCCGAGGGTGGAATTGAACCCTGGTCTCCTAGCTGTGAGGTCTGCACGCTAACCACTCGACCGCCAAATAGAACTTAACATGCATAAAACAATTCTAAATGCACATAAAATATGAATGAAAAGGATAAATTAAGGTTAATTTGACCTTAATTGAAGCCACCATAGTTTATTTACATTATTTGTTGTGTGTTCGTGTTATACTCTTCATTAGCAACCTGTATTGACATTTAAGAAAATCCTCCTAAGGATTCAGTGCCTCACCAGCCATACGAAGCTCACCGTACGCCACTGCAGTGCTGCGTATCACAAAATGAAGACGTGTGGCGAGAGCCAACATCAGCAGGAGGCTGTAAAGCTGCAATCACTTGATGAGGAACAAATTATGGCTGCAATTTTAGGCTTTGCACGGCACTCCTGGGAAGAAGGGTCGTTTAGTCATGGATTTTCTCATGCTATTAAAAGCCCCATTTGTGGAGTTTTCTGCAGGGCTTTGACAATAGCCATTATCCAATAAAGCCAGCTTCAGGGGGAAAAAAGAGACGTGGTTTTGCAATATTCCAACTCACAGACCTTAAAGGTAAAAAGATTAATACGTGTCTGGTTTGTCTTCAAACATAAACATGGCAAATATTACTCTATTATACCACTGAATGTACAATGAGGTGTGCTGATGCTAATGGTTGTGTAGTTAAAAGGGCCCATGACAATATTAGAAAAAAAAACAAAAACAGTATGAAAGTATTCACATAATCAAACGTTTTGCCATACTGCTGTCATCCGCCAGTAAACAACTGTAAAACCAGTGAAATGAAGCTGCGATTATCAAACGGCCCACCGAGTTTTCTGAACCGCCGCCATCTTGGCCGGGACGCTATGCTGAGGACGCTTTCCAGCACTCAACGCACTCATCAAAACGCGGCCATGGACACACAGCAAAGCCAAGGAAGTGACATATTTATACCAATAACACAATAACTAACATCCGTTTGTATTATGAGGAGACAAATAAAGATGAATTACATTCTTAATACATGCATGTATAATATTAGTTTTTCAGAATATCAATAATTACACACTGGGCTGCACCATGATCAAGTGGTTAGCACGCAGGCCTCACAGCTAGGAGACCCGCGTTCAATTCCAGCCTCAGGAATTACTGTGTGGAATTTGCATCTTCTCTCCCTGCATGCGTGGGTTTTCTCCGGGTACTCCGGTTTCCTCCCACATTCCAAAAACATGCTAGGTTAATTGGCCACCAGTCCAGGGTGTACCCCGCCTCTTGTCCGAAAACAGCTGGGATAGGCTCCAGCACCCCCGTGAGGATAAGCGGTAGAAAATGAAATGAAAATGAATGTTTGTATTTTGGGAAAATATCAGCTTTGAAAGCCAGAACTGCCACTGCTTGTTAAAGATAGATATAAAAACATAGATATATACAGATATTCATTCATTCATTCATTTTCTATGTTTGCTAAATATGTTTTTAAAACATTATTAGAGCCCTCTAGACATGAAATAGCACCCCTATAATCACCTTTGCACATTAATTCATTCATTCACTTTCTACCGCTTATCCTCATGAGGGTCGTGGGGGTGCTGGAGCCTATCCCAGCTGTCTTCGGGCGAGAGGCGGGGTACACCCTGGACCGGTCGCCAGCCAATCACAGGGCACATATAGACAAACAACCATTCACACTCACATTTATACCTATGGACAATTTGGAGTGGCCAATTTGGAGAAAAAACACACATGCACGGGGAGAACATGCAAACTCCACACAGAGATGGCCGAGGGTGGGATTGAACTCGGGTTTCCTAGCTGTGAGGTCTGCACGCTAACCACACGACCAGCGTGCAGCTCAATATATATAGATACAATACATATAACCAATGCAAACTTAGTGTCAATAATGTTACTGTAATATTCGGTGAGACACACCAAAAGCTTTTACTTCAGGTTTGGATTAATTCTCTCACACAAACACACACACACACACACTATGGCCAAGTGGTTAGCATATTGGCCACATAGTCCAGAGATCTGGGTGTGAATCTTGTTGGGCATCTCTCTGTAGAGAGGCTTCCTCCCATATGTCCACTAAATTATAAATTATCCATCGGTATGAATGTGAGTGTGAATGGTTGTTTGGCTATATGTGCCCTGTGATTGGCTGGCCACCAGTCTAGGCTGTACTCTTTCATTCTCTCAAAGTCAGCTGGGATAGGCTCCAACATTACCCTGCGACCCTAGTGAGGATGAGCAGCATAGAAGAATGAATGCATTTGGCATTTTGGTTTAAAATATTTAGAGTTTTTGCCTTGTATTAAATCATAAAAAAGAAGTCTGGCTTTATATTCGATAATGTCAATACTTTCACTGTTTCATCAACCTCTTTCATGTAAAAGGGAGAATGAGTTTAAGCTTCTGACGGATGTGAACCAGTCAGACTCTTCCATAGCGCATCTTCCGCATGTGAATTTCTCCCGGAGATGAATAAAGTATCGATCCTTCCATCTCAGCAGCTCATCTGCAGTCAGCATTAGCCTTCTTGCTTCTCCTGAAGGGAAATGTCTTTTAGGTCCTGCTTTCATTTGGCAAACAGGAACGATTTGCACAGCGTAAGTAACTCCGTCACATTCGGTAAAAGGCAAACATCCACCCGGTGACTTATTTGCAACTGCCTGCAACTTAACTTGGATGTACTGACGTGCCATAAACATAGCGTTCTGTCAACGCAGCACATAAATACGACATTTATTATTACATGGTAGCAGGCACAAGCATAGGCAACACAGCTGGCCTCCATATTCCTATGGAATATATTAGTATATAAATATTCGCATGCTCAAGTATAATACCCATGAAATGAATAATATATTGAATGTTGCTACTATATCACTGCATGCTGGTGTTGGATACAATTTTAAACAGAGTTATCTAAATAATTGTTCCCCCTGAGCCCAAATAGTAAGGCTAAAAGCCTCACACACTTTACAGTAAAAGTAAACATAAAACTATGGTAATGGTTTAATTTCATTTGAACATGCATCAGATTACAATTGAATGCATCCCATAATCAGTTCACAGTTCCACATGTCCAAAAGGAGTAGGAAGAAGCAAAGCTTATTAAAATCCTACCCCTCCATCTGGTACTTTTACAATCACTAACTGTTACATTTGTTCACTTCCTGCTTTTCAGTTTTTTTCTCTCTTTTTTAAATAATGTACCTTGTACCGAAGTACGAGGTGATATAACCATCCAATGCCATAATGGGTACCATAGTAAGTGTCAATATAGTGATATATATAGCACATCATGACTGGTTCAAGACTCTTCATCCTTGTATTTAGCAAACATCAACTGCTTGTATTGTTTCTTGAATTGGCTCATCGTTGTGCATTGTTTGAGGGTCTTACTCAATCCATTCCATAGTTTGATTCCACATACTGAAATGCTATGGCTTTTTAACGTAGTCCTAGCATAGAAGTGTTTCAAATGTACTTCTTCCCTGAGATCATATTTCTCCTCTCTTGTAGAGAAGTATTAGATGACATTTTTTAGGTAATTGGTTATTTTTAGCCTCATGCATTATTTTAGCTGTTTGAAAATTAACAAGTTGAAGTATTTTTGATTTTAGAAATAAGGAGTTAGTATGTTCTCTGTAGGCGGCATTATGAATTATCCTTACTGACCTTTTTTGCAGTACATTTAGCAAGTGAAGATTGCTTTTATAATTATTAGCTCATATTTCCACACAATAAGTAAGATATGGTAAGATATTCATTCATTCATTCATTTTCTACCGCTTTTCCTCACGAGGGTCGCGGGGGTGCTGGAGCCTATCCCAGCAATAAAGAGTGTGGAGTGATTTCTGATTGAGAACAAATTTTGCTTTGTTCAATTGTGGAAATATTTCTGGCCACCTTATGTTGTATATTTGTAATATGACGTTTCCAGATAGGGTATGTATTCGAAGATAAGACCCCAGATCCAAAGGATGCAGTGCAATGGGATCCCAAGCCAAATGGGGAGATTCAAGAAAACCCAAAAGAGAAGCAGCGCTTCTGGAGCACAACCATGATGCACCAACATGTCCGTCCTCCTTGAGGGGGCTGCATGAGATTGAACATTTTTGTATCACTTGTATCAACCACACTGAAACAAATGGAAGATGGATAATCTGACTTTGAGGAGTCCTTATTGGACAAACAAATACACTGAGAAGACTGATTCTAGACCTCCAGGATTCAGACTATACAAATACAGCCGCAACAAGGGAATGTGGATCATTTGCATAAGACAAGTCATTCCAGCTGCTCTGAACAGAACTGTTTACATAGAGTTTTAAATTTGCAATAATTCCTGAGCCTTGGGGTACTCTGACTGAAGCATATGATGCAGATATGGATGGATGGATGGATGGACAGACATCGACTGATTTAACCATTACAAATAGTGTTTAAAGTGATTTAAATTGAGGTGGACCATAAAAAAAACAGTTCACTTATAATATACAAAATATTATAAGTACTTATAATAATACAAATAAGGAACTTTTTTCTTCATTTTATTGTTCAAATCAGAGAGTGAGAGAATGATGAAACAATTTACAAGGCTAATCAAAGTTGATTGTTTGGTTTTGTTTTTTTTTGTATCTGCCTTTCCTTGTTTTCCATGACTGTAAAATGCAGATTTGTGTGTGTGGGGGGGGGTCTCTGATTTAACACGCTTCATGGTTCCGATTTGATGATAAACCAGCTGTTGTGATAAGCATCACAAAAATAATCTTAACATGCTGATGTTAATCTTCTTAATATGGGGCTTAGCATTAAAGTAAAGCAGATGCTTGTTTCACATTGTAATTAGTTTTGTGGTTGGAAGATGCAGAACAGACTAAATTTATTGTCATATTGGGAGAACGTATATCTTAATTATTTTTATTCTCTTTGGGCTTTTCCCTTCATGTCGACTGGTCGTCTCCCAACCTGGAGGTTGCGGGTTCAATCCTACAACCCTTTGTGATCATGTCGAAGTATCCTTGGGTAAGACACTAAACCCCCAGTTGTTCCTGATGCTGCATCATAGTAAATGAGCTAACATTAGCCACGTTTACATGAGGAGTTTTTCTCTTTCCGAATGACCTTTCCGAAAGCAATGGTATACATGGAAAGGAATATTCCAATCCTGTGTCTACATGCGCCGCTATAATCAACCAGAATAGTCAATGGGGCATGCCCAGTAAAACATAAACACCAACATCACGTGATACCGACTTCCTTGAGTTTTTCTTTCACTTGTTGGAATAACTCCGTATTGCCAGTTTTTCCTTCGTCCAGTCTTGAAATTTAGTTTGTTCCACAGCAGTCCAGTACCGATTGCTCGCCTCCATTTTTTTAAAATCAAAGAACGTCTCGAGCTGCGTGTTACGTCATATCTCAGCATTCGCTGAAAGAACGCACCCGGGAACAGGAAAAGATAAAGTTCAATCTTGCTAATATTTTATAATTAAACTCGGGACATGTTTTATATAGATATATATTTTATTTTTTAATAAAACTGGACTTGTGAATGGCGTATAGAAGGGTTTAGATTCTGTTCCACAGATGGCGCTAATGCACACGAAAGCTGCTTGACAACCGCCAATAAACAACAGAAGAAGAAAAACACCACGAAGAAGAACGCAGTCTGACAACTTTCCGATTGAGCGGGTACAAGATACCTCAATCGGATTGGGAAAAGGAATATTCCACCTCTGTGAATCCGATTATATATTCTTTCGGATTGGCACTTTTATTTGGGAATGAGGTGTATACAAAGGTTACATTCTTTCCGTTTGAGCAAATAACCCGAATGGAATTGGAATATTTGGGTCCATGTAAACGTGGCTAGTGTTAAAGCGCTTTTAATGCATTGGAGGTAGAAAAGTGCTATATAAGTACAAGACCATCTTTAAGGTCCTGCTTATTTTTACTCAATCTTAAATCTAGGATTTTGGTCCTGTTTATTCATAGATACAGAAATATTCATTTCGGATTTCTTAACAAGTAATATATATACTTACTGCAAAGAGAGATAATTTCACTAGTTTTAACTTTTTTCTTTTTATTTAATATTTGACCACACATTTTTGTAGTGTAGCCAAAAAAAACGTATCTGCAATACAAATGTGATGCTTTGTTAATCACAGAGGTAGGGTTAAATAAGTGTGATGCAAACAGAGCGTTACATAATTCCCTGCTGTGGTGAGCGAACACGACAGGTATGCTAATCTTAGGTGTGTATGACGTGTGTTTGGGAAGACAGATCGCCGAGGTGAGAGCCAGTTCAGAATAATTACTCCCATGTCTTTACTGCTCTTCCTCATTGCCTCCTCTCCTCTGCTCTCTAACCCCCCCAAGCAGGACTCTCTCTGCAGCGTCTTTCTTCAAATGACAAGCCCTAAGAGAATAAATAAGACAGTTATTTTTTTTTATATACGCTGCCGGCAGGGTAATCGCACCTACATACTGGTAAAGAGCCGACAAGTAGCTTCTGGAGAGGCTGGAAAATGAGGTCAAAGCAATTTTTTCGAAATAGAAAGTCAGGATGAAAAGCAGAGACATTTCCAGATGGAAAACGTTGAATAATTTACCCATCCATCCGTGTTATATCTACGGATGGACGAACATATCGGCCACCGATAATTATCAGCTGATTATCAGCCTAAAAATCTGATATCGGGTGATATCGGATATTCCTTATAATGAGAACTGATATGATTACTCAGTTAATCAGGACAAGTGTCAGCTTAATCAACTATGAAAATAATGGTTAATTGCAGTCCTCTTATCGTGTAAAGAAATTATGGAGGCAATTGTTTGTTCTCCATATTCTGATATTATGTATCCCATTATGTCAGCGTATAATTTCCATGAGATTGTAGCTCATACATAGGGATGGAAGAGCAGAGGGCTGACCATTCAACTTTCAATCTTCCGAGACGTGTCACCCACTGTGAGCTGTCACACAAACATCTTAGGAAAAACAATTCAAAAAAATCAGAAAAAATAAGAAACATCCTTTAAAAAAAAGGTTTTTCATACTTGTATATTTTAGAAAAATGAACAATCTTCCATCATTTTCAATACTCCAGTTTCGGCGGCACGGCGGTCGAGTGGTTAGCGCACAGACCTCACAGCTAGGAGGACCATTCCAAGGGTGGAATCGAACCCTCGATCTCCACACTGTGTGGAGTTTGCATGTTTGCATGCGTGGGTTTCCTCCCACATTCCAAAAAAACATGCTCGATTAATTGGCGACTCCAAATTGTCCATGAATGTGAGTGTGAATGGTTGTTTGTCTATATGTGCCCTGTGATTGGCTGGCCACCAGTCCAGGGTGTACCCCGCCTCTCGCCCGAAGACAGCTGGGATAGGCTCCAGCACCCTCGCGACCCTCGTGAGGAAGAAAATGAATGAATGAATACTCCAGTTTCCAGTTGTCATTAGCAGAGACGAGATCAAGAACGCTGTGATATTCTGGTACATGGATGTAATGGAAAACATGAACGGTCAATAGTATGTTTTTCATTTTAAAAACAATCATAATAAAATGGTTATGCTGACGGACCTCCTTTGGAATGCCTTTTCGATTATTTTCAAATTTGAAATTTGATTAGGTAAGAACTCACGCTATGACCTTGATTTGTTTTCCAGTACATACTTAAAAAACACTTCCTCGGAATCATTTAATACAATGAAACAACTATTAGTAGGGCAAGAGTAAGGAAGCATAAATATCTATTATTCATTCATTCATTCATTTATTTTCTACTGCTTATTCCAGCTGTCTTTGGACGAGAGGCGGGGTACACCCTGGACTGGTGGCCAGCCAATCACAGGGCACATATAGACAAACAACCATTCACACTCACATTCATACCTATGGGTTTGAAATTTGGAGTGGCCAATTAACCTAGCATGTTTTTGGAATGTGGGACATGTGAGAACATGCAAATTCCACACAGAGATGGGATTGAACTCTATTTTCCTAGCTAAATATCTATTATAAATGTGAAAATATTTATTTAAGGGTAACAAAAAAATGAAAATGAAAATACAGTCATTATGCCCAATAGTGTAACCTTGGTTAGACAAAAATCTGGTCAGTTTGTTTGTTTTGTAAGATATATGATGTATTTTGCAATATGGGTGCTTGTTTTTGTGTATTGTGCAAAGTCTTTGATAGTAGATCATAGTTTAAAATAGTTAAACTGTAGTTTGCATAGTTTTAGCTGTTGGGAAAAACACATTTCCTCTTTTTTTGTCTGTAAAAAACTGTGGACCTGCTGTCAACACGATGCCTTTGATAACCTGTCGCTTGGCAGCTTGAATCCCATCTTAGTCTTCATCCTGTTTTTGTGATGCAACCTTGTGTTTTTGGTTGGGTTGGTTCAGTCATACATTTTCATTTTTCATCCTACCTCGACTACTTTCTCTCAGTACCACTGGGTTTGATCCCTCATGAATGCAATGTACTGACTGCTTACACACCATTCCCATATGTGTCAACATGAAAGGGAAATTTGAATCTGATCTGAAATTCAACAAATTCCAAAATGTCAGCCTTGGATGCCTTTGCAAAGTCATTATTTGTTTAAGCAGAAGTCAAATACACACAAATGTGACAGGTGAATGTAATGTTATTAATGCTCCACCATTAGTTCTCCAAGGAGACGGTGCATGCATAGCAGGAGGACTGTGATCATCCATCAAAGTCTACACACGCAACATCAATCTGCTTTACAATCACATCGTCTAACTGTGTAACACCGTCTAATGGAGGTGTTTATGTGCCTTTTAAAAGGATGCTTTCAGCCCAATTCATTCAATTATTCATTTTAGTAGTGCATGTAAGCGTAATCAGTGCTTTTTGTGATGAGGGAATAACTGATGGCTTTAATTATGCAACATCAGCTTGTGTGCATTTGGGGTATTGTCATTTCCATAAGTTATGGTGCGTGTTAGTTTTTGTTGTTTTTTTTAAATCCTATTATATTTTAAATATGCGACTATGTTAAAAAGCCATAGCATTTCAGTATGTGGAATCAAACTATGGAATGGATTGAGTAAGGACCTCAAACAATGCACAACGATGAGCCAATTCAAGAAACAATACAAGCAGTTGATGCTTGCTAAATACAAGGATAATAATCATGATTATAATTATAATTAATCATAATTAAAGGAATAAAAAACATGCCTTTGTCAGCAAGAACTATTCAAGATTGTACCATCGTGATGGCAAGTCAAGTGAAGCCTTCAAAATGACCTCAAAGTTGCTCTACTGAGTTGTGCCATCGAGGGAATGGATGGTCCTACGAAAGGTTGCAATGGAAATACATTTTGAAAAATTTGTCTTTCAGGGCTCTCTTAGCAAAAAAAAAAAAAAAGGTTCCCGACCCCTGATTTAGTGGATTGCTGTAGCATAGTCAGTGCCAGTTGCAAAAAATCAGAGCCCACAGCCATGCCGCTTCTAAATGGTTCAAGAACATCTTTACATTCATGCTTTGGGTATGAAAAGTCCCAGAACTCAGACTAGCGACGATGCATTCATGGGAATTCACTTGCATTCATGGGAGCTTCCCTGTTACATTCCGGAGGACCACTTCTAAGTTTGTGAAATGTGAATGAGCGATATGAAATCACATAACCCAGATACATCAGAGCCGTACCCTAACAATGAGATGAATCCAACAGACTTCTGTGTTGTTTTTTTCATAGTTTCATAGTCTCCGGTTTCCCCGCAACTAATAAAATACCACTGCTGAATTAATTTAACCTGCACATCAATATACCGAAGAAGACACTGGCATCCTCCAAAGCTAAAAAAGAATGAAATCACAATGAAAAGAATGATCAGCCTGCCCATCACGGAATAGAAAAAGGAGGCTGCAGTCAAGCAGGCCTCATATTTGGAGGAAGGGGTGAGGACATGGATCATCAAACTCTCCAGCGAGCTCATTATTCCCTGCAAAAGGCCAGGACGTTTGCAAGATGCCAGGGGGGGATTAAGAAATATGACTCTGGTTTCAAGTCTTTCCCATTGAAAACAATTCCTTTTCCTCAGACATATCATCCAGGGCAACTGGAATATTTAACAATTCCTCTAAAACTGATCAGAACAGGATCATTATGAGAAACATAGTACATTCCATGTATTTACATGCTCAGAAACTTTGTAGAATAACTGAAGTTATTTTTAACTCAAGTTAAACATTTCTTTCATTGTTTTGTAAAATATTAATATCAAAATAAATGTGTATTTCATAAAAATCTCTAAACACACATGTACCATTATGTAATATGTATGACAAGTTTAGGCACTCCGGAAATTTCAAATTTTCCTTATTAAATGACTGCTTGTTGGGATAAGAAATTCATTCATTCATTTTCTACCGCTTCTCCTCACGATGGTCGCGGGGGTGCTGGAGCCTATCCCAGCTGTCTTCGGGCAAGAGGCGGGGTACACCCTGGACTGGTTGCCAGAGAAAGTACCCGGAGAAAACCCACGCATTCACGAGGAGAGGGATCAGAAATTTCAGTGAAATATATATAATATGGGCGGCACGGTGGTCGCGCAGACCTCACAGCGAGGAGACCAGGGTTCAATTCCGCCCTCGGCCATCTCTGTGTGGAGTTTACATGTTCTCCCCGTGCATGCGTGGGTTTTCTCCGGGTACTCCGGTTTCCTCCCACATTCCAAAAACATGGTAGGTTAATTGGCGACTCCAAATTGTCCATAGGTATGAATGTGAGTGTGAATGGTTGTTTGTCTATATGTGCCCTGTGATTGGCTGGCCACCAGTCCAGGGTGTACCCCGCCTCTTGCCCGAAGACAGCTGGGATAGGCTCCAGCATACCCGTGACCCTCATGAGGAAAAGCGGCAGAAAATGAATGAATAAATGAATAATTACAAGCTGGCTGCACTGTGAGGAAGTGGTTAGTGTGCAGGTCTCACAGCTAGGAGACCAGAGTTCAATTCCACCCTCTGCAATTTGCATGTTCTCCCTGTGCATGCGCGGGTTTTCTCCCGCCACTCCAAATTGTCCATAGGTATGAATGTGAGTGTGAATGGTTGTTTGGCCACCAGTCCAGGGTGGACCCCGCCTCTCGCCCAAAGACAGCTGGGAGAGGCTCCAGCACCCCCCGCAACCCTTGTGAGGAAAAGCGGTAAACGAAATAAAATTGCACGTCTCATCAAAACAAATATCTTCTAATATATTTTTACTCATTCATACAAACACAAAGTAGAAAAAAACTATTATTATTATTAACTATTGTTATTGATGGGTTACGTTATGGTTAACTGTTTTTTTATCCATGGAAGCAGATAAAACAGCAGTGCAGCCATGCTGTCCTTGGACAAATGAACGCAAGTGAACATAAATGATGGCTGTGCACATTGGAACCATCTGTGAAAAGTGTGGCGTCAAGAAGGTGAAGCAGCATGAAGGACCGGGCAATTATTAATGCTTACTAATGCTTACTAGTAACTCGGAAAACAAGCAGACAGACTGAAACCGCTCACACTCATGTTCACTCTAAATGCACGTATGTCTTGGAAACTGCAAAATGTAGTTTCGTCAACTGCAAACAACAGGCAGAGAAGTACTGGCAAGCACGCCATGCGCCAATGATGACAAAACACATGCTCTCTACTTTAACTTTAAATATTTGCGGACAATTGCGGACTCAGTACACAGCAAATTTAAGCAACGCACCAAGAAAAATCCAACATGAAGTGTAAATAAAACAAACACATAATGGATTCTGTACCATTTAGCAATGCAACCCTCTAACTGACAGGTGACAACCAGCGGTAACTACATATAACACTATAAGGAACACTGTCCAGCTAATGATAAGATTTATTTTTTACTTAGTCAGTCAATCAAACAAGATGTAATATTTACACAGATTAATTGTTGTGTGAAAAAAATGTAATTATTCATTCAATCATTCATTTACTTCTGCTTCTTTTCACAAGGGTTGTGGGCGTGCTGGAGCCTATCCCAGCTGTCTTTGGGCGAGAGGCGGGGTACACCCTGGACTGGTGGCCAGCCAATCACAGGGCACATATAGACAAACAACCATTCACACTCACACTCAGTGTTTCCTCAGAGGGGGTCCTCCACACTGGGGGCTGTGTCGGGTCTGCTGAGGGGGTGCCATCTGTCGGAATCCGGGTGCGGGTCCCCCGATGGCACGGCCTGTGGCTCCTCCCAGTGTGGACGGCCCCAAATGTCCTCAGTGCCATGCCATGTCTCCCTACTGTGTGTGTGTGATTGTGTGTGTGTGTGTGTCTAGTATGGAGGGTGCGAGGGAGGGGCTTTCTTTGTAATTGTTTTTCTTTTTAATTGTGGTAATTGTTTTTAATTCTGTAAAGCACTTTGTGTTGCATGTCTCTGCAGGAAAAGTGTTCTACAAATAAAGTTGATTTGATTTGATTCATACCTATGGACAATTTGGAGTCTCTAATTAACCTAGCATGTTTTTGGAATGTGGGAGGAAGCCGGAGTACACGGAGAAAACCCACGCATGCACGGGGAGAACATGCAAACTTGACACAGAAATGGCTGAGGGTGGAATTGAACGCAGGTCTCCTAGCTGTGAGGCCTGCGTGCTAACCACTTGAGCGCCGTGCAGCCCGGTGTGTAATTATTCTTTGTTTTTTTTGTAATTACTATAAAAAGAAACCATAGGCCGGGGGTATGCATGTCAGTGTTGCAGAAGAAACAAGCAACATACTCTCCAAAAAGCTTCAAGGTGCAAGGTTCATACATCCATCTATTTTCTATGCTGCTTATCCTCACTAAGACACACACTAAGACACACAACAATACCATAGTCCACTGTGGATACAGCTGGTGTTCCTTGATCACCCACTAAAGACATTACTGTACGTGTTTTTTATGTTCTTTATGTGTCGGAGCCTACCTTTACTGATGTCCTGGTATTCTAGCCACAGTTGTCTCTGAACCTGTTTGTTTGGGTACCAAATGGTGCAGGACTCTTGGAATCCGTACATGGCTTCCTGTACGTAGTGGTTCCCAAACTCCTTCAGAATGACCTCAAAGTCGCTCCGCTGCGTTGCGCCATCGAGGGAGTGGATCGCCGCACTAAAGGCTGCAACGCAAATGAGGAAAATTATTGGAGTCATTCAATGAATTCAAATTGATTCTTGCACTTATGTGAAGCAGTACAATACAAAATCATCAGTCAAAATCAACAGTCAGATATTTAAGTGTTTTTAGCTGACTTTTTAGAGCAGAGGTGTCAGTCCTCATGGAAAAGGGCAAAGACTTCCATAGACTTAGGGCCTTTCAAAGGCCTGTAGACCTTTTAGTTGTTATATTTTCTGGAAGGACACACAACAAATCTGTATCAGATGGCCTCAGGAATCTTCGGGGAGCATACCATTTTAGTAAATCCTGAAGATATACAGGCGGTTGCCCATCTAAGGCTCTGGAAGCAGTATTCCCTCTCATTTTTCAAGTGTATGAGTATACACACAAAACACATTCCTTGGGCGCCTGTGAGTGCAGTCAGATGTGCACAATTGTAGTATCAAATGTGTTAACCTGAGACCTTGAGGTAGTCCAAATTTTATTTTGCAGTATTTTTTTTATCTGTGAGTGAGTTCAAAAGGTCAGCAAAGCGTATTTCACAATGTCAAGTTAAATCCAATCAGTGATCTGAATCTTTATCATTTCATTTTCCATGTCTTTTCTGTTTTCCAATGTATTTTATTTTTATTTTATTGCAATGACTTGCATTTCCTGTTTTGCAGCAGCTTGTTCTGGCACTATTTCATTCTAAAAATGTACTTAAAAATGATGCCACATTTGATGTACACTAGAGTTGCAACAATTATTCAAATAATTTGAGTACCTTGATTACAAAAAAGGATATGATTTTTTTTCTGCTTTGAGGAATCACTTAGTATGTCACCAATGCACATTCCAAAAACTTACCCCATTCCAAAACAATTACAATATCCTTTTTCATTCATTCATTCATTTTCTACCGCTTATCCTCAGGAGGGTCGCGGGGGTGCTGGAGCCTATCCTAGTTGTCTTCTAGTTTGCTTGCTTCATTGTTTCTTGTGTGTGCAGTCAGATTGCATATAATGTGTACATACATATACTGTAGCTCTAAAAATAACTACCAGTTACACTATTATTAACAATGTCAATTTAAGAAATAAAATGTTTGATTATCTATAAAATTAAATCTATAGAATGAAACTAATTGGTCATTCATTTAAGTGACATTTTTTCTTGTGAATTTATTTTTGGTCTTTTAACCAAGTAAAATATTTCTTTTGATTAATCGAAATGTTAGCATTTTTTTCTGTAGAATACTCGAGTAGTAAAATATTTAATAGCTTCAGCCCTACTGTATATGTTTTTCTTTTGTCTAAATAAAAAAAACCAAAAACAACAGAATGTACTGGTCTTTGTCAGCAGCCTGGTAGCAGCATTCTGCACATGAACCACGGCAGTGGTTCTATCAACTATCATCTCTAGCTCCGAGACAAAGTTATATTTTTTTAATGTGAAAAAGCAATTGCAAATAAGATTTGAATATTAATCAAAAAGACACTGACAAGATTCTGTAATCAGAATGCATCAGAATGTAATTTAAAGTCCCCGCACCCTGATCATGAGTGTCTTAAAAGTATATTCTGCTTTAAGCTACAGTCAAAACCAAACACAAGATTTTTTGGTTGTGCAATTTTTGGCAAATGCGACATGTAGTCAATGTAGATGAAAAAAAAAAACATTTTGCAGCACCTGCTGTTGCCTAAGTGAGAACACATAATACATGCTTTCACTTTTGAGTCCCTAAATACCAAAAAAAAACTCTAAGGACCCCAGAAAATGTTGCTACATTTGTCACTAGTTGCAGTTGAGAAAATGTTGTCAACAAATGTTGAAATTTCGACCGATCTAGCTACAAAATCGCCAAGTTGGCAACACTGCTGCGCGTAGATCCACTATTTCCCCGTGCACAGGAGAATCGCTACAGCAAATAATAGAAATCACACAGCAATGGGAGGTTTATCATTTCCAGGAGAAGTAGTATTAATAACCAAGCTCTCACACACCGTCTGCTCTTATTTCCCCTCTAAAAATAAATTAGGAGCTCACTCAAGTGAGAGACATATATCGTTAGGTGGATGAGCAATGAGTTCTTTGCTTTCGGATGTAAAACCCCTGTAAGCTTCAACCCTCTGGTGGCTTTTGAAATATGACGAGCTAAAGAGGGAAATGGCAGGAAAGGAGAGGTCGGGTGGAGACCGAAGGAAAAAAAAAAAAACAACAACTGTGCCCTCGGTGGATGTAAGTACAAGTTTCAGCATTACCGATCTAAATACAGTACATCAATACCAGGAAGGAAGCTGCTGGGAGCTATCTTGAAACTAGACACTTACTGTGGAAAAGTATTTGACATACTAAGATATGAACAGTTTTTATCGTAGCTTTAACAGTCCCTTTTAAGAAAGTATTCTAATCTCAGCTCGTTATGTAAATAAAAGACACCTGACATACAAATGCTCTCTTAGATTCAAACCTAACCACCCACATGGGCAAGACCAAAGAGCTGACCTCAAGACTGTAGACCTGCACAACCCCATCAGCAACACTGTAGACTAGCACCAGACCGGAACGGACATCCAGACCATGGATGATTTTGACAAAGGTGAATCCCACAATGGTTGATGTCAAGGGAGTTGGCAGCACAGTCAGCAAGAAAAACATTGGTAAGGCACTTTGATTTAACGGATGGGGTTTATCAGAGATTGTGCACCAGCACAACACTGGAATGGACTACAAAACCACAATGAGATTGTAGCCCTGGACAAGACTAGAATCAGCTAAAAGACATAAAATTGTAGACCTACACAGGACTAGAAAAGACTACAAGCCCTTCAACAAGATTGTAGACTTGCACCAGACTGGAATGGACATCCAGACCATGGATGATTTTGACAAAGGTGAAGCTCACAATGACAAGCAAGGAGCTGGTTGATGTCAAGGGAGTTGGCAGCACAGTCAACAAGAAACGCATCGGTAAGGCACTTTGATTTAACGGATGGGGTTTATCAGAGATTGTGCACCAGCACAACACTGGAATGGACTACAAAACCACAATGAGATTGTAGCCCTGGACAAGACTAGAATCAGCTAAAAGACATAAAATTGTAGACCTACACAGGACTAGAAAAGACTACAAGCCCTTCAACAAGATTGTAGACTTGCACCAGACTGGAATTGACATCCAGACCATGGATGATTTTGACAAAGGTGAAGCCCACAATGACAAGCGAGGAGCTGGTTGATGTCAAGGGAGTTGGCAGCACAGTCAACAAGAAAAATATCGGTAAGGCACTTTGATTTAATGGATGGGGGTTATCAGAGATTGTGCACCAGCACAACACTGGAATGGACTACGTTTTACTGCGCATGCCCCATTGGCTATTCTGGTTGATTATAGCGGCGCATGTAGACACACGATTGGAATATTCCTTTCCATGGATACCATTGTTTTCGAAAAGGTCATTCGGAAAGATTCCATTCGGAAAGAGAAAAACTCCTCATGTAAACTTGGCTAGTGATGGACCTTTTAAGGGTCTGTAAAATCTGCAGGGGATCAAATACTTGTATTCCTCACTGTATATTTTCATTTAAAAAAATCATCATTCATCATTCTGACAATGTTTGGTACAATCATCACAAAAATACCCGCAGCCAGGAGAAAAGGATGCTTGACTAAACACCTATCTACAGTTCTGTGAAGTGCGTGTAGCGTCGGCTGTCTGAATACATTGGTCTTGCTGTGACACACATCTCTGATATGATAGGCTGTCAGTGAAATACAAAAAGATATTAAAAAAATATATGCATTTGTGTTTGGTGGCCTCGTTTTAGCTTTTCGCCCATGGTTCCATCCAGCAATCTGTTCATCTCAATATACTGTACAATACCAAGAGAAAAAAGTGTTTTTTGCAAAGAATGGTCTTTTCATATTCAGGTAGCTATAATGAAATTTCAGAGAGTCAAAGCTATCAAGTTGCACTGGCTAATAATATAATGGTTTTTATTTGTTCCATGTACTCATATGCATGGAGGAATATTGGATATCAGTGATAATTAAATTCTTATCTTGTCTGAGTAGTGCTAGAATTGTGCAAAGAGCAGGCGGAATATTGTGTTTCAGTGTTTCAAGAAAACTAGGCTGAATTTACATTTCAGTGTTCAAGCGATAAAAATGTGTCATTTTCATCCAGTCCAGTGACTTATACTTGGGTATTTACTGGGCGATTTCTTTTAAATATAATATTTAATGCACAATTTCTTTTAAATATAATATTTAACATATTTGATTTTAAACAGTTTTAATATTCATTCATTCATTTTGTACCGCTTTTCCTACAGCTTTTTCTACCGCAGGGAGTGCTGGAGCCTATCCCAGCTGTCTTTGGGCGGGGTACACCCTGGACTGGTGGCCAGCCAATCACAGGGCACATATAGACAAACAACCATTCACACTCACATTCATACCTATGGATAATTTGGAGTGGCCAATTAACCTAGCATGTTTTTGGAATGTGAGAGGAAACCGGAATACCCACGCATGTATGGCGAGAACATGGTAACTCCACACAGAGATGGCTGAGGGTGGAATCGAACTTGTGTCTCCTAGCTGTGTGTGGCCTGCGCGCCACTCATCTGCTGTGCAGCCCGCCATAACATAAGTAACACAAAAATTGTTGTTTTACATGAAAACAACCATTCATTCATTCATTTTCTACGTTTTTTTCCTCATGAGGGTCGCAGGGGTGCACATGGCACATATAGACAAACAACCATTCACACTCGCATTCATTCCAATTAACCTAGCATGTTTTTGGAATGTGGGAGGAAACCGGAGTACACGGAAAAAACCCACGCATACACGGGGAGAACATGCAAACTCCACACTGGCCGAGGGTGGAATTGAACCCTCGTCTCCTAGCTGTGAGGTCTGCATGCTAACCACTCGACTGCCGTGCAGCCACTAGTTTTAATGTAAAACCCTAATTTGTTTTTACCAACTCAATACAAATAGACCTCAATGGAAGAAAAACACAATTTACAATAAAAAAGGTGCTCAAGAACAGTCAATAGTTTCCAGAACTAGGACTAGGACTGCGCCCACATACTGAAGTGCAGTCAGGCTATAGCTTAGACTTCACTTCCAAACACTCTTTTACAGAGACATACACAGACAAACACTCTTTTAAACACATTTTACAACACTTGTAAATTTGAGCTCAGGGCCGAGAGACTGCTTGTAAAAAAACAACAAAAAAAAAACAAACACTTGCATGCTCAGCTAACACCGTGTCAATGACCATAAAAATACCCGCAGTGCTCGAGCAGTTTCTCCATCAGAGGCCAGCAAGTGGCATTGGAGACCCTACGTACTCTTGTGACAACTCACAGTGACAGGAGATAAAAAAATAACTTTGGTCTTGTCGAGGGAGAAGCTCAACTTGCCATTCAAAATAAATACTGGTACTGCTAATTATAGTCCAGTACAATTCAGTACGACCATCGGCGAATCTGCGAGTAATTGATATGCCCTGAAAAATGCCTAGTTTTGACACATGGCTCCCTCTTCCTGCTCCAAACCCTCCTACTAGCTTGACTTTAGCATTCTCTACTGATTTTGGATCAACATTTGCAAAAAAACTTGCCTGCTGGAATGATAAGGTGAATAGTGAATTGAATGGGTCCCTGGAATGGGTCCCCAATGAAGTATTTTCTTTCTATGTGTTATATTATTTTTCCTAAATTGTGGACAGTGGTATGGTACAGAATTGTTAGAATTTACAGCTAGAATCAATTATGTTCACAATATATCGAGGGTTGTGGGGGTGCTGGAGCCTATAGACAAACATATATAGACAAACAACCATTCACACTCACATTCATACCTATGGACAATTTGGAGTGGCCAATTAACCTAGCATGTTTTTGGAATGTGGGAGGAAACCGGAGTACCCGGAGAAAACCCACGCATGCACGGGGAGAACAAGCCAACTCCACACAGAGATGGCCGAGGGTGGAATTGAACTCGGGTCTCCTAGCTGTGAGGTCTGCGCGCTAACCACTCGACCGCCGTGCAGCCAATAATAACAATTAATTACAAATTATTTGTCAACAGTCCCTCATGGCACTAGACCGCCATGTAGCCAATAACAATAATTCATTCATTCATTTTCTATCGCTTTTCCTCACGAGGGTCGCGGGGGGTGCTGGAGCCTATCCCAGCTGTCTTTGGGCGAGAGGTGGACTGGTGGCCAGCCAATCACAGGGCACATATAGACAAACAACCATTCACACTCACATTCATACCTATGGACAATTTGGAGTGGCCAATTAACCTAGCATGAAACCGGAGTACCTGGAGAAAACCCACGCATGCACGGGGAGAACATGCAAACTCCACACTGAGATGGTCGAGGGTGGAATTGAACTCGGGTCTCCTTGCTGTGAGGTCTGCGCGCTAACCACTCGACCGCCGTGCAGCCAATAATAATAATTAATTACAAATTATTTGTCAACAGTCCCTCAGAATGCCAATCCAGAAGCTAAATCTCCAACATTAAACTGTATTTTCAGTTTTAACTAACAATAATTAATTGTCATTTGCTGAAAGGGGTTTACCTTGAGACCACACCCACCTTGAGATAAGACCCACTGATTGAGTTTGACATGGTAGAGCACGGAGCGAAGACTCCAACGCTGTACAAGAGGATAGCCAGTCACCTCGCTGTAGTTCACCATGCCTGCAACGACACGAGATAAACACATTTACTAATACTGACGCAGTATTTGTTACCATATGGACAATGGCCTGTGGTACTTTACATCTTCACATGTAAACGTTTGCAGGAAATGTATCATTTAAATGCAAAGTCTCCATAGTTGATTGGATACCCCGGCTGAGTATAAGATGAAACTTGACTTATACACGTTCAAGTTGACTTGACCTGTAGAACTGGGAGAACATTTCATGTAGAGAAGATGAGAGATGAGAGATGTGTGTTAGAGTTCTTGGCTTCGGATCAAAAAAAAGCAAAGTACAGCTCAGCCTCCCCAGAAACATCCAGCAGATGTAATTATTTAGATGAGGGTGAGAAATGTGGTGGTGTAACGTAGGTTGCTAGGTATTTCATGAGCTATGAATGCACCCGCTTGAAAAAAAAAAAACCACAGTTCAAACATAATTTGTCTAATTTGCACATTTTAAACAAACTGTATTCCCATGCCTTCACAAAGCATACAGTGGAACGTCGGTTAGCATATGCCCCGTTCAATCCCGACCGGCCACTTTATTAACCTGATATTTCAAGGCATACAGAAGATTCTTCTGTATGTTCTAGTGCAATGTAAATATGGTAAATGCCAAAATAAAGATTAGACTCTCATACTTCTTAAAAAATAAGAAAAGGGAGGAACGGCTTTTATGGAAAAGAGACATTTCAAGCAGAACCTTTTCCCTTTGACTCAAATTTAGCCATATATATTTAGACAAAATATAAAAAAAACACTCAACAACTATGCCACAACATAAACACAAAAACACACATAATGGCTGTTTTAAATGAAAATCTCAATTAATTCACATATGAACTACTAACTCATTCATTTTCTACCGCTTATCCTCACAAGGGTCACAGGGGGTGCTGGAGCCTATCCCAGCTGTTTTCGGTACACCCTAAACTGGTGGTCAGCCAATCACAGGGCACATATAGACAAACAACCATTCACACTCACATTCATTCCAATGAACTATTTACAATTTTCACATTGAACTGAAATGTGTGTCCACACATTTTTGCACGTGTGTTATGTGCACATGTATTAAAATTTCCCTGCAATGCGTAACCTCATGCACGCTACATGGCTCCATGCTTTTTGATTTCCTGTTTGCTGTGGAGCACCCTATTACATGAGAAAGATGCATGCCAAGCTCTTAGAAAATGCACTTCTGCCATTTTGTGGCTGTTTTTATGGCTTAAAACTGCACCAGACATGATCTTTTCTGTTGTACAGTTGCATCATCACATCTTTTTACCTTTCACAAAAAAAATAAACATATCAATACAATTCCCAGAGTACTCCCCAAGAGTAATCCTCGAGGAACACAGGCTATGTTTGAAACCGCATACTAACTACTACATACTTCCATGTCCATACTATCCACACTCCATACTGCATACCCAATCTATCAGACAGTATGCAAAGTGTTTACACTACAGCGTACTACATGATAACCCACAATGCATTGCGCTCCTGCACTCCGCACGCAATCGACAAGCTGAAGCTGATTTCAATTTAGCTCTAAACTCCTTAAATACATCACTTTATTCACATTTTTTTTAATCAGGCAAGAAAATGGCCATTTAGATTCCATTTATTTGTCCAAATACCAACCGTTTACAATTTTGTTCGGACAAATTCAGGAAAATTTAGCCAAAATGCCAAAGTGAGCAACGCACTTTCAGTTATTTTCACAAATTAAAACACCCCCTTAGTTTTTTCATACAAAACACCCATAGTGATAAATCACTGCTTTTACTTTGAAAACAAGAAGCGAACCACCTCGCAATATATCCTGCTTGACACCGCCGTTTGGTCCATTCTGCTGCTGTGTTCAGCCAACGTTTTTTTTTTTTTTTTTTGCCATGAAGTATATACCAAAATGTGCTATTTTCTTTCATGTTTTTCTTTATATACAGACTTCAGTATAGATTATACTTTATTTTAATAAGTACATTAGTTTGTTTGCTATGATACCCCTTTCAGGAGAATGAAGCATCGACTTTTGAAAGCAGCCTGGGTCGCATTCGAAAAAATGTGAAATGTACTGTTCAAATTGGCGTGACAAAAAATCCGATACAGGTCACATGAAAGCAAAACAAATCTGAATTGACTTCCAGTGTCAACACAGAAGATAATGGCAAATATGCTACTGCATCATGGCTCCAGCTATAAGGGTCACTGGGTGGCTCCTCTCCTTGAAACCAAAAAAAAAAAAAAAACAAATGACAATGGCACAAATTGAGGAGCGTCTCAGCGAAAAATATGCAATAATAAACTATGAGCAGACATATGAAAAGAATATAATAGGAAATATGAGTATCATGTATAACAAGATGAAGTAATGCCGGCATAAGTCGTGTGTGAATGTTAACTGGTAGGCTATAAAATAAAACAATTTAAAACATTTTTTAAAAAATATAAAAAATTAAAAACAAAAAAAATATTTTTACTTAAATTTAAAAAATTTAATAAAAAAAATAAAATTATATTAGAAAGGCAGTTAAAATATATGAATGGTGAAGTGTTGTATGAACATAGAACATTAAATGTATGCGTGAAAAGGCCCTCGACGACAACACAGTGAAAATGCAACATTTGGCGAAGGCCTGACCTAGGAAATTGATGAATAAGGCCTTCAGTGAGATGTTCCAGCATTGTCTTCACCTTCAGCTCCATTCATTTTTCCCGTGGTCTGGGACATAGTTCCCTGGAATGACTGATTCCCCCAACACGGAAAGAACACCTCATTTCATAACCTTCCCATGGCCAACCTCATCTCTGGCAGTTAAAAGGAACAACACGGCTAAAACACATACAGTACCGCAGGATATTTTTCTCGCTGAAAGGCCTTGTCTCCCTTTTAGCCCTGGGGCGTTCTGCTCTCATTGTCTGACACAATGATTAATTTGACGGCACTTCACTTTGCAAACATCCAAGTTGGTAATCTCTCTTCATGCAGACAGTGCCAGGGGATTCTATTGGAAGCAGCCTGGATTCATAAAATGTCAAATGCGTGCGCTAATACAACCACAATGAGTCAAACACATCAAAGTACATACAATGATGAAAACATGGGAATACAAAGATCGGGAACAAGCTCATATCTGTGTTACTTTCATCAATGGAAGCCACATTAGTCATGATAGATTGATGAGCATTCACAGACCGTATGCGGATATGATGCTCAAACCGGTTCATCCGGTCCAGTTCGGAGTGTGCAACATATGGCCATCACCGATTCTAGTGGGTGCTGTCGGGATGGTTACTGAAAACAGTACTCTCATAGGAACCGACTGAATTTCATCAGTACTACCGAACACCAATTCACGTAAAATGGGTCGTAAAAAGGGTCGGTAGATAGTATTGCAAGTATGTGAAAAAAAAACATTCTCATACAAATTTCAGGAATTGATTAACTACAGTAAACCTCGGATATATCGGATTCAATTGTTCCCACTGGTTTTGTCCGATATAAGCGAAATCCGTTATATGCGTATACCGGAAAATGTCCTTTTTACGCATATATCGGATTTATATCCGGTATATGCGTGAATCGGATATTATCCGTTATAAAAAGGCACTTCCTTGACGATGTTTCCAATGTACCTGGACGCGCAGGCAATGGAAATGCATTACAGAAAAATTGGCTCTTTTTTATCTGTCCGTTGTGAGCGAATTTCCGATATATCCGAGTCCGATATATCCGAGGTTTAATGTAATTTAAAAATATAGTAAAATATTCATTCATTCATTTTCTACCGCTTTTCCTCACGAGGGTCGCGGGGGTGCTGGGGCCTATCCCAGCTGTCTTCAAACAAACACAAAGACAAACAACCATTCACACTCACATTCATACCTATGAACAATTTGGAGTGGCCAATTAACCTAGCATAATTTTGGAATGTGGGCGGAAACCGGAGTACCCGGAAAAAAAACAGGCATGCACGGGGAGAACATGCAAACTCCACACAGAGATGGCCGAGGGTGGAATTGAACCCTGGTCTCCTAGCTGTGAAGTCTGCGTGCTAACCACTTGACTGCCGTGCAGCCTATTGTAAAATATTCCATTTACAAACATTGAGTCCTAGTCCGGATGCCTCACGGACGCCTCCCTTGTGAGGTGTTCTGGGCATGCCCAGCAGGGAAAAGACCCCAGGGCAAACCTAGGACACGCTGGAAGGATTATGTCTCACAGCTGGCCTGGGAACGCATTGGTGTCCTCCCGGTGGAGCTGGAGGTGGCCGGGGACCGGGAAGTCTGTGCTACCCTACTGAGACTGCTGCCCCCACGACCCGGACCCGGATAAGCGGAGGAAAATGGATGGAGCGTGGAGCCAATTAGCTGCTATAAATGAAGGATGACATGTCATTGACATCTAAATTGATAGTAGGACAGAAGTAATCTATTATTTTGGGCTTTGTAGTGAAATGTGTCGTTGGGGAAAAAAAGACCATATTGGCTAAATCGGCAACATGGCAGCCTCCAGAATGTCTACATTCCCTTCATAGACTACGACAGTTAATGAGAAATTACGGTATGTTTATGTTACAAGAGAACATACTAACTCCTTACTTCTAAAATCACAAATACTTAAACTTGCTGATATAGTTCATCTTCAAACAGCTAAAATAATGCATAAAACTACAAATAACCAATTAGCTAAACATGTCATCCAATACTTCTCTACAAGAGAGGAGAAATATGATCTCAGGGAAGAAGTACATCTGAAACACTTCTATGCTAGGACTACGTTATGCTAGCCATAGCATTTCAGTATGTGGAATCAAACTATGGAATGGATTGAGTAAGGACCTCAAACAATGCACAACGATGAGCCAATTCAAGAAACAATACAAGCAGTTGATGTTTGCTAAATACAAGGATGAAGAGTCTTGAACCAGTCATGATGTGCTATATATATCACTATATTGACACTTACTATGGTACCCATTATGTCAGTGGATGCTCATATCACCTTGTACTTCGGTACGGGACAAAAAAAAAAAAAAAAAAAAAAAAAAAATCGAAACTATATTAGGAAAGCAGGAAGTGGAAAAGTACGGGACAAAAATAAAATTAAAAAATTACAAAAATAAAAATTATATTAGGAAAGCAGGAAGTGAACAAATGTAACAGTTACTGATTGTAAAAGTACCAGATGGAGGGGTAGGATTTAATAAGCTTTGCTTCTTCCTACTCCTTTTGAACATGTGGAACTGGGAACTGATTATGTGATGCATTCAATTGTAATCTGATGCATTTTCAAATGAAATAAAACCATTACCATTACCATAAAAAGGTGTTTTTTTTAAAATACCATATTTTTTATGAAATCCTTATTGTACATAGTGATGATGGACAATCTTATTTAGAATAGGGTCAGTACTGTAGTTGGATCATTGTTGTCCATGTAAGCGATTTTGCACACAAGTATGGCAGGTGTGCTCACTAACTTTTTCGATGTAAAAATATCCACATGAATCTCATTAGTCGTCCTGATCCTCACATAAGCAACACTGCTACAAACTTGATAATGAGGCTGGCAGATGTGGCTTGTAAGCACTCAAGGTGACACATTTTCCATTTGCGCAGTGCCAAAGGAAGGCGAGGGGGACCGTTTTTGTCAGCAATTTAAAACAGCACGCCAAAAAAAAAGTTGCGCAGATACCTCTGAGCTTGTGTGGTCACGAGGCCATATGCTTCAACTTTAATTATGAGGGACTTGGGGAGAAAGGGACTTGGGGTTGAACTATGAATCACTGACACTATGTCTGCCTACAAAGTCTTCCGGTTTCCAAAACTGGCCCCACATAAGGAGAAGAAGCCAACAACTGAACTAAACCATGTCTTGGTGGAAGTGCTAAAGTGGGTGTGACGTCCCGACGTACGGGTTACTACACGCTTGGGTTCTGCGATTGTTGAGAAATTTGTTCGCCGTGGCCATCCCGTAGAGGAAGTAAGGGAGCCAGAAGGGTCGTACTTCGGGAGCAAGTGATTCATGACACCCACGTTAGAATATGTGTGTTTTTTTAAACTATCATTTTTTTCATTGACATTTTAAAGCAAAACACGGTGTTAAAAATGTTAAAAATATGAAACATTAGCCAATCCACTTTATTTATATAGCGCATTTTATAAACAGGCGGCGGTCTAGTGGTTAGCGTGCAGACCTCACAGCTAGGAGACCAGGGTTCAATTCCACCCTTGGCCATCTCTGTGTGGAGTTTGCATGTTCTGCCCGTGCATGCGTGGGTTTTCTCCGGGTACTCCGGTTTCCTCCCACATTCCAAAATCATGCTAGGTTAATTGGCCACAGAAATTGTCCATAGGTATGAATGTGAGTGTGAATGGTTGTTTGTCTATATATGCCCTGTGATTGGCTGGCCACCAGTCCAGGGTGTACCCCGCCACCCCCCACGACCCTCGTGAGAAAAAAGCGGCAGAAAATTAATTCCAAAAATATGCTAGGCTAATTGGTGACTTCAAATTGTCCATAGGTATGAATGTGAGTGTGAATGGTTGTTTGTCTATATGTGCCCTGTGATTGGCTGGCCACCAGTCCAGGGTGTACCCCGCCACCCCCCACGACCCTAGTGAGGAAAAAGCGGCAGAAAATGAATGAATGAATGAATTTTATAAACAGAGTTTCCAAAGTGCTGCACAGACGAGTAAAATAAAAAGTAAAAATAAAATACAATAAATAAAACTACAAATTGAATTTAATCTAAAACTAAAAAATCAAAGAAATAAAATAGTAAAATAGATATTAAAATATTAAAAACAAGAAGCAAAGAAATAAAAGTATAAAAAAAATTAACCAATTAAACCAATTAAAATAAAAAGAAAGAACTAAAAGACACAACTAAACGACTCACTCAGAGTTAAAAGCCAGAGAATAAAAGTGGGTTTTAAGACGAGACTTAAAGCTTTCGATGTTTTTTTACTTGGGAGGGGAGAGAGTTCCATAATTTGGGGCCAACCACAGAAAAAGCTCGGTCCCCCCTGGTCTTAAGTCTCGTCTTGGGCACCACAAGTTGGAGCTGGGCCTCGGACCTCAGTGACCGCGATGGAGAATAAATTTAGATGAGGTCCGAGATGTATTTAGGGGCCAGTCCGTTCAACGCCTTAAAAACACACAATAAAATCTTAAAATCAATCCTAAAGCCAACAGGCAACCAATGCAGGGAGGCCAGAATTGGGGTCATGTGCTTCTACTTTTTGGTTCCTGTTAAAAGCCGTGCTGCAGAGTTCTGGACTAGAGAGACTTTTGGCTAATTCCAGAATAAAGTGCATTACAGTAGTCCAAACGTGATGAAATAAAAGTGTGCATGACTTGCTCAAAGTGTCGCAAAAATTATGTATTTTAATCTCTCTTCTGTCCATTTGGGACAATGGCTGACCTTTCGGTAGTAAAAATCAATGCTTTAATGTAACTTAGTTGAGCTAATTCCAAATAAATGTAAGCATTCGCATCAAAAATAATACCAAAATGCCCATCTCCTGTCACTTCATCGCCATCTTTTTTTAGTCCTCTCCTTTAGTGCCATGCTGTGACCAAGAACTCTATTAATGATCCTGTCCTATGTTGTCAGCTAATTACTTGACATTTAACACATGTGAATGGTTGGAAATACACCCAAGTAATTATCCTTTGAGGAGTTAAAAAATGATTTATATGCACTGCGGGTGTGCAATTAAGTATGGTTCCGGTTGGTATTTGAGTTGGGGTTGAAATGAAGAAAAGGAGCGCAGGAACAGCCCGAGGATTGACAGCTTTGTGGATGTTGCTGTAACAGACTCCCAAAAGTGTTTTCATTTAGACATTTTCTCTTCAACTACTTGCTGTTTTTCGCTTTTCTTTTTGTGTAATACAGCTCTGTACAGCACTAGGAATTGTGTAAGTGGCTATTTGAGACTCGGGAGTGTTGGGACCTCTTCTATTTATGTTAAGCTCTGCACATTTTCCCTTAGCCGGGGAGGAACATGCTCACTTGCTTTAGATGCATCAGTTGGATGGAGATTTGCTAACAAAGTACACGAGTGCTCCCAGTATTTACTTGGCGAGGTCCTGTATGTCCGATATGGTCTCTGCTGATCACTTTCAGGGTACCATCTTCTTACAGCTGAGAACATCTTTATGTAGATCAATTATTATTTAAAATAAAATACATTATGGCATATAAAAATGCCATAAATTATGGTATAAATAATGATGGCATAATGACAATGGAAATCAGTCCGATTCAGCAATGGTGATTTGATCGCTGCTTCCAATTCTAAAGTGATCTATCTGTAGCATTGGTCTCAAACACGCGGCCCGTGGGCCAAATGTGGTCCGCAGGACACTAGTTTGAGGCCCCCGCCTTGATATGAAAGTTTAATGTTAGTGACCTGATACCAATGACATCTGCGTCCAAGGCTTGTGTAGAGTGAGTTTCTTTACGCTTCTCGGCATCGAGCACTGTGAGTGGGAAGTTATCATTCCTCTAAACAGACAGGAAATATTATATACAGAGATATTAATACAGGAAATACAAGCAGTTTACATGCTTCCCTTTGCTTGCATGGGTTCCTTCTTAAATCCTTGGTGTCCTCCCACAGTCCAAAATATTTTTGTTCAGTTAACTGGACTTTTTTGCATCAGCCTTGTCGATGACCCTGATGAAAAATGAACTCAGGGATTATTCTAAACCAGGGGTCTCAAACACGCGGATATGAAAGTTTAATGTTAGTGCGACCCCCACGCAAGTTTGATATGGATGCTGTATGGTATCATGTACTCGGAAAAAATTATTACGTTTGATTAATGTTCATGTTAAAGGTTAAATAACTGTTAATAGTTATCCTCCCTATCCGTGTGGAAGTGGTAAGTTTTTGGCTATTTAAGTTGAAAGGAAATTACTTGAAGGCTACCGTTTAGGTCGCTAGCTCTCTAGTTTGCGAGTTAGCATGTGTCTCAAGACCCTGCAGTTGCGCAATATGTTGTAAATAAAAAGAGTATAAATGTGACTATAGTTGTGTTTTGTCATGTCTACAGGGCTCTAATAATGCTTTGTTAATTTTAATCTGAAAAAGATAATTTGTCTACCCACCAACTATATGTGGTTTCTTAAGTTTTATTTATTTGCCGTTTTATTATTATTATTATGTTTATTTATTTATTACTGATATATTTTCTTTATTCTTGATTTGTTCATTTATTTTTCATTAAGATATTTGAGAACACTGGAATGTTTTATCAGAGCTTTTGTAGAAAATTGGAACCAAAAAAAAGTTTTTTTTAATTTTTTTGTTTTTAATGAATGCGTTTTTTTTTGGGGAAACCCTGATGAGGCCCAGTCTCACCCAGACCCTAGGTCCAGTGGCCCCCAGGTAAATTGAGTTTGAGACCCCTGATCTATCGTATCTTAAGTTCCCATTAAGTGTTTCATTGTTGTATTGCTGTCAATTTAAGTGTTCATCCTTCCACTGGGTTGGTACTGTCAGGCAGTTCAAGCTGAATCGGAAGTAGGTTGAGATGGAGGCAGAGTGTGCTGTTCATGCTGTGGAAATCACCGTGTACCCAGCTGCAACTTCTGTGTTGAGCTTGAATCTGATTTGAAAAAAATCCATCTATTGCCTCATATCTATCAAAGCTTGATTTATTTTAAATGTGTGCAATATCTGGCACTAAATTGCTATTCCTCCAGTAGCCACAAAGAAACTAATCACCACTTAACAGGCTCGTGCAGGAGTCCAAAGTGGGGACCGGGGCCTGCGCCAAAAAAAAACAACCCAGCAGTAAAAATAAAGGATTATTATTATCATTATTATTATTATTAATTATTATTATTATTATTATTATTATTATATAATTATTATATTTATATTATATATAATTATTAATATATATTATTCATAATAATGCTAATACTACTATTACTAATATTAATAATAAAATATGTAATTTTAATCGTATGAGGAACAAAAAACAGAATAAATATGTAATTTTTGGACAGTTTGTTTTGTGGAAAAATAAAAAAATATGTCTAAATATTATGGGAATAAAGTCATGATTATAACAAATGTACAAAAAAAGTTTTAACAGTTGATTTTTTTAAATAAAAAACATGTAAATTTCAGAGAATAAAGTCAAAATACTAGGAGAAAAAAGTTGCCTTCAAACCAAAAGAAATATGACATAAGAAAAAATTTAATAACTTTTAAATTGTATAACTTCTCAGCATATTTATGTGTGTTGTTTTGAAAAAAAATCAAAAGTGACCCTTGCATCTTTTCAGTTTTCATTATGTTGGTCCTGGTGGGAAAAGTTTAGACACCCCCGGGCTGGTTTATTATGCTATGCTAGTCACGGGTACTTGAAGGCGTTTGATAATGTCAAACAAGAGCCTGCCATTATCCATCCATCCGTTTTCTATGCAGTTTCTCCTCACTAGGCTCGGGGGTATGCTGGAGCCTACACGGGAGTGTCTGGCAGCTGTCTTCAGGCGAGAGGCGGGGTACGCTCTGGACTGGTGGCCAGCCAATCACAGGGCACATATAGACAAACAACCATTCACACTCACATTCATACCTATGGACAATTTGGAGTGGCTAATTAACCTAGCATGTTTTTGGGAATGTGGGAGGAAACCGGAGTACCTGGAGGAAACCCAAGCACAGGGAGTTTAACCTCATCTAAAAAGGCCCCACACTGTGTTTGGCTCTAAAAGAGATTGCCTGTGAGTTACCTTGCTTTAAACTGTTGTACTCTGTACACTTAATGCTGAATTTATATATGTCCAGAATGTTGTTTACTAGGAAGTTTACAAGTTTTATCCTCAAAAGCCAGCATTTTTTATCAATGGGAGAATAACGCCATGTTGGATTGTTTGAATCCCTGAACATTGGGAGTGATGCAAAACTTGTTTGTACTTGATTTTCCATAGGGAGACTAAGCTTACTGCTGAAAACACAGCAGCCCTGCTTTGAGGCCGTGTCTGCATCAACGCCTTTTCCACAAACAAATCAACTACGTCAGCAACACGGGTTGTCTCCCACGGGAGAAGAGGAGACAAAGTGATGATGAAGCTGGTGAAACGATGGGGCTGCAGATGCCCTTCCTTAACCACTGAAGATCAACAAGCTCAGACCAGGAGCTGATGACAAAGAGCCTTGTCCTAGAGAGGATCACACAAGTATTTCATCATGCAGTATGTTTCCTCCGTTGAGATCATATAACCATTCCAGGTGCTGCACAAACGTGTGCTTGTTGCAATGCAAAGTCGACTAAAGAACACAGATGTTCCTCGTAATAAGCAATCATGATTACCGTCGGGAAAGAAAATGACACTTAAAGTGCCTTCAAACTGATAAACTTTCACAAGTAAACAAATTTAGGGAGCCACCATCAACTCATAATCAAAAGCAATTTAAATGACCTTGTGTATGAATGGTGCTCTTTAAAGTAACTAAAAAAAAAATAAAATAAAAAATAAAAAATAAATAAAATAAAAATAAATAAATAAATAAATTAATAAATAAAATAAAAAAAAATAATAAAAAATAAAATGAATGAATGAGTAGGAAATACAGCGGGGATAGGTGCAGATTCTGAAAGATCTAGAACGTTTTCAGTGTGGGTTATTGTAGCTGCTCTGTAAGAGACTAGAACTTAATACAAAGAACTGAAAAATTATCGTAATAGGTCCCCGTTAACCACCGCGATGAACGTCCTCCAAGCAAACAAGCACCCCCCACGACCCTCGTGAGGAAAAAAGCGGTAGAAAATGAATAAATGAATGAAACACAATGCATGCAGGGAAGTTTGTAAGTTGTTAAGAGTTCGTGCATGGCCTCCTTTGCCAGACCCTTTTTACACAATTACCATTCAGCACCATTGCGAGGTTAAACAATCGAGCCTACCGACTATGTAAATGTCGTCTTGGAAAAAAAAACATTATTCGCAGCTTTGTTTCTGGCACAGCTATAAGTGACTTTTACAGGGTTTAACAATAGCTACTTGATCTCACACGTCCTACCATTGTGCACGAATGTGTCACCGGTGGGTATTTAACACTGTTGATTAACTCATTCACTACATTTAGTCAGTACAATTTTTACTATTGTAGAACAGGAAGTAAAGTTCAACCTGAAAAGATTTACAGTCAATGAGAGACAAAGACAGAGAACACTCACATACAAAAGAGGTGCCAACCACATTTTTTTGAGGTTTTTGTCTTGGAAACATTTGGAGGAAACACAAAGGACCTTCAAGGTATGACCTTCCCATAGTGTGACCAATTATATGAAGGCCTCATGAAAAATAGATTACGTGCCATCTCTGTGCTGACACGTGTGAAGGTTCACGTTATTGGGTGTGTGCTGAGAAAAAAAAAATGTGCGGGACCCGTAGGAGGTCAGGTTAAATATGACAAGATCAGGGCAATCAAATACAGAGCTGGGGATCATGGCCTTGACGGAGACAACTCTGCATACTAGCATTAAGACAAGAACAATAAATAAGGAGCTTCATCTCCTTACTGCTCTGTGATCAATTTAATTCTAATCAAGGGACTCCATATTGGAATGCACTGATTGCAATGTCATTCATGATTCATGATTCCCTACACAGCAATCTGTACTAAGAAGCATGTTTTATTAATGGACAGAAGCTAACTTTGGAACAATAGGCATTTAAGTGTTTTAACCTTTCAGCATAAATGTCAAATGAAATTGTAATAAGAGAAGGCTTTGGCTTCTTCCAACAGTGAGTTTTTTTTTAGAATTAAGATACTTTTTAGCCAAAGAAACAAGTACACATACAGTAAAGTCTCGTTATATCGATATCGGTTAAAACGAATTACTACTTATTACGATACTATTTTCATTTCCCGGCAAATTTCTAGTCTTTTATGATATAATTAGCTCCGTTAGTACGATACACGGTTATTATGATAATCCGGTTACTACGATGCCCTTTTCATCTCCCGCCAGCCAATTTGGTCTGCTTATATCGATACAAAAGCAGCTTAAATCAATCTTTGCTTAAGGATTTCAATACCAAAAAAGAACACGGCGAATGGCTGCTTCCAGTCAACTTTATTTTTCACACTTCCACCACCAGAGTGCAGCACACACAGCGGAAAGCACCCGTCCCTCGCGCCTACCCCTCCGGGTGGCAACACCTTCCCTATCGATAGTTCCGGGGTGAATTATGTTCCGGGGTGAATTATGTCCCGGTAACCGGTAATCACTACAGCGTAAGTTTATTTTTATTTACTGTAGTACAACATTTATTGTAGTACAAAAGCATACTAGATACACAATCCATGAACTCAAGGAGAAAATTACATGCCATATCAAAGATCCGCCCACTTTTAATGCAGTTTGGCGCACGATCGGATATATGGATAGTCCGGTTATATCGGTATTTTTTCCGACTCCCGAGAATATCGATATAACGAGACTTTACTGTATACTGTATTTTCCTGACTATAAGTCGCACTTTTGTTCATAGGTTGGCTGTTCCTGCGACTTATACTCCAGAGCGACTTATCAATGAAAAACTATTTATGTTACATAAACACTGGACACCTTTTCTGTTCATGTTTATTTTTTGTGTAGCTGAATAAGCATTGTGTTAGCATATCTTACACCTATTCAGCCTGTTTTCTATTCTTTTATTGTTAGAACTTGCCTTCCAAGAGGACGTAATGTTTGTTTTGATCAAGTAATTTATAAAAGAAATTACCCGCAAAAATGTGACGTATACTCCAGTGTGACTTATGTATGTTTTTTTCTACCTAATTATACATTTTTGGCCTTGTGCGACTTATACTCTGGAGTGACTTATAATCCAGAGAATACGGTATATTGTGTAGGTTTTGACTGACAAACACACTTTGTTCAAAAATGTCATTACTGAGTGTATTTTTGGGGTGTTTTGAACTGTCTTATGTAGCTAAGTACTGTATTCAAAATGTGTGGTATTGCATTGTTTCTACTACTACAAATACACACACACATATATGGAAAAAAATTAATACAAAACAATATAACTGAAGTTTAAAACAGACCAAATTGAATATATTATGGGTAAGTCTCTCAAGCAGTTTCCAGGTGTAGACCTGATGTCATTTCGGCATGAGTCTTTTGGTCGTCCTGGGTTTCTCTGATTTGCAGGATTCTGTGTAAGATGTTGGTCGGTGACTTTGGTAATAAGTGACCAATCCATCGCTTCCTAACCTAATTTTGTACAGGCAATCGGTTGGTTCTTTGCCACAGTTAGTTCTGTGTGATAATTGTGATAACTGATTGTTATGGTTAGTATGTTTACCATTATGTCACTATATGGTTATATCACCTTATACTTCTGTATGGGTGAAAAAAAAAATCATACCAGCAAGTAGGATTTAATAAGCTTTGCTTCTTCCGACTCATTTTGGACATGTGGAACTGTGAATTGATAATGTGATGTATTCAACTGTAATCTGATGCATGTTCAAATCAAATTAAATCATTACCATTATCAATTATCATAAGGTCTGGCCATCATCTGTAGAAACCTTTTGAGGCAGCTAATCATTGAAGTCTGTACTTTCTTAATCGTACTCTTGGTTGCCCTCCATGTTTCCTGCACGATACAGAGGTAGTGTCTTCATATTCAAGATACACAGCCTGATTTAAGTGTTTTGGGAAAGATCTCAGAGACTCAAATAAGCCAGGTCATCTGCAACCTAAAGATGTTACAAATTTCCCATGGGGTCCAATCAGATTTTTCGTGCAAATTTGCTACATGAGAAACATCAACAGTGAGGGACATGAAGTCCTCATGGCGTGATGCGTCTAGTCGGAAACAAATGCAGTATAGTTCAGTTTGAAAAAACTTTTCCGTGCATAAAATATCCTATTTGGGACCATTTGGCCTTCCAGTTTAAATTTGAAAATGGACAAAGTCAAAAGGTACATTCTAGCTATTTTTTATCTGGTCTTAAGATTCTGATCATGTCTCGTATTTATTTATTGGAAACTTATTGGTAAGCAGTTTGCAGTTTTTGTTTCATTTAAAAACATGAAAACTGTATCTATAAAGGTTAAGCACTTTCCCCAAAATGAACCTTTATCTTAACACTGAGGTATGTACCAAACTGTGATTCTGGCTGATTAGTAGATATTTAATTGAGAGCACAGTTTGCAATTTCAAAACTTTGTGAATACATTTTACGAGTACATAAAACTGGTAAAGTACATGTAAATGTTCACTTGGAAGCAGGAACCATTTGTCTGAGCTAAACTAAATTCGGTTTCCTGAGTGAATGATTACAACGTTTATTTCAAAAGTGTTCAGGGCTCATTTGAGCAATTTAGTTCTGTCGGGATTTCAGCTCTGAAAATAAAAAAAAACACAGCATGCATCAGAACATCTAGTTTGAACAAGGATTGTTATTACTTCCTTGCTTTTGACACTGGGTGGTGTGCTGCTCTGAAAAGGAAGGAGCAATCACTAAAGTAGGTAAGAAGTCATTTTTGTTGATTTTTTTTTTTTTTTTGCCATGTCTCCATCCCGTCCAAACAATCCCATCATCCAGCGCTGATCTTCAACATTGACTTGTTGGGGCTTTTGTGCTTCCTGTCTGTGCTAGACTGTAATTGTATGTTTTTCCATTCTTCTCCTCTCCATTGTTTCCTTTTTGTTTTCTTTTCTTTCTATCGGTCCTGTACTGATCAGCAATCTCTGTGCACCATCTTTGGGGAAATCTGCTTAGCAGCCTAGAGCATGCGAGCTTTCCAATTAAATTAAAATGTATTTGCCTTTCAAAAGCTTCCCTTTCCTCACTCTTTTCCCCTTCGAAATAATTGATGCAGGTCTCTGGTCCTGTGATGAATGGCTTTAAAGCCTGGAGATGAATAGGAAGATGAATGATTTCACCTCTATGGGGGCCAGAGAGAGCTGGAACAAGGACTGCTGACATTGTGACAAATACACTGACCAGAGTAACCCAACTTGGCCTAATCAGCATGAGATTGGGGGGGGCGGCAAGCGCTCATTGTGGCTAAACAGATATTCCACTTTCTGACCGAGCCACAGTCTGTACGTATACCCGATGGACAGCAACCTGACTCGATTTACTGTGGCTTAAAATGATAATACTGAAGGCATGCCTGGAGCTGAGAGGAAGCAGCGGGTTGCCAGCTTGCTGATGTAGGTTAGCATTGTGGTGGACAGTTATGTTAGGACTCTGGAGAAATGCCGAGGCCAAGAGAACAGATGCAAGGTAAGGTAAGATGGCAGCCAAGAGAACGGATGCAAGGTAAGGTAAGATGGCGGCCAAGAAAACGGATGCAAGGTAAGGTAAGATGGCGGCCAAGAGAACGGATGCAAGGTAAGGTAAGATGGCAGCCAAGAGAACGGATGCAAGGTAAGCTAAGATGGCGGCCAAGAGAACGGATGCAAGGTAAGGTAAGATGGCGGCCAAGAGAACGGATGCAAGGTAAGGTAAGATGGTGGCCAAGAGAACAGATGCAAGGTAAGGTAAGATGGTGGCCTTGAGAACAGATGCAAGGTAAGGAACGGATGCAAGGTAAGGTAAGATGGTGGCCAAGAGAACGGATGCAAGGTAAGGTAAGATGGCGGCCAAGAGAACGGATGCAAGGTAAGGTAAGATGGCGGCCAAGAGAACGGATGCAAGGTAAGGTAAGATGGTGGCCAAGAGAACAGATGCAAGGTAAGGTAAGATGGTGGCCAAGAGAATGGATGCAAGGTAAGGTAAGATGGTGGCCTTGAGAACGGATGCAAGGTAAGGTAAGATGGTGGCCACGAGAACAGATGCAAGGTAAGGTAAGATGGTGGCCAAGAGAATGGATGCAAGGTAAGGTAAGATGGTGGCCTTGAGAACGGATGCAAGGTAAGGTAAGATGGTGGCCACGAGAACAGATGCAAGGTAAGGAACGGATGCAAGGTAAGGTAAGATGGCGGCCAAGAGAACGGATGCAAGGTAAGGTAAGATGGCGGCCAAGAGAACGGATGCAAGGTAAGGTAAGATGGCGGCCAAGAGAACAGATGCAAGGTAAGGTAAGATGGTGGCCTTGAGAACGGATGCAAGGTAAGGTAAGATGGTGGCCACGAGAACAGATGCAAGGTAAGGAACGGATGCAAGGTAAGGTAAGATGGTGGCCAAGAGAACGGATGCAAGGTAAGGTAAGATGGTGGCCAAAAGAACAGATGCAAGGTAAGCTAAGATGGCGGCCAAAAGAACGGATGCAAGGTAAGGTAAGATGGCGGCCAAGAGAACGGATGCAAGGTAAGGTAACATGGTGGCCACGAGAACGGATGCAAGGTAAGGTAAGATGATGGCCAAGATAACAGATGCAAGGTAAGGTAAGATGGCGGCCAATAGAACGGATGCAAGGTAAGGTAAGATGGTGGCCTTGAGAACAGATGCAAGGTAAGGAACGGATGCAAGGTAAGGTAAGATGGCGGCCAAGAGAACAGATGCAAGGTAAGGTAAGATGGCGGCCAAGAGAACAGATGCAAGGTAAGGTAAGATGGCGGCTAAGAGAACAGATGCAAGGTAAGGTAAGATGGCGGCCAAGAGAACGGATGCAAGATAAGGTAACATGGTGGCCACGAGAACGGATGCAACGTAAGGTAAGAAGACGGCCAAGATAACAGATGCAAGGTAAGGTAAGATGGCGGCCAATAGAACGGATGCAAGGTAAGGTAAGATGGTGGCCTTGAGAACAGATGCAAGGTAAGGAACGGATGCAAGGTAAGGTAAGATGGCGGCCAAGAGAACGGATGCAAGGTAAGGTAAGATGGTGGCCAAGACAACGGATGCAAGGTAAGGTCAGATGGCGGCCAAAAGAACGGATGCAAGGTAAGGTAAGATGACGTCTTGGCTAGAGAAATTAAACTCAGGTGTGATAAACCAAAGTTAAGTATTTTATTTTTTTCTTCCTTAAGTTTTATGTTAAAACTGCATTTTAAATTTGTTTATGTAAAAAAAAAAATTTGACGATCAGAAATGTTTACATGTGACAAACAAGCAAAAATGAAATCAGGGGCAAAAACTTTTGCGAGTAATTGAACAAGCATCACAAATAAGTACAATCGATTCCTCAACTCTTGAATACTTTAAGATTTTTGGAAAAAAATTGCTTTAAATTTTGCCCAGACTCTGGAGAGATGCCATTCCTCCCAATTTTACCACAAGGCTCTCGGAAAATGAGTACTCCCGATAAAATCCATACCGATATCATCCACCTTGTAAATGTAAAGTTGATGATGTTTGTTTGGGTGCCAAAAAAATGTTTTGTTTTGTCAGAAGCTCGCACCTCAGCATGGGCGACCAGTCGGGGTTTTAATGACCACGCATGAGTTCACCTTTATTAAGTCCGTAGTGTATTACCGATTTTTAGCTTGACTTACTGTCACAGCCAATTAAAAGTTAAAGTAGATTAAAAAAGTAAATAAGTATAAAAAAAAAAAAAAAAACCTAAGAGGATATAGTGTACTAAGCAAAAAGCCTTCTACAATGTACAGTGTTGTGTCCAGGCTCTGAACTGAAATAACACATTTGTTGTGCCTGCGGCTGTGCTGGGTGCATTCATGGAGGGAACGCTTGTCAGCTTCCATGAAGCATTTGCATGACACTTGGATCATTTCTGACAAGGTGGCAGAACAGCGTGTCGCTTATTGAGAAACATCTTCAATATAAAAGATGCTCGGAGCTAGTGCCTTTTCCTTTTTCCACAACTTTCAACGCGGCAAAAGTGTCAAAGTAGGAAATTTCAAAGTCTTTATCAAATTAATTAATAAATATGTTATTCTGCAGCACAATTTAAAGTAATCCAACAACAAAAAAAACGACAACTCTACTCTCTGGTATCAAATGAGTGGTTATCTGGATGGATTGGATTGTTTGGAGGCAGAGAAATGGTGAGTGTCCAATAACGCCATCCCTACTGTCAAACATGGAGGTGGAAACATTCTGTTTTGGCGGCGCTTCTCTCACCAAATCCCCCTGAGATGTATACAGCCTGATTGCCAACAATACTTTCTCCAACACCTACTGAATTACACATCTTTATTTCACAACCAGTCCAGGGTGTACCCCGCCTCTCGCCCAAGGACAGCTGGGATAGGCTCCAGCATAGGATAAGCGACATAGAAAATGGATGGAGGGATGGATTTTTATTCATGTTATTTATTCTGGATTTTCATTCATTCATTTTCTACCGCTTATCCTCACAAGGGTCGCAGTTGTGCTGGAGCCTATCCCAGCTGTCTTTGGGAAAGAGGCGGGGTACATCCAGGAGTGGTCGCCAGCCAATCGCAGGGCACATATAGACAAACAACCATTCACACTCACATTCATACCTATGGACAATTTGGAGCAGCCAATTAACCTAGCATGTTTTTGGAATGTGGGAGGAACCCGGAGAAAACCCACGCATACATGGGGAGAACATGCAAACTCCACACAGAAATGGCAGAGGATGGAATTGAACCCTGGGTGGAATTGAACCCACTTGTCCACCGTGCAGCCCCTATTCTGGATTTTCGTTCGTTCATTTTCTACCGCTTTTCCTCACAAGGGTCGCGGGTGTGCTGGAGCCTATCCCAGCTGTCTTAGGGAGAGAGGCGGGGTACACCCTGGACTGGTGGCCAGCCAATCACAGGGCACATATAGGCAAACAACCATTCACACTCACATTCATACCTATGGACAATTTGGAGTGGCCAATTAACCTAGCATGTTTTTGGAATGTGGGAGGAAACCGGAGGAAACCCACGCAGAGATGGCCGAGGGTGGAATTGAATCCTGGTTTCCTAGCTGTGAGGTCTGTGCGCTAACCACTTGACAACCGCGCAGCCCCTATTCTGGATTTTTTATTTCTTTATTTTTACTTTACAGTATCCCCTTGTTTATCACGGTTAATTGGTTTCAGACCCGACCGTGATGAGTGAAGTAGAATTCCTCATTTATAAATTACAGTCCTCCCTTGCGATATTTCTATTTAATAATAATTCTAATAATAATAGTAAATTTTATTTGTATAGCGCTTTTCATAATACTCAGACACTTTACAGAAGAATGCAGTTGAATAAAGCAAGTAAACAGAGTAGAAGACACACCAAAATACAACATTGATTGGTTAATACACAGTTGAAAAAAGCGGGGCGGGGCACAGCAGTCAGATATAAAAAGTTTGTTTTGTACATCACTTCCTTGCTTTAATGCAAGTTTTAAAAAAAATATGAATAAATGATTGCTGTTTCGTGGTTGACTGGGGACTATCAGTCAAAAATATTGAACTTTATTATTATTTATTTTGACCATTTGTTGCTTGTTGAAACAATATGCATTTCATATGCTTCTTTGTTCCTGACCGCCCTGGCATATGACCCGAGTTTAATTTGGAGCCCCTTCACTTGTGCATTCTGATCCATCTCATCAATTGTGTTCTTGATTTCCTCAATTATTTTTTCTTTTGCTTTTTTAAATCTCCTTTAAAAGTGACGCTCAAGGCAGATTTCTTGATTTCTTTGCGCAGTGCTCCACTTTTCGCTCTCAGGTGTTTAACCTCCTCATGAATCTCAGATACAATTTCAAAACTCTTTTTGAGACTGTAGTTCTGATTGTTGTAGAGTTCTATATTTTTTTTGCAGGCCTTTTAGATCATAGGTAGTTGTGCCGCAGTATGTGCCGTGATTTCCTGCGGTTGGTCCTCCATTTGCACCATCAATAGATTCCTTAAGTAATTATATATCGAGAGCTCCACTTGGGTCAACGGCTGAGACCGCATAAATGGCGCCCCGTCTTCACACATCTTGGATGCTCCAAAGCTTTTAATGGTTCTGTTGCTGGTAGCTTTTTTTTTTTTTTTTTTTTTACAGGGATGGCCTTTCCAGACTATTAGGAATCCTGATTGTTTTTTTCCTCGGAATTGTTCCTAAGCAGTCCGAAGTTGAATTTCGAGATGTCAGCACACTCCAGGTATTCTAGTCTTCTTATCAAAGTGCGGTCAGGGAGATCCCAAAATAGTTCAAAACTTTGGTAGCAAAAACAGAACTCTGACCATGAGCATCTTTTCCAGTCAACAGGAAGTTGATCATTCGTTTTCTGATAAAAATATATTACGAGCACAGTTGGACTCATGCAGTCTATTAATAATACAACAAGATGGTCGGCATATTATACGCTGGCCATTTTTGATGTTGCATATGGTAACCGGACCACACATTAATTGGGGACTACTAGGCTGAGCTTCGTTATGTTGCTTAATAACAAGGACTCTGGACAGAGCAGTGCAGTTATTAATATTTATTATTCATTATTGCACTACAGATTTTACATAATGTGTTACATATTTATTTATTCTTATTGTATAATCTCTATTATGTATTGCCTTGTTTGTCAGTTAATCAAGTAATCAATCTATCCATCTATTTATCTGTTAAGCATGCCAGCATGGCTTTGCAATAACATACACTAACGAGCTTGGCCACCATTGCAGCGTATATTGTGTCTTCGAGGGTATTCACATTTTGAGGGCTCTAACAAAATTAATTTGCAGAGGAGGAAAGCAATTGGCTTTTGGGTCATTCTCCGCTAATTGGCTAAATCTATTTATAAGCGACAATTGTTATGAACTACACTGTGGAAACAATTATTTGAAGGCAAGTTGATTTTTTTAAAAAGTTGATTTTCTGACAAAAGATAGGTTGACGCCATCTGTACTGTAACTGGGAGAGACTTGAATGTAAAAATGTTATTTATATGTATTAGATTGAGTAAAATATAGGTTGACGCCATCTGTATTGTAACTGGGAGAGACTTCAATGTAAAAATGGTATTCATTTATATGTATTAGATTGAGTGAAATATATGCATAATAACATCCCGATACAAAACTTGACTTAGTACTCTGCTGTTGGAGAGACAACAGATGACTTCCTATGTGCCACCAAGTTGCTCTTGAGCAAGACACCAAGCACTCCTAGTTACTCAGAAGCATGACATCTCTGCACAGTCCCATCACTCTGCCGATCTATCTATACCAGGGGTGGGCAAACTTTTTGACTCGCGGGCCGCATTGATATGACAAAATTTACAGGGGGGGGGGGGGGGGCAGACTATATATTTTACACGTAAAGTCCGGGCAGGTCCAGTCCACCTGGTATTATTGTATCTGTAAAATTGTCATGCAATCTGCTATTATTATTTATTATTTTATATTTATATTTAAATATTTTACAAATAATAAAATATTATAATAATTACAATAAAATTAAAATAAGAATTATTATATTATTATTATTATGTAAAATATGCAAATATAACAATAATATTATATATATAATTAATATAATAATTAGCATTAATATAATAATTATAATAATCATAATAGTTCTAATAATTATAATTATCTAATAATAATTATTAATATTATTGTTATTATTATTATTAGTATTATGTGCTTGTGTCCCTTTTTTCAGGAGCACTTTGTAAACAACAGACCATGTCAAAAAACGAAATTGATAAAACCATCAAAAGGTTGGCTCAGGCCATGATGCCAGGTTGTATGTTGAGTTTAAATGAAATACTTTGGAAAGATTGGGCGGGCCGTATTCAAACACTTGGCGGGCCGGATGTGGCCCCCGGGCCGTAGTTTTCCCACCCCTGATCTATACAGTTCATGCCTGCAGTCAGAAAATCACAAATTTCCCCATTTCCGCCCAATTTCTCCCTGCAATACAAGTGTTTTTACCTGTGAGGTACTCTGGGTCTGGCACAGGGTCCAAAAGTTCCTCGCGACACTCAACCTCTGTTGGCACAGATGCCACCACCATGCCATCTGGGAGTTGCTGCTCAATGCTACGAGCAAAGTTCTTCTGCCTGGTAAAAGAGAAAAGAGAGGAGGTCCTTTTTTAGAGAGGAGGTATCACAAGGCAGGTAATAAAGGAAAAAGAGATTTGTAAAAATGTATAAATTGGTTAGCGCGCAGACCTCACAGCTAGGAGACCAGGGTTCAATTCCACCCTCAGCCATCTCTGTGTGGAGTTTGCATGTTCTCCCTGTGCATGCGTGGGTTTTCTCCGGGTATTCCGGTTTCCTCCCACATTCCAAAAACATGCTAGGTTAATTGGCCACAGGTATGAATGTGAGTGTGAATGGTTGTTTGTCTATATGTGCCCTGTGATTGGCTGGCGACCAGTCCAGGGTGTACCCCGCCTCTCGCCCAAAGACAGCTGGGATAGGCTCCAGCACCCCCGCGACCCTCGTGAGGAAAAAGCGGTAGAAAATGAATGAATGAATGTATGAATTGGAATAGCGGAGTCTGATCTGGGGGAGACGAAAACGTAGCGGTGCAAGGTAATGTTATGAGTTATGTCTTTGTCTGTTGTATGTTATATCAAAACGACACTGGTTTTGGCAGAGGTCTGGTTTTCATGTGGGGTGCGTTTGGAACTGTTCAGTTTTTAGACTATTGTGCATAGTGAAGGGAAAGAATGAATAGAATGAGTCTAAGCATTGATCCCTGGGGAATACCACATGAGTTGCACCAGGTTAGGGTAGTATCACCAATGATTACCATCAATTCACCTTTTATAAGAGCAAGAGTACCAGGGTACTGGGGGGGTACATGGTATTTTACAGTATTGAACAGCCACCTGAAGTCAATCTGAACCATTGCCAACGTCCAATCAAAGCTAATCATAACAGTTAAATATGAACCAACAAAAAAAAAAAAGGCAAAAACCACACGGGTACCAGAAGAAAACCACACAGACACCCAAGCCGATTCGAACCCAGAGCCTCCAGGCTGTGAAGCACACATGCTGCTACAGCCCCCCCCCATGCTGCTGCATAAACAGCTGAATCCATTAAATTAATTCTTGTGTTTTTCATGTAATATTTTTGGCACAGTATTAACAGGAAATCAGTACAGAGCGCCAATTATGCAAAAGCTTTTCATTTCTCGACAAGTATTAAATTTAGCACAGTCGTTTGTCATTATGTTCAAATATTTGCTGCAACATGACTCATCTTTTCTCTGAAGACAGATTGTTGCCAAGATGACTCTTGGTTGAACTCACTCGTTTGATCGCCTCCATCAGTCTTACGATGCCAGTAAGGTTCATTCCGACAACAACTTGCAACAACAACGTGCAGGGATTTTATAAAATGTGATTCATTTTCAATATTTATTCATGATAGCTTAATTTTAAAAACTATGTATTTTATGTATTCTATTACCAACCCGGGTCCATTTTTGGAAGTTCCTCCTAGTTGCAAATCATTAAGAACTTTGACAAACGACCCTGTGGGCTCAATAAAATTGCGAAGACGATGAGAAAGCAAATCTAAAACTAAAACTTTGGGAGGGTGAATGGACGGAACAAGCAGAGTGGAATGTTAAATTTACTGAAGCTCAGAACAGACGGCATTGTTCCTACTCAGCTTGGATGGAAAATGACTTGTACAGTAAATATAAAAATAACATTCATTCATTTTCTGCTGCTTTTCCTCACAAGGGTCGCAGGGGGTGCTGGAGCCTATCCCAGCTGTCTTCGGGCGAGAGGCAGGGTACACCCTGGACTAGTGGCCAGCCAATCAAACATTTGTGTACACCTCATTCCGAAAGAAAAGTGCCAATCCGAATGAATATATAATCAGATTCATAGGGGTGGAATATTCCTTTCCCCAATCCGATTGAGGTATCTTGTACCCGCTCAATCGGAAAGTTGTCAGACTGCGTTCTTCTTCGTGGTGTTTTTCTTCTTCTGTTGTTTATTGGCGGTTGACAAGCAGCTTTAGTGTGCATTAGCGCCATCTGTGGAACAGAATCTAAACCCTTCTATACGCCATTCACAAGTCCAGTTTTATTAAAAATGAAAATACATATCTATATAAAACATGTACTGGGCTTAATTATAAAATATTAGCAAGATTGAACTTTATCTTTTCCTGTTCCCGGGGTGCGTTCTTTCAGCGAATGTTGAGATATGACATAACACGCAGCTCGAGACGTTCTTCGATTTAAAAAAAAATGCGAGCAATCGGCACTGGACTGCTACGGAAAGTTTGTTTTTGATTCAAACTAAATTTCAAGACTGGACAAAGGAAAAACTGGCAATACGGAGTTATTCCAACAAGTGAAAGAAAAACTCGAGGAAGTCGGTATCACGTGATGTTGGTGTTTACGTTTTACTGCGCATGCCTCATTGACTATTCTGGTTGATTATAGCGGCGCATGTAGACACACGATTGGAATATTCCTTTCCATGTATACCATTGCTTTTTTCGGAAAGTCCATTCGGAAAGAGAAAAACTCATGTAAACGTGGCTATTTGACAGAGGGCTATAGTAATTTTAAAAAAACATATTGAAAAGGTCCTAAACAGATTCATTTATCACGGTCAAGTTGGAAGCAATTAACCAAAAAAAGATAGTATCTGCATGTGCATTGCCACCTTTTAAGAGTCATATCATGATTAAAACATATTCATATGATCTTTTGATGATGAGTGACAGATGGAAACAGATGTTTAGCGCCACTCCACAGTGCAACAGAAACAAGGGTATCGGCCTTTGAAGAGATGCCAGCAAACATCACTGAGAGGTTTCCTTGCTATGCTTCCATCTGTCCCCTTCTCAAACAATGTCTCTCCAGGGCTAACAGTCGACTCCAATAAGGACACAACGCTTTTTGTTACCACTGACCTTGGCGGGACATGTCGTTTATATCTTTTGCTGCATTTCTTTCACTACTGCTCCCTGCTGCACTGGTCTTATTTTATAAAAAAAAAAAAATAAAACAATTAAAAATGCATTCACTGTAAGAATAAATAGATTGTTACACTGTTAAACTAGCATTTTGTTTGGGAGACAATAAACAGCACTTACAGTACACGTATGTAAGGCATGGAAGGACTCAAATTTCACTGACTGGACTTGGCATTAGAAACTTACAAAACACTCACTCGCATCCAAATATATAGTTTTCAGATTTGTACTGCTGTTATTTCAGAGTTATATAAATTTCTTGAATTGAAGCATGCAGTAAGTTTGCCTTCTGAAAGTATGTACCCAACTCTTTCATCACATTGCGTGCAAAGGAAGCATTTGGCACTCTTCAAAGACTTCTTTTCTCAAGCACTTTCAAATGAGATCAGAGCATTGCAGATTTACATTCTTGATGATATCAGCCCTCAATTGCTTTCTCTGCAACTCTTCTGGTGGTCCCTTGGAGGGTGGGTTGCCTGCAGGCAGACTTGGAAGCCGCTAAAAATCTTTATGGAGATATCCCATGACTTTGCTGACCTTCTGGCCTCTCCAAGAAATAATAGTGCTTATGAGAGTTAAGCACACTTAAATAAATAAAAGAAAGAATACTGTATACTTGTGTGATGTGATTTCACTTATCACTTCCTGTTTTGTGTTCAGTTTCCACCCATTGACTTCGGAGCTGTGCCAAATTAGTAGTTAGTGGTACTGTTGAGACTATTGTGCATAGTGAAGGGAAAGAGTGAATAGATTGAGTCCAAGCACCGATCCCTGGGGAACCCCACATGAGTTGCACCAGGTTAGGGTAGTGAAAAACTGCACTTTTTTTTGAATGCCCACTGTCCACAATCCTTATGTGAGACATGAACACACGTCCTTTCTCTTTTCTGTGTTCTAAAGAGATAAAAAAAAAAAAAACAGATAAAATAGCTTGTTACTGCACATAATGGGATCCTACAAAGACTAAGATTAAAACACCTCCAAAAAACTCCAACATTTATGGTTTTATGTACATGCTGTGCCCCTGTAGTAACAGGTACATTCATGAAAACATAATACTTACAGTATTTTGCATGTTTTGACCATTTTTGAGCAGGAACTTGTGTCGTCGGGGCATTGATATCCAATCCGATCCACTTTATTTATATAGCACATTTTATAAACAGAGTTTCTAAAGTGCTGCACAGACTAGTGAAATAAAAAGTAAAAATAAAATACAATAAATAAAAGGTATAAATTGAATTTAATCCAAAACTAAAAGATTAAATAAGAAATAAAATAGTAAAATAGATATTAAAATATTAAAAACAAGACGGAAAGCAATAAAAGTATAAAAAATAAAACCAATTAAAATAAAAAGAAAGAATTAAAAGACACAGGACCATACGACTCACTCCGAGTTAAAAGCCAGAGAATAAGAGTGGGTTTTAAGACGTGACTTTCGATGTTGGTGCCCTTTTTTACTTGGGAGGGGAAAGAGTTCCATAGCTTGGGGCCAACCACAGAAAAGGCTCGGTCTCCCCTGGTCTTAAGTGTCGTCTTGGGCACCACAAGTTGGAGCTGGCCCTCGGACCTAAGTGACCGTGCTGGAGAGTAAGATATCACACAGAAATACAGAAACGGATGCCTGCACCTAAGCTAAAGTTTCCAAACTCAGCAGTGGTGTCTGGCATCTCTGTGTGGACTTTGCATGTTCTCTGTGGGTTCTGCGTGTTTTTTCTCCAGGTCAATTGGCGATATGATGACGGTATGCATTGGATTTAAACTGACTACCTTTGGGAACCAACGGCTCTTACCACCTAAGCTGTGTCGCAGTCATAGAATCAACAGAGTGATTCAGTAAGGGAAAGTCTCCGATGACTTTTGCACCATTTAAATTATTACCCATTCATTTCCAATGGGAACATTTTCACAGAAAAGACTAAGGATATTTTTAAAATCTGAATTGGTAGCACACTTGTCCCCGCTGAGCTGAACATTTCTTTGAATTGGTTAAGTAATGGGGAAGTAGTTTTAAAAAAAGGCTGAATAAGAAGAATTGTGAAAGAGAAGAAGCAGCAGAAGAAAAATGGAGCATCATTTCAGCATTCACTCAATAATAATGTCGCAGTAGCTTGGTTATATGCATCTCCTCGTTATATGTAAATGGAGCATTGATGGTGCTTTTTAAGAACGCTTTATAGGCGGAATAAGTGCTTGATAATTGCAGTAATGACCACTCTGTTATACCTTTACAACACACAAAAAGACATGTGTTTATGTCTCACATAGGGATTGTAGAAGATGGGCAAAATTGCCCCAAAAGTGCACTTTTCCTTTAAATGGGACCTATTATGCTTTTTTCCACTTTCCTGACTATATAGAATATAGAATATATATTTTTAGAATGTAGTTTTTTTTTCTAACACTGGCTCCCTGTGACATCACAAGGAGCCGGTGTTCCTTATGTGTGCATGTGCCACGGCCTTGCCAGCAGTATTTTTTGTTTGTTTTTGGATTTTTGGGGTTCAAACATTGGCTGTAAACACAACAGTTGCTTTAGTAGCTTACGACAAACAAATAGAGTGTGGGACGTTGTAATATTGTTGTGAAGTTGTGTGTTTGTAGTTCCACCAATAGAACATTCATAATAAATACAAATATACAAATAATAATAATCATCATAATCATTTGCAGTGTACCTGAACGTGGCCTTGAGGATTTGTCCAGAAGTGCTTTCTTTGGTATGGTTGTTGTATCCATAGAAAAGGTCTCCAAACACCGTCTGGTTTGCCGGAACATCTACAGCCTCCCCGCAGTCGATCCCCTCTGTGCAGGACTCAGATAATGGCAGACAAGATCTCCCGTCTGGTCCCCGTTTGTAGTCCTCAATACATCTAGGTTGAACAGACCAAACAGTTTTTTGTTTTTTTTTAATTCGCAGGAAAAATATGGAAAGGACAACATTACTCAATTAATACTATGAGGAAACAGATTTATTATTCAGATGGGTTCAAATAAAACATGATTTGTCTGATAAAAATATTGGAGTACAGCGCATGTGATAATAATTCAATAAAAAGTACCATACCTCATGTGCCAAAGAATATTGGATATGGAAACACAGAAAACAAAATGCAATATGTAGTTTAAAGCAGACATTTACTTTAATATACATACACAATTTATTTATGCAACCCTAAGAGCAAAAACTTGCAGAGCAAAAGACTTGTAGCTGGCATATCTTTTCGGCTCTTGCAACCATGCATATTAGGGATGCTCTGATCAGGATTTTATGCTGCAGATACCAATCCTGATAATCCATGAGTAAAATCGGCCGACATACAAACGCTCACTCATCACATCATCCAGAGCCCGATACAGCCCTGCACACAACAAAAGTTCCCCCTCCACTAAAAGTGCTCCATAGTTTGCATGCCACAGTCATGCTACCAAATCCTTGCTAAGGTGGTACTCATCACCAAATTTTGCCCACACTACCAAGTACAGCGGGTTGGGACTTGGGCTTTATAGATGCTGCCTGATGGATGATCACATGGCGAGCCTCAAACTCACCACAAACCTGCCAAGTGCTTACTGCCAAAGCTTTGCAGGGCGCCAATCACTTACACCACTTTCACAAAGACAGTCAGCTGATCAGTGGAGGGGATAGGCGTTTTTGCACCCCTAATGCACATACTTTTACTTTGATAGTAGTTACATTTGTTTTATATGTATTTGCTTATTTAACCCATAAGAAGCCGGTAACGTTTCAAGTCAAATGTTGGTCGGACATTGATAACATGTTTTATTTATATAGTTTAATATTACTTATTGATGTAAAAGATGTGTGATGTTACATCATTGGTGATGTAATAAGTAAAAATTTTCCATCCATCCATCTTCTCTATCGCTTATCCTCACGAGGGTTGCGGTTATACTGGAGCCTATCCCAGCTGTCTGGCGGGCGAGAGGCAGGGTCCACCCTGGACTGGTGGCCAGCCAATCACAGGGCACATATAGACAAACAACCATTCACACTCACATTCATACCTATGGACAATTTGGATTGGCCAATTAACCTAGCATGTTTTTGGAATGTGGGAGGAAACCGGAGTACCCGGAGAAAAACCCACGCATGCACGGGGAGAACATGCAAACTCCACACAGGGATGCCCAACCAGAGAATCGAACCCAGGTGTTCCTCCTGACTGCGTTTGCCTACATGCTAACCACTTACACACAGTGCGGCCCTCTCTCATAATATTGCAAAATAATACAAATAAGCTTTAATAGTTCAACTCTATGAGACTAATGTGACATTTTTCGTCATAATATCACAATTTATTCTCGTAAAATTAAGATTTTTTTCTCATTACAACTTTTCAATTTATTTTGGAAATATATTTTTTGGAATTTCTGATGTTTTTTTGTCCCCCCAATTATTTCAACTTACTTGTTATTTTCCTTCTCGAAATTCTGACTTTATTCCTATATTTTTTTTACATTTTATTCTGATAACATTTTGCACAAGGTACTTTTACAAAAATTCATATTTTATTATTTGTTTTATTTTGATTTAAATCCATGCATGGAGTAACCTTCTTTGAATTTAATTTTCAAAATTCAGTGAACCTAATGTGGGTTGCTCAAGGACAGATAAAGAGGCGGATGTGGCCCACGTTCCGTACTTTGCTACAGTCTGCAACATGTGGTTCTCCTTCATCTTCACATGTATTCTGAGTGGAGTTATGTGTTTTACACGCTTGCAAATGCAACTCTCATGCATGTGAATTACACCAATTTATCTTTTGTGGAGGCTTTATTCCAAATTGCGGTGGGAGTGATAAAATGTAGATGTAGATATTAAAGGGTTGATGTGCGTTCACACCTGGCTGTGAATATGTGACAAAGTTGTGTGGGTAGTGTCAGTTTGAAGCCTGATGATATCATCGCACTCATTTGCTTCCATTTTTTGGGTATAGGAGAACAAACCTCTCAAAGGCTACATTCACCGTGCAGGGTAGGATGACCGATTCTGATGTTTTTGTTAAAATTCAACTCACACTACCAATAAAATGCAACTTGTTAATAAGAATGCGATGTCACACACATTTCTGTGTTTTTACACAAGTAAAGATTACGTATAAGATTACATATAAGATCTACATACAAACCAAGTCGTATGTGAGAATTGTACTGCTCACACTGAAACAAAATCAGTTCACAACACAACACATCGGAAGTGACCTGCAGGGTGAACATAGCCAAAGGCTTTTTTTTTGCCTGTTTTTTTTTTTTGTTGACTGTGGCTGCAACATAACCCCCAACTTATACTCCTGAGTGACTCATAAATTAAAAAAATAGTTTGTTACATAAACACTGGACACCTTTTCCGTTCATGTTTATTTTTTGTGTAGCTGAATAAGCATTGTGTTAGCATATCTTACACCTATTCAGCCTATTCTCTATTCTTTTATTGTTAGAACTTGCCTTCCAAGAGGACGTAATGTCTGTTTTGGTCAAGTAGGTTGGAAAATAAATTACCCACAAAATTATATATATATATATATGTATATAAACATATAAGTATTTAGTTTTCTGTATGTCATTGCTTCTTAAAAGGTGCAAACAAAACATTATTTTCATGAATTTAGCCATTTGTATGCTGAAAATGCTTAACTTAGGTAATTAATATGTGTAATTTGATTATGTATTTTTTTATGATTTTCCACTTAGGCGACTCCGTAATCAGGAAAACACCAAAACAAACAAACAAAATCATATTCAACCACTTAGCAGTGATCATTTATTAATGATTTTTTTTTTTTTTTGTAAAACGTGATCGAGTGACAGTACGATGTTTGAACTGCAAAAAAAAGTTGGCCAAATATAAGATAAAAATACTACTTTTTTTGAAAAAAAACAAAAAAAAAAAAAAACAAAAACTAGTGAAAGTAAATTTTACTTAAGAAATCCTGAATTGAGATTTGTATGTCTATAAATAATCAGGACGGAAATCCTAGATTTAAGTTTTTTATATTAAAAATAAACAGGAGCATTAAGCTGGAAATTCTTATTTTTAGAATAAAATTCTTTTTTTTTTTTTTTTTACCTTATTAGAACCAATAAAAAATTTGGAGCTGGGTTTGACTTTTTGGAGGCCATCAACATTCAATTTCAACAAATGGCCGCCCCAACCTAATAACTCATATTAGTGTATCTATGCAAAGCCGTGTGCTGAAAGTATTTGACAGACCTTGAAATAAGCATAAAATACTTAGCTGATAAGAAGTGAAATATTATTAAAATAAGTGAAAATGGAATGACATTAGTGCAAAATGAAGAAGCTTTATCCTGAAGCTCGCTCACCTTGAAATAAGCCAAAATTAAAGTAGGTCAAAAATGTTTTCTCTGCAAAATATGTCATTTTGTCATTTGTCTGTATTGGTAATCAAAAATTGTTTACAGTATGTTATTACTGTTCTGTTTAATAATCTAAATGTTCTTAAATGAAGCATCCTGTTGATGTGTAATATTTAAACAAGATCTGATTTGTTGGGAAAAACAACTAATTTTCAGAACCATTCACACTCATATTCATACCTATGGACAATTTGGAGCGGCCAATGAAATTAACATGTTTTTGGAATGGGGGTAGAAACCCCAACTTTTTTTTCCTATTGAAAAAATAGCGATTATTTTGTTTTTTTCCTGTGCACTATTGCCCTCTACGTGAGTTGGTTATTAAAGCCTGCATTTCTGACAGTTCTGCTTCTGTCTCTGCATCCCGGGGTCAATCCTACATCGAAGGTTCGAGGAAGGTGTTAGAAAGAAAGAGATATGTATCAGATTTGTCAGGGCTTCATACAGAGAGCAGCTTCTTCATGAAAGACAAATGTGGCATTCTACTGCAAATCTCCAATGTGGAAACACTGAGGCATGGGCACGGGTCAGCTGGGGCGTAAGACGGAGAAACGTGACAACGGTTGTAAGGACCCATGAGTGAAAGTAAAGTAGTAGACCCCTAGTCCATGAAAAAAAAAAAGATAATATAATTAGGGTTGGACGATATGGACCTTAGCATATATCCTGATATTTTCAGAATGTAGGTTTATCATGATATGATGATATAAGACAATCCAAAATTTAAATTCAGCAGTTTGTTTAAAAAGCTTCAAACTTGAAGTCAAAGCATATGTATTTATTGGTAACAATCTGGCTATCTTTTCTAATGGATGTCAGCCTATGCACATATTGCTACTAAATCTTCAACCAACTGTAATGCCCGAGTTTGTTAAAGAAGATGTAGTCACCCATGCCATTGCATCTGCATATGGAAGATATCTTGCATGGGGGCGCTGGAGCCTATCCCAGCTGTTTTTGGGCGAGAGGCGGGGTACACCCTGGACTGGTGGCCAGCCAATCACAGGGCACATATGTATAGACAAACAACCATTCACACTCACATTCATACCTATGGACAATTTGGAGTCACCAATTAACCTAGCATGTTTTTGGAATGAGGGAGGAAACCGGAATACCGCAAAACCCACACATGCACGGGGAGAACATGCAAACTCCACACTAGATGGCTGATGGTGGAATTGAACTTGGGTCTCCTAGCTGTGAGGCCTCCGCGTTAACCACTCAACCACTGTGCAGACCGCCATTACTTCATGTTATAGATAAGTTGTTTCATACTTTATAGTTTCAAACTATACTTATTCATCATTTCATTGACTAAAAATGAAATATCCTTAAAAATAAACATTGCACTAACATTGCTGACACCCAGTGAGCTGTGTAGAATACTACATATCATCACAAGCTCTTTGAATGCATCTTCCTATGCCTTATACTGTATTTGTATTTTACTACATTTAGCAATGTTTAGCAAAAATACATCACATTTTCTTAAATAGTGAAGACACATAATTTGAAGGACAAAGTGGCAAGGGATTACTGTCATGTGATGTAATAATGATCTGACATAAGGCACAGGCTTTTCCGGTTGCTAGATGCCAAAAAAAAAATATGAAAGCCATCATAAAAAGCTGAAAGAGCAATATTGGCATAATGAAGATGGCATCCAGGAGCATGTGAAAGGATCATCTCCTATAAAGCAGCATAGTGGTCTCGTTATTGAGATAAAAAGGTTGCTACTGTTTTGAGTGTCGGGCCAGAATCAAGGTTGGATCCTAGTAAGCTGTATGCTGATTCAGGAGGAAGCAAAAGAATTGTTGGAAACCTTGAAACACAAAAAGGGGGAGGGAGTTAAAGTGAAGTGTTTATGGGCGGTATGGAAGGAGGCAATTTGCATAACCTTAAAGGTTGAAGGTGGAACTGCTGGTGGAGATGATAAAGCAGCAACACTGAGACTATAAGATAAAATGGGGAAAGAATTGTTCACTCTTGTTATTACTATCTCATTTCATTCCTGTATTTATTGTTCATTTACAAATTTAATGTTTTTTGTAGTTGGAGCATGGAAAACCTGTTTAGGATCTTCTAAATACGTTTTTTAAGGTATTTAGAAGAAGCTGCTGGTGGGAATGATAAAGCAGCATGTTGAGATGATAAAAGAGATAGGGGTAAGGAATTGGTCACACTAGTTTTATTAGTGTGTCATTTAATTGTATATGTTTATATTACTGTATTTTATATATCTTTGTTGTGTACACAGTGAGTGATAGGTGTTACTGTAACTTCCTGTGTCAGTCGCAGCTTTTTCCACAAACTTTGAACCCTGGGGCTTACAAAAAACTACTACTAATTGTATAAATATGCAATTTGGAAAGCGTTATTACCATAACGACACAAAAAAGTAAGAAATGGCGGAATTCTCTGTGTTTGCCAACTGTCACTATTGTTGCAAATAACTGAATGAGCAACAATTAATCAGTTCATACTATAAACAAATGTAAAACATGGACAGATTTTGAGTTCAATAAACACCATAAATATACTGTCAATATTGCAAAGTCCGTTATTAATAATGAGAATCCAGGTGCTATGCCACTTATGGATAAGTCCATCAGAAAAAATGTGTAATATCCACCAATTTTACAAGTAACCTAATGCAAACCTTACCTACATACGGTAATGTAGGTAGCGCCACAGGCCGAATGTTGACACGTTCTGCAGATGTGTAGTGAAATCTGGTAGTCACACTCTTCCATCATGGAAACCACATGACAAAAAAGCAACCTTTGTCAGTATAGGGCTGGATTACTGGACTACTAGGCTGGACTACTACCAGATGAAGAGGGGGAAGATGCCGACAGAAACATGGAGAGTGACACCCAAAGAGAGAGAGAGTTTGGCGATGTGTGTGAGATTATGAAGCTGTTCATTTCTGACACGGGAGACTTTAGGGATCTTAGTTCCCAAGACAAGAGCAACAAATTATTTTTCTGGTCCTGGCACTTATTTCTATTCCACGCATCACGCACGGTTTAAATACCGCAGCTGCAATGTTGAGCTGCACTTTCCATCCATTCTCTCCATTTTCTATGCCTCTTATACTCACTAGGGTCGGGGTATGCTGGAGCCTATCCCAGGTGACTTAGGGTGAGAGGCGGGGTACACTCTGGACTGGTGGCCAGCCAATCACAGGGCACATATAGACAAACAACCATTCACACTCACATTCATACCTATGGACAATTTGGAGTGGCCAATTAACCTAGCATGTTTTTGGAATGTGGGAGGAAACCGGAGTACCCGGACAAAAACCCACACGTGCACGGGGAGAACATGCAAACTCCACACAGAGATGCCCAAGCAGAGAATCGAACCCAGGTCTTCCCATCTCCTGACTGCATTGCCTACATGCTAACCACTCACACACAGTGCGGCCCTCTCTCATAATATTGCAAAATAATACAAATAAGCTTTAATAGTTCAACTCTATGAGACTAATGTGACATTTTTCTTCATAATATCACAATTTATTCTCGTAAAATAATTTTTTTTTCCTCGTTACAACTTTTGAATTTATTTTGGAAATATATTTTTGGGATTTCTGAATTGTCCCCCCAATTATTTCAACTTACTTGTTATTTTCCTTCTCAAAATTCTGACTTTCGTATCATTTTTTAAAATTTTATTCTGATAACATTTTGCACAAGGTACTTTTACAAAAAAATCACATTTTATTATTTGTTTTATTTTGATTGAAATCCATGCATGGAGTAACCGTGTTTGAATTTGATTTTCGTGGGTTTTCTCCGGGTACTCCGGTTTCCTCCCACATTCCAAAAACATGCTAGGTTAATTGGCCACTCCAAATTGTGACAGCTCAAAAAAAAGACAGCTGGGATAGGCTCCAGCACCCCGCGACCCTCGTGAGGAAAAGCAGTAGAAAATGAATGAATGAATAATAATAATACATTTTATTTATATAGCGCTTTTCAGAGTACTCAAAGACGCTTTACAGTGAAGAAAAAATAAATAAAAATAGAGTTGAGTAAAACAAAGTAAACGATGCATTAAAATACAATATCCAAACATTAATTCAGAGCTAAAAATAAGGCTAAAAGCGGACGGAGCACAGCAGTCAGGTATAAAAAGTTATACATTAAAAACAGATTTAAAGATGTGGGTTTTGAGTTGTTTTTTGAAGGTGGGAAGGTCAGGGCAAGCACAGAGTGAATGGGGCAAAGAGTTCCAGAGGGTGGGGGCAGCAATGGAGAAGGCTCTGTCTCCCCAGGTTTTATTTAATTGAAATTTAGCCTTCCAAAGCCTCGTAAAAAGGAACTCCTTTGTAACTCCAGGACAATGCAACAATTAATGTCCAATAGTGTATCATAGCTAAAGCGATAAAATAATACATACATACCCACAGAACATCTGGATGTTATAAAGGGTGGGGTCATCCTCCAAAGGAGCCAACTGCTGGAGACACAGCTGCTCACAACCTCCATTGAAGCCGTCGGAGCAGTCGATGCCGATGTGGTGATCATAACATCCACTGCCATCCTTCATGGGACTCAATCCTGGGGGGCACTGTAACATGAGAATTGTTTTTTGAAACCATTAAAACAGAAAACATAAACATGGAACTCATTAGTGTAATGTTGTGTTTTTTTTTTTTTTTTGTTCTCTAAACAGACGCATGAGACTAAATGTGAAAAGATGTCAAATGATCAGCAATCCCAGGTGGTTCGGATGAACAGACTTGATAACATCTGTGCCAGTTATCTCTTTTCCCATTAGTGTGGCCTGTGTAAACGCTGTCTAAGCTAAGCTGTTTCCTCAAACATACACACATCTTTCATTTACTGCATACATATTTCAAGCATTAACAAAAGGGAGGATGACAATAAACCGCCATAGACTGGTAACCAGTCAAGGTGTACCACACCTTTTTGGCTGCGGTAAGACTCCAACTCACCCATAACCCTAATGAGGAGCCGAGAATGACTGCAGTAAAGACGAGATCCAGGATCAGTTGATAATAATAATAATAATAATAAATTTTATTTATATAGCACTTTTCTAGAAACTCAAAGACACTTTAAGACACACAGAAGAAAAGTCCAAGTTATGGTCATATCCCCTCATACTTCGGTACGGGACAAAAAATTAAAAAAAAAACCTTAAACGATATTAGGAAAGCAGGAAGTGAACAAATGTAACAGTTACTGATTACCAGATGAAAGTACCAGATGGAGGGGTAGGATTTAATGGACTTGATAATTCTTGGTACTTCGGTACGAGGTGCATTATTACAAAAAAAACAAAAAACAACTGTATTATGGAAAGCAGGAAGTGAACAAATGTAACAGTGATTGTAAAACTACCAGATGGAGGGGTAGGATTTAATAAGCTTTGCTTCTTCCTACTCCTTTTGGACATGTGGAACTGGGAAATGATTTTGGGATGCACTCAATTGTAATCTGATGCATGTTCAAATGAAAAAAAAATATCATTACAAACATTAAAAGCAGCAAAAATGTTTGAGAATTTTGGATGATGAGCCATCGAGGATGATGACTCTGGACGTGATGAATGCATGGATAAGAGTTTCAGCAGCGGATAATGACGAAATGTACTCGTTTCATACTCACACTTGTAAAATTAGTATCCGTAACGGATACTTGTTTATAATGAGTATTGGGCTCATCCCTAGCTACAATCTTTTCTGGGTCACACTTCACACCACTTCTTTTCTCTTCTGCCTGATAATACCACATTTGTTCACAAGCACCATGTTTGTTCTCACCAACTGAACGAATCCACTACGGCTTCTTTTCAAGTCGAAAGTACAGAGATCACATAAATCAAATGACCTGGGGGAGAAAACATCCGTAGTGACAATTTGATGTGCTCCAACTCTTCCTTAGGGCCAGGGTCTTGGTTTATCTCCACCAGGTATTGACTCCACTCAACATTACTTCGTTTCTCATAATGTGATAGCAGTCAAGATAGCTTTTTACAACCTAAGGGGAATTGCATTCCAAAGTAGTAGGAACTGCTTTTGCAGTAGTAGCCTGCATGATATTGTTTAGAGATTATTGCAAACTCAAATGACGAATCGGAAAGTTAAGTTAAGAAAACCTTCCATGGTGTATTTTTGTTGATCAATAATGAGGGTAATTACCAGTTAGGGAAATGTAACATTCTAATACAGCTGTATGGACTAATTACCATAAACGTAGTATTTGCCCAGGTGTCCTGATTACTTTGCCCGTTTACTAGCTTCTCTCAACACTTTCCCATGGGTGTGGTGCATTTTTTGTTGTGCTATGTGAGTGTGAGTGTCAAAACAGCAAAAGATTTCAAATGGAGGTTTTTCATGAATTTTTGTACAAAGTACTCCCAAAAGGGTGTTTTTTTTGTTTGTTTTGAGGGACATCTATGAGTGTGGTGCATTTTTAGTTGTGCTATGTGAGTGTGAGTGTCTGTCAAAACAGCAAAAGATTTCAAATGGAGGTTTTTCATTAATTTTTGTACAAAGTACTCCCAAAAGGGTGTTTTTTTTGTTGAGGGATTATTAATATTTATTAAAATTGGGAGTCAGCAGTGTTTACTATGTCAAAATGATTTTTTTGTCTTCTATTTTGATAAATCATTTATATTAAAATTATTGCTTACAAAAAATATTTTACTTAATGTTTTACTTGAGTTGCACAAGAATAAAACCAACCTGTTCCAGTAAAAAGACCGCCAAAATTTTGTCACTTTCACTTTCTATTACTCATTGCATTTAATCTGGCAATTAATTGTAATCATGACATGTAATTCCAGTGAATTCCACATGAAGTGCATAGAATAAAAACGAGACAAAATCAGTCAAATGGTTCATCAAATTCAATGCTTTATCTTACACATAATTGATAATTATTTTAATTAATTCTGTCACTAAAGAATCATACAAATCCATTTGCACATATGATTGTGGCGCCCCCTTTTCTTTTCGGCCGTTGAGAGGGTAGGCATGGTCCTCACGTTTGGAGACATGCTTGCTCAACAAAGGTGCTGAACAATACACTTTCATGCGACTGATTTATTTCTCAGACCAGGGTATATGGCAAACCAATGATATGGATATGGTAAGTATGATGGCAGAATATGCTGTATATTAAAATTTTTAAAATTCCTTTCCTCCTTTCGTGCTTCCTTGCACAAGCACCCACGATGTTCAAAAGTGCATTTTTGCGCATTAGTCAAGACTTTAGGACACCCACGGGAAAAAAGACAAATTTACCTTACCTGCCTCTTTTCATCTACATCTGGAACTAATAACTGTGTACATTCAGTGTTTTTTTTTTGTCTACATTAATAAAAACTACAGGGCAAATGCGCGCTGAGGGTTTCATTCAATTTGTGCATGCAATCTGTGTGTAATTAGAGGCTGTCAGACCAAAGCAGCAGCTGCTGCACCTGGGGATGGCTTTCAGGCAGATTGTGTAAATGAAGACAACTCAGCTGGGATGACGTCACCAAGCTTCAAAATGATATGAAAAAGAAAAAAATACCAACACTGTTTACTATTGTACCATTATCATTTACCCACATGCTATGGATTTAGTCATCAGTATGTTGTTGGTAGTACCAACTGACAAGACTATGAGAAATGTACTGGGAGGAACTAGAGTGGTTTTTTCTAATGGTATAAGTCAGCCAGTCACACTTTACCTTGCTTGAAGTCGCTAGAGTCGGGAACCTTTGGATCATGTGAGGGCATTCATCTGTACCCGGTGGTCTCAACATTTAATTGTTATGATGCGGTTGTCAACGTTGTGTTGCAACCCCAGATGCAGGTAAAAAATTTCTTTTTAATAATAATTTTGCTTGGCAGTGACAGGAAACTGGCAACAGTGCAGACTAAACAAATGATAGACAATGAACCACCAAAGGGAGAAGCACGCACCTGAACTAAATAGGAGACAGAAAATTAGAGGCAGGTGTGTGAAACAAGTAACTGTGTGAGCAAACGGAAAGGAACAACAAAGGAAGTGGCTACAAAATAAGGGCATGGAAACAGGAACTAAGGCATGGAGCTGTACCAGAGGCATACTTCACAGTTGGAATGGTCTTCTCAGGTTTACACAGTTTCACACATTTTGGACCAAAACATGTTTGTGTCACAGAACTCGGTCCCTTTCTTTTGAATGGTATGGTGGTTGGACATCCCCACGTTTATGCTTGCAGATAACTGGCATCGGGAAATTGCACCAGATGAACCAGACTTCTCTTGATAGAAAAAAAATACATTTTAATTTTTTTTTTCAGATAAAACACAAAAGTTTGTGTGAAATGATTGGCTTATAGTCATTGAGATTGTGATTGAATGCTATTGACATGAGCACTAATCCTGCCTCTGCACAGCAAAATTTAAGAAGGCGAGGAATCCCAGAAAGTAGGTCTTGACAAGGCACACCTGTTCTTTTAAACCATTCCAACTGGCTTACCTCATAAAGATGATTGAGAGAATGCCAAGAATGTGCAAAGCTGCCATCAGGGAAAAAAGTGTCGACTTTGAAGATTCTAAAATATAAAACATATTCTGCTTCGTTGAACCCCTTTTTTTTTTTTTTTAGCTCAAGGTTCCATATGTTTTTAGTGTAGTGCTATATTCATCCCCTTCAATTTTCATTTAGCATTTTTTGGGCTTTCTGGAACAGATTAATTGGATTGTTGACCATGAAAGCTCATTTTAAATCCATTTACCAACTGTATTTTTAATAGGGTGTCAGATATTGCAATGAAAGTGTTCATCCTATATTTATTGCATGGCTATTGTATATGTAACATCACACAACTTTGACATCATTCATTTTCTACCACTTTTTCCTCACGAGGGTCGTGGGGGGTGCTGGAGCCTATCCCAGCTGTCTTCGGGCGAGAGGCGGGGTACACCCTGGACTGGTGGCCAGCCAATCACAGGGCACATATAGACAAACAACCATTCACACTCACATTCATACCTATGGACAATTTGGAGTGGCCAATTAACCTAGCATGTTTTTGGAATGTGGGAGGAAACCGGAGAAAACCCACACATGCACAGGAACATGCAAACACCAGACAGACATGGCAGAGGGTGGAATTGAACCCCGGTCTCCTAGCTGCGAGGTCTGTGCATTAACCACTCCTCCGCCGTGCAGCCCAAATCCATACGTGTTTTTTTTTAAAATAATGTTATGCTTGTGCATGTCATTGTGCACAAGCTGGCTTGCGAATCGTAATGCAATCTCAGTGTCAAGTTTCATGGCTGTTGCCCAGGGAAGGAACCAATCAGCAAGAGTTTTATTGTCCGACCAATAAGCGGACAGGATGCTAAGTAAGGAAAAAAATATACTTGCTGCGTCTGATTTATTAAAAAATAAATAAAAACACCTGTACATAAAGAAAAAAAACAACAACATGGGACCTTGTTGGTGCCAGAGTATACATACCAGGTAAGTTTACATTAATTTACACAGACATTTAGATCCAATACAAGTAAAAGTACTCGGATCGACTCCGCTTTTTCTTGAACTACTTTGATACCCCAAAATTCCCTCCAAAGCACCTAATCGGTTCTAGACTGTAAATTTCTTCAGGTGTCAGGCAGTGATGTTTAGCCAAGAAGATACCATCATAACCCTACTAGTTGGCATCAGTTACGTACACACTCAACTTCTATTTGTTGGAAACTGCTACATTACGATTCAGACTTTTAAAATGTTGTATTAAACTGATATTTTGCGGCTTCAGACTCATTTTCTTTAGTGAGCAAGGGGGTAAAAGGTTGCCAACCCCCAGTCTAATGAGATCTCTCTCCACACAAGATGACTTGAGAGGAAAGACAGCATCCTTAAGAGTGTGTACTTGATCAAGTACACAACAAAAATGACTTACCACACATCCTGTGGAGTCCAGCTTTCTGTCAGAGATGCAGCGGAAATTACGGCTACAACCTCCGTTGTCTTTGCTACAGTCTCTGACAGGTCCAAAGGAATCCAGAAGCACCTCCAAAGAGTCAAAGGATGAACTGATCATCAATTCTTCTCTGTGAACAACAACAAAAATCACATGAAATATTTGATAACTATTATAACAAGCAAGGAGGACTGAGCTTCTGCTGTCTCCTGTCTCTACTTGTTTGTTTGTAGCTTCCATGTTTTTATTCCTGGTCTTCTGTACTTTTTTTCTGTACTACTTTTTTGTACTTTTAGTCCATTTCACCCTATGTTATGGGGAGGTTTTAGGCCATTTTTATCCTGTGTCTTCCCACATTCAGCAACACACTGGACTCTCTCTACCTTGGTTAAGACGTGCAATGGTAATATGTGAGCCTCTGTATTGTTAGAATGGCTTTGCACAAGGTTAGGAGCATTGATTGTTAGGCTCTACAAGTTTGTCTCTCAACCTAACCCAGCGGTTACCCAAAGTGTAGGTCATGGCTGTTTTTTTTTTTTTTTAAATAGCCCCACAGTGAATTCTAAAAATATAATTTAACAAGGAAAAAAAAACTTCAGCAAAAATGACAAAAATTTGTAAGAATTTTATAAGAATGACGTCAAAATATTAGGAAAACAAAAAACTAATCAATTAATGTATTATTATGATAATTTAATAGCATTGATAGCTTCCTTTCAATGGCATGAAGTTGAAAGTTTTTTTTCTAAAGTTGTAATATTATGAAAAGCAAAGTAACAAAGTTGTAATTACTTCAAAAAATTTGCTGCAGAAAAATGTATAATGTTGCAAAATATGATGGCCATGAAGTCATAATTACCAGAAGAACATTTACAAGAAGGAAGCTGAAACAGTTGGAACAAAAAAAACAGGAAAAAAAAAATACAAGACTAAAGTCAAAATACTAACAGAAAAAAGTCATATTCATGTTCCCGTTCATGTGGGTGGGCATTCATGTCTCACTTAAGCAATGTTTAAGCGTCCACGAGACTAAGTTCCCCTCCTTTATTGCCTGGTCAATTACTCAAGTGGAGTGCAATTCAATTCCCCGTGTGAAGTAATCCGTTTGATACTTCATCCAACTGTTTCTTAGGTTCATTTAGACGTAATTTGATCAGATTCAAATGAATCACCACACCAGGATACAATTATAACTGCATGCGTGGTAGACACTAATGTTAGACCAGTCTGAACATAAACATGAATGCAACTCATCTTGATTTTTGCAGTATTAATGTACCCAAGTAATGTTCATTCATTCATTCATTTTCTACCGCTTTTTCCTCACGTGGGTGCTGGAGCCTATCCCAGCTTTCTTCGGGCAAGAGGCGGGGTACACCCTGGACTGGTCGCCAGCCCCCTAGTAATGTATCCCAGTAAAATAAAGTTGCTACACACCAAAGTTCACACAAACATGAAGACACACTAACCGCTGCTGCAGACTTTGATGTTTTTCACATTTTGTTGATCTTAAATTAGGCTAGCATGGATGCATTAGCCACTTGACACTACCCAAACATCTCTGAACGTTGCGCTTTTGACTGACATCTCAACTCAACAGGAAACTCTTGATTGATCTTGAAACCATGGCAGAGTAAAAACAAAACAAATCATCTTGTTCCTTGAATACTAATTATAATAAAGTAATGTGAGGCTATTCGTTTGAGCAAGCTAATGTTAGCTGTCATAATTTTCACAAGGCAAATAACAATCTGCAAATTGGACATGGTTGTGCACGCTAATTTGTTTACAGAGCATGTTCCGGCATGCACTAAAAAGTCAGTTCTCACTGCTAATTACATGATCCCACCTCTTCTGCTTAAACTAATCCTGTTCACACATTGTGCAAGGGCATGCAGTCATGCTCCATCTCTGGGTGATGCAAAATGCTGTGGGCCAATAAACACAGATGAGACCAAACTGCATATGCAAGTATGATCTCCCAAAGCCTAAAATGTAAATCACCTTAGAAATCAACCTTGTGCAGAATACTGTTGTGATCAGCTATCCATGTTATGACGATGTGTGTGTATGTATATAAATATATATCACACAAGCACGCGGAGAACATGTAAACAGAAATAGAATCCAGACTGTGAGGCAAGCATTCTAACCACTACACTACTCCATTCTGAGACAAAAAACTCAAAATCTTGAAAAAAATAAAGAAAACATGAGAAGGTAATTTAGTGTCAAAATTGTATGTGAATACTGAAGAGCTGAGGCTGAATGGTGCTAAAGAGTGCTGGGAGTACGCCTGGTACTGATTAGTAATCAGTGTACCATTTACTTCAGCTGGCGTTTTCAGCTAATTGCTGAGTCACTGCATTGTCGTTTCATGTCTAATGCTGTATGCATCCTGCTACATCCCAGTAAGCGTTTGAATTTGAATGTTTATTTGCTTTCATGGGCCCTGTTCATGTTTCCCGATCTTCCATGGTGACTTTACGTTAGCTTTAGGTTTGTAGTCGAAGAATCCTTTAAAGTGGTCAGGCTCAGGTGCTAGAGTAGTCATCTCCAAACCTGAGGGTTGCAAGTTGCAAGTTCGATCCACTGTCTACTGGGACCACTAGGCAAGATACTGAACCCCCACCCAGTTGCTCCTGAGACTGCGTCATCAGTAGGCACATTTGCTAACAATATCAAAGCACTTTGAATGCTTTAGAGGTGGAAAAGTGCTATACATGTGAAAGACCACTGTTACTTTGTAATTTATAATATAATAATAACAATAAATATTTTTGTAATATGTCCATCAGGCGGCATGGTGGTCGAGTGGTTAGCGCGCAGACCTCACAGCTAAGAGACCAGTGTTCAATCCCACCCTCGGCCATCTCTGTGTGGAGTTTGCATGTTCTCCCCGTGCATGCGTGGGTTTTCTCCGGGTACTCCGGTTTCCTCCCACATTCCAAAAACATGCTAGGTTAATTGGCTACTCCAAATTGTCCATAGGTATGAATGTGAGTGTGAATGGTTGTTTGTCTATATGTGCCCTGTGATTGGCTGGCGACCAGTCCAGGGTGTACCCCGCCTCTCGCCCGAAGACAGCTGGGATAGGCTCCAGCAACCCCCCAACCCTTGTGAGGAAAAGCGGTAGAAAATGAATGAACAAATGAATGTCCTGCATCATGGAGTTCAATAACTTGAAGGTTTTGGAGTTGGAATGGTATGAATTGTTTGAAAAATGTGGAAGCAGTAAGAATTATTAATATCAAAGAGAATTTCCTGTAGGAAAATGCGGATGCTTCCCATGTATTTAATTAACAAAAAAATGAAGAAGACACAGCACCAACTCCACCCTAGTCCAGCTCCATGGTACCCAAAAAGCTAAAATCCACACAGAAAAGAGAAGACACCCAAATACAAAAAATAATACCCATATTAATACAAATAATAAAAGTATAATAGCATAATAATACATTACATTACATGATATAATCTGCTATCTAATCTTGACAAGCGTAAAATCACCCTAGTGAGGGCAGGAAAACAGCAAAACTTGGTGCAACTCAGACACTAAGTTGAGAACAGATCTGGGTAAGCAACTGAAGCTCCTCAAAGACATCATGGCAACATCATCCTTGCGATCAGATATTGTGTTTTTGTCTGCCTCTTCAAGGCAAACCATATTCATCGGACTACCACGTCCATGGAAGGACCGCATGGAGGAGGCGAACGAGCTGAAACGGTCCAAGTACCAAGAGCTTGTGGAGCAATGCCTGGAAAGAGGATGGAGCACAATGCAGGGCCATTGAAGTGGTGTGTAGAGGCTTTGCAGGACATTCGTTGTGCAGAGTTTATTCTCTGCTGGGGCATCAGCGTGCCAACAAAAAAAAGGAGAGCCAACAAAACACCATGGAGGCTGCAGAGCCTGCCTCCAGATGGCTTTGGATCAGGAGGAACGCTCAGTGGGCAGCACTGCTGGAGCATAAGCTGAGTTCTGATCAACCCTGGCACCTGAAGGAGGGTGTCTGATGTTGAAATACCCAAAATGCCCCATCACTGATCAGAAACATCACTGATGATGTGCTCCAGTGCATCCATAGATGTATGTTTAACAATGCAATTTGGCACAGCCAGTGGCGACAAGGAACAGGCTCCAGGATCAATCTGGCGACTACTGGAGAGACAGTTGCCAGCTTGGAAATACTGCAACTGGGGCAGGAAGGGGAAGCATTTCTACTTGTATCTTCCATAAGACGCTACAGATCGTCCTGCTGAAATATTCCCTCAGAGGACCACGATGGGAGGAAGATCAATTCCCAATCCGATGGATGTAGTGACGACATCGGCAAACTGCTTAACAATGATGTCAACAGAAAGATGCAAGTGCAAGAACGTCTGCAAGAACAAACAATGCCTGAAGATACAACAGACCTGCATGAAACACCTGGAAAAAGAGAGTGTGACACAGTGTGCTGGATCAACCTTTAATGAGATGGAGGAGCTTTGCCAGGAGACAAACCACAAAGCGGAACCTCCACGTGCCAAGCTCTCCAGTTCCTAGAAGCACAGTTCATCAGTCTCGCCTCAAGTGGCCTCCTGCTAACCAGGACAAAGTATGCCACCGATTTTACTGGGGATGCTAACAAACAACTCCGATGACAACAACAAAACAATGACAACATTCATCATTGTCACCTTTGGGGCAAAATGGTTTGGTCTTGAAGAGGGCAAATCCATCTCACCTAACGACACTAAGATGGCTTACACAGCCTCATAGTCTCTGCAGAACGGCTCTGTTTGAGAAGACCAACAAATTCCAGCTGCCTTGATGAGGATTTCAGGGTCTCACGAACTCGAGAAGTGTGGCAGTATCAAGACTCCAAGAGCTGGCAAGGTCAGGGTCAAGGTGAAATGTATTTATGTAGCACATTTCTAACAGTTAACCGCCCAAAGTGCTGTACAACAGCCAATAAAACACAAAACACACGTGCGTAATAAGAAGTCGTACAGCTAAAAGTAAAAGTAAACAGTGCACAGAATAATAGCACTAATAAAAACAAAATCATAAATAAATAATACAAACAATAAAAGCACACACTGCCCAGGTTAACTTGTGTTAAAAGCCAGACCATAAAAGTGAGATTTCAATGAAGATTTAAAATGCTCCAGTGATTGTGCAGATGTAATGTTCAGGAGGTAGGTCATTCCAGAGTCTTGGACCTGCGACAGAGAAGGTCCTATCTCCCTGAGATTTAAGTTTAGACCGAGGCATTGTGAAAAGGAATTGCTGGACCTCATAGTTCTGGTAGGAACATAAACAGTCAATAAGTCAGATAAATATGAGAGAGCCAACTTTGAATTGCTTCCTGTAAGTAATAGGTAACCAATGCAAGGAGGCCAGGATTGGGGTTATATGATGCCGTCTCTTGGTACCCGTTCGCAGGCAGGCAGCCGAATTTTGCACCAACTGGAGACAATGTATGGAAGACTGGTCCAGACCACAATATAATGAATTACAATAGTCTAAGGGGCATGAAATAAATAAATGAACAACATGCTCAAAGACATCAACAGGAAGGTAAGGTTTTACCTTTGCCAACTGTCTCAGGTGGAAAAAGCAAGATTGGACCACAGCACTTGTTTACATAATTTAAAAGAGCCATCTAAAAACACGCTAAGGTTTTCAACATACGGTTGGCGGTATGAAGCCAATGGGCCAAGTACAGAGTCGACACCATCAAAAAGAGCTGGATTGTCAAAAGACAAGAATTTCTGTTTTCCCTTGTTCAGCTTAAGGAAACTCAGAGAAAACCACCTCTTGATATCATCAAGACAATTTAAAAGGGCAGAATGGGAGTCTGTAGTGGGGAGTCTGAGAGATCATCTGCAAAACAATGAAATGTAATATTATATTTGGAGATGATAGACCCCAAGGGCAACATATACAAAGCATACAAGTCTGGGCCTAAAATGGAGCCTAGAGGCACACCAGAACTAAAACTAGTCACTTTGAATTGAAGTGGCCCATATTGACAGAAAAAGACCTTCTAGATAAATAGCAACAAAACCAATGGAGAACAGTTCCTTTAAGACCTATGTATAGGTTCAAACGTGAAAGGAGGATATTATGTGGTCTACTGTATCAAAGGCTACTGATAAGTCTAACAATAAAAGGGCAGCAGAGCTGCCAGAATCTGTAATTAAAAGAAGATCATTAAAAACCCTTAAAAGTGCAGTCTCTGTGCTATACTGCAATTTAAAACCTGATTGAATTTTTCAGAAATGCCATTAGTGTTATGGTATGGCTGCAACTGGGAGTGAACAACTTTCTTCTACACCGTTGAAAGAAATGGGAGCTTAGAGATTGGCCTGTAATTGGACAGCACATTGGGGTCCAAAACTGTGTGTTTCTTTATGAGCGGCTGTACGATAGCCTGTTTAAAACATGGGGGAACACAGCCTGACGAAAAAGGCATTAATTAAGCCTCAGAATATAAGGCCCAATGGTAGTAAAAACATATTTCAGCAGATTAGCTGGAAGACGATCCAAGGGACAAGATCATGAAGCACCTGTGATAGTTCCTTCAAAGAAACAGGCTCAAACTTCTGAGTACACTGGAGGAACACAGCGGGTCCAATAGCTGCAACCTCGTCAGTAAAAAACACCAAAAACTGATCAGATACTTGGTCAAGTGACCATGCCAACAATGTTACAGGGTTTCACAATGGCATTAAACACAGGGCCTGTGACTATTAAGAGACACGAGGTTAGACATGAACTGAGACTTCGCAGTCTTGACAGCTTGCTGATAATTAGCCAAGCATTCTCTCAACATATGCAAGGACACATGCAACCCATCGTTCTTCCAACGCCTCTCAGCATGTCTGCATTCTCGTCTGAGGCGGCGTGTGTTCACATTCAGCCATGGATCCAATGCAACTTTAGCTCGCTTAATCCTGAAGGACGCAATCAAGTCCAGAATATCAGAACAAGTTGAGTTAAAATGATCAGCCAAGTCCGTAATACTCTTAGAAGAAGTGTTAAGCAGTCCAGTGTCATTGAAGGTCACAGAAAACCGTGATGCTGTTCGGGCGTTGAAGGTCCTCCTGCTGCCTCGGGGGGGCTTCTCCAAAGAACAGCACAGCGAAATAGTGAACAGCACAGGGAAGCGATCAGAAATGAGCACATCCGGCATCTCTGATACACACGTCCAGCCCATGAGATAGCACTAGGTCCAAAATGGGGTCTTTTTCATGGGTTGGGGCAGTAACCCATTGTACCAAATTAAAAGACTGAATAATATTTAAAACATCCTTGACAAAGGGTTTAGAATCACAACAAAGATGAATATTAAAATCACCAACAATTAAGAGGTGATCACATTTAAGAATAATCTCTGACACAAAGTCAGCTAATTCATGGATACTATTATTAAAAACTGTAAAATTTGCTGACAACAAAAACGATGTTTGAAAATCGTGGCTAATCCTCCACCTCTACCTGATGATCGAGGACAGTTTAAAAAGCAACAGTCTGGAGGGAAAAGCTCAGAGAGCGGAACAAAACACCTCGCTGGCTGTGGAACATACACGGACCAGGGAGCGGAGAAAAGAATGTTCCACGGCACGTCCACGAGACCCAAGCCGCAGGTTGCCGGGAGCAGCCGATTGGATGCCGCAGGAAGAACAGGCAGGATCCATCAAAGGGAGCACTCCACATTTGCTCGCGTTGAGCGAAGGTAAGCTCTTGCTCGCACGAGCACGCCGGCTCTCCTTCCGGGTTTACGCCTGCGTTTCTTCCAAGGTGTAGCACTAGTACTAGCACTAGCACCCGTAAAGTGGAAGGTGGAAGGTGTTTCAACCGCCAATCATAAGATATTTTTATGTTTAAAAGAGTCTGGCAATCATACACAAGTGTGCCTGAACCGTGGAAGGTTACAAGAGGCAAAGCACACAGTAACCAAAGCAACGTCCGCAGATGCGTCACCATGCACACCGCTGGCGCCATCTTTGCTGCCAGGCATCAAGGTTTTAATAGACAGGAAGTGGAAATCCCTGGAAGGTCTTGAGGTTGCAGAACCCCGGCCGAGGCACAGGACTTTACTGGACTCAGTAACAACAGAGCGGGCAGGGCTGGGAGCAGTTCTGCAGCCTTGATGTGAGAAGGCAAGGACAAACACCAGAAGGAGGTGTGGGTAGGAATGGAGGAACAACGGACCAGCAGAATGGTAGGCCTGCAGCAGCAGAGAGCTTGGATGACATGGGAGGAGGTGCTGAACAGGAAAGTGCCCTGGGCTGAGATCCGGCAAGTAGAGCTCCATCGCATCAGGTTCACCATATAAGCAGTGTATGATGTCTTACCCATCTATGAGGCAAGAACAACTCTCCAGTATGTGGGCTATGCTATGGGAGAGGTTCATCTGAGCTGGCCGTAAGCACGGGGGGGGGGGGGGGGGGGGTCTCTATCGCTGGTGGCACACCCAGATGTTGAAGACAGTGGCTGAAACCATCTCCAAGGTGGTAGAAAATTAGAACAGTGCTAAGCAACATCATGACAAGAGGAACATCACCTTTGTGAGGGTAGGAGAACAGCCACAGCTCAAAATAGTAGCTGACCTACTAAGTGCAGGATCAGACTGGGAATTAAGAACAGACCTGGGCAAGCAACTCAAGTTCCCAGAATACATCATGGTAACTCATTGAAGTAACAGTTCCATGTGAGGACCACATTGAGGAGCCGAATGAGCAGAAACGGTAAAAGTCCCACGAGCTTGTGGAGCAATGCCAGGGAAGAGGATGAAGGCCATTGAAATGGGGTAGCTTTGCAGGACATTCGTTGTGCAGAGTTTATTCTCTTCTGGGCATCAGGGGACCTGCAAAAAAGAAAGCCATGGACTCCAGATGGCTTTGGATCAGTGGGGCAGTGCTGCTGGGGTACAAGCTGGAGTCTGGCTGGGTCACCTTAAGAAGGGTGTCTGATGTTGAAAGACCCAAAACACCCAATGATCTCAGGAACATAACTGATGATGTGCCCCAGAGATGTATCCCTAACAATGTAAATGCAGTTTCTATCACACTCTATACATTTTTTTATATTAATTTTTTGTTATAATTATTTTGTATTATTTGTCTATATGAATGTCTATAAGTGTCTATATTTAAGAAGTTTTTGTACACCACAATTCTTTTATTTGCTGGCATTCCTGCAATAGATGCATAAGAGTTCCCTCAGCTGAGTGGTACTTTATGTATAATTTGTTATCTACCGACAGAACAGAGACGTTATAAAATGCATTCTATTTAAATTTTTACATTGTCACAGCCTATTTTTAAAACATCTGAAGAGTTGCTTGGCATTTTTCCAAATATTCCATTTCATTTTCTAAAATATTTAAATCAGTCATACATTTATTACTACATTTATTATTTGCATTCCTAGTTTGAAGTTTATGTATTATTGCACCTTTTTAACTACATTTGTCTTAATTATATCTTGATAAAAAAAGTGTATAATCCATTGACAATTAATACAATTCAACAAATAATTTGCTGCATGTTTTAAAGAAGAAGGAAACATTAGGTTTATATCAAAATGTTTTCAGATGGATTGATTCCAAGTATATTATGACATAATTGTATAATAGTACACATAGCTTCAATTGGACACTTAATTTATTAGGTATGTTTTTCATTTAAAATAAACTCCAAAGTCATTAAAATTTTCCATTCTATTGTGATCCAGTCTTTGTCTTCAGTGGAGTGGAATAATTGGCTTGCTTGTCCACAGCTAAAGAATATACTATGTCATAATCTAGACCAGTGTTTTTCAACCTTTTTTGAGCCACGACAGTTTTTTTTACATTGGAAAAATCTTGTGGCACACCACTAACCAAAAATGTTACAAAATGTCTCGCGGGCCGCGAGTTTGAGACCCCTGGGTTAAAGGAATATTCCATCCCTGTTCAATTCTTTCCGTTTGAGCAAATAAGCCAAATGCAATTGGAATATTTGGGTCCATGTATACTATTGACATAATGGCTATTGATATAATATTTGCAAATGATGATTAATAAATGTTAATTATAAAAAGTGATATTGGATAATTCCTCACGGCACACCTGACGGTTTCTCAAGGTACACTAGTGTGCCGCGGCACAGTGGTTGAAAATCACTGATCTAGACAGTTTTATAGACAGACTAAAAACATCTAGCCTTTTTTCCACACCTTATATAATGTGGAATTATTATAATGTAATGTGATTCCTTAAAACAACTTTTAGTAATTATAACTGCATCATATTAATATATAATTAGCTGCTGGTGAGTATATGTGCCCTGTGATTGGCTAGCGACTGGTCCAGGGTGTGGCCCGCCTCTCACTGGAAGTCAGCTGGGATAGGCTCCCCCGTGACTCCAGTGAAGATAAACGGCAAATAAAACAGATGGATGATTTTAAAGTCTAATATTACATAAACCACAGTACTAAAAACAACATTAAAAATATAAAAGTTTCTTATGCATTTAAATGCATCCATTCGTTTTCATTGCATTTTCAATGCGGGTGGCCAGAACCAGTGTCAGCTGTACTTAATATGTTGTCCACATTTGACACCAAAACCTGATTGATACTGGATAAAGCAGTAGTCTACCTGGGTCATGGAAAGGTCAATCCCTTTTTAATCAAAGTCAGCTAATTATGCAGCGCCAACCCTTTTTAAAAGAAGATGGTAGGAAAAAAAATAAGATATCGAGTAGGGATGAGCCGGATACTCGTTATAAACACAGGATATCCCTCTTTTCTTCCTCTCTTTAAAATAAATCTCATAATCCATTTCATATAATTAGTGCCACATTCAAATTTCTGCAATATGGCATACCAAAGATAAATGACCAATTAATGCGGTCATAAGCCTTCTCCACATCAACAGTACAAACTGCTGCAGAATGAGAGAGACATTTCGTATGGCGTATAACATGAAATAATGTCCTTGCATTCTCCGATGAATGTCGGCCTTGCATGAAGCCAGTTTGATCAGTATGCATTATTATTCCAATAACACTTGACAAACACATAGCTAGAATTTTATTGGCCATTAAAAAGGGATATAGGGTGATAATTACTGGAAATTAATGGGTCCTTTTTTCATGTATTATTGTGATATGAGAAAATTAGAAAGCTGGACAAAATTGTTAACCAAATGATGATTGCTACATTTGTAATAACTGAGAAGACAATTAATCACTGACTATTTAATACAATTCTGCATTATAACTAAGGGCCAGGAAATAGATTTTTTTTTTAAAATAAATGTACCACTTTTTGAATTTCTTGTCGTGAATTTTTCATGAAAATGTATAGACATTTGACCAATTCTTTAGCATAAATAAATAAAATAAATAACATCAAAGCTTTCCTGTTTGCTTGCCATGTTCATGGAATTGCAATCTTGCTCGATTAGTTTGATAGTCAACTTTATTATCATTATTGTCACTTCATTATTTGCTAACAAGCTTGATCCAGGCATCCTGATTGTATTTTTCAGACCTCTTTTAGTCCTTAATTCAATAATTTATTTTCCTCAGAATGTTGTTTTTTTTTTAATATTCTTGACAAGGGCCCTATCATGCTTTTTCCGCTTTTCTGACCTATAAATGTATTCTTGTGTTAAATGTTGCCAAAGTTTCAGGTAATAGAATTTTTGCATTTGGAAGTGAGCCCTGAAAGATGTTTGGGAAGGCTCTGAATTCTTGCTAACAAGGACCTGGTTGACGTCAATGTGATCTGGATATCTTTATATGGGCATGCCCAGATACTCTGTAGGCCTGCCCTCCCCCAAACTCTGCTTTGCTCTGTTTATGGTGATAGTAACTTAACCACTTTTCAAGTAGCTCCCCAAAGGGTTTATTCATTTATTATCATAAAAATGAAGTTCGGAAGCTGCCCGGAAGTCCTCTGGAGCTCTTCGGAGTGTGACCAATCACAGTGGAGTGGGCTTACCTGGAGGCGGGCCGTGGGTGGAAAATATGAAAACAGATAGTTTTGGCGAGAAGCACGAAATCAGAGAAAAGTAAACTGAATAGGTGCAGATTCTAGAAGTTTGGAAATCTTTCTGTGCGGGTTATCGTATGTAGCTGCTCTTTTGGACTCCAAAACCAATACAAAAGGCAGAAAATGAGCATAATAGGTCCCCTTTAAACTTGCCATTGTCATAAATTCTCATCTTAAACAACTTAAGTGTGTCCCATATTGTGAAAAAGTCAGAGACTGAATCATAATTGTTTTCTATATGATCTGAAATTATTTGTTTCATTTGTAATGACATTTTCTAATAGCACTTTCTAATAGAGAAATATTAATTTTCCAAATGACTTTAACAAGGACATTAATTTGAATTGGACATCACTGTCTATCATGCCTCTGAATATTTTCATTGACCCAGATTATTGTATTTTCAAGTCAATTGGTAGTACATTTTTTTTGTCAAGGATTCTATCATGGATTTTACCGGTTATGCCACGATCCCCACATTTTTTTTAAAATTCCCACTATCCGTCTCACCAGCTCTCTCTCAACCGTGTTTTCACAACCCACAATGCCCCCCAGCAACCCTAAACATGGTATATGCTGCTTGTGGACCGTGGCACACATACATAGTAGTTTATAAACTCCTATACTTAAAACCACACCCACAAATGTTGCTTAGATTAACGTCCGCCACCTCCTGGTGTAAAGTATTAACTACATAAGAGACCATTTTTACTCAAATGGCTTGTTAAATTCAAGCAATGTTGCTTGTAACAGTTTTGTGACTTTGGTGCTTAAAGTGTTGAGGACATCCCCCAAGAAAAGTAGTTCCCTTTTCTTTTACACTTTCCATAAACAAGGATTTAATCCGTGGGTCAGCAAACTCTACAACAATTGTAAGACTTCCTTTCTTTTCTCTCGAAAGTGTTTTCTTCAAATACAATGAATCTGACCAAAGTCGATGTTCTTCACTGCTGCCCATCCATTTAATGATTGGAGGTTAGAAAAGTTTTACTCATACTAATACAAAATCAGTATATGATTCTAAATCTTGAAGATATTGTTTTGTGGGGGATTCTGGCTTTGTATATTTTTCATCAGATCACAGTTTTACCAGTTTAATCGGCACTTCTCAAGTCTCAGACCTCTCCTTGTAGCATCCAGCCTTTCATCATGAAAATGTGGAATTTCAGAAATGTTAATCCGAATGTCCTAAGTGAGCAGTTTTCATGTTGGAATGGCTCAAATCAGTTGACAAATGTGTAACGTGTAATAATTAAGGAAAATGTAAGGCTCTTATGGGAAAAAAAAATATATTGCAGTATATTGGCAAATATAATGCAATGTATTAGGAAATATATTTCCATATATGTGATCTTATGTTTATATTTTCCAAAAAAATATCTTGCGATCAACACCAAAAAAGGACTATATTTTTACATATATAAAATTGCATATAATTTGGGATATATAAACTCATATTATATATTTAGATTTAATATATTTCTATATATTGAAAGCATTCATTTGTATATTCTGCAATATATTGCCATATATTACATGAATATATAATATACTGTATGATATATGTACAAAAATATATTATTCCATGTATTTATAATATATAATGTATTAATTACAAATATAATAGAAAAATAATATAATACAATATATTTAAAGTAATATATTGATAAATATATTTTCTTTTCGTAAGGGGGTCCATTGAAAAATGGAGCATTATATTCAATATCTCACCGCACATCCACAGCATCCTCCATGACGGTCATGTCAGTCTTGCATTTGGCAGAAGGGTTGATGGCCAGCTCTGCTGGGGGGATGACAAAGCTTTTACTCAAAGGCAGCCACATTCCTTCTCCTAACGTGTAGGTGAATCTGCAAAAGACAGAAATTGCAAATAACATTACTGGTTCCATTGACAACATGTCAGTCAAATATCAACCCAACAGCAAGATGATGTAACTGAAGGCATCATTTGTATGGAAGCAAAAACGGGTGACTGCATACAGTATATTATTTCTCATATTTGTAGAGGGTCTGAAGCTCTGGAATAACATAGCAATATTTATTGAGTTGCTTATTAGCATATTTAGTTTTTGTGACAAATATACCAAGTTACTTCCCATAGCATTTGTAAGGCTAACAGCCTGATAGCAATATTTCCCTAGCTTGTTTTTTTATTAATAATGTTGAATTTCAATACAGCGTATTCTTTGATAATCAATAAAACCACGATATTCATTGAGTTGCTTATTAGCATATTTTGTTTTTGTGACAAATATACCAAGTTACTTCCCATAGCATTCGTAAGGCTAACAGCCGGATAGCGATATTTCCCTAGCTTGTTTTTTATTATTACTGTTGAATTTCAATACAGCATATTATTTGATAATCAATAAAACCGCGATATTTATTGAGTTGCTTATTAGCATATTTAGTTTTTGTGACAAATATACCAAGTTACTTCCCATAGCATTCGTAAGGCTAACAGCCTGATAGCAATATTTCCCTAGGTTTTTTTATTAATAATGTTGAATTTCAATACAGCATATTCTTTGATAATCAATAAAACCGTGATATTTATTGAGTTGCTTATCAGCATATTTAGTTTTTGTGACAAATATACCAAATTACTTCCCATAGCATTTGTAAGGCTAACAGCCTGATAGCGATATTTCCCTAGCTTGTTTTTTATTAATAAAGTTGAATTTCAATACAGCATATTCTTTGATAATCAATAAAACCGCGATATTTATTGAGTTGCTTATTAGCATATTTAGTTTTTGTGACAAATATACCAAGTTACTTCCCATAGCATTTGTAAGGCTAACAGCCTGATAGCGATATTTCCCTAGCTTGTTTTTTATTAATAAAGTTGAATTTCAATACAGCATATTCTTTGATAATCAATAAAACCACAATATTTATTGAGTTGCTTATTAGTAGATTTAGTTTTTGTGACAAATATACCAAGTTACTTCCCATAGCATTCGTAATGCTAACTAATGCTAAAATACAGCAGTATTTCCCTAGCTTGTTTTTTTTTATTAATAATGTTGAATTTCAATACTTGACACAATATTAAAGCCTGACAATTGTTATAGATTTAAAATGAGTAAATCAAAAAGGCATACAGAATATTATTGTATCATTGTAAAAGATAAGCTTGTCACATGCTGATTTGACTTTCTGGCATTTTTGTTTATATGTAGCTAGCTTGGCGCTACAACTGGCTAATACGTTCACGGCATCACAATTTAATGTATTTAAAGTGTCGTTTTTCTCGTCTTGTCATAATAATACATATGGCTTGTCTTCAAAACACTAATTGTGGGTCAAAGTTTTGCGCCTTAGATGACTTGAAGTCATGCCACAAATAACTACAATTATTATTGTTACTGCAACAACTTGTACAATGAATTTAAGGTATAACAGAAAACAGTTTGTGCTCTCCCCTGAAATTTAATTGCTTTGCTTTGTTTGCTTGTCTGGGGTGTGCATTTGACCAGATTCTGCAGGTCAGAATACACCTCCAGTCAAGACGATCTGGAAACACTCGGATTTAAAAGTGAACAGGCTATTACATCCGAGTTTCTATACTCATACAAAAACACCAACTGAGATAACAATGGCTTCAGGAGCTCTGTGGATCGTCCTAACCACAAAGACGCTGTGGAAGCACAGAGCTAGTGTACTAGCATGTCCATAAAAATCACCAAACAGGCTCCCACTTCTCAGTTTTATTCTAACAAAAGCAAGATCCCTTGCAAAAAAAGAAAAAAAAAAGATTAACTCAGTTACAAACAACATGCAAAGCAGGGAGCAAATAACTAAACCCCTCCAATCTTCTAACAAAAAGAAAAAGAAAAGTACTCTTCAGTGACTTTAGAAGTCGAAGAATGATATTTGAACCGTTACCTTTCAAGCGCTGCTAAATTTGTTAAAGCGGTGTTTTGTTGATCTACTTATCACCTGACTAACCAAATTCACACTAAACTGATACATAAATAAATTAAGGACAAGGGAACAGCATTCCAATAGAGGACTGTTTAAGAAATGAAAGATTAAACCCTGAGTAAATTAACTTTTAATGATCATCCACTCAATTACTTTATTTGTTTCCAAGTCAAGTTAATTAGGATTGAAGTGTTGGGGTTTAGAAAACTCACTATTAAGGACACATTCCAGAAAAAAAGACAGTAGAGTCTTACAAAGGAACTGCACACTCTACAATAATATTTAGTTTGTTTTTGATATGCGATAATGAATGAATCACAAGCCTCTTTTACACAAAGACCAGCAAAATGCACTCATCATACCTGAGACAGAATATCTGACATTTATTTATTTTTGTATTCTACCCAGAAGCCAGAAAAGGTGGCATAATACAAAAAAGTGTATATTCATGCAGCGACACATCCAACAATCAGAACATTAAATGTCTGATCATCAATGAGTGATTCGGGAGAGATTATGGAAAAGAACTTGGGACATGGGATGCCTGGACCTGCAGTTCACAGCGAAGCGTGAACCTTCTGTGATGAGACTGAGAACAACCAAATCTAAGGTCATAGTTCTAAGCTGGGAAAACTAACAAAAATAAATGCACCCTTCAGGTTGGGAGCGAGGTCTTGCCCCAGGTGGAGGGGATCGAACATTTTGATAAGAACATAGGCATTGCGTTTTTCAGTAATGTGGTCGCTGGACTGCATTGTGGTGGTAAAGAGACCGAGGAGTCTGAGCTTTAATTCTGAAACCGCTCAGATCCAGGAGGCACCTCTGTGACATTAACACACTTTGGTAATGTCAATGGCGGGACAAATTTACCACCCTGCTTTTTATCTCAGTGTTTATAAATGAAGAGCTTGCAACCAAAAGGCGCTAAATCCATTTTGACTGATTTCGAGAAAATCAATGATTTTTAATTACACACATATCAATCTATTTGGTCATCCAGTCTATATTGCAAATGAAAGAGCTATCAATATAGGTCATAAAAATGCATGCTATAAAAATCCTGCACACACCATGTATTTTATATATATTTTTTATTATTTTTTTCTGCCAATTGTATTCTTCTCTCTGATTGGTCAGATTATCAATAGATGGGAAACTTGGGCCAATCAGAATAAAGAAAAAAGAAGGATTTAGCTCCTTTTGGTTGAAATCTGAAATGGAAATAGCGCCTTTTGGTTGAAAGCATAAATTTCATATCACTTTTTTTCATATTTTTTCAAGACCAAAATATGTGATTTGGATACACATGACAGAGGTCTATTAAACTCATGAAAAACATGCAACTTAGTGAAAATTGGATTTAGCGCCTTTTGGTTGCAAGCTCTTCAAATACAGAATAATGGCAGACAAATCGACAAATCAATTTGATGCTAGCTGCAAAAACTAAAATCTCAGAACAGATTTAACATCAATATTGCTAACACAGGACAATGGTTTTCCATGCTTAAAATAAAATGATGGTGGATGTAACACACAGAACACGTGTGATATTTTTATAAAATACTGTTAATTAATGTGAAAGATGTGTGACATTACCTATAGAATATGTTAAGTTGTTCATGCTAAATATATTCTTAACTTGACTCTTCTCTGTGTTGCACAAAAGTACTTATAATTGAATAAAAGAGCATATATTCTTTGATAATCAATAAAACTGCGATATTTATTGAGTTGCTTATTAGCATATTTTGTTTTTGTGACAAATATACCAAGTTACTTCCCATAGCATTTGTAAGGCTAACAGCCTGATAGCGATATTTCCCTCGCTTGTTTTTTTATTAATAATGTTGAATTTCAATACTTGACACACCCTATTAAAGCCTTACAATTGTTAAATAGATCTAAAATGAGTGAATCGGGGGTGCTGGAGCCTATCCCAGCTGTCTTCGGGCGAGAGGCGGGGTACACCCTGGACTGGTGGCCAGCCAATCACAGGGCACATATAGACAAACAACCATTCACACTCACATTCATACCTATGGACAATTTGGAGTCGCCAATTAACCTAGCATGTTTTTGGAATGTGGGAGGAAACTGGGAGAACATGCAAACTCCACACAGAGATGGCTGAGGGTGGAATTGAACCCGGGTCTCCTAGGTGTGAGGTCTGCGCACTAACAACTGGACACACTGCATTGATGCAGTAATTCATGCAAAAGGTAGGCCAAGCTAGTATAGAGCGCATATAAATGAACATACGTGTCAGAATTCTGACATATTTAGAATATGATTTTTTTCATTGATCTTATGTAATATTCTAATTTTCTGAGACACTGCATTTTGGACTTTCATGATCTATAAGCCACAACATCAACATTTCAAGACATAAGTTTGAAATGTGTCACTCTGTGTGTAAAGCACCTGTATAATATATTCTGAAATAAATAATGAAGTTTTTCACCTGGGTGTACCTGTATTACTCTAAAATATCAAATTAAATTTCAAGTTTTGTAAAATAGTACATGTTGTAATTGTGTACTAATAGACACAGTGCTATTGAACTACATACTGTAGATTAGATAACAAAAGGAGGCTTGACATGTTAGACTTTTAAGTGTTCTCACCAACTTTGTTATTAAATGACCAGTTTTGCAATGTTTTCATGTCTGACTAGTTGTTGAAAAACATTAAATAAATAAGTCATAAAAAATGCTATGAAATATAAAAAGAAATCACACAATGACACAGCATATCTTGAAAAAATCCCAACTGTTTCTAATGCATCACTTAGGGATATGGTCAAGAACAAAAAGGTATAGAACACTTTTTACCTCATTTAAAAGCTTATGGGTAGAAAAAGAAGAAATAAAATGCAAAGTTGGCAGCTTGCCACCTCCATGCGGTTTACTCTTAAGTGGCAGGGTACAATTATTTGTTGAAAAGCTCTTAGCTCTTTCCTAAATTGATTTGGAAACTAAACTGTTTTCTGAAACAGGTCATGTCAGCTGTCATGTCAATAGTTTCATAACGTAGGAGGTTGTGAATATATATTTTTTACAATGTCATGTCAAACCATGTAAGCAGCTGCAATACCTCAATTCCCTGTTATTGGAATTTTAAGTGGGGGGACCACAGCACGTGTTAACAGCCACTTAAACCCTTTTTTTAATAGCCAGCAGTCAGAGGAAAGAGAAGACGTATGTAAGTCAGTAAAAATCATTCAGGTCATCGTCGGCCTTTTGCTTGCCACCGCCTGGGGAGGGCGGATGTTTCCTGTAGTCAGTCATGGTTTAACAAGCCTTTTCCACACTGTTGCTGGGTCAAAGACAGACATTTTCTGTATTTCTTCTTTCAGTTTCTGAGTGCAGACCTTTGCAGCTTGGACACCCTGGTTTAAAATGTTTAAAATTTCAGGCCTGGGTACGACCCCCCCTCCTGGAAGCATTTTCCTTGGCTGAATGGAGCTGCCTGAGTTTTCCCTGTTTGTTGTTGTACATCCTCACATAAACGGATGTATGATGTTACAGTGTCCGGGTTTGGTAAAAGGTTGTGTTGCTGTTGGAGAGAAGCAGCAATTCATCAATCAGGAGAGTCAACGTTGGCGAGATGGACAAGACGGGAACGCAGTTGAGTGCTGTAACATGATTTTAAACAGTTTTCCTTCTAAAAAAATCCATGAGATCTGCTGCTGCATTCACTAAAATCTCTGTAAACATCTCTGGTTCAGTGAAAACGCTAGAGAAACGTTCATTGTTTTTCGTTGTTCTATGCTGTATGTGACCAGCGGGAACTTAAATCCATCGTAATTGGACTGTTCAGATTGTGATTCAGATTCTCCAGTCCAGGTTGTATCCCTCTTGCACAAAGACAGTTGGGATAGGTTCCATTGTGCTCTTGTGATCCGAATGAGGACAACTCTGAATAGTCCCAACAATGAGAATATCCATAGTCACAATCTTAACAACATCAGAAACTGGAGAACTAGAGAGAAAGTAACCGAGGCAGCCATCTTGGATCTATTCTAATCGTGCAAGCCTGTACAATCCCGCTCTTATAATGCCAACTGCTTCCAGACACAACAGTGATAAGTGAATTCCTGTGAAGTAGGATTCTTCCTTTACACATGATATACATATTTTTGTAGTTAGAGTGTAGAAAACCTGTTGATGACCTTCTAAATGCATTTTTAAACAATATTAGCACCCCCAGATATAAAATAAGACTGATATAGTTAAATGTGGGTAATAACAAATACAGCAGATATAATCAGAGAAAATAATAAATAACACTTGTCATCATGCGTGTTGCCATAAATGTGTTCCAGATGTGTAAAGGACAGGAACTGCACATCAGGGGTTCAGAGCTGCAATTGGACTTGAATGGGTTTTTGCTACAACAGTGTTATTATTATATTATTATTATTATTATTATTATTATTAGGGATGTGCGATAATAATCGGTACTGATTATTATATAAGCATAAAAATGTGATAGTGATGATAATGCTATTGGGATCTTCCATTGAGAGCATGGAGCGTAAACATCGCCATATTTTGCTGAGACTGCAAAATAACTCAATACTGTGCTGTTCTGTGCATGAAGTAATGCTTTAATTCTATTGGAAATTGGAATTGGAAAGTGTAATTTGTTGAATTTTTGATAATATACAGCATTCCTAGACGCAATTATATCTGTAGACTTGCTTAAACACAAATGTTGACCAGTCAAATAAAAAATGGACAGAAGCCAATACAAATCATACAAAAATGGTTCTGTTATGTGAAATATGAACACACATTTCCCATGATGAGCTTTTTAGTGGAACGGTTTATCATGTGATATATATGATTTAATCACACATTGAGAATTGTTCCACATAACAACTGTAAATGATGAGTACAATTCAGTGCAGTTTTTGCTTCGAGTTACATTTGGTTAGCATGGATGCATTGGCCACACCAACTAAACAACTCGAAATGTTGAACTTTTGGCCGGAACCTCACTCAACCCAACAGACAACTGTTTACCCCGTCTGCTGTGTACATGAAACAATAGTCATCTCATTTGTAATGTCCGTAGACCAATTACATACAATCTTAATAATGACTGATGCACTGACTGGTCAGTGCCACTGATATGCTAAAAGCATAAAAACAATAAACTCATTCAAAACAGAGCAACAGAAAAAGTGGATCTTCTACATTTCCTAAACAACAATGAAAAGTGAAGGTACGAGCGAGACATAACTTTTCACTACTATACAAAACAGACATTCGGAATGATCCATTTTTTCCTGCCTGCAAAATTTACTTTTCTGAGGTGTGCCTTACCTGAAAATGCGATCAGAGGGTTGCTCTCCCATGACAAGATCAAAACCACGCTGGAAGATGGTGTAAGGCCAAGGACTGTGATGATAAAAGAATGGATCAGAGGAAAGGAAAAAGCGAGACATCGAGTGGCTGCAAATACTTTAGGATTTCTTTGGTATGAATGATCAAGATGGTATAAACAAAGCAGTCCGTGTAACTCCTGTTAAATTACAAATAAACACATTTCCATATAAGATTGGAATAAGAAGTATGGATCTGTAGGTGAGTAACAAGTAGAAGTAGATAGCAGTCAGTAGGAGTCCAACAAGAACAAGACGATATTTTAACATAAAATTAAAAAAATTGTACAATGAAAAAAACATTTATATTGAGTCCCAAAAGAATGCAGGTTGATTGCCCCACAAACTGACACTATATATGATAATATATGATAATATTGTCAACACTTCTTGAGACCAAATAAACCACTGGGTGGGGTTGATATGTTTGAGGTGAATCTGAATGAGAATGCTTTATTGCTCTCCCTACCCTCCCGATTTCTTGGCTTCCTTTTTTTTTGACTGATCATGAGCAAGCAGGAACCAAAAGTAGGTGGCAATGTTAACTTACCCCTGATTGGGCCCCCACTCACTCCGGATGCAAAGATGCTGGTGGACCGGGTCCTTCATGTATCCATTGAGGCAAAGGCATTCTCCTGTCAAAAGGAAGTGCAGTCATTCAGTCATTTATCAATACTGTCCAGCAGTTTCTTCATGTCATTGATATTTAATCCGGAGCTTAGACTGAATTTTTAATGGTACAAGTATTTATTATAAAACAATTTTTATACATACGTATATATTTTTTTAATTTACATGTTTTTTTTATTTACTTTAGTTTTATTATTATTTGTTTCATTAGGTTGTATCTGTTTGACTTCCCGTTCCTGCTGCCAAATGTATGTTTTTATTGACCAATGAACAGTTAATATCATGCTCCAAGATGTCTGCCCAGGAATAAGCTGTGTGGCATGACCAAAAGAAAGGAATCGATGCAGTGCTGTTGATGAGGTACATTTGTGTTTACCTTTTATATATTATTTTAAGGACTGAATCTTGCATTGGTTGATTTCGTTGTTTTTTTTTTTTTGTACCTTGTGTGACTGTACAGTTAATACATTTGTTTTTGTTTGGTTGTTTTTTTCAGTTTTTTTTTCATCTGCAATGACCCAAATGTCTAAAACATGAGTCGGTTTTAAAAATATCTAATGCAAGCAAACCCTTCATATAAACAAGTAAATAAATGTAGTCACTCTCAGCAGCAAAATGGATGTTCAGGCTTTGATTGATTGATGAGCTTTTTTCCACCAATAGAAAAGTGGTTGCATGTTTTTTTAAAGCGCTTACAAATGACAAACTTGACAACAATGACAAAATTATGGTGAGCATTACAATCATAAACAGAGTTTTACTTGACTAATGTTTACCATTTTAATACACAGTTTGAAGTCTGCTCTTTCCAAACTAAATGGAAAGGTTTGTGTGGCTGTGTCATATTTTCCTTTCCACAAGGTCAAATAGAACAATTTCACTTGAATATTCCCAAGATTGTCGTAAAAACACAGCCATCACAAGCACGTATGTCAAACTTGGGGCTGAAGATCATTTTATCTCCAAAAGGGGGACGCTGCCATAAGTCATTGGCTATTTGCCTCATTGCTATAAAATGTTGGTGGTATCTAAAAAATGAATGCCATCCATCCTACCATAGCATTTTGACCGCAAGGCATGGGGGTGCAACAAATGTCATTCATGTGATGGAATCATTTAAACAGTGGCATCTATTGAGTATCTTATTAGCATTATTATCCGGCAGTTCATCATAAAAGCTTGATAACAGTCAATCACAAGGTACACAAAGACATTTCACGATCACATTCATACATATTGGCAATTGAGGCTCTACAATTAATTAAGTGGACGATATACTCATATCCACCGTAATTAATGGAATGACTAGTGTTGAATTGTATATGAAACACAAAACATGGTGTCCATGAGAAAAAAAAAAACATTCTAGCGAATTGCAATCTCAATTCCAAGCAAAAAAAAAAAAAAGTGCCTGACATTTCTGCCAGAATGGTGCAGCATAACAGCCTAGTTACGTGTTCAAGCATCCAGCATCTTTCAAGGTCTTGCAGAAGCAGCACAGATGTTTCCACAGCCCATCTCAGCTCTCATCAGTATCTTTTCTAGCAGAAAAGAGGATTGGACTTAAGCTATCTATAGCAGCTCGGCAATCTCCCTACAGCTCCTGCACATGTGCACACAAGCCATGCCGACAAGCAGGCAGACTTCCGCCGTGGTATTATCACAAATACGCTTTGGGAAAATGTGCTAAATATCAAAACAGATTTCAAAATTGCCGGCTTGGAATATTGAGAAGTTGGTTTTGGCCGTGTGTACAAGTATAACATATTCTCACGACACGGTCAACTTTGAGATGTAGCTTTCCTCAGTCATGGAAAGGTCACATTAACGAGGATGCCACAGAGAGTTAGGCTCCTAAATCATGAATGCAAAATAAGATGCTTCTGCCTCTTTAAATGTGCTTTTCTCCCTGCAATTACAATAGGTTGGACAATTACTGTCAGCTCAAATACAACTAAAATGTCCAATCATTGATATGATGTGTACAAGTACTGTACGGTACATTTTGTTTATGATCTAGTGGTCAGCAACCTTCAGCCCCCCTTGTTGCTGTTCCCATGCTGACTCTACTATAATTTATTTTTTTAAGTGCATTTTTAAATGTGCATTCCGTCAATGCATCTACACTGCATTCTGACTGCTGATTGAATGACCAAGCGAAGGGGAAGGAGACGTCTTGAGAGTGTGCTGCCCCCATGGAAACTTATAACTATGGATTTGTACCTAAAAATAAAAATGTTAGCAGAAAATGTCTAATCCTGAATGGACATGTTATTTTGCTTGTTATATGCTGCAAGAAATTAGCAAACAACAGAAAATGTCAAGATGAATGCCATTTTCAAAACAAGCGCTCAGCTTTCTCTGAAAAAAAAAAAAAAACCAACTGCAGACGGGCGTAAGGGAGCAATTTGGGAACTACTACGGAAGGTTGAGAAGAGCAAACATAATTTAAGGAGTGGATGAAGGATCCACACTCAACTGCAGCTGCTAGTGTTGTAGCAGACTCACTGCACCGGGGAGCGGAAGGAGGAGGAAGCACTTCACAGATGGAGACTACGTACATGAAAGAGTCTTTCATGAAAATATCACAGAATCTATACCCTAAATAAAAATAAATAAACAAGAAATTATGGTAATGGTTTTATTTCATTTGAACATGCAGATTACAATTGAATGCATCCCATAATCAGTTCCTAGTTCCACATGTCCAAAAGGAGTAGGAAGAAGCAAAGCTTATTAAATCCTACCCCTCCATCTGGTACTTTTACAATCAGTAACTGTTACATTTGTTCACTTCCTGCTTTCCTAATATAGTTTAAGCAATAATGTATTTTAATTGAACACAAATTTTACCAAGTTGTTCCAGGAACAACAAAAAAAAAGTCTACATAGTTCAGTGTTCAGCTGGGCTCACAAATTTTGTGGGTAGGGTAGGTGGACTTGTTGTGCATGTGCAAATTTCTCTGGTGATGGAGACGCCACATTGAGTGATGACTCATACTGTACATCAACGTCACCGCCATATTGGAAGGGGCAAGAGAGAACAAGGCCTAATTAATGTTCCGCATGGAACTGTCCCAACCAGTATACAGTCCAAAAAAGATCTCAAAAAGAAGTAAGTTTCAGGAGTACAAGGCCAAAAATATACTTTTGATTGTATTTGACCATTATAGCATTCATTCAGTCATTCATTCATTTTCTACCGCTTATCCTCACAAGGGTCCCACAAGGGTGGGAGGAAACCGGAGTACCCGGAGAAAACCCACGCATGCACGGGGAGAACATGCAAACTCCACACAGAGATGGCCGAGGGTGGAATTGAACCCAGGTCTCCTAGCTGTGAGGTCTGTGCTCTAACCACTAGGACACTGTGCAGCCAATTTATTGAAAATAATTTGTTGTCTTGGCTGCACGGATCTTCCACATCCAAATGTATTTGTATGACGGTCCAACCATTGCAATGACGTGTTTCCATGAATATATATGCAAGTCTCCATTTTTTTTTTTCGGCATGTGCGTTGTGATACCTGACTCAACTGTATCAAGTCTTTGATTCACCTTAGTAAGTGACTCGAATACAAGGAATTGAGTTTCCAATCGCTAGTTTGTAGTATATTTTTATATAGTTATAACGTCATGACTTCACTGTAGTCTGTGTTTCATGGAAGGAGAATCACCCATGTTTTAAAATAGTGCAACACAATGTGAAAGAAATCACCAAAAACATTAATTTGTATTTGATAGAGGTTACTACCCAAGTACTATGACCCCCCCACAGAGTGTCCAAGCACTCCTTTAAGAAAAGTACTCCTAATCTTAGCTTTTTATGTGAATAAAAAACACCTGTCTCAAAGCTGACCTGATTATAGACCTGCACATGACCTGACTGGACTACAAGAGCATGAAGAAGGTTGCTGAGAAAGAGAGAACTACTGGTGCAATTATTGATAAATGGAAAAAAATCCAAAAAAAACAGTCAACCACCCTGGCTTTGAGCTCCATGCAAGATATCACCTGAAGGGGTAAGGATGATTGACAGGGACCCGGGGGGAGCTGGTTGATGATGTTAAGGGAGTTAGGAGCAAGAAAAGCATCAATATAAGACTAGGCCTGCCAATGCGAAGTTGATTATTTTGCCAGGAGACGGGGCGTATCAGGCATACATTTGAAAATGTTTGTTTTTTTTCTTTGTATTCCTGGTAATTTTTCACCAAAGTAGTGGGGATCGACTATACATCAAAATCAACTTCTTTTCATTTATGTCAACCGTTATTCAGTGAAAACCTGACTGTTTATTTTGATTTTTTTCAATAAACGGTGTATATGAGATATCATGTGACTGTATGCAACAGCTGACCTGTCTCTTGGTCGCATTGGTGTTCACACGGGTCCAGCAGGCGCCGTCCACACAGTTCCTTCACCCACGGCCCGCTTGCATTCTGTTGGTGGTATAGTAAGATCTGTGCTGGGTTCAGCCAGTCAGAGGCATCCAATTGGCTTCCCTGGAGCAAAATGAACCTCGACCCTGAGAATGGAGGAGGCACATCAGAGCGATGCTGCACAGAAGAAACATTGCAGATAGCTTGGAAAAGAAAATCCCAAAAAAACACTCCTGATGAAACTTTTTAGACCAGCTGAAAAACTTTGGAAATGTGCCTATCATTCACAACCATTAATAATAGATTACAGTAATACATGCCTTCATAGACACGATGTTTGAGTTTATTTCCCAAACTATTTCCCAAACTAAGACCAAGTAGAATAACAGACCACAGTGCCACCTTATCGATTCACCAATGACTGACAACAACGCTCGAGGAGTTTGATTCCAGAACTCCGTTGAGCAGAGTCCGACTATGTGTTTGGTTCCAGAAAAGGGTTGAATCCGACTTTGTGTAGTCGGAATACCTCAACCTCTCACACACACATGTGGGCAAGTAATAAGAAGTGTCCCAAGAACCAGATTTGGACCAGATAGAAGACCAGATAGACCAGGCACCTTTCAAAACACGCTTGCCCCCGCAGGGGTCTACGAGGGGAGGTCCCGTGTGGCTTCTTCGGTTGGGCCCCAATCACCATGTGCTCGCCTGCAACCCGTTTCCTCAGGGTGAGGTCCCTCTATCTCACGTCCAGTGTGGTACTGCCTATTGTGTTTGTACAAAGGGTCTTCTAACCCACTCTTGGTCTGGCCCATCATTTCGGACCAGTTTGCCTTGGGAGACCTTACCAGGGACATATGGGCAGCATAACATCCTGATCGAAACATCCCTACTTAGTACAAAGTGACATGTGGGAGAAAGGTGGGGTACACCCTGGACTGGTGGCCAGCTAATCACAGGGCACATATAGACAAACAACCATTCACACTCACATTCATACCTCATAACCACAGCATCTATTAATGTGTCTTTTGAAAGCCTTATATTTGCATTTTCATGCTTGAAAATGCTTAATTTAGCCAGAAACTTGCTGCAAAATTTGAACCACAAGGTGCGAGGGACGACTTTAAATCCTGTATTAAATACATAAATGTAGTATACAGAGATAAACGGTAAGATCCCAGTTATTTGTAATTTGAATTATTATTTTCTTTTTCTGGGCTGCACGTTGGACGACTGGTTAGCGCGCAGACCTCACAGCTAGGAGACCAGAGTTCAATTCCACTCTCGGCACGACCACCGTGCAGCCCTATCTCCAGGTTAATCAGAAAAAAAAGTTTGTCATTTGTGTTGCCATGTGCCTGAATAGGAGGAAATATTGTTATCATAAACTACATTGACTTATCTCTGTGTGAACAGTAAAGAAAGTCATTTTGTCTTCATGGCATTTGTGGGCAGACGTGAGGCCAGCTGCTTGCACGAATAGCTTAGATTCATCATTTGATTCAGCGTGACATCAAATCAAGCCCGAGAAGATTGTGAAGGCATTTATGGAAACATTCTAAATCGATCGTGGTTTTGTAATTCAACAGGCGAATTCGCTATCTTTCATCTCTCCTTTAAAAGTTCCCCTCCTTGGACAAGTCTCTTGAATTTTAATGTTACCCTGGCGGGCGAGTGTATAACCTGGAAAGCAGCCGCTCGCACAATCAAATCAGACCACAGATGATAGATGAGTGAGGCCGGTCGCTCTATCATGCATCACATCTGCCAGCTCGCTCACATGACCGCTAAAAATGGCCATATGCGCAAGTAATACATCAAGTAGTGCTGCACTTTCTTCATCATTTTACATTTCATCACATGGCCTGCAGAAGGAAGTTCAAACAAACCAGGAAACACAAGAGGTGATGGAAGACTCCCTGTGGGGGGGGGGGGGGGGGGGGGGGGGTCTTTGTGACCTGGCCTCTGTGTGATTTGATGTTTGAGAACGCACGTGTTGTGTTGTCTCACACGACAAAGCGCTACCTGACCTGCTATTTACCTTTTCTCTCCCAGACAAAGCAAAGCCACAGATCAACTCCTATTCATTCTATTCTGCTCTCCCTGCACTCATTTAGAGGCTTGGTTCGTGCTGTAGAAAAACACCACCTCAGCAACCCCATATGGAATCATATCCCTTTTCCAATGTGACGTGAGGTGCTTCAAAGTCAGTTCCTGGGGAGTTTTCCCTTTCCTTTAACAAGGCGCCACAGGGGTGCCCAGCTGGATGTGTCCCCCTCGCTGCCCCACACCCCCAGGTTCTCACTCGACTCCCGATGATGGCTGATCAACTGGCTTGTCAAGTGGTGAACTTTGAATCTCCTGACCTGGCTGCATGTTATTTCAACATTGCTTCTTTTTTTTTGTCCCCAGACAGAATTTGCATTAATTAGCAAATGCTGGCTTTTTAATGTCTAATTATGCCAGGGGTGTCCAAATATTGTCCAGCGAGAGCCACATTCATACCTATGGACAATTTGGAGTCACCAATTAACCTAACTTGTTTTTGGAATGTAGGAGGAAAACCACGCATGCACGGGGAGAACATGCAAACTCCACCCAGAGAGGCCGAGGGTGGAATTGAACTCGGGTCCTCTAGCTGTGAGGCTAACCACTCGCTCACCTTGCAGCCATTACCCTATATAGTATTACATAATAAGATAAATGAATTAATTGTGCTTTTATTAGCATTTATTGTGCTTTATTTATTTTTATGCTTTATTCATTTTGTATATGTTAGATTTAAAACATGTAATAAAAATCTGTTACGACAATTAAATCTGGAATTTGTGTCCCCCACTGAACATTACCGACACCTAATGACCAGTATAGAATAATATGTATCATTCACAGCATATATGAATGTGTCTTTTGAATGCCTTATAATTGCATTTTCATACTTAAATTTAGCGTGAACATTGACATTGGTTCAAACATTGTCCAGCGAGAGCCACATAATGACAAATTAAAGGATGCAATGGCCACTTTGATATTTGGTAAATATGCTATATACTGTATATTTCGAGGGAAAAAAATACATCTCATATTTGTTATATACAGTCATGGAAAATAATATATATATATTATATATATATACCAACCCTTGTTCTTATCTACTTATTTGTTCACTTAAAAGCTACCTGGTACATCTAAAGCATACATAAATAGCTTTAATTTAAGCGATGATATCAAGCAACTCCCAGGGTTTTCTAATAACTACAAGATTGTTCTTCCAAATAATTGAAACTCTGATCAGCTATTTTTATTGTCTTTGTTATATCTGTCCAAGCAACTCTACTTAATGCCTGTGACGTAACGACACAGCCGCAAAGGAACATGCAAAGTGAAAGTGGTTTCGAGTCAGTTCATGGTCAGAAAGTCCGCAGTAGAAGGGTTATGATTGCATGCACAAAGGCAATCCAAGTTCAGAGGGTTGGTGTGAAAGCCTTACCGTCAGCGATGAGGTGCTCCGGCACGTGTAGGATGACACGTACTGACAGGTTGCAGGACAGGTGAGAGCAGTAAACCAGGCTGATGACACAGCTGATCACACTGATTAGAGTCAGTGTGGTCTTACTGATGGGGCTCCGAGGGGAACCTGCTACTGGGAACAAACACAAGGAGGTGGGGAAGAAAAACAAACATACATTAACATATGGCCTGATGAACTCGTCTGATATCCACAACATCCTCATTACACATGCAACATATAGTCGCGCATATATATATATATATATATATATATATATATATATATATATATATATATATATGTAAATAGAACAATCACAAAAAGTCATAAACATAACAGACACGTCAAGTCATGTAGCATTCCCTACAGTCGTGTAAAGTCAAAGCACATAAAATAAACAAACATAAAATAAAATAATATAACAGTCAAATACAAGTAATGATGCTTCTGCAGGTTCTACAGGAAATTTAACTTCCTCTATATCTGGGGTCTCAAACCTGTGGCCCGCGGGCCAATTGCGGCCCACATGATGCTAGTTTGAGGCCCCTGCCTTGATATGAGAGTTTAATGTTAGCGCGGCCTGCACGAGTTTGATATGGATGCTGTATGATCCCATGTACCCAGAAATGACAGCTTAAAGCTGTATGCACACCGGAACCAATTGACTCAATTTTGCCCCGCCCATTTTGCTTTTTCCTCTCATCATCCATGACTGAGATCACCGCCGTCACTGCGCTGCACTGCTCTGAAAGTCCAAGCTCCGAGCTCAGGAAACCAACTATAGGCGCTTTATTTCAGCCGCTAAGTGCCAGTCCACCTGTCTCTGGTGAGTATAGCGGTGTTTGTGTCCAAATCAATAAATAAGGCCCTGTCAATGCGCTGTCTGGTCCAACAACAACTACAACATTGGATTAGCAGTCAAGCTACAGGCTTATAACGCTGGGTACAAATAAATGCAGGAAATGAGTTGGAAAAAAACGTTAAATACAAGTCACAAGATAAAGCAGCTCATCAAACATGTGGTTAAAGTTCATTCATTCATTCATTTTCTACCGCTTATCCTCACAAGGGTCGCGGGGGTGCTGGAGCCTATCCCAGCTGTCTTCGGGCGAGAGGCGAGCCAATCACAGGGCACATATAGACAACCATTCACACTCACATTCATACCTATGGACAATTTGGAGTGGCCAATTAACCTAGCATGTTTTTGGAATGTGGGAGGAAACCGGAGTACCCGGAGAAAACCCACGCATGCACGGGGAGAACATGCAAACTCCACACAGAGATGGCCAAGGGTGGAATTGAACCCTCTCCAAACTGTGAGGTCTGCGCGCTAACCACTCGACCGAAATTAAAAATAATTTGAATCTGGAAAAAATAATTTTTTCTAGGGTATTTTTTATTTTTTTCTGTTTTTAATAATTTTTTTTTTTTTTTTTTTGAGTTTGAGACCCCTGCTCTAGATGGTTCCAAGATTTGCCATTGCTGGAGGTGAGAGTAAGGATAAGCTCCCACTGTCTAAAAAAAATACTTTCCGTTTTAATAAACCCTAAACAATGAAGTCAAAATCCTGGCCTTTGAGTGGCTTAGCCCCCCAAGTCCGGTGCAACTGCTTGATGGGAGAAGGCAAGTCACCAAATGGAAAGGAAACCTTGATTCCAATTGCCTCTGCCTTCCAGGACACCCACTGATGAGAAAGTCTAGGGGAGGTCTTCATGCAACTCCTGCAGCTCTGTTGGTGCCACAACCTACAGCGATCTGTTTTATTGATCCTTTGGGTCCATCACCAGCGAACAGAGGTGGAAGCCTACCACAGGGGTAACAGTTGGTTCTTCATATAACCCCGCTCTCATTTGCACTCTGGGAGAGGCCACTCCAGCTTTGTTTCACAAAGGTGAACCAACACACAAAGCAGCAGTCTACTGATTATAAGCCAAGTGCTCACTTGGCGTAGAGCTGGAGCCAAGGGCTGATTTTGACAGTAGGAGGGATCATTGGATGAGCCACTGTCTGCATCAAGCTGGGCAGCCTCCAACCAATTAGTTGTTGTCCTGCCTTCTTCATCGGATGCATGGAGATTAGGTTAACACCAACAAGCAGTGTGCAACAATTGCACCAGGCAAGAACAGAAGAAAAATGTATGAAACCTGTTCTAAAACCAACCATCATAAAATTACTATATTGCTGAACTTCAAGACATCAAAGACAATTCATTTCTTCATAAATCATGACCTTTATCAATTACAGGTGGACATCACTGTAGGACAGAAACAATACTTTCTTGTAAGGAAAAACACATCGAACCACAGAAAAAATGAAGTGGCATTTGCAATCAAAAACTACCCTACCGGCCATGGTTGAGAGGGGGTTTGAACTAATACTTAAAAGGGGACTTGTATGACCTATAAATGTTGCTAGAATTGTGTTAAACGATGCCAACGCTTCAGATAATGAGGATTGCAGAATTGGAAGTGAGCCCTGAAAGAAGTTTGGGAAGTTTTTTCTAACACCGGCTCCCTGTGACATCACAGCGAGCCGGACTTCCTAATATGAGCGTATATGAGCTCTGCAGCACTGTGGGGATTTCACCGTGTTATCACGTAATGTCACCAATCACTGCGGAGTGGGAGTGCCCGAAGGTGGGACGTGGGTGGAATACATTACACAGACCGATTTGGAAGGCCAAGGAAATAAAGCTGGAATAGGTACAGACTCTGGAAGATCAAGAAAGCTTTCTGTGCAAGTCATTGTGTGAAGCTGCTCTACCAGAGTCCACAAAATTTTGCATAAAAGGTCCCCTTTAGGCTGCACGGCGTCCGAGTGGTTAGCGCGCAGACCTCACAGCTAGGAGACCTGAGTTCAATCCCACCCTTGGCCTTCTGTGTGGAGTTTGCATGTTCTCCCCGTGCATGCATGGGTTTTCTCCAGGTACTCCGGTTTCCCCCCACATTCCAAAAACATGCTAGGTTAATTGGCCACTCCAAATTGTCCATAAGTATGAATGTGAGTGTGAATGGTTGTTTGTCTATATGTGCCCTGGGAGTGGCTGGCCACCAGTCCAGGGTGTACCCCGCCTCTCGCCTGAAGACACCTGGGGTAGTCTCCAGCACGCCCACGACCCTCGTGAGGATAAGCGGTAGAAAATGAATGAAAGGGTCCGCTTTAACTACTTACCAATTCTCATCCTTCAAACCTCTGATGGCCCTATCACCCTGGTCAGTGCCTATGAACCAACTATGACCGACCCAGTTAAGACTGGATGAGTTCTACTTAAACCTCAGAGAAATCAAACATTCCTGAAAAAGAAGACCTGATCCACCTTGGTGACGGCAATGCCAGAGTCGGTGCTGACTATTATTCCTGACCTTTTTCGACACTCAAATGTTTGCAAGATTAATGACAACAGTTCCTGTTGAAACTCCGCTCCTACACTCCTACCTAAGTGTCATGGATGCACCCACGTTCCAAGCACTGGCATCAGCCAAGGTCACGATCATAGTCAGACGAATAAGCCTCTCTTGATCCTACCACAGTGCAGACTACTACTGAACACTCCTTAGTATGCAGTCAGATCAGACTGAAGACTGTTTCTCCTACAACATCAACAACATAAACGTGTTTGATTCTGGTAAGTCTTTTGCTTTCTCTGCAGACCACCACCCAACTCTGCCTCTGAGAAACGGGTTCATCTCTGGGAAACCATTCAGCCTTTGCTAACATTGGGAGGAAAACCTTTGAAGGGCGAAGTCTAAATTAACAACGCCATTATGAATGTCAGTGGATAACACCTGCATCATCAGAACACTCATGTATGGCAGTAAAGCATTGAAAAATTGTGCAACAAAAACAAGCGGAGAAAACGCCAAATATACTGGCTTCGCTACCACGTTCACAACACAACAAGAACTTTGTTGCCTCAGACTGTCCACCAGATTGAAGAAGGCCGTATACCAAAAGACAGAGAGCTTGCCCTGCCCAATCAAAGGGCATCCCTAAGTGTGTTATGAAGGCCTTGGCCACAGACACTGGCCGCAGTAGGTCGAGTGGTACACTCCAGAGGCAACTCATGAAAGGTGAGGAGAGGATCCAGAGCTTTGCTGAGCCTGGCCGAAGAGAAGGGAGCCAGACGGAAAGCACACACATGCGAAATGACCCTATAACCAACCACCCATACCTGCACCAGGAGTGGCAGAGAATTCCACTCACAAAAAGGGCTCTACAGCCACAGTCAATCCTGTTCTACCTGATGCAAGTCACAGTCACCTAAAGTCATATAACACATAACACAGTCACGTTACAAATTAAACAAAAACATGTGCTTGCTGTACATAGCAGTGGAGTCAACATTTTATGAAAACAAGAATTTGGGAGGTTGAGACAAGGTTTGGTGGCACGCAAACACGTCTGCTGGGTCTGAGCAGCAATGTGGAACGTACAATACAATTGTGACTCCAAGTAAAATGCATGTTAGAGGTTATTTAGCACTCTGTCCCTCACTTGATTTTTCTCTTTTCACCCCCTCGGGCAAAGGAAGCAGGAATATTCCTCTTATCTCTTTTACTCAGGAGTGCTGTACCTAGTGTTAAATGCGACCTTGCAAAATACACGCACAAACACATACAATAACCTTGAATTAAAAACGCTTGCACTTTTTATGCGTGGTATTTTATGTTGCTTCATGAGATTTCAGTTAACGTTTCAAACACTGAGGTTTTTTTTTTGTATTCTTCACAGTTTAACAATTGTGTTGCTCTTTTGATGATACAATCAGTGCATTTTAAAATCTAAAAAACTCCCACCTTATGAAACGGTACCATTCCTGTTAGCAATATTCCTGTATGCCGTCATCATGGTTCTGTTTAAAGGTCATGATTCAGCTAATTTTGGGTGCAGTAACAGAACAAAATGATTAACGTTTGTGAAAACAGTATTTTTTACATGAAAACAAAAGAGTCTAAACAAATATATGCACAAATGGAGGAAACATGTCCTTTATTACCCATTCTTTATTCCCCCGGACAAAGTCACAATTAAATGTGCAAGCAATAGTTAGTTTTGGTTCCCATTTCAGTTATGCTGCCATCTGTCAAAATACCGTGTAGTAGTTACCATTTTTAGCAGGTTATTTACCCAGCATTATTATTGTCATATGCCAATCTAGTTGAAAACAACAATGTCACATTTTCCTCCCCAAATCACCTTACTTGATGCGGGATTGTAAGGCGAGTCAAGTTTGTTTATATAACGTCATAAGCACAGAAGGTAATTAGGGCTCGAGCACTGACCAGTGCGAAAGCCCTATTGTAATCGTTCCGTTTTTTATTAGGGCTCGAGCACTGACCAGTGCGAAAGCCCTATTGTTATCGTTCCGTTTATTATTATTAGGGCTCGAGCACTGACCAGTGCGAAAGCCCTATTGTAATCGTTCCGTTTTTTATTCTGACGAAAGGACGGCCATTTTGAGGGCCTTAACATGCCCGAAAACTCACCAAATTTTGCAAGCGCGTCAGGTCTGGCGAAAATTTCGCTCTGGTGGGGGTCCCGAAAACAATGTTCCAAAATTGACTCTCTAGCGCCACCTTTAATTTTTGAAAAAATTGGCCCCCGCCACCAGTTTCACCTATCGTCACGAAACTTGGTGGAGACGTCTATCGTGACAGGACGGACCAAAAAGTCTCAAGAACCCATATTGGAAAACGAACAGGAAGTCGGCCATTTTGGATGGCGGCGGCCTTTTTCGTGCCAGAAGTTGGGGTCGTATCTCGACGAACTCCTCCTAGGGGGTTTGACCAAATGAGTCCGTTGTTGCATCAACGGACACTAGACGGATGGCCGACGTTAAATTGCGAAGGATTTTGGGATATTCCATACGATGTGGGCGTGGCACGCCCCCAAATTTTGCCCATTTTCATATGTCCGGGCCTTGCACGCTGAGCGTAACTGTAGACGTGAATAACTTGGCTCCACGTGGTCAGATCTTCATCATACTTGGTACATGTGATCATGGCCCCGCCCCGAAGGTCCCCGTAGGTCACTTCCTGATTTCGTCGCAGCGCCACCTTTTGGCGACAGGCTAAAGGCGTGTCATCTACATGAGGCCTTTTCTGCCAGGAGATTCATCAGATGAACATCAGGGTCACAAGGTCACTGCCTGACAGCCTGGTGAAGCCTGTTGATGGACCATGATGCAGGAAAAGCGCACGTGGTGGGCGTGGCCTGGCGGCGAATGCTCAGGCCTCGCCATTTACATAGAAAAGGTCATCATTCGCCCGCAAAAGGTCGCATGGGCTTGAAAACTCATAGGGGGGGGCAGAATCCAGGCCTGAGCGGCCTGGTGTGGCCCCCATATGAAACCAAGCCAAATTGACTCACTAGCGCCACCTACAAGTTTTAAAATAATTATCCCTCGCCTCCCGTTGCACGTATCGGCATGATTTTCGGAGGAGACATCACTTGTGACAGGACGCACAAAAAAGTCTCAATAACCCATGTTCTAAAACCAACAGGAAGTCGGCCATTTTAGGTGGCGGCGGCCATTTGGGGGCGGATGTATGGGTCGTATCTCGACGAACTCCTCCTAGGGGGTTTGACCGAATGAGTCCGTTGTTGCATCAACGGACACTAGACGGATGGCCCACGTTAAATTGCGAAGGATTTTGGGCCGCTCCATAGGATGTGGGCGTGGCACGCCACCAAACTTTGACCATTTCATATCTGGCCCTGCCTGGTGTCTGGCCTTGCCTTGAAGCAATGTACATCTAAGTCAATACACAGTTTGACTGACAGACTGATGATGTCAGTTGATGGACTATGATGTGTGTAAAGCACATGTGGGGGGCGTGGCCACGGCGAATGGTCATCCTTCGCCGTTGACCATCAAAAGGTCATCATTTGCCTGCAGAAGGTCACAGGCTGCTGAAATCTTAAACGTGAGGCCTTAATCCAGGCCTGAGGGCCCTGGTGGTGCTCCCATGTGACACCAATCTAAATTGACACACTAGCGCCACCTAGAAGTTTCAATTCATTATCCCTCGCCACCCGTTACACGTATCACTATGATTTTCGGTGGAGACGTCTATCATGACAGGACGCACTTAACGCTCCAGAACCCATGTTCTAAACACAGCGCCACCAACTGGTGGAAATGTATATCTGCCGTAACTTCCTGATTCATGGTCAGATTGTCTTGAAATTTTTTTTGGTGTGTTGGGTCAATCTCTGGTTTGTTATACTGTGTGTACATAGACTCTATAGCACCACCAACTGGTGGAAATGTATATAGCCGTAACTTCCTTCCACATGGTCGGATCAAGCCCAAATTTTTTCTGGTGGTTTGGGGTACCCTCTGGTCTATGACTGTGTGTGTACATAGACTCTATAGCGCCACCAACTGGTGGAAATGTATATAGCCGTAACTTCCTTCCACATGGTCGGATCAGGCCACAAATTTTTCTGGTGGTCTGGGGTACCCTCTGGTCTATGTCTGTGTGTGTACATACACTGTATAGCGCCACCAACTGGTGGAAATGTATATAGCCGTAACTTCCTTCCACATGGTCGGATCAGGCCACAAATTTTTCTGGTGGTCTGGGGTACCCTCTGGTCTATGACTGTGTGTGTACATAGACTGTATAGCGCCACCAACTGGTGGAAATGTATATAGCCGTAACTTCCTTCCACATGGTCGGATCAGGCCCAAATTTTTTCTGGTGGTCTGGGGTACCCTCTGGTCTATGACAGTGTGTGTACATACGCTATAGCGCCACCAACTGGTGGAAATGTATATCTGCCGTAACTTCCTTACGCACGGTCGGATCGGCCCGTAATTTTTTTTGTTGGTTCGGGGTACCCTCCGGTCCGTTACCGTGTGGGCGCATACACTCTATAGCGCCACCCACAGGCGGAAACGTATATCCGCCGCAAGGACCTACCGCGCGGTCCGATCGTCGTGAATTTTTTTATGGCGGTTCGCGGTGTCGGACGGGACGTGACCGCGCACCCGCCTCGCCGCCGCTGTCGCCCCCTCCTGGTGGAAAATTGCAAGTGCCGTGACTCCCTTACCGCTTATCCGCTCGCCGCGGTTTTTCGTACGGCCCGTCCGGTCGCGCGAGTGACCCCGACCCGCGCGTACCCCCAACCCGCGCGTACCCCCGAGCGCGTCGGGGTGCTCGAGCCCGCTCATCACTGCTCGCAGTTTTAATTATTATTATTATTATTATTATTCTGCCAACCGTCGGCCTTTTTGAGGGCCTCAACATGCCCGAAAACTCACCAAATTTGGCGAGCGCATCAGGTCTGGCGAAAAATTTTATATTTTATGGGTTTCAAATATCATGTTCCAAAATTGGCTCTCTAGCGCCACCTTGAATTTTAAAAAAAATTAGCCCCCGACACCAGTTTCACCTATCGTCACGAAACTCGGTGGAGACGTCTATCGTGACAGGCCGGACCAAAAAGTCTCAAGAACCCATATTGGAAAACGAACAGGAAGTCGGCCATTTTGGATGGCGGCGGCCGTTTTTGGGCCAGAAGTTGGGGTCGTATCTCGACGAACTCCTCCTAGGGGGTTTGACCGAATGAGTCCGTTGTAGCATCAACGGACACTAGACGGATGGCCGACGTTAAATTGCGAAGGATTTTGGGATATTCCATACGATGTGGGCGTGGCACGCCCCCAAATTTTGCCCATTTTCAAATGTCCGGCCCTTGCACGCTGAGCGTAACTGTAGACGTGAATAACTTGGCTCCACGTGGTCAGATCTTCATCATACTTGGTACATGTGATCATGGCCCCGCCCCGAAGGTCCCCGTAGGTCACTTCCTGATTTCGTCGCAGCGCCACCTATTGGCGACAGGCTAAAGGCGTGTCATCTACATGAGGCCTTTTCTGCCAGGAGATTCATCAGATGAACATCAGGGTCACAAGGTCACTGCCTGACAGCCTGGTGAAGCCTGTTGATGGACCATGATGCAGGAAAAGCGAACGTGGTGGGCGTGGCCTGGCGGCGAATGCTCAGACCTCGCCATTTACATAGAAAAGGTCATCATTCGCCCGCAAAAGGTCGCATGGGCTTGAAAGCTCATAGGGGGGGTCAGAATCCAGGCCTGAGCGGCCTGGTGTGGCCCCCATATGAAACTAAGCCAAATTGACTCACTAGCGCCACCTACAAGTTTTAAAATAATTATCCCTCGCCTCCCGTTGCACGTATCGGCATGATTTTCGGAGGAGACATCACTCGTGACAGGACGCACAAAAAAGTCTCAAGAACCCATGTTCTAAAACCAACAGGAAGTCGGCCATTTTAGGTGGCGGCGGCCATTTGGGGGCGGAAGTATGGGTCGTATCTCGACGAACTCCTCCTAGGGGGTTTGACCGAATGAGTCCGTTGTAGCATCAACGGACACTAGACGGATGGCCGACGTTAAATTGCGAAGGATTTTGGGATATTCCATACGATGTGGGCGTGGCACGCCCCCAAATTTTGCCCATTTTCATATGTCCGGCCCTTGCACGCTGAGCGTAACTGTAGACGTGAATAACTTGGCTCCACGTGGTCAGATCTTCATCATACTTGGTACATGTGATCATGGCCCCGCCCCGAAGGTCCCCGTAGGTCACTTCCTGATTTCGTCGCAGCGCCACCTATTGGCGACAGGCTAAAGGCGTGTCATCTACATGAGGCCTTTTCTGCCAGGAGATTCATCAGATGAACATCAGGGTCACAAGGTCACTGCCTGACAGCCTGGTGAAGCCTGTTGATGGACCATGATGCAGGAAAAGCGAACGTGGTGGGCGTGGCCTGGCGGCGAATGCTCAGACCTCGCCATTTACATAGAAAAGGTCATCATTCGCCCGCAAAAGGTCGCATGGGCTTGAAAGCTCATAGGGGGGGTCAGAATCCAGGCCTGAGCGGCCTGGTGTGGCCCCCATATGAAACTAAGCCAAATTGACTCACTAGCGCCACCTACAAGTTTTAAAATAATTATCCCTCGCCTCCCGTTGCACGTATCGGCATGATTTTCGGAGGAGACATCACTCGTGACAGGACGCACAAAAAAAGTCTCAAGAACCCATGTTCTAAAACCAACAGGAAGTCGGCCATTTTAGGTGGCGGCGGCCATTTGGGGGCGGATGTATGGGTCGTATCTCGACGAACTCCTCCTAGGGGGTTTGACCGAATGAGTCCGTTGTTGCATCAACGGACACTAGACGGATGGCCCACGTTAAATTGCGAAGGATTTTGGGCCGCTCCATAGGATGTGGGCGTGGCACGCCACCAAACTTTGACCATTTCATATCTGGCCCTGCCTGGTGTCTGGCCTTGCCTTGAAGCAATGTACATCAAAGTCAATACACAGTTTGACTGACAGACTGATGAAGTCAGTTGATGGACTATGATGTGTGTAAAGCACATGTGGGGGGCGTGGCCACGGCGAATGGTCAGCCTTCGCCATTGACCATCAAAAGGTCATCATTTGCCTGCAGAAGGTCACAGGCTGCTGAAATCTTAAACGTGAGGCCTTAATCCAGGCCGGAGCGCCCTGGTGGTGCTCCCATGTGACACCAATCTAAATTGACACACTAGCGCCACCTAGAAGTTTCAATTCATTATCCCTCGCCACCCGTTACACGTATCACTATGATTTTCGGTGGAGACGTCTATCAAGACAGGACGCACTTAACGCTCCAGAAGCCATGTTCAAAACACAGCGCCACCAACTGGTGGACATGTATATCTGCCGTAACTTCCTGATTCATGTTCAGATTGTCTTGAAATTTTTTTGGGTGTGTTGGGTCAATCTCTGGTCTGTTATACTGTGTGTACATAGACTGTATAGCGCCACCAACTGGTGGAAATGTATATAGCCGTAACTTCCTTCCACATGGTCGGATCAGGCCCAAATTTTTTCTGGTGGTCTGGGGTACCCTCTGGTCTGTGACTGTGTGTGTACATAGACTGTATAGCGCCACCAACTGGTGGAAATGTATATAGCCGTAACTTCCTTCCACATGGTCGGATCAGGCCCAAATTTTTTCTGGTGGTCTGGGGTACCCTCTGGTCTATGGCAGTGTGTGTACATAGACTGTATAGCGCCACCAACTGGTGGAAAGGTATATCTGCCGTAACTTCCTTACGCACGGTCGGATCGGCCCCTAATTTTTTCTGTTGGTTCGGGGTACCCTCCGGTCCGTTACCGTGTGGGCGCATACACTCTATAGCGCCACCCACAGGCGGAAACGTATATCCGCCGCAAGGACCTACCGCGCGGTCCGATCGTCGTGAATTTTTTTATGGCGGTTCGCGGCGTCGGACGGGACGTGACCGCGCACCCGCCTCGCCGCCGCTGTCGCCCCCTCCTGGCGGAAAATTGCAAGTGCCGTGACTCCCTTACCGCTTATCCGCTCGCCGCGGTTTTTCGTACGGCGCGTCCGCGCGCCCGTCCGGTCGCGCGCGCGACCCCGACCCGCGCGTACCCCCGACCCGCGCGTACCCCCGAGCGCGTCGGGGTGCTCGAGCCCGCTCATCACTGCTTGCAGTTTTAATTATTAGGGCTCGAGCACTGACCAGTGCGAAAGCCCTATTGTAATCGTTCCGTTTTTTATTAGGGCTCGAGCACTGACCAGTGCGAAAGCCCTATTGTAATCGTTCCGTTTTTTATTATTATTATTATTATTCCGACGAAAGGACGGCCATTTTGAGGGCCTTAACATGCCCGAAAACTCACCAAATTTTGCAAGCGCGTCAGGTCTGGCGAAAATTTCGATCTGGTGGGGGTCCCGAAAACAATGTTCCAAAATTGACTCTCTAGCGCCACCTTTAATTTTTGAAAAAATTGGCCCCCGCCACCAGTTTCACCTATCGTCACGAAACTTGGTGGAGACGTCTATCGTGACAGGACGGACCAAAAAGTCTCAAGAACCCATATTGGAAAACGAACAGGAAGTCGGCCATTTTGGATGGCGGCGGCCTTTTTCGTGCCAGAAGTTGGGGTCGTATCTCGACGAACTCCTCCTAGGGGGTTTGACCAAATGAGTCCGTTGTTGCATCAACGGACACTAGACGGATGGCCGACGTTAAATTGCGAAGGATTTTGGGATATTCCATACGATGTGGGCGTGGCACGCCCCCAAATTTTGCCCATTTTCATATGTCCGGACCTTGCACGCTGAGCGTAACTGTAGACGTGAATAACTTGGCTCCACGTGGTCAGATCTTCATCATACTTGGTACATGTGATCATGGCCCCGCCCCGAAGGTCCCCGTAGGTCACTTCCTGATTTCGTCGCAGCGCCACCTATTGGCGACAGGCTAAAGGCGTGTCATCTACATGAGGCCTTTTCTGCCAGGAGATTCATCAGATGAACATCAGGGTCACAAGGTCACTGCCTGACAGCCTGGTGAAGCCTGTTGATGGACCATGATGCAGGAAAAGCGCACGTGGTGGGCGTGGCCTGGCGGCGAATGCTCAGGCCTCGCCATTTACATAGAAAAGCTCATCATTCGCCCGCAAAAGGTCGCATGGGCTTGAAAACTCATAGGGGGGGTCAGAATCCAGGCCTGAGCGGCCTGGTGTGGCCCCCATATGAAACCAAGCCAAATTGACTCACTAGCGCCACCTAGAAGTTTTAAAATAATTATCCCTCGCCTCCCGTTGCACGTATCGGCATGATTTTCGGAGGAGACATCACTCGTGACAGGACGCACAAAAAAGTCTCAAGAACCCATGTTCAAAAACCAACAGGAAGTCGGCCATTTTAGGTGGCGGCGGCCATTTGGGGGAGGATGTAGGGGTCGTATCTCGACGAACTCCTCCTAGGGGGTTTGACTGAATGAGTCCGTTGTTGCATCAACGGACACTAGACGGATGGCCCACGTTAAATTGCGAAGGATTTTGGGCCGCTCCATAGGATGTGGGCGTGGCACGCCACCAAACTTTGACCATTTCATATCTGGCCCTGCCTGGTGTCTGGCCTTGCCTTGAAGCAATGTACATCAAAGTCAATACACAGTTTGACTGACAGACTGCTGAAGTCAGTTGATGGACTATGATGTGTGTAAAGCACATGTGGGGGGCGTGGCCACGGCGAATGGTCAGCCTTCGCCATTGACCATCAAAAGGTCATCATTTGCCTGCAGAAGGTCACAGGCTGCTGAAATCTTAAACGTGAGGCCTTAATCCAGGCCTGAGCGCCCTGGTGGTGCTCCCATGTGACACCAATCTAAATTGACACACTAGCGCCACCTAGAAGTTTCAATTCATTATCCCTCGCCACCCGTTACACGTATCACTATGATTTTCGGTGGAGACGTCTATCATGACAGGACGCACTTAACGCTCCAGAAGCCATGTTCAAAACACAGCGCCACCAACTGGTGGAAATGTATATCTGCCGTAACTTCCTGATTCATGGTCAGATTGTCTTGAAATTTTTTTTGGTGTGTTGGGTCAATCTCTGGTTTGTTATACTGGGTGTACATAGACTCTATAGCGCCACCAACTGGTGGAAATGTATATAGCCATAACTTCCTTCCACATGGTCGGATCAAGCCCAAATTTTTTCTGGTGGTTTGGGGTACCCTCTGGTCTATGACTGTGTGTGTACATAGACTCTATAGCGCCACCAACTGGCGGAAATGTATATAGCCGTAACTTCCTTCCACATGGTCGGATCAAGCCCAAATTTTTTCTGGTGGTTTGGGGTACCCTCTGGTCTATGACTGTGTGTGTACATAGACTGTATAGCGCCACCAACTGGTGGAAATGTATATAGCCGTAACTTCCTTCCACATGGTTGGATCAAGCCCAAATTTTTTCTGGTGGTCTGGGGTACCCTCTGGTCTATGACTGTGTGTGTACATAGACTCTATAGCGCCACCAACTGGTGGAAGTGTATATAGCCGTAACTTCCTTCCACATGGTCGGATCAGCCCACAAAATTTTCTGGTGGTCTGGGGTACCCTCTGGTCTATGTCTGTGTGTGTACATAGACAGTATAGCGCCACCAACTGGTGGAAATGTATATAGCCGTAACTTCCTTCCACATGGTCGGATCAAGCCCAAATTTTTTCGGGTGGTTTGGGGTACCCTCTGGTCTATGACTGTGTGTGTACATAGACTCTATAGCGCCACCAACTGGTGGAAATGTATATAGCCGTAACTTCCTTCCACATGGTCGGATCAGGCCCAAATTTTTTCTGGTGGTCTGGGGTACCCTCTGGTCTATGACTGTGTGTGTACATACACTGTATAGCGCCACCAACTGGTGGAAATGTATATAGCCGTAACTTCCATCCACATGGTCGGATCAAGCCCAAATTTTTTCTGGTGGTTTGGGGTACCCTCTGGTCTATGACTGTGTGTGTACATAGACTGTATAGCGCCACCAACTGGTGGAAATGTATATAGCCGTAACTTCCTTCCACATGGTCGGATCAGGCCCAAATTTTTTCTGGTGGTCTGGGGTACCCTCTGGTCTATGACTGTGTGTGTACATACGCTATAGCGCCACCAACTGGTGGAAATGTATATCTGCCGTAACTTCCTTACGCACGGTCGGATCGGCCCCTAATTTTTTCTGTTGGTTCGGGGTACCCTCCGGTCCGTTACCGTGTGGGCCAACCACTCTATAGCGCCACCCACAGGCGGAAACGTATATCCGCCGCAAGGACCTACCGCGCGGTCCGATCGTCGTGAATTTTTTTATGGCGGTTCGCGGCGTCGGACGGGACGTGACCGCGCACCCGCCTCGCCGCCGCTGTCGCCCCCTCCTGGCGGAAAATTGCAAGTGCCGTGACTCCCTTACCGCTTATCCGCTCGCCGCGGTTTTTCGTACGGCGCGTCCGCGCGCCCGTCCGGTCGCACGTGCGACCCCGACCCGCGCGTACCCCCGACCCGCGCGTACCCCCGAGCGCGTCGGGGTGCTCGAGCCCGCTCATCACTGCTTGCAGTTTTAATTAGGGCTCGAGCACTGACCAGTGCGAAAGCCCTATTGTAATCGTTCCGTTTATTATTATTATTATTATTATTCTGCCAACCGTCGGCCTTTTTGAGGGCCTCAACATGCCCGAAAACTCACCAAATTTGGCGAGCGCATCAGGTCTGGCGAAAAATTTTATATTTTATGGGTTTCAAATATCATGTTCCAAAATTGGCTCTCTAGCGCCACCTTGAATTTTAAAAAAAATTAGCCCCCGACACCAGTTTCACCTATCGTCACGAAACTCGGTGGAGACGTCTATCGTGACAGGCCGGACCAAAAAGTCTCAAGAACCCATATTGGAAAACGAACAGGAAGTCGGCCATTTTGGATGGCGGCGGCCGTTTTTGGGCCAGAAGTTGGGGTCGTATCTCGACGAACTCCTCCTAGGGGGTTTGACCGAATGAGTCCGTTGTAGCATCAACGGACACTAGACGGATGGCCGACGTTAAATTGCGAAGGATTTTGGGATATTCCATACGATGTGGGCGTGGCACGCCCCCAAATTTTGCCCATTTTCAAATGTCCGGCCCTTGCACGCTGAGCGTAACTGTAGACGTGAATAACTTGGCCCCACGTGGTCAGATCTTCATCATACTTGGTACATGTGATCATGGCCCCGCCCCGAAGGTCCCCGTAGGTCACTTCCTGATTTCGTTGCAGCGCCACCTATTGGCGACAGGCTAAAGGCGTGTCATCTACATGAGGCCTTTTCTGCCAGGAGATTCATCAGCTGAACATCAGGGTCACAAGGTCACTGCCTGACAGCCTGGTGAAGCCTGTTGATGGACCATGATGCAGGAAAAGCGAACGTGGTGGGCGTGGCCTGGCGGCGAATGCTCAGACCTCGCCATTTACATAGAAAAGGTCATCATTCGCCCGCAAAAGGTCGCATGGCCTTGAAAGCTCATAGGGGGGGTCAGAATCCAGGCCTGAGCGGCCTGGTGTGGCCCCCATATGAAACTAAGCCAAATTGACTCACTAGCGCCACCTAGAAGTTTTAAAATAATTATCCCTCGCCTCCCGTTGCACGTATCGGCATGATTTTCGGAGGAGACATCACTCGTGACAGGACGCACAAAAAAGTCTCAAGAACCCATGTTCTAAAACCAACAGGAAGTCGGCCATTTTAGGTGGCGGCGGCCATTTGGGGGCGGAAGTATGGGTCGTATCTCGACGAACTCCTCCTAGGGGGTTTGACCGAATGAGTCCGTTGTTGCATCAACGGACACTAGACGGATGGCCGACGTTAAATTGCGAAGGATTTTGGGATATTCCATACGATGTGGGCGTGGCACGCCCCCAAATTTTGCCCATTTTCATATGTCCGGGCCTTGCACGCTGAGCGTAACTGTAGACGTGAATAACTTGGCTCCACGTGGTCAGATCTTCATCATACTTGGTACATGTGATCATGGCCCCGCCCCGAAGGTCCCCGTAGGTCACTTCCTGATTTCGTCGCAGCGCCACCTATTGGCGACAGGCTAAAGGCGTGTCATCTACATGAGGCCTTTTCTGCCAGGAGATTCATCAGATGAACATCAGGGTCACAAGGTCACTGCCTGACAGCCTGGTGAAGCCTGTTGATGGACCATGATGTGTGTAAAGCACATGTGGGGGGCGTGGCCACGGCGAATGGTCAGCCTTCGCCATTGACCATCAAAAGGTCATCATTTGCCTGCAGAAGGTCACAGGCTGCTGAAATCTTAAACGTGAGGCCTTAATCCAGGCCTGAGCGCCCTGGTGGTGCTCCCATGTGACACCAATCTAAATTGACACACTAGCGCCACCTAGAAGTTTCAATTCATTATCCCTCGCCACCCGTTACACGTATCACTATGATTTTCGGTGGAGACGTCTATCAAGACAGGACGCACTTGACGCTCCAGAAGCCATGTTCAAAACACAGCGCCACCAACTGGTGGACATGTATATCTGCCGTAACTTCCTGATTCATGGTCAGATTGTCTTGAAATTTTTTTTGGTGTGTTGGGTCAATCTCTGGTCTGTTATACTGTGTGTACATAGACTGTATAGCGCCACCAACTGGTGGAAATGTATATAGCCGTAACTTCCTTCCACATGGTCGGATCAGGCCCAAATTTTTTCTGGTGGTCTGGGGTACCCTCTGGTCTATGACTGTGTGTGTACATAGACTGTATAGCGCCACCAACTGGTGGAAATGTATATAGCCGTAACTTCCTTCCACATGGTCGGATCAGGCCCACATTTTTTCTGGTGGTCTGGGGTACCCTCTGGTCTGTGACTGTGTGTGTACATAGACTGTATAGCGCCACCAACTGGTGGAAATGTATATAGCCGTAACTTCCTTCCACATGGTCGGATCAGGCCCAAATTTTTTCTGGTGGTCTGGGGTACCCTCTGGTCTATGACAGTGTGTGTACATACGCTATAGCGCCACCAACTGGTGGAAATGTATATCTGCCGTAACTTCCTTACGCACGGTCGGATCGGCCCCTAATTTTTTCTGTTGGTTCGGGGTACCCTCCGGTCCGTTACCGTGTGGGCGCATACACTCTATAGCGCCACCCGCAGGCGGAAACGTATATCCGCCGCAAGGACCTACCGCGCGGTCCGATCGTCGTGAATTTTTTTATGGCGGTTCGCGGCGTCGGACGGGACGTGACCGCGCACCCGCCTCGCCGCCGCTGTCGCCCCCTCCTGGCGGAAAATTGCAAGTGCCGTGACTCCCTTACCGCTTATCCGCTCGCCGCGGTTTTTCGTACGGCGCGTCCGCGCGCCCGTCCGGTCGCGCGCGCGACCCCGACCCGCGCGTACCCCCGACCCGCGCGTACCCCCGAGCGCGTCGGGGTGCTCGAGCCCGCTCATCACTGCTTGCAGTTTTAATTATTATTATTATTTTTTTTTTTATTATTATTCTGACGAAAGGACGGCCATTTTGAGGGCCTTAACATGCCCGAAAACTCACCAAATTTTGCAAGCGCGTCAGGTCTGGCGAAAATTTCGATCTGGTGGGGGTCCCGAAAACAATGTTCCAAAATTGACTCTCTAGCGCCACCTTTAATTTTTGAAAAAATTGGCCCCCGCCACCAGTTTCACCTATCGTCACGAAACTTGGTGGAGACGTCTATCGTGACAGGACGGACCAAAAAGTCTCAAGAACCCATATTGGAAAACGAACAGGAAGTCGGCCATTTTGGATGGCGGCGGCCTTTTTCGTGCCAGAAGTTGGGGTCGTATCTCGACGAACTCCTCCTAGGGGGTTTGACCAAATGAGTCCGTTGTTGCATCAACGGACACTAGACGGATGGCCGACGTTAAATTGCGAAGGATTTTGGGATATTCCATACGATGTGGGCGTGGCACGCCCCCAAATTTTGCCCATTTTCATATGTCCGGGCCTTGCACGCTGAGCGTAACTGTAGACGTGAATAACTTGGCTCCACGTGGTCAGATCTTCATCATACTTGGTACATGTGATCATGGCCCCGCCCCGAAGGTCCCCGTAGGTCACTTCCTGATTTCGTCGCAGCGCCACCTATTGGCGACAGGCTAAAGGCGTGTCATCTACATGAGGCCTTTTCTGCCAGGAGATTCATCAGATGAACATCGGGGTCACAAGGTCACTGCCTGACAGCCTGGTGAAGCCTGTTGATGGACCATGATGCAGAAAAAGCGCACGTGGTGGGCGTGGCCTGGCGGCGAATGCTCAGGCCTCGCCATTTACATAGAAAAGCTCATCATTCGCCCGCAAAAGGTCGCATGGGCTTGAAAACTCATAGGGGGGGTCAGAATCCAGGCCTGAGCGGCCTGGTGTGGCCCCCATATGAAACCAAGCCAAATTGACTCACTAGCGCCACCTAGAAGTTTTAAAATAATTATCCCTCGCCTCCCGTTGCACGTATCGGCATGATTTTCGGAGGAGACATCACTCGTGACAGGACGCACAAAAAAGTCTCAAGAACCCATGTTCAAAAACCAACAGGAAGTCGGCCATTTTAGGTGGCGGCGGCCATTTGGGGGAGGATGTAGGGGTCGTATCTCGACGAACTCCTCCTAGGGGGTTTGACTGAATGAGTCCGTTGTTGCATCAACGGACACTAGACGGATGGCCCACGTTAAATTGCGAAGGATTTTGGGCCGCTCCATAGGATGTGGGCGTGGCACGCCACCAAACTTTGACCATTTCATATCTGGCCCTGCCTGGTGTCTGGCCTTGCCTTGAAGCAATGTACATCAAAGTCAATACACAGTTTGACTGACAGACTGATGATGTCAGTTGATGGACTATGATGTGTGTAAAGCACATGTGGGGGGCGTGGCCACGGCGAATGGTCAGCCTTCGCCATTGACCATCAAAAGGTCATCATTTGCCTGCAGAAGGTCACAGGCTGCTGAAATCTTAAACGTGAGGCCTTAATCCAGGCCTGAGCGCCCTGGTGGTGCTCCCATGTGACACCAATCTAAATTGACACACTAGCGCCACCTAGAAGTTTCAATTCATTATCCCTCGCCACCCGTTACACGTATCACTATGATTTTCGGTGGAGACGTCTATCATGACAGGACGCACTTAACGCTCCAGAAGCCATGTTCAAAACACAGCGCCACCAACTGGTGGAAATGTATATCTGCCGTAACTTCCTGATTCATGGTCAGATTGTCTTGAAATTTTTTTTGGTGTGTTGGGTCAATCTCTGGTTTGTTATACTGGGTGTACATAGACTCTATAGCGCCACCAACTGGTGGAAATGTATATAGCCGTAACTTCCTTCCACATGGTCGGATCAAGCCCAAATTTTTTCTGGTGGTTTGGGGTACCCTCTGGTCTATGACTGTGTGTGTACATAGACTCTATAGCGCCACCAACTGGTGGAAAGGTATATAGCCGTAACTTCCTTCCACATGGTCGGATCAAGCCCAAATTTTTTCTGGTGGTTTGGGGTACCCTCTGGTCTATGACTGTGTGTGTACATAGACTCTATAGCGCCACCAACTGGTGGAAATGTATATAGCCGTAACTTCCTTCCACATGGTCGGATCAAGCCCAAATTTTTTCTGGTGGTTTGGGGTACCCTCTGGTCTATGACTGTGTGTGTACATAGACTCTTTAGCGCCACCAACTGGTGGAAATGTATATAGCCGTAACTTCCTTCCACATGGTCGGATCAGGCCCAAATTTTTTCTGGTGGTCTGGGGTACCCTCTGGTCTATGACTGTGTGTGTACATACACTGTATAGCGCCACCAACTGGTGGAAATGTATATAGCCGTAACTTCCTTCCACATGGTCGGATCAGGCCCAAATTTTTTCTGGTGGTCTGGGGTACCCTCTGGTCTATGACTGTGTGTGTACATCGACTGTATAGCGCCACCAACTGGTGGAAATGTATATAGCCGTAACTTCCTTCCACATGGTCGGATCAGGCCCAAATTTTTTCTGGTGGTCTGGGGTACCCTCTGGTCTATGACTGTGTGTGTACATACGCTATAGCGCCACCAACTGGTGGAAATGTATATCTGCCGTAACTTCCTTACGCACGGTCGGATCGGCCCCTAATTTTTTCTGTTGGTTCGGGGTACCCTCCGGTCCGTTACCGTGTGGGCCAACCACTCTATAGCGCCACCCACAGGCGGAAACGTATATCCGCCGCAAGGACCTACCGCGCGGTCCGATCGTCGTGAATTTTTTTATGGCGGTTCGCGGTGTCGGACGGGACGTGACCGCGCACCCGCCTCGCCGCCGCTGTCGCCCCCTCCTGGCGGAAAATTGCAAGTGCCGTGACTCCCTTACCGCTTATCCGCTCGCCGCGGTTTTTCGTACGGCGCGTCCGCGCGCCCGTCCGGTCGCGCGCGCGACCCCGACCCGCGCGTACCCCCGACCCGCGCGTACCCCCGAGCGCGTCGGGGTGCTCGAGCCCGCTCATCACTGCTTGCAGTTTTAATTATTATTATTTTTTTTTTTATTATTATTCTGACGAAAGGACGGCCATTTTGAGGGCCTTAACATGCCCGAAAACTCACCAAATTTTGCAAGCGCGTCAGGTCTGGCGAAAATTTCGATCTGGTGGGGGTCCCGAAAACAATGTTCCAAAATTGACTCTCTAGCGCCACCTTTAATTTTTGAAAAAATTGGCCCCCGCCACCAGTTTCACCTATCGTCACGAAACTTGGTGGAGACGTCTATCGTGACAGGACGGACCAAAAAGTCTCAAGAACCCATATTGGAAAACGAACAGGAAGTCGGCCATTTTGGATGGCGGCGGCCTTTTTCGTGCCAGAAGTTGGGGTCGTATCTCGACGAACTCCTCCTAGGGGGTTTGACCAAATGAGTCCGTTGTTGCATCAACGGACACTAGACGGATGGCCGACGTTAAATTGCGAAGGATTTTGGGATATTCCATACGATGTGGGCGTGGCACGCCCCCAAATTTTGCCCATTTTCATATGTCCGGACCTTGCACGCTGAGCGTAACTGTAGACGTGAATAACTTGGCTCCACGTGGTCAGATCTTCATCATACTTGGTACATGTGATCATGGCCCCGCCCCGAAGGTCCCCGTAGGTCACTTCCTGATTTCGTCGCAGCGCCACCTATTGGCGACAGGCTAAAGGCGTGTCATCTACATGAGGCCTTTTCTGCCAGGAGATTCATCAGATGAACATCAGGGTCACAAGGTCACTGCCTGACAGCCTGGTGAAGCCTGTTGATGGACCATGATGCAGGAAAAGCGCACGTGGTGGGCGTGGCCTGGCGGCGAATGCTCAGGCCTCGCCATTTACATAGAAAAGCTCATCATTCGCCCGCAAAAGGTCGCATGGGCTTGAAAACTCATAGGGGGGGTCAGAATCCAGGCCTGAGCGGCCTGGTGTGGCCCCCATATGAAACCAAGCCAAATTGACTCACTAGCGCCACCTAGAAGTTTTAAAATAATTATCCCTCGCCTCCCGTTGCACGTATCGGCATGATTTTCGGAGGAGACATCACTCGTGACAGGACGCACAAAAAAGTCTCAAGAACCCATGTTCAAAAACCAACAGGAAGTCGGCCATTTTAGGTGGCGGCGGCCATTTGGGGGAGGATGTAGGGGTCGTATCTCGACGAACTCCTCCTAGGGGGTTTGACTGAATGAGTCCGTTGTTGCATCAACGGACACTAGACGGATGGCCCACGTTAAATTGCGAAGGATTTTGGGCCGCTCCATAGGATGTGGGCGTGGCACGCCACCAAACTTTGACCATTTCATATCTGGCCCTGCCTGGTGTCTGGCCTTGCCTTGAAGCAATGTACATCAAAGTCAATACACAGTTTGACTGACAGACTGCTGAAGTCAGTTGATGGACTATGATGTGTGTAAAGCACATGTGGGGGGCGTGGCCACGGCGAATGGTCAGCCTTCGCCATTGACCATCAAAAGGTCATCATTTGCCTGCAGAAGGTCACAGGCTGCTGAAATCTTAAACGTGAGGCCTTAATCCAGGCCTGAGCGCCCTGGTGGTGCTCCCATGTGACACCAATCTAAATTGACACACTAGCGCCACCTAGAAGTTTCAATTCATTATCCCTCGCCACCCGTTACACGTATCACTATGATTTTCGGTGGAGACGTCTATCATGACAGGACGCACTTAACGCTCCAGAAGCCATGTTCAAAACACAGCGCCACCAACTGGTGGAAATGTATATCTGCCGTAACTTCCTGATTCATGGTCAGATTGTCTTGAAATTTTTTTTGGTGTGTTGGGTCAATCTCTGGTTTGTTATACTGGGTGTACATAGACTCTATAGCGCCACCAACTGGTGGAAATGTATATAGCCATAACTTCCTTCCACATGGTCGGATCAAGCCCAAATTTTTTCTGGTGGTTTGGGGTACCCTCTGGTCTATGACTGTGTGTGTACATAGACTCTATAGCGCCACCAACTGGCGGAAATGTATATAGCCGTAACTTCCTTCCACATGGTCGGATCAAGCCCAAATTTTTTCTGGTGGTTTGGGGTACCCTCTGGTCTATGACTGTGTGTGTACATAGACTGTATAGCGCCACCAACTGGTGGAAATGTATATAGCCGTAACTTCCTTCCACATGGTTGGATCAAGCCCAAATTTTTTCTGGTGGTCTGGGGTACCCTCTGGTCTATGACTGTGTGTGTACATAGACTCTATAGCGCCACCAACTGGTGGAAGTGTATATAGCCGTAACTTCCTTCCACATGGTCGGATCAGCCCACAAAATTTTCTGGTGGTCTGGGGTACCCTCTGGTCTATGTCTGTGTGTGTACATAGACAGTATAGCGCCACCAACTGGTGGAAATGTATATAGCCGTAACTTCCTTCCACATGGTCGGATCAAGCCCAAATTTTTTCGGGTGGTTTGGGGTACCCTCTGGTCTATGACTGTGTGTGTACATAGACTCTATAGCGCCACCAACTGGCGGAAATGTATATAGCCGTAACTTCCTTCCACATGGTCGGATCAAGCCCAAATTTTTTCTGGTGGTTTGGGGTACCCTCTGGTCTATGACTGTGTGTGTACATAGACTGTATAGCGCCACCAACTGGTGGAAATGTATATAGCCGTAACTTCCTTCCACATGGTCGGATCAAGCCCAAATTTTTTCTGGTGGTCTGGGGTACCCTCTGGTCTATGACTGTGTGTGTACATAGACTCTATAGCGCCACCAACTGGTGGAAGTGTATATAGCCGTAACTTCCTTCCACATGGTCGGATCAGCCCACAAAATTTTCTGGTGGTCTGGGGTACCCTCTGGTCTATGTCTGTGTGTGTACATAGACAGTATAGCGCCACCAACTGGTGGAAATGTATATAGCCGTAACTTCCTTCCACATGGTCGGATCAAGCCCAAATTTTTTCTGGTGGTTTGGGGTACCCTCTGGTCTATGACTGTGTGTGTACATAGACTCTATAGCGCCACCAACTGGTGGAAATGTATATAGCCGTAACTTCCTTCCACATGGTCGGATCAAGCCCAAATTTTTTCTGGTGGTTTGGGGTACCCTCTGGTCTATGACTGTGTGTGTACATAGACTGTATAGCGCCACCAACTGGTGGAAATGTATATAGCCGTAACTTCCTTCCACATGGTCGGATCAAGCCCAAATTTTTTCTGGTGGTCTGGGGTACCCTCTGGTCTATGACTGTGTGTGTACATAGACTCTATAGCGCCACCAACTGGTGGAAGTGTATATAGCCGTAACTTCCTTCCACATGGTCGGATCAGCCCACAAAATTTTCTGGTGGTTTGGGGTACCCTCTGGTCTATGACTGTGTGTGTACATAGACTCTATAGCGCCACCAACTGGTGGAAATGTATATAGCCGTAACTTCCTTCCACATGGTCGGATCAAGCCCAAATTTTTTCTGGTGGTTTGGGGTACCCTCTGGTCTATGACTGTGTGTGTACATAGACTGTATAGCGCCACCAACTGGTGGAAATGTATATAGCCGTAACTTCCTTCCACATGGTCGGATCAGGCCCAAATTTTTTCTGGTGGTCTGGGGTACCCTCTGGTCTATGACTGTGTGTGTACATAGACTGTATAGCGCCACCAACTGGTGGAAATGTATATAGCCGTAACTTCCTTCCACATGGTCGGATCAAGCCCAAATTTTTTCTGGTGGTTTGGGGTACCCTCTGGTCTATGACTGTGTGTGTACATAGACTGTATAGCGCCACCAACTGGTGGAAATGTATATAGCCGTAACTTCCTTCCACATGGTCGGATCAGGCCCAAATTTTTTCTGGTGGTCTGGGGTACCCTCTGGTCTATGACTGTGTGTGTACATACGCTATAGCGCCACCAACTGGTGGAAATGTATATCTGCCGTAACTTCCTTACGCACGGTCGGATCGGCCCCTAATTTTTTCTGTTGGTTCGGGGTACCCTCCGGTCCGTTACCGTGTGGGCCAACCACTCTATAGCGCCACCCACAGGCGGAAACGTATATCCGCCGCAAGGACCTACCGCGCGGTCCGATCGTCGTGAATTTTTTTATGGCGGTTCGCGGCGTCGGACGGGACGTGACCGCGCACCCGCCTCGCCGCCGCTGTCGCCCCCTCCTGGCGGAAAATTGCAAGTGCCGTGACTCCCTTACCGCTTATCCGCTCGCCGCGGTTTTTCGTACGGCGCGTCCGCGCGCCCGTCCGGTCGCGCACACGACCCCGACCCGCGCGTACCCCCGACCCGCGCGTACCCCCGAGCGCGTCGGGGTGCTCGAGCCCGCTCATCACTGCTTGCAGTTTTAATTCATATTGCTTTACAGAAAAGGGTAAAATCGCTTCATAAAATCATGCTAAAATCATTAAACAAACTTCCACAAATCATTCCATAAAACAAAAATGAAGAGCGCAGATAAAGTACTTTCTGTTGCTACATGCACAGTTGAATTGAACAGAAGTGTTTTCGGGTTAGATTTTAATTTTGCCAAGATTGAGGATTGTGGCACATCTAGAAGACCGTTCCAGATTTTGGTAGCATAGACACTTAGCAATGTTGTTTGGTCTAGAAACAGTGCCACTGAAGAAAATACAGGAAGTATTATACTGGGAGTGACCAGGATGGATAGGATCAGGAAGGAGTATATCAGAGGGACATTACATGTTAGAGGCCTTGGAGACAAAGTCCTGTAGGCCAGACTGAGATGTTTGGGACATGTCCAGAGGAGAGATAGTGAATATATTGGTAGAAGGATGTTGCGTTTACAGCTGCCAGGCAAGTGGCTAGTGAAAGTCAGTGGGAGATGTTTCAGAGGCGAGGCTGCTGGGTGCGGCTATGACAGAGAATCTATCATAAGTAGGGATGTAAATCTGTCTTAATAGATTCAATATACAACAATAACTCCATAAAATGTCATGTAAAGGGATGTCAATTTTGGAAATATGGGCCATTATTTTATTCAAAAAATAATATACGGTTGAGGGGTATAGGTATCTAGGCACAATATTTGCTGGCCTTCTGAGGTTTTCCTCCAATACAGAGGAGTGCCATTAGAGACAGTACCGCTTAAGGAGGCTGAGTTCCTTTGGAGTGAACAAATGCTGACCTTCTACCACGCTTTTATTGAGAACAGATTGACCTTTTCATTCATTTCATAGTTTTATTCACTACATCTTCAGGACCGGACACACTTATACAGCATCATAATAGTTTGCTCCAAAATCATTGGCCATCCTGTTAGAGCTCTTTATATTGTGATCAGCAAATACTGCTCATAGGACCATACAGGACCCCTGACATCCACTACTCTTTGTTTGAGTGGGTTCCATCAGGTCGTAGACTAAGATGCCCATGCTGCAAAACACAAAGGAGGAAGGCAATCTTTGTCTCCACAGCAGTCCGGCTTCTGAGTGTGGACCCCTCCCTCTTCATATTATTTATTTTTTATGGGTATGTGTCCAGTAGTGTCTGTCTTTTTAAATTTTTATTGTGTATGCTGCTCTTTGTGTGTCTTAAATCCCCCCCACGGATACCAAGTGTTTGAATTGAATATTGATACTATTACAAATCAGTTTTGGCATGATTAATTCAAGCAGTGTTTTTTTCCCCATTTCAGTCCTTGAATGCACCTTCTAACTTTGTCCCACACTGCACAGTACTGCTACTACTATACTGTGTTCTTTATTTTATAACCCATTTTCTGGTTCAAAATGCCGATACAATGTGGGAATGATTAAAGGTCAGATTTGACGACCTTACTGAGTTTTATCTGTTAAGGGGCCGGCATGGTCGTGACCCCAAGATACAGACACAGGAACATTTGCAGGTAAAAATAATGATTTTAATAAAGATTTGCAAAATAACTAGCGTCAAACTAAGGACAATCGGTCAAGGAACCAACAACCGAAGGGGTGCCATTTACAAGAATATACAAGGTATGCAATGTGTGAGATTCACAATTGTTTCTTTTAGCTGATAACTAGCCCAATCGAGTCTTGGTGACTCGATAATGAGAACCTTGTGTCAGAGGTAGTGACCAAAAGGGGAAAAAACAGGGGACCAGTTCAGGTTGGCTGCAGTGCAGTCAACCTCCTACCAGCCCTGAAGGAGCAGGTGGGTCGTCAGTTCATTAACAAGGAGTCTAGGCCTAAGCTAGGCTCTAGGCCTCCTTCGCTTAGCTTAGCTCGCCATTATTTTTCTGTACCAAAAACTAGCTGATATAAACACAGGGCCACATCAGTTAACCAAATCAAATGTTACTAAGGTATATAGAATATAACAATATATTTAAATCTATGACATAATATAGTACTATATTATTCACCCCATAATTCTTATTTGCTGTTCATGCTAACCAGCCCACACAATGAGGCTAGGTGGCTAAGCTAAGTGAAGCCAATTTTTAGCAACACTTACCAGTTCCTTTCAATATATAAGACATGAAATACTCCTAGGTGGTACTCCCAGTGGTAGTGTGTGCCTATAACATATTTAGATGCAGCAGTGTTAAAACATATTGTTGCTTAGAAATAATTTTGCAAGCCTACCGGTGTAGCAAGTGTTTCCCCATGTGTGTTTGGTGAGTGGCTTCCTGTTGGCTATTTATTGGTTATTGTGTGTCATGTGATCAAGGTGTGAAATCCTGATTGGGTGCACAGAATCACAGTCAAACCACATGATTCAAATCACCTGTTGCTGAGTGTTGGTATAGTAAAACATTCTATTTACACTTATAATTATATGAAAGGTTAGTATTAAATAAAAATATATTGTATGCAAGTATATATAAATAATGTTATTTATCCGCGACCCTCGTGAGGAAAAAGCGGTAGAAAATGAGTGAATGAATTTATATTTATATTTATATTTATATTTATATTTATATTTATATTTATATTTATATTTATATTTATATTTATATTTATATTTATATTTATATTTATATTTATATTTATATTTATATTTATATTTATATTTATATTCATATTTATATTTATATTTATTTATTTATTTATTCGCGACCCCTTGTGAGGAAAAAGTGGTCGAAAATAAAAGTGTTGTTCAGTCTACACACTAGTTTACTCCAGGTCAGTGTTGATTTAGCACTCTTCTTTCCTCACTTTTGTGTTGCATTTTTACATAACGCAGATTACAATATTTTGAATCCATCTTTTAAAAGAAAATTAGATGTATGAAAAGCCGCACTGTGAGTTGTTTATTCCATCCTTAAAGCCTGCTTTAATTAAAGGTGTTGGCTGTACGTCTAAAAGTGTTGCCGTGTTTGTGACACATTACACGGGAATAATTGGCTTGGAAGCGCCGAAGAGGCTTGTATCTTCTGACAGCAGTTATTATTTTAAGAGCATTATCATTGTATTTATTTATTTTTTCTCCGTCATTTCCACACCTCATTACCGTACATCAAAGTTGCAAGACGACGGCATGCTGACAGAAAAAAAAAGCGTGCTGCACCACTTGCATTTGAAAAAAAAAAAAAACCTGGTAGAAATAATATTCACGTGTGATATTATTTCCAAACGTGGTGTCTCAAAATGCAATGTGTTTTCAAATATGAAAGCACTGATCTTGTTCTGTTTTATTTTACTGAACAACAGCGTGTTGATGCAATGAGATTAATGGGTGCATGCTCACATCCAAAAAACATCGGAAACCAGCGATGTATTTGTTCAACACGAGCACACAACACCGCAGCCAAGCAGCTCCACAACCACCATTCAGGATACTTGGCATGCGTCGTGGAGGTGGAAACACCATCAAACAGCGGAATAAATTGAAGTAGAATTCCTCCTTACCCCCTGAGCCCCATGCGCTGTTGGCGTTACCGTTTCTCATACCTCGACTCCGGCGGCGACTGCGGTTCGGGTCGGTGTAAAAGGCCAGCTGAGGCTCGCTGTCGGCCTCGGTGCCAGAGTCTCCGTCTGGGTTCAAGAAGGTTGAACCCGCTGTTGGATTCACACAAAGTAAATCGCATATGAAAAAAATAGTCCTGATTTTCTTCTCAACTTTGTGAGAGGAAGCTGAAGCCACAGGTGGAGTTTTCAAACTCGTCTTGAAATGTTTCCCCCCAACAAGGTGAAGACGAATAGAAATTCAGTTAACGCTGCTGTAGCTCAGCGGGTGCGAGCATGCAGCCGCTGCAGCAGTTTCTGCATCTGAATGAACCCTCGGTGAGACTTCACTTCCAACTTGACTGCAGTCAGTAGCTGGCATGCAAAAGGCAAATGAAATACAGAATTGGAAATTACATTTTCTACACTGCCGATTATGACTAAGTACTGGACCAGCATAATTATATTCTCAAAAATACAGCGTGAATATAGTACTCTAGTGTCACAGTGCGATAATTTTTCAATACAAAACTTTTTTTTGTCTTTTTTTTAAAAACTTGTATTTCATTTTTAATATTCTTATTTAATTATTTAATTATTTTAATTATTATTATTATTATTTGTTTTAACTGAAAAGTAGAGTTTTTCAATGAAATGTATATAATGCAGCCTCATTTTCTGTTGTATTTCAATTTAAACCAGAAACGGCCCCGTGTAAAGGTAATAAGGTAATAGTTAGTTTTTATTATATTATATTATAATAAAATTATAATTATATGTTTTATTACATTTTATTACTTTTTAATTTTAGTAACATTACTGACCCCTAGTGACCAATGGTGAAGACTACATATTATCATGACGTCTTTTTCTTTAACCATTTGCTTAAATATGACTATGGATAGGCTATATTCAACCATGAAACAAAATGGTTAATTAATTAATATGTATTTTGATAAACCGAAGTGATGAGGGATGACTGCAATAACAAAAACAAAGGTAACACTATACGTTTTGTTATTTAACATGTCACTACAGTGACTTTGTGACTATAGTTTCCCAAAAGCAAGTATAAGTTGAAGCTTAAATACTGCATAAGCCAGTGTGTTGTCATGAATATTCATCCCATTTGGATGTTGCTGAGGTTGCATTAGTGTGATCCAGCAAATGTGTGTTTTTTTGTTGTTTTTTTTCTCCTGGCAGGACTAAGCAAATAGCGTCAAAGTAAACTATAATCTTCCAACATGCATTATGATGATCAGACCACTCTTCCGGTATTACCATAACACATTCCAACTGAAAGAGGCATTCATACAACAAACTGCCATTGACAGGTTAAGGGGGGAATCCATCAAAGCAGCAATGATTTGCTGTCTCAGTGAGATATACGTGTGACACAAAATAAAACTCAAGCTTATGTTGCTCTATGACAAAAGCTTTAAAAGTCCTAAACCAAGACACAGCTTGATTAAAGTTGACAAGATCCTTCTGGAACAATGGGAGACGCCAAACAATGTTGGCAACAGATTTATTTTGACAACAAAGAGGTGCGTTTTCATGACAGCAGCTTCATTATGTGGTTAATGTGCTTACAGTACGCATCAAAAAGTAAATATTACTGATACAACAATACGACAACAAGCAAAACTCTATATAGTTGCCACTTCCAGCCACAACAGGATTTTTTTGCATTTTTTTCCCATCAGGCACAATAATCCCTAATACAAACACAGCCTACACTGCAAAAGGGGCTGGCAAAATGTAAGATAGAAAGAAAAAAAAAATACTTAAAACTTGTGAAATTATCTGTCCTTGCAGCTAGCAAATTTTACTTGGTAAGAAATCTTCAATTAAGATTTCTAGATTTAGAAATAATCACGACCGGAATCCTTGATTTAAGATTTTTACACCTAAACATAAGCAAAAAATACTTATAAAGAATACTTATATACTTATTAAGAATTAATACTTATTAAGTATTATTAAGAATATTTTATGTATGAAACAATAAATAAACAAATAAATAAATAAATAAACAAATAAATAAATAAATAAATAAATAAATAAATAAATAAATAAATACATACATAAATACATAAATAAATAAATAAATAAATAAATATTTATTGAGAATAAAATACCAATATTTTTACTTTGTTACAACCAATAAGCAAGTGAAATACAACAGTGACTGAGTGGGTAGAGCGGGGATTCAAACGTCAACCTTCCACTTCCTGGACAACCTGCTACGTCCTGCACCACGTCCCGCTCATGTACTACATCTACTGTACTACATCAGACTATAATCTATCTGAAATGTCCCTTTGAGGGACTAATAAAGGCATCTCTTAATACCTAACAAGTATCCTGAAACTAGTTGACAGACATTGACATAAGCCTAAATCCATCTTAAATGAAAGAAGGACTTTCCAAATATGAAATAAACAGACTAAGTATGAGGAAATAATATTCCAAAAACCGTGAATTGATCTGTCTACGCAGATCGTTCATTTGACTTGATAACAAATCAAATGAAGTAAGATTTCTATCTAGAAATAAGTCCACAGATTCAGCTTGGCATAGTGCCGATTTCGTGACAAAACAGTGCACGGAAGGTGAGCTGAAATTTTGCCAGGTTCGACGTGGTTCTATTTTCCACGCAGGCAAAGCGTGCCCGGCGTAGTAGTAATTTGGTTGACAGCCAATTATTCAAAACGTCACAGGCAGGTTTTTCAGTGTTAGACACATTTGAATGCAATACACAATCACAGCAACCATTATTTACTGGAAGTCAAATTTGAGAGGTATATTATGTGTTTTAATCTGGAAAACTCAGTGATATAAAACTAATCAGTACAAGATAACCTAATCTCTGTCCATGAATTATTTTATCCAGCTTGACCTGGCAGGATTGAAGAGAGCCGGAGCCTATCCCAGCGGGTATCACATGAGAGTCTTTTTATAATATTCCATAAATTTGACATCTTACCAGAGAACCAAGTCACATTTTCAATACTTTACAACTTTAAACTTTACAATTTATCTTGTGGGAAGAAGCCAGTGCTTTCAGAGCACACCCACCCACGCAGGCACACACTGAAGCCTGGAACACTTCAAATAGAAAGGACCCTGCCGGGTGACAGCTTCCGACACAAAAACTGCGATTCAAGGCGCTGACAAGTCCTACCCTTGTTAGAGAATAGCATAAAAATAAATTCATTAAAGCAAGCCACTCCTGAGGGTGTTAATTAATGGGGAGATGACTCTAAAACTTGTGGACAGTTAACACCAAATTACCATCAACATGTCATCAATTTAACAGTGCATGTGGAATCTGTTAATTTTGTGGTGAGATTCTTCAACGTTACAAGGCAGACCTGCAATCTACTTATGACCTGGTGTCAAAATTAAAATGGGATAAGAAACATGAATAAATTAACTCAAAATGATAAGCGGCATAGAAAATGAAATAATAGATGGAAAACAAAAACCACATACTACTTCAAATGTGGCTTAGGCCAAATTCATTCATTCATTTTGTACCGCTGATCGTCACGGGGGTGCTGGAGCCTATGCCAGCTGTCTTCTGGCGAGAGGCGGGGTACACCCTGGACTGGTGGCCAGCCAATCACAGGGCACACATAGACAAACAACCATTCACACTCACATTCATACCTATGGACAATTTGGAGTCGCTGATTAACCTAGCATGTTTTTGGAATGGGGGAGGAAACCGGAGTACCTGGAGAGAACATGCAATCTCCACACAGACATGGCAGAGGGTGGAATTTAACTCGAGTTTCCTCGCTGTGAGGCCAGCGCGCTAACCACTCTAACACCGTGCAGCAGTACAAATAAATCTACTATGCGGTCTGAATGATGAGTTTACATATTCATTCATTTTCTACCGCTTTTTCCTCACGAGGGTCGCGGGGGGGGGGGGGGGGGGCTGGAGCCTATCCCACCTGTCTTTGGGCGAGAGGGCGGGGTATATAGACATATAGACAAACAACCATTCACACTCACATTCATACCTATGGACAATTTGGAGTGGCCAATTAACCTAGCATGTTTTTGGAATGTGGGAGGAAACCGGAGTACCTGGAGAAAACCCACGCAGGGACGGGGAGAACATGCAAACTCCACGCAGAGATGACCGAGGGTGGAATTGAACTCTGGTGTAGGCTCCAGCATATCCACGAGTGGTACAGAAAATGGATTGATGCATGTTATAAGTTTACTGTTAAAATTCCCAACATGCTTGGATGGAGGCCGTAAGGAATAAAAGATGATTTTCTGCCCCCCAAAATGTTAAAATTGTATATGTAATATAGAAAGTGTTAGTAGTAGACCAAAGCAATGCATGAAGGGATACAATATGATGGAATATACCATAAACAGGGCTGTGAGGTGAGAGAGGGCCACTAATGAAGATGGCCTTGCCAGTATTGTGAAGGAACCGAAAGACATTATTGAGCTGTGCTTTGGTGATTTCATGCGGCGGAAGCCATCGATGCGGCCTTATTTATTTATTTATTACTTATTTATTGATTATTCTATGTATGGAAGGGGAAGAGATGGTTCAACAATGTCGGTGACAGTGGCTCCTGGATAACATCACGTTGAAGAAGAATCACGGAGTCCCCAATAATCCAAGCAGTCGCATGAAAGAGAAGGTGAGGAGATGTTGGCCACGAGGGGGTGGAGGCATTAAGGAAGCAGGATGGCGCCGCGGGGCAAGGGGTGAAACTCACAATGAAGAGGCAAGGATAATCTTGGTGCCAGGATGGCAGTTTAGCTGGAGTGGAGGTCACCAAGGACTTTGGTTTATCCCCCTGTTTCAGCAGGGTGCCTGGGGTGTCGGGAGACAGCGTGAGGAGCGTCTGTTTGATCAGGAATGGTGTCAGGCGCACGTGGAGACTTTCCGTGCATGGCACTATGAATGCAGACCATTTTGTGGTGTTCGGTTTAATATTTACTCCGCCGATCAAAAGCCTCAACTTTCTGTTGAGGCAGCGGAGGAGGCTGGAGGAGTGTTTGATACGGAGCGTGGAGAAGGAAGACGGGAGGTGATGGCGTCCATTAGGAGTTCAGCCTCACAGACCCTGCATATTGTGGAAATGTGTTCCTTCACTTTGTGGATTTTTTTTCAAGGAGAATCCAACAGTTAGGGCAGCTGTAAGCAGAGGTGAGTGGGGCCATGGTGGACAGACTTGCAGAAAAACAGAGTAGGCAGACCGGTACAGGACGAAAACAGGCAGGCAGCGGTCGACTAATTATAATGGAGATGACATCCTTTAATTTGTATGTATTCTATTTGTATTTTATTTGTATTTGTATTTGAGAATTGTATTGAGATCAGGATCGAGATCGGGAAGACCCAGGTTCGATTCTCAGCTCGCATGCGTGGGTTTTTGTGGGTTTTTTGCGTGAGTTCTCCGGTTTCCTCCCACTTTTCAAAGACATGTATGTTTGGTTAATTGGCGATTCTAGATTGTCCTTAGATTTTAATGTGAGTGTGAATGGTTGTTTGTCTATATGTGCCCTGTGATTGGCTGGCCACCAGTCTAGGGTGTACCCCGCCTCTCGCCTGACGTCAGCTGAAACATACCCTGATACCCACTGCGACCCTAATAAGGATAAGCAGCATTGATAAACGATGATTGGAATTGTAGGTATTGGAGGCCTACCTACCAGCAGTTTGGTAATGGTAATGGTAATGGTAATGTAATGGTAATGGTAATGGTAATGGTAATGGTAATGGTAATGGTAATGGTTTTATTTCATTTGAACATGCATCAGATTACAATTGAATGCATCCCATAATCAGTTCACAGTTCCACATGTCCAAAAGGAGTAGGAAGAAGCAAAGCTTATTAAATCCTACCCCTCCATCTGGTACTTTTACAATCAGTAACTGTTACATTTGTTCACTTCCTGCTTTCCATAATACAGTTTAAGGTTTTGTTTTTTTTTAATAATGCACCTTGTACCAAAGTACAAGGTGATATGACCATCCAATGACATAATGGGTACCATAGTGTCAATATAGTGTCAATAATATATAATAATATACATATAGTGTCAATATCGTGATATATAGGATATAGGATATATAGGAGTCCATTACGTAAGTAGAACACTGTTCACGTTTTTTTTGTTTTTTTTGTGAGGGCTTTAGTGTCAATATAGGTTCTTCCCATGAGGTCCATTGTTAGCTAGCTCATATTAACTTGTTTTCTTGTGCTAGAATGTCCAGAAAAGGGAAAGATGAGCAAAATTTCCAAAAAGTGTAGTTCATCTTTAATATAGTTGACATCGTAAGCTATAGTAACTCATGTTAGCATTGGGAATGTGCATTGTCTGGAAAATAATGTGGGCCATTCTTATGGCATGGAAATTAGTCTCTCAGCCGTCTGTCTAAGTTCATGCAATGTTGTGCAATCCTTATAATCTCCACAGCAACACAAAATATGGCCACCGCTTTAAGCATCAACAAAATAGAGAGCTGTATTTATTTCTCCAAGGTTTTAAAAGCACCAAATGATGGTTCAATTTTGGATAAAGCACAGACAAAAGCCAAAATAAAGCCCTCAACTGTTACAGTATAAAAACATGGCAGTATAGCACATAAGATTGTGGTGGATGCTGGTGTGAGATTGCAGATATTTTCTTCTCTCCGTGAAAAAGCGACATCAGTGGGAGTGAGTGACTCACCCCGAGTGTTGCTGGAGAGACGTTTGCGCTGGCTGGTGGAGGTGTTGTGGGGAAGCAAGGTGTTCTGCTGGTGGTTGCTGTCAATTGGACTCGTGGCAATGATGTTGTCTTTGTATTTGTTCATCAGCGCCAGCTTTGTGTTGTCAATCACTGCAGAGGAGAAAGAACAAATGCTAGAAACAAGGATACACAAAATAGCAGCATCAATCAATTTATATAAAATAGAATAGAATAGAATAAAATAGTCCTTTACACTTCATGAAGCATCAAGTGCACTGCGTCACTGAGTGTTGAAAATTGTTTTTTTTTTGTTTGTTTTTTTAGTGCAACTGCAAAATAACCCACCAGGAAAGCCAAAGATATGTAGTAGCAATTGTAGCATACGGCTGTAGGGTTGCTGAGTCACAACAATGTGACGTGTTGTGCCGTGAAGCTCTGTCTTGTGAATGTGTGTGATGGTATTAGTTCTTGTCAGCAAAGTTGGCCATTTTCATTGATTAAAGGGAGTTCTGGCAAGAAAAAAGCTTGCTGGCCCTTAATATAGCTAGTAGTACATTTAAACATTTACACTGGTATCTGTATCGGTATTGGTATCGGTCCATTTCACTCATGGATTATTGGGATTTTTATACCCTTTTGTAATTTTTTTTTTTTTTTACAGCTCTAAAGACAAATTTCATTGGGTGAAGAGGTGTATAACTGTTATCTAAATAGTGAACAATTTTTTCAGTTTTTTCTGAGATTGGAAGAATATTGTGGCCTCAGCTGACAGTCACTGGCCATAAACTAGCCAAACATATGCAGATCCTACATGAGTTCAATCCCACCCTCGGCCATCTCTGTGTGGAGTTTGCATGTTCTCCCCGTGCATGTGTGGGTTTGAGCGTCACTTTTAAAGGAGATAAAAAAAAGCAAAAGAAAAAGTTCAATATTTTGACTGATAATGAATACATATAATTTTTTATATTTTATTTATTTATATTATTATTTTTATTTTATATTTTCATTTTATTTATTTTAAATAATAAATAAAATGATAATAAAAAATCCAGAATAGGGTCGAGTGATTAGCACGCAGACCTTACAGCTAGGAGACCAGGGTTCAATTCCACCCTCGGCCATCTCTGTGTGTAGTTTGCATGTTCATCCCGTGCATGCGTGGGTTTTCTCCGGGTACTCCGGTTTCCTCCCACATTCCAAAAACATGCTAGGTTAATTGGCGACTCCAAATTGTCCATAGGTATGAATGTGAGTGTGAATGGTTGTTTGTCTATATGTGCACTGTGATTGGCTGGCCACCAGTCCAGGGTGTACCCCGCCTCTTGCCCGAAGACAGCTGGGATAGGCTCGTGAGGAGCGGTATAACGAATAATCATTGTCATCTGTGCTCCATTCATCTTCACTTGACTTGGACAAAACAAGGAAAAGAGCTAACGCTAAACTCACCAGGAGTGAGGTCCATATTATTTTTGTCATTGCAGCCCTGCAGAGAGTCCAGCGTTCGGCTGACTTGACTGGCAAATTCCTCACCTCCATTCATGCACTCTCGTTGTAGATGGTGGCGAAGGTCTGTGATGTCATATTCGTACCTGCAGATATCATAACATTCACAAATCAGATAAAAGTATCCCCAACTGTCTTCGTATGTGTGATCATGTGTCCCAGTCTGATTCGTACCCATCCAGAATCGGCGTCTCTCGGATGCTGAGAGTTCCGCTGGAATTTGGGCCCTGACCCCGGGAGTTCCTCAAGCTCTCTCGGGCTTGGCCTCCCATCAGCACGGAGGGTATGTAATGGATCTCATTTGCCGCTTCGGCACTTGCGCTCTTCTGAGGCTGAGGGATGCGGCGACGCTTACACCAGCGCCGGCGAGTGTAAAGGATCAGTACCAGGCATAGGATGGACAGCAGGAGGGCGATCATCCCACCCTGAGGGACAGAGCGGCATATTTATAGACAAAGCAATAAATGATAGAAACCTGACGGTATTAAGGATGCCTGCTTGGATAGCCCCCAAAAATTAAAATGCCTACCTCACTCACGGTGCAACAAAAATAACACAGTTGAAGCATGCAATGTAACTGTACCACGCATATGATGTTGGTTTTTAAAGAAATGCTTACACATTAATATACATGAAAATACTCATCCATAGAGTGTACTACTTTTATATACTAATTCAAAACACACAAGGCATGATGGGTAGCTTCCTGTTGGGCTTCTAAACCGTGGGTGGCACGGTGGTCGAGTGGTTAGCGCGCAGACCTCACAGCTAGAAGACCAGGGTTCAATTCCACCCTCTGCCAAGCATGGGTTTTCTCCTGGTACTCTGGTTTCCTCCCACATTCCAAAAACATGCTAGGTTAATTGGCCACTCCAAATTGTCCATAGGTATGAATGTGAGTGTGAATGGTTGTTTGTCTATATGTGCCCTGTGATTGGCTGGCCACCAGTCCAGGGTGTACCCCGCCTCTCTGGGATAGGCTCCAGCACCCAGGAAAAAGCGGTAGAAAATGAATGAATGCATAATCTGTGTGTTACAGTGACATTGTGTATTTCTTGTGTGTTTTTTTTGTATTATTTTTGGTTGCATGCATGAGGGAGGCATTTGGGCTGCTAAGCTCTTGGTGTGTATTGTTGGTGTGTATTGTGGAGTAAGAGTGTTAAGTATCAAGCTGTTTCACTGCATATAAAGAACACCTCCTCCAGCTAGTTGCCGTTTGCCTCTGACTATGTTGTGTCAAGCTAATAGCGTATAATTCGGATAATTGGCCATGACGCATGCGCATGTCATTTTTATGGAAGCTGTGGGAGAAAAAAGTGTTTAGAAATGGAAATCATATTTCTAGATATGTTAGAAAAAATGCTTATAGTATAACCTTATAGTATAACCTTTAGACTGAGGAATTATTCATTGTTTAGTTTAGTTCAGAAGTGTTAATATTAAGGGCTGCACAGTGGATGAGTGGTTAGCGCGCAGACCTGAGTTCAATCCCACCCTTGGCCATCTTTTTGCATGTTCTCCCTGTGTGTGGGAGTACTCCGGTTTCCTCCCACATTCCAAAAACATGCTAGGTTAATTGGCGACTCCAAATTGTTGATATTGACAGCTGGGATAGGTTCCAGCACCCCCCGCAGCCCTCCCAATAATTTAACATCTTATAAAATTATCACTTCTGGTTGAGTTTCAGCATATAGATTATTCATTTTGCATGAACACCTTGTTTCGTTTTCACTTATTATAGTAATATTTCATATTGCCATATTGGGTAATATGAATGCAAAGCTGTTAAAGCACATTTACAATGTTGTAAACAGGTTTTCTATGCCATATCTACAAAAGTATTCAAATTTTAAAGAAGGAATCCTCGTTTGCAGGATGGGGTTAAGAACCACTTAACTGCGATAAATGAGGGACTACTTTATAAAATTATGTGTTTCATAAGAAAATGACACAACAAAACATTATATAACGGCAAACATTTTGTCTTTTTAGAGTTAGTGTGTTGTTGTTATATCATAATATAATTTGCAACAATATTGGGAATATAGTAATTCCTCGCCACTTTCTGCTTCAAATTGAACAGCTTCACTCTTCATTCTCTACCGTGGTGGGCATGCTAGAGCCTATCCCAGCTGTCTTCGGCCAAGAGGCGGCGTACACCCTGGACTGGCCAGCCAATCACAGGGCACATATATTCAAACAATGATTACTCAACGATCACAGCGTGCATACATGTCGACAACACCGAAGTGTAAAAGTCGCACGTGATGCAGAACAGTTCACAGCCAAAGGAAACGAGACAGAAGTCAACTGTGACGAATATCTGCTGGCATGTATCCCAGCAGGCACTGATAGCGGATGACTAGGTCAGGCTGCTCGGTCACTTTTATTTTGCCTCCCTTTCGCTCTAATTTTAGTGACATATGAGCCATTTCTTGGATCCGAGGGATCTACAGCAGCTCACATATAAAAATGGCAGATTAGTGTCTATTCAGCTGTGAAGGTCAATAGAGGGCACAGAAAATAACAAGATCACAAAAAAAAAATGCAGTATGGTTTTAGACTTATTCCATGTGGAATGTCAGATGCAACATGATGGTATTCGTCCATTTCCAGTTATTTATGGTTGCTTTCACTGATGGAGCTGATCAGGAAGTTAAGGTTGAAATCCTGTTGTAGGCTCACACTCGGGTCGTGCTTTGCAGCTCTGTATCTGTCAGCTGTGCGACACAACGAAAATAATCTGTTTGGGGTCTTTTTTTTTTTTTTTTTTTTGCAGACACCGGAGCACTCTCATATCATATATCATCATCATATCAATACAAGAAACTGATAATAGTTACAGTGCCCATTTGGACTATATATATCGACATTGTACAGTGAAAGAACTAACAACAATATGGAGTAATTAAGCGCTATTTAATAATAATAAACTATTGATCTGTACACAAAAGGAGGCCAGTCATAAATCTAAATTTCCTCGCTATCAAACTGAAGTGTAGTAATTTATTAATAATTTTTGTCAAATTTCTCAGAACTTCTGATACAGCAGTCACCAACCCTTAAGATCAACCACGGACAAATAATTGTTGTTGTTCGATGTGAAGTACAGTAATTGTGACAATTACACATTTGAGCACATTTATGTACACACTTACAGTACATAAGTACTTCCCCTTCTAACTCTCTGACCTATCCATGGTATGATTACTTTTATTACAGTGATGGTGAAGCCGGTATTAATATTATAGTTATTACAATTGTGTGCATTACAGTTATTGTCATTCTATTAACTGTCATGGTTAAGATTTTCTTTACTACTCTTACCACTAATATATTTGTCTCCTTCAATTCAGTATTATCACTGCAACTGTTGATATTATTTTTATGCTTTATATATTTATGTTTTTTATACCCATCACAGACATTTGCTGACGTATTCCTGTTTGGTTTTTGTTGTTTTGTTATTGTCATTTTGTCCCTGAATCCCTTCTCTGTTTTCTTTTCGCTTCTTTTCTATCCCCTCCTGCTCCGGTACGGCCACTCCACTCAATTTGCACAAAAACAAAACATCAAATAAAGTCAAATATAAATGTATATAACAGAGGAGAACAAATCTGTTTAGCATGTAACATCCCCAATGGCTGAAAAGGACAAAAAAAAGGAACCCTACCTCGAGGAAATATATTTATCACGGTCAGGTCTGGAACCAATTAACTGTGATAAATGAGGGGTGACTGTACACACACACACACACACACACACACACTTCCAGTATATCACTATACAATATTGTCTGTGTGCAAAATAATTATCACAGATTTAAAATGTTAGTATTGGATTTCTAAGCACCTTAATTACAAATACACGCAGTATCTCAATGAGAACGTAGTAAATGTACCTGTCATCCAAGATGAAATAGGAATAACATAAAAATGTCAAATATTTGACAAAGTTGTAAACCAAATGGACAAATGTTCTTCCTTCTTCCCCATCAAACAACATCAGCGCTCTCGAACAGCGAGGACTAAAAGAAGATGTGGAAAAAAAAAAACACTTTAATGCCTTAGCATTACTTGGAATCACAGTGAGGACTAAGTGGTTCATATCTGCTAATAGAGCCAATAAAACCCAACCACACATCAAACCATGCCAGTGCTCCAGCCCCATAATCGACTTTCTAACAGATAAGGATGACGTTGTAATGGTAGCAGGGCTCCTTGAGATTTATACTCCTGTCATGGAAGTCCTGAATAGAAGACAGAAGACATGGCTTCCTTCAGTGTGACAGAGCGGCCATGATATGAGAGCTGAGCTATCAACCTGTCACTTAGGTTCCATTGTTCTTCTTTCCAGAGACTCCATAACAGCAACAAGACAAACAGGAAATGACTACTTGTTCTATTGGATATAACGACAAACAGCAGATCACTTCCATTCAATATTTTACTAGGAAAACAAAACATGCATTGCTTAAAGAGGACTTATTGTGCTTTTTCCACTTTTCTGACCTATAAATGAAGTTAAAATGTTGTATTCTCGTTTTAAATGATGCCAAAGTTTCAAATAATTTCTAGTTTTTCGCATTTGGGGGTGAACCCTGAAATAAGTTGGGATGGCCCAAAACGTTCGGTTTCAGGGGGTGTTGCAAAACTGTTCTTTTGTGATTTTCTCATTTCTCACCACAATCATTGGCTATACCAGATTTTACCACCAGAGTCTGGTAGTCCCACAAAAATCTACAGATGTTGTAGAAATGCAAAAATGCTAAAGCTACTTAACATTGAGAGAAGTCTTGAAGTAACCTATTTTCTTGAGAAACTTTGGACTATCCAGTCTCTACTTCCAGATTGGATTCGGGATCCAACTCTTAAAAGATAACTTATTATCAACTCCTATACCGTTTATCATCTCATTATCATCTGGAATAAATTAAAACAGACAGTTTTCATGGGAAACAGGAAATCTAAAAAAAATCAGCTGGAATAGGTGCATATTCTGGAAGATCTAAAAAACTTTCTGTGTTGGTTTTCGTGTTTAGCTGCTCAAAAGGAGTACGCAACTGTAGCTCTGTCGGCTTATTCTGTTTTGGGTGTCTCAGACACTGGTTCTCCTGAGTTGGGCAGACTAACTGGACCTTACCTGGATTTGACTCGTCTTTGCATCAATCTTTCCGAATTGATGCAAATACGAGTCAAATCCAGGTAAGGTCCAGTAACTTTTGGACTATCCAGTCTGTACTTCCAGTTTGGATTTGGGATCCAACTCTTAAAAGATAATTTATTATCAACTCCTATACTGTTTATCATTGCATCATCATCTGGAATAAATCAAAACAGACAATTTTCATCGGAAACAAGAAATCCAAAAAAAAATACAGCTGAAATAGGTGCAGATTCTGGAAGATCTAAAAAGCTTTCTGTGTTGGTTTTCGTGTTTAGCTGCTCGAAAGGAGTACGCAACTGTAGCTCTGTCGGCTTATTCTGTTTTGGGTCTCTCAGACACTGGTTCTCCTGAGTTGGGCAGGGCAAGGAATGGGAACCGGTTATTGTTCAATTCCCATCCATGATCAAAATACAACCTCCGATGAGGATGAGGACCACCACTGATCAGACCTGTATTTGTGGTGGACTTGTTGGTTCCTCTCTCAGTCATCTTGGGTACCCAGAAGGAATAATTCCTCCATATTCATTGACAGTGGGTACTTATTTCTGGTACACCCGCCAGTACCTTGATCGCTTTCCTTTAGGCTCGCCCACTGATTGCCAAGTCCTTCAGGAGCCTTCTGGCTGAACTGTTGAAAAAAGCCTCTGCACCCCACCTCAGTCTTCCAGCTTGTCTTCTTGCTGCAGCTTCCGCCACCAGTTCTAAGTCACTCTCATGTTTTTGTTCAAAGGTCTCTCCTGCGGCGGACCACTACAAACGAAGGTCCTCTGACGTGACTTTAACCAGAAGACCGGGTCTGTTTGTAGTGTGGTTGCTGAAATAATAGTCACTTATCCAAGTCTACACGCTATTCCCAAAACCTGGATCCCAGCAGCTGTCTGACATCAGGTCCTACGGCGGACCACTACAAACGAAGGTCCTCTGACGTGACTTTAACCAGAAGACCGGATCTGTTCGTAGTGTGGTTGCTGAAATAATAGTCACTTATCCAAGTCTACATGCTATTCCCAAAACCTGGATCCCAGCAGCTGTCTGACATCAGGTCCTACGGCGGACCACTACAAACGAAGGTCCTCTGACGTGACTTTAACCAAAAGACCGGATCTGTTCGTAGTGTGGTTGCAAAAATAATAGTCACTTATCCAAGTCTACATGCTATTCCCAAAACCTGGATCCCAGCATCAGGAAGGATTTGATGTTTGTTTCTCTCCCTCACGGACAAATGGTATCACCTGGATGATCTTATCTCGGGTATGGACAGGCATGGCTTTAATTGTTAATCTTGTGGTCTCCGGCTCCACTGACATTAGAACATCTTAGAACTTTGTTGTGCTACCAGGTGCGTCTCCCCTGAGCCGGCTGGTCTTGTATACAACCAAGATGCGTTTGAGTGACGCTGACACAGAGCACAGAGGGCAAGTTGGATTTTCTCCCAACCAGAGATTCCAGTTGATAGGAGAAGGAAGCACGTCATATGTTGCGCTGATGATAAGGCTTAGACATTTGCCTCCATTGCCCACAGCTTTAACATGTCATCAATGCTAATAAAACCTAATGCTACTGCCAAAAAAAGTTATGTTATTTTCACAAATAAATACATTTAAATTGTAAAACAACTCTTTTTTTTCTGTACCTGCAGGTTTCAAATATCTTCTAAACACTTCGCTGGTTCATGCATATATTTTCATATTATAAGCCTTACACTGCACAAAACTAAACTGGTTTCAAGTTGCTTTCATTTCTAGAGTTTCATTTGCACAACTGCAAAACTCATTTTTGTACTTGTTCAGGTGTGACTAATTCATTTGGTGGCATAGAATGTGTAGCAGCAATTCATCATGTTTCTCCAAATACTTGAGAAAATTAGGAATATATACCGTAGATTGCAAAGAAAATAATAGCGAGTCAAGGCAGGATATTCAATTACCACTGGGGAAGTGGTTCAGATATGACGGATACAATGATGGCCTTTGTCTGATGAACGGGAAATCACTGTTAAACATATCTTTAGAAACAAAAATATAATTACTATATTGTATTATTCATGACTTAAGTCAACTCGACTTAAGTCAACTTTTACTTACATTCCTGTTCTGCTTTTTTTACCTTCTTTCAATAGTTTCTGTCCAACAAATTACATTCATCTCAAGTCCGAAGCTCATTTTCTCTCTGTCAGTATGGGGCCAGGTTGATACCTTTCACATTTGGAAAAGGACACTAAAGCAGCCAAGCAGCATATAGCCTTTCATTTCCTGAGCAAAATTCATTTATTTTCTGCTTCATAAGACACAGACTGCTTCAAACCCAACAGAGCAGAAGTGATGCTCACTGACACGCAATACAGAACATGAACTAAGCATGTACTCAAACCCGCCCAAAGGTGGGCAGACTTGGTAACTCCCAGGCCACAATGGGTTGTAAAGTTTTACAATTCTATAGTTTGGCTGGGCTACAGAGTATAAGTCCTTGAATTGGCTTTGGTAATGGTAACGGTAATGGTAATGGTTTTACTTCATTTGAACATGCATGTGCAATATTAAGGGCTCTAAATGCAATATTCTAAGTTCTATGTGAAGTATTTCCATAATACCTCATATTAACTCACTTTAAACTCACTTTAACTCAAGATCTCAGTGTATAGACTGGTCATATATCTAATCTCGTTTCATATTATATGCATACTGTATTTGTATATAACTCTGGAAAAAACTTGGGCTTTATATTGTTTGTTTTTCTATATTGTGTATTTTGTACTGCTTAACTGATTCTGTACTCTGCTGTGCAATGCAAATTTCCCCACTGAGGGATGAATAAAGGCATATCTTATCTAATCTCTTATCTTATCGGATTACAATTGAGTGCATCCCATAATCAGTTCCCAGTTCCACATGTCCAAAAGGAGTAAAGAAAACTAAAAATCGTACCCCTCCATCTGGTATTTTTACAATCAGTAACTATTACATTTGTTCACTTCCTGCTTTCCATAATACAGTTCAACAGTTTGTATCAACTTTCTTATGGCAATCAAACAAAAACATGTCGAAGATGTGCTGACAAAAAAAAGGGGTATTGTAATACCACTTTTCCACCACTTCACTGCAACCCTCTATTGCAAACAAACCCCCACTCTACTTTGTATCAAAGCCGACATAATTATTCAGCTAGCACAAATGGTTCAATACGTTTGGTATTTTAAAAATAGTATTATAAATCATTGGCATCATTGGTTGTTTTTTGGCAGGACGGCTAAAAAGGTCAAAGAACCGTACTTTACCGATGTGTGCAGTCTGCAATCCTGTCATGCTTGGGCCACTTTGGTTTGGGTGAGTGTTATCTGTGTTCATGTCTGGTACACTTTCCTGATCCTGGGATGCTGAGAAGAAGTAGGCCATGTTCCGTCATGCTTGGTCAGAGCATATGACACTTATGACACGCATATGTGTCATACAACTGTTGTAATGTGATCACTCCTTGCCATCGTATATGATGAAACACCCCCCAAAATTTGCATATAGCTCCAAAATACTTCAACAAAAAGACAAATCCAAGCAGTGTGCAGCTGCGCAGACGAGCGCTAAATGTTCCTATTACATTAATTACAATGGATTAAAGTCGATTTATTATGAATTATTCATTGTGGTTGGCCATTGTCTGTCTACCCGAGATCCTTCTTCAGTTTGTCATTTTTATCTATTATTTGACCTCAATTTTCCAATCTGGTCACCACTGAAAGACAGAAAGAATTGTTTCACCATGAGTGTTCTCTACTCCCTAAATAATAAGTGCCATGAGTATCAGATGATGGTAATTTGATAAAATACTATGTGTATTTTTCACTAGACTTTTTAGTACCCACTCGTCATTTGTAGGCACACCAATTTCCCATATTTTGCAAATAAAAAGTAAGTGACAAAAAGTGTCCATATGCATCAAAATGTAACATAAGGTAGGGGATAGGATGTAAAGGGAACTGCACTTTTTGGGGAATTTTGCCCATCATTCCCAATCCTTATGCGATACATGAACACATTTATTTCCGTTTTCTGTGCCTTATAACACAAGAAAATACGTTTATTTCAACAAACTTAGAATGCTGTCAATAGCCACGTTTACATTAGGAGTTTTCTCTTTCCGAATGGAATCTTTCCAAATGACCTTTCCGAAAGCAATGGTATACATGGAAAGGAATATTCCAATCCTGTGTCTACATGTACCATTATAATCAACCAGAATAGTCAATGGGGCATGCCCAGTAAAACGTAAACACCAACATCACGTGATACCGACTTCCTCGAGTTTTTCTTTCACTTGTTGGAATAACTCCAACGCACACGAAAGCTGCTAATAAACAACAGAAGAAGAAAAACACCACAAAGAAGAACGCAGTCTGACAACTTTCCGATTGAGCGGGTACAAGATACCTCAATCGGATTGGGGAAAGGAATATTCCACCCCTGTGAATCCGATTATATATTCATTCGGATTGGCACTTTACCTTCGGAATGAGGTGTATACAAAGGTTACATTTTTCTGTTTGAGCAAATAACTCGAATGAAATTGGAATATTTGGGTCCATGTATACGTGGCTATTGATCATAACATGTAATATTTGCAGTATCTTGCTGTATTTTGATGATTTAAAACACTACCCAAACTTATTTTCCCGGCGGAAAAAAGGAAAATAAATATGTGTTCATGTTTCACATAAGGATTATGAATGATGGGCAACATTTTAAAAAGCTTTCCTTCTTCCTACTCCTTTTCGACAGGTGGAACTGGAAATTAAACCATTCCCATTACCCAATACCTAAACATGTTTCAATGCTGTTATACAAACCCAGAGCACTATTAAACGAGGATATTTTTTTTTTATTGAGTGATTAAGTCGTGGCATGAAGTCTGCAGCAATGCTATAAAGAAGTTAACACGGCCTTGCTCACAGCCCATAGAAAAATGTGAAGGCTATAGATTGGCATGTTTCGGTCGAATGGTTTTTTTAAAAAGCAGAGCTGCTCTGCCATCAGGGATTGGAACTGCTGGTTTACAAACACTCAGGGTCACATTGATTTAAGCTTTACGCCATCAGTGCAACCAACAGCCATTTTAGGAGGGAATGTTTGCAACATCAATATCAATATCACATGAGCTGTGTCACAAAGACCGTTCCTTTTATGGCAACCCATGCTTGTCACTGCTGTGTGTGTGTGTGTGTGTGTGTGTGTGGATTGTATTGATGTTTCGAAAAACTTCACTCCATGAAAACTTACTACTCTTGTAATAATATTGTCCTTCACTAAAACTAAGATCGGTGTAAAGGGATGTCCTTCAGTTTTGAGTTGAAATTTATTGCTAAAAATAATCTTTATCTTGAGCAATAAACCATCGTATCAAAAAAATATATATTATTGATTTGGTTTCTTCTTCAGTCGCCCTGCATATTGTATTTTATATATTGTGTTTGTATAATTTGTTTTGGAATAGCAGAAAGAGAACGTAGAAGAAATGTTTGATGCTGCTCCTGTGCAGGTGTACCTAATGTTGTGGCCAGTCAATCTGTTAATGTTATCACTATCCATGTATACATGGACCCAAATATTCCAATTGCATTTGCAATTTGCATTGAAAAATAAAAATAAAAATAAAAATAAAAATAAAAATAAAAATAAAAATAAAAATAAAAATAAAAATAAAAATAAAAATAAAAATAAAAATAAAAATAAAAATAAAAATAAAAATAAAAAAATAAAAACGATAAAAACGATAAAAACGATAAAAACGATAAAAACGATAAAAACGATAAAAATGATAAAAACGATAAAAATAAAAATAAAAATAAAAATAAAAATAAAAATAAAAATAAAAATAAAAATAAAAATAAAAATAAAAATAAAAATAAAAATAAAAATAAAAATAAAAATAAAATTCTATAATAATTTTGCATTTTGTTTCCTGACCCAAAACTAACCAAACCTTGAACTTAAAATGCGTACCCAACCCTGATTCTAGCATAATGTTACACCCCTACCACACCGTATCAAACACACATGATGAAAACAAACAGGCAGGGTGTTGCCTACATTGAGCAGATGGGAGTAAACAACAGCAAATTCCAACCCGTGTAAAGTCAGACATCATACATCACATAAAAATTGATGAGATTACAGAATTACTTTAACATCACAGAGGCTTGGGATTAATTGTCTGTTATGTCAGGTCTGAGTTGATGTCGGATTGATTGAACTGCCAAGTCTCTCACCTGGTGTTGGCACAAGGTTGGTCATGTATTATGGATGACCAGCCATCGCCAGAGGCAACAGCACGATCACCTTGCTGGAAAAGGGACTTGGAACTTTATGACAGGAACACAAAAATACGAGTTGAAAATTGATGAGATTCAAAGGTACACCATGGGCTTAAATGTAACCGGCATGAATAATTGTGTGGCTTGTCTATCCAAAAAGTTCTTATCATCTTGGTTCTCTTTGGGTCGAGTTTATTGGAAATAGTTGACGACAGGAAAACTGTTTAAGTTCATGCTTCTTTTCTCTGCAGATGATGGAGGCGAGGAAATAAAGTTAAACTCAAGATCAGATGCTTTGGTGCCTGCCCGGAATGTTCTGAAAGCGGGGGTCACAACCCGCTCTGCGTGTTTTATTGCGGCGGCCATGGCTAGCACGTTTCTCAGAAAAAACGTGGGGGAGAGTGTCCGGCGTGATCTCTGGTGGGGTCCCCTGTGTTGGGGGGCCACCCCTGGGGGGTTGGGCGAGCTGGACTGGTTGCCATGGCGGGCCGGGTCGGGCCTGTGGAGGGCCCTGCAGCCCATAGTTTTCCCCAGCATGTGTCATGTGTTCCCCAGCTGTGTTGCGGGGTGGGCGTGTGGGGCCCCCGTCATGCTAACATGCTAACCCCATACAGAGGTGTTCTAACTGATTTCATGTCCTGACTGTGAGGGAAATATTCATTCATTTTCTACCGCTTATCCTCACGAGGGTCGCAGGGGTGCTGGAGCCTATCCCAGCTGTCTTCGCACGAGAGGCGGGGTACACTGTGGACTGGTGGCCAGCCAATCATAGCTAAGGCAAACATTCATTCATTCATTTTCTACCGCTTATCCTCACGAGGGTCGCGGGGGTGCTGGAGCCTATCCCAGCTGTCTTCGCATGAGAGGCGGGGTACACCCTGGACTGGTCACCAGCCAATCACAGGGCAGTTTATCCTCACTAGGATTGCGAGTATGCTGGAGCCTATCCCAGCCGACTTCGACTGGTGGGCAGCCAATCACAGGGCACATATAGACAAACAACCATTCACACTCACATTCATTACCTATGGACAATTTGGAGTTGCCAATTAACCTAGCATGTTTTTGGAATGTGGGAGGAAACCGGAGTACCCGGAGAAAACCCACGCATGCACGGGGAGAACATGCAAACTCTACACAGAGATGGCCGAGGGTGGAGTTGAACCCTGGTCTCCTAGCTGTGAGGTCTGCGTGCTAACCACTACACCGCCGTGCAGCCCTAAGGCAAACATACTAACCACTAATCAACCATGCTGGCCATTTCATTCAGATTAGATGCTAAAACTGTGAGGTGATCCACTGTACAACATGTATTGATATTAATATCTTGATACATATATAAAATATATCCTGTCTATATTTTACTCATGGAACTCATTGGTGAGAGTGAAAGGTGCAAAGTGCAGCTTTTTGTAAATACTCTGTCAGTGGACTCCCATCAATCACATGCTTCCATTGTCCAATGACCAAACACCATCATTTTAAAATATGGTGGCAAGGAATCGACTCCAGGCTTGAAGCATATTGGACAACAGAAGCATGACTTCAATTGTGTTCAAAGTGCGACCCGGGGGACATTTGCAGCCCGCAGCAACACAAAATTGACAATTACAAACTATGTGCTCTGTCAGCTACAGCAAAGTTAAAAATAGCTAACAACCTGTGGTCGGCGGTGCATTTCATACTTGGGACTTCAGTGTAGGATTCATGCACCCACACTGTAATACCACAACTATGAGGTCACAATGACACAAACTATCAATGCATACAAAAAGGCAATATAGCAATACGTGATATTACATTATTACTACAGATGGGCTGCACGGCGGACGAGTGGTTGGCGTGTAGACCGCACAGCTAGGAGACCAGGGTTCAATTCCACCCTCGACCATCTCTGTGTGGAGTTTGCATGTTCTCCCGTTGCATGCGTGGGTTTTCTCCGGGTACTCCGGTTTCCTCCCACATTCCAAAAACATGCTAGGTTAATTGGTGACTCCAAATTGTCCATAGGTATGAATGTGAGTGTGAATGGTTGTTTGTCTTTATGTGCCCTGTGATTGGCTGGCCACCAGTGCAGGGTGTACCCCGTCTCTCGCCCAAATACAACTGGGATAGGCTCCAGCATCCCCCACAACCCTCGTGAGCAATTACTACAGATACCAGTTAACCCTTTATACCCTACTTTAAAATACAAACCTCTACACTAGAATCATCATGAGAAGTTCTGAATCAATATTTATCCAATAACATGACAACCACTTACTTATAATCAATCTGAAGTGGAAGAGGCGAACAAACCCTTTCCCAGTTTGACTTAAAAAATAAAATAAACTCATGTATTTGTTTACGTACCCGCACACAGAGCAGTGAACAACACCATGCCTGTCACCTTTCATTTTGTCCGAACAGGATCAATTATGCACTGCGCTGTTCATGTGATGATACATTCAAGGGCACTGGTAACTGTAAGGACGGGCTTTCACAGGACGGGAAAATGCTGATGTGACCGTCTGCCTGCCTGCTGGCCTTGTAAGGTGAATCTGAAATAATGATTGGCAAAATAAAAACAGCTCCATTGCTAACAGTTTATATGTGATATGTGCCTGGGCCAGCAGTCGTGGTTCTGAAGGCCCTGGTCAGATTACATAGATATGGGATCACATAGAAGCTGAAAAACATATACTAGTGGAAGCACTGCAGCCAAGAAACACTGACGTTGAAATTGAAGTTGTAGGTTAGTGCTGCTAATCGTGCATAGGAGAGCAGAGAAGGCTTTGTTGAATAGCATGTTTTGAACTGCACTGCATGGATTTTAGTTATGAAGTCAGGGAAAGCAAAAAAAAAAAATATTCAATAAATATTCTTCCGGCACACTTCAAAGTGTGAACTTCACTGCACTATGTTTATTTTTTTTCACTTTCAGTTTTCTCCCTGTTAGGGGTCACCACAGCAAGTCAAGCTCAGCAAGAATAAAGAAAAGTGGCTGTATGCTTTGTCCATCCATCCATCCAGGGTCAGGGGTAGGCTGGAGCCTATCCCAGTTGTGTCCACCCTGGACTGGTGGCCAGCGAATCACAGGGCACATATAGACAAACAACCATTCACACTCACATTCATACCTATGGACAATTTGGAGTGGCCAATCAAGCTAACATGCAGGTAACATGCAGGTAAGAGGTAATGGTAATGGTAATGGTAATGGTAATGGTTTTATTTCATTTGAACATGCATCAGATTACAATTGAATGCATCCCATAATCAGTTCCCAGTTCCACATGTCCAAAAGGAGTAGGAAGAAGCAAAGCTTATTAAATCCTACCCCTCCATCTGGTACTTTTACAATCAGTAACTGTTACATTTGTTCACTTCCTGCTTTCCATAATACAGTTTAAGGTATTTTTTTTTTAATAATGCACCTCGTACCGAAGTACGAAGTGATATGAGCATCCAATGACATAATGGGTACCATAGTAAGTGTCAATATAGTGATATATATAGCACATCATGACTGGTTCAAGACTCTTCATCCTTGTATTTAGCAAACATCAACTGCTTGTATTGTTTCTTGAATTGGCTCATCGTTGTGCATTGTTTGAGGTCCTTACTCAATCTATTGGAGAATACACTTGACGTTGTAAGTCAAAGCAACAGCTGCGTCTGTTGTTCAGGACAATGCGTTGGAACAACCATGAACGACGTCTTGTGTTGCCAGCAACCAACCTCAGACAGCAGAGAGAAATCGTACGACAGGAGGTGCTTCAGCTAAAATAGCCATGAAACAACCTTTGTAGAATATTTTTGCATCCACCAGGAGCTTGAACGCAACATGAATTTGGATTTATAGGTCAGGGCCTTCCACCATGTGCCAGGCTACGGAGGGGTCTGACCGCTTCCATCTGTTGTCACCGTCTGCTCATATTTGCATACTAATCCTTCTGTACCCACACCTTTATCAAAGGACCCAGGTGACTGCGGGTCTTTCAGGATGACGAATTTGCAAACACAAAGGCAGACCTGGGGTCGGTGGAATGCGGATTAAAAAGGGTACAAAGGAGCAAACGTCTGAGATTAGAGAAGAAAAAAATCAAAGAGGTACTAAGAAACATAATTGACATGCTAGCAAACTCATTTAAACATAAAACTTGTCTTCCTGCTACCATTTTATAAAGAGGCGGGGCAGGGCGGGGCAGGGCTACTGTATCACAACAGATATATTTTTTGTTTTTATAAACATACTCGGCTGCACGGCGGTCGTGTGGTTAGCGCGCAGACCTCACTACTAGGGTTCAATTCCACCCTCGGCCATCTCTGTGTGGAGTTTGCATGTTCTCCCCGTGCATGCGTGGGTTTTCTCCGGGTACTCCGGTTTCCTCCCACATTCCAAAAACATGCTAGGTTAATTGGTGACTCCAATTCCAACTCCACTCCTCTCATGACTGGTGGCCAGCCAATCCCAGGGCACATATAGACAAACAACCATTCACACTCACATTCATACCTATGGACAATTTGGAGTGGCCAATTAACCTAGCATGTTCACAAAACTTCACAAAAAATGGCAGAGGGTGGGATTGAACTTGGGTCTCCTAGCTGTGAGGTCTGTGCGCTAACCACTCGACCGCCGTGCAGCTCGGAACCTAATTCATTCATTAATTTTCTACTGCTTATCCTCACGAGCGTCGCAGGGATGCTGGAGCCTATCCTAGCTGTCTTCGGGCAAGAGGCGGGGTACACCCTGGACTGGTGGCCAGCCAATCACAGGGCACATATACTAGACAAACAACCATTCACACTCACATTCATACTTATGGACAATTTGGAGTGGCCAATTAACCCAGCATGTTTTTGGAATGTGGGAGGAAACCGGAGTACTCGGAGAAAACCCACGCATGCACAGGGTGGGATTGAACCCTGGTCTCCTAGCTGTGAGGCCTGTGCACTCGTCCACCGTGCAGCCTGAAACCTAATTCAACAACAAAAAATGCTTAAATAATTGGAGTACTTCAATTACAAAAAATAATGGAGGATTTTTTTTTCACTTCCATCACCAACGTACTCATGTTACCCACGCAGAGGATAAGAAGGAAGTAGATGACACGTGAAGATTGAAAGGTGATAGAATGCGACAAGGCAACAAGAGGAATGAAGGAAAAACAGATTATGCTGCAATTTTGTCGCCAAACAATATAAAAACAGAAAGCGTTGAACACCCTGACATGTACGTGTTGTAACACGCCACTAACTCTCCTCCCGGATAGAGCGGATAGAGCCACAACAAAGTTAAATTAACGTAGCGCAAATCAGTGAGATTAAGGTTAATGTACCTCATGAACATAACATTAACCATGTAGAGGGCTAGCTTTTTCTTCATTATGACAGCTGTCAAATGTGTGGTAGTTTATTTCGATGGTAATATGACTTCATACGAGGGTATTTCATGTGCCAAAACACAGCGCTGTGATGGAACGTAAAAACATTGAATTGTAATGGAACGAGTACAGGTATTACTTTCACAACAAAGTATTACTCTCAACTAAATCACTTAGTGTTCCACTACAGAAGATGGCTTTATTTTACTTTGAAAACAAAATATCTTACAAAAAATATTAGTCTTATTTCTAGTCAGCCTGTCTACATTTAGGATTTATAAATGCATATCCGTCAACATAATGTAATATGCAATTTAGTCTTAGCAAAGTCATTATCATTTCTCTCATTCTGCAGTAAATAGTTACACTCTGGGATGAATTAATTAATCTACAAAAGCACCATCATGTGTCAAACTCGGGCAGAGGAGCCAAATATGGCCTGTGGAACTATCTGGAAAATAACAGTGAGTTGGCGCGCCTCATAAACCTTGTCAAAGTTCTGCGTAATTAAGCGATTCTTCCAGTTTAAACGTATGAAAGTGGAAATAATATTGTGTAAAGCACGAAATCCACCGCCGTTTTTTAATGAAGGTGCCACATTCAGACCAAAAGTCACAATAAGTTAACTCTACGCAGTTAAAAAGGGCAGTTAACTATCACACTCTGTACAAAATAACACCTCAAATAACACAGTAAGAGTCAAAAGTGATTGTTTTAACAACACCAAAGCATGCTGGGAAATGCATAATCTGCCCATTCCATGCAAGCACAAGGATGCATAACAAATCAAAATCAAATCAACTTTATTTGTATAGCACTTTTCCTGCAAAGACATGCAACACAAAGTGCTTTACAGAATTAAAAACAATTACCACAATTAAAAAGAAAAACAATTACTAAGAAAGCCCCTCCCTCCATACTACACACACACACACAATCACACATAGTAGGGAGACATGGCATAGCACTGAGGATCAAGGAAACGCGCCACCTTTGGGGCCGTCCACACTGGGAGGAGCCGCAGGCCGTACCATTGGGGGACCAGCACCCGGGCCCCCCGACTCCGACAGCGGGCGGACCCCCACATTAAAGGGAGGAACCCCCAGCCAGCCGGGTCAAAGGGACCCAAGAATGGCACCCCCTCAACAGACCCGACACAGCCCCCAGTGTGGAGGACCCTGGAGTTAAACACACTGGAGTTAAAAGCTAAAGACTAAAAGCATAAAATATAACTAAAAAGATACAAATATAAGAAAAGTTTAAAAATATTAGTTAAAAGCCTGATTAAAAAGGTGTCTTTAATCTATAAAAAAAAAAAAAAAAAAACATGTTCCAATCCCGGGACTGCCCCCATGGGGAACCGAGATAAACAGTGTGTATGCTCCTTACTTATCTAGTTTTTGACCATGCAACTATTTTTTTTAGCCTGAATTATTGGGGCATGTCCTGTCATGTTGGCAATTCAAGAGAAAACCCACGCATGCACGAGGAGAACATGCAAACTCCACACAGAGATGGCCGAGGATGGAATTGAACCCTGGTCTCCTAGCTGTGAGGTCTGCATCAAAACAGTTGATTATATCAAAAAATTAAGCCAATGTTTGTTCATGATTTTGTGAAAGGATTTATTTTCTCTTGTGTATTTATTTATAATTGCTATTTAACAATGCAATTTTTATTTATTTTTTTATTACTCGACTAATTGAAAAAATACTTCATTATTAGAATCATGTATCAGCATGCTGTATTCATTTCCGCATCACACTACATGAACATATGTTGCAACATCAGATTTTAAAGGGGACCTATTATGCTCATTTTTCAACCCTTGGTATTAAGTTGTGGACTTCTATAGAGCAGCTACACAGAATAACCAGTGCAGAATTATTTCTAGGGCTTCCAGAATCTGCACCTATTCTAGATGTATTTCTTTGGATTTTGTGCTTCCTGCAAAAACGGTCTGTTTTAATTCATTCCACCCACGGCCTGCCTCCTGGCACGCCTGCTCTGCTGTGGTTGGCCACACTCCCAAGTACTCATGAGGACTTCTGGATTGCTGTGGAACCCAACTTTATAGGAATTGATAATAAACGCCGATTTTGCTTTTTTTATATGTCCGCTTTTAACATACAGCAATAAAGTACGTGTTGGGTCCCGAATCTGATCCGGAAATAGAGACTGGACAATCCGAAGTTTCTCGAGAAAAGAGGTTACTTCAAGACGACTCTGAATGGTAAGCAACATTTTAGCGTACAACCTCAGTAACGTGTAATGTGGTCATTTTAATGTTTTTTGCGGGATACCGGTGTTTAAGAAACTTGAGTAGACCCGCTGATTGTGGTCGGAAATGGCTATTAGCATCTCCACAGTCGGAAAACATCGCCATGCCATCACGAATGGACAAAAACTAACGCTCACATTCAAGCAATTCTCAATGCAAAACCTTCCGGTGATCCTCAAAGGCGGTTATTCATCCCAAGGTCAACAACTCTTTCTTAAGGAGATGTAGCTGCTGGCAAAATTCTCTTCCAGCTGACTAATCATTTTTATATGCAGCTATAATTTGCTTTCAATGTGTGGAAATATAGATCATCCATCAAAGCGCAACTGCAATGTCTTTGGGTTGGAAAAGGGCACCGGGAGTAGATGTGGCATATCTAAGATCTAATAAATATACATTTCCTTGGGCAAGAGCAAGAAGCTGTGCCATCTAAGGATTCATTTCCTACCGTGCCAACATAAAAGATAAGCTTTGATACATTGTAGGCTGCTACAAATGCCCGTTGTGAAATATGTAAATATATATATTTCTCTGAAAGGAAAGGTGGACAAGTCATCCAAAGTCAGACGTTTTAATCCAAGCCTTTTGTTATACACTACGTGTGGTGTGGGTTCATACCCCATATGGTATGGGTTCATACTCCAGGGCAGCTGGCAAAACAACAGGATAGATTTCACACCATGCGCTGAAAATGTTCCAACATAAACAGTTCCAGCACCGCGGACTCAGTGAGACTCTTTTGAGGTGTCAATATTATTGCAAAATAAAAAAAAAACAAAATAAGCTCCTACTGACAAGAAAATGGTGTATAATGTATAATTTTAATGACTGTATAATAATTTACAGTAAAGTCTTGTTATATCGATGTCGGTTATAACGAATTACTACTTATTACAATACTATTTTCATTTCCCGGCAAATTTCTAGTCTTTTATGATATAATTAGTTCCGTTAGTACGATACCCGGTTATTATGATAATCCGGTTACTACGATGCCCTTTTCATCTCCCGCCAGCCAATTTGGTCTGCTTATATCGATACAAAAGCAGCTTAAATCAATCTTTGCTTAAGGATTTCAATACCAAAAAAGAACACGGCGAACGGCTGCTTTCAGTCAACTTTATTTTTCACACTTCCACCACTTGTTGCAGGCATGTGTTTGGCCAGCTATGTGGGGCGGGTTGAGCATGACCTGTGAACCAGGAAGTGCGGGAATCGGTGTGTGTGCTGCGCTCTGGTGGTGGAAGTGTGAAAAATAAAGTTGACTGGAAGCAGCCGTTCGCCGTGTTCTTTTTTGGTATTGAAATCCTTAAGCAAAGATTGATTTAAGCTGCTCGACATTGTTCTATAGTATAGAACAATGTCGAGTGCATTATTACCCACTTTTAATGCAGTTTGGCGCAGGATCGGATATATGGATAGTCCGGTTATATCGGTATTTTTTCCGACTCCCGAGAATATCGATATAACGAGACTTTACTGTATATTTTATATTGAATTGAAAAAGGGTGGCACGGCGGTCGAGCGGTTAGCGCACAGACCTCACAGCTAGGAGACCAGGGTTCAATTCCATCCTCGGCCATCTCTGTGTGGAGTTTGCATGTTCTCCCCATGCATGCGTGGGTTTTCTCCGGGTACTCCGGTTTCCTCCCACATTCCAAAAACATGCTAGGTTAATTGGCCACTCCAAATTGTCCATAGGTATGAATGTGAGTGTGAATGGTTGTTTGTCTATATGTGCCCTGTGATTGGCTGGCCACCAGTCCAGGGTGTACCCCGCCTCTCGCCCGAAGCCCAAGACAGCTGGGATCGGCTCCAGCACCCCCTGCGTCCCTCGTGAGGAAAAGCGGTAGAAAATGAATTAATGAATTAATTGAAAAAAATATTCTTATAAAGTATTCTCATTCTTATCTATGAGTTGTTTATGGTTTTGCCTTGACTTTGGCTATATTGTCATTTTGATAATTGTTTTCATTTATAGATTATAGATACATAAATTAGTAATGTTTAATAGCAAACTGGATGTGTACAAGAATTATGGAAATTAATTTACTCTTGTCCACATCTACAATAACCGTCAAAGAATCTACTATTGTTTATAGTTTAGTAATAAACAATCCCATGCAAATGGCTTTGCTTGATATATAAATGATATATTTTACCATGACGGAGATGTGCAGAATGCGGATCTCCTCCTTGGCAGAACTGTTTGCTGGATCATCAGTTGGTTCTGGAAGATTGACGCTGCCATCCTGATGGTGAATATGAAAGAGAAGAGTACCGTTCTCGAGCCACTGCTGCCTCCATCGCACCAAAGGTATGTCTTCAGAGTTCCCAGAAATCTCTAAGGGCACAGGAAAGGGAAAAGAGAAAATGTTGGTGCAAAAATTGACAAAAGAAATTGTGAAACATGCTTTTCCATGTTGTGATGGCAGTTAAATAAACAGCTTTTTGATTAAATCCACCCAACCACCCTGTAACAAGCTATGGCCGGAGACAAAAAAACAGAAGTGTATCACATCACAGCATCAACATCAACTGCATCACAGCATCTTTGACACTATGAGACTATGAGTATAACTTTTTGATTGTGATTAATCGCATTTTGGCCACAGTTAAGAGTCAATTAATCACATTTAACGCAGACATAAACAAGCAAACAATATAAATATATAATGCAATATAGTCAGCAAGCATATTTTTGTCTAACTTATATTCTTTTTGTATTAATAGCACATCAACTCTTAAACTATATATTCATTCATTCATTTTCTACCGCTTATCCTCACAAGAGTCGCGGGGTGCTGGAGCCTATCCCAGCTGTCTTCGAGCGAGAGGCGGGGTACACCCTGGACTGGTGGCCAGCCAATCACAGGGCACATATAGACAAACAACCATTCACACTCACATTCATACCTATGGACAATTTGGAGTGGCCAATTAACCTAGCATGTTTTTGGAATGTGGGAGGAAAAACCCACGCATGCACAGGGAGAACATGCAAATTCCACACAGAAATGGCCGAGAGTGGAATTGAACCCTGGTCTCCGAGCTGTGAGGTCTGCGCACTAACCACTCACCCGCCGTGCAGCCTGAACCAGGCTAACATTTAGGTAAAAGTCAACCACAAAACTGCGATGATTTTTTTTTTTAAATGAATGTTTGTGCTGTCAAATTATTTTAAATCAGATTAACCACAGTTTTAACTAATAAATCATGATTAATCACAGCAACCATTAAGTCTATGTATATTCTGTGTAGCGGCACATTAAATGGCATTAAGCAGCATGTAACACTAACTCATTAGGAGTTACAAAGTGAGCGGTAAGAACATCGTACCGCCAACATATTTGAGGTACATCCAGTATATAATGTTGGAATTGTACTGCCGTATGAAGATATTAAACAGTGCCAGCTCTGTGTGACTGTGGGAGGACATTCCACTCTCCTCCCACTCTGTGCTCCGTGCACCACTGTGTGTATGACGTCGGACCCAAGGCACACTTTGCTCTGGTGCGCATACATTAATTACACTGAAAAATCAAACTTAATTAATTAAATAAATTAGTTGCCGCCATTAACATGTTATTTTTGACAGCTCTAATAAATTTGGGGGAATATTTGCTGTACTTCCATGACCCACAGAACACTGACATTGGATATTACATAAACATTGAAACTATATAAAGACATTTTAGACTGCCAAAAAAAGAGAGTTTGTATCTAGACTATGTAGGTCTTTATAAAGAGTGGTTTCAGGGAAAATACCTGATTTTGACAAAAAAAAAAACTGAAAAAATTACGTTTTTCAAGCAGAACGGTGACTGGTGTGGATATTTTGTGATGTAGTGACATCTCAAACATCTGAAAGGTTGTTGACTTCTATGAAACAACAAAAACAGCACAGTAAAAAATAAGGTGACAGAAATAGCGTAAGTATGTGTATCAACACGCAGATAATATTTTCATCAAAATACGGCAAGATACTGCAAGTATCAGGTTATCATCAGTGTACCTGTTGATGCATGGTCACAGCAGGTATATCAAAGGTATCTGCAACGTAGTTAAAAGTTTCATAGCTTCATAGTCGAAGTAGGTGTATCCAAATGACATAAAAATAAAAAAAAGGTCAGGAGTGTATATTAATCCTGGCCTGTCATTTATTTTGATAGGCATATTTCAGACATAAATGGTGATAGATGGTGATTAATCATGATTAATGAATGTGAAAAGTGTGATTAATCTGACAGCCCCAATTACAGTACATTCTATATTTTTATATTTTCCCCAGTAAATTATTTCTAACAAAGAAAAAAACAAAATTGCTGCTTCACAATTGCACATTAAAGAGGTCAAATACACGTCATGGCAGTAAAAATATGATGAAATAGATCAAGCATAAAAATACACAATATTCCTCCCATGCACTGTGCACAGTAAATGTCTTTGCAAACTATTGGACATATTCCTGATGTATGTCGCAGAAATAAAAAGCATTAGAAATGCATGACAAGGCTTTATGAGATAGATTGTATAAACGTGCAAAGATGTAGCAAGCTCGTACGTCAAGAGCAGTCAGTGCAGTGACAGGAAGTCATCAATTCACAGGCAGGATCACACAGAGTGCACGCAGACCTCTAAAATAAATCAGTTTCACCTTCACGTACCGACTGAAGAAGATGCATTTCTGATTTTGCGGTGTTTTGCATGCACAACTTTCCCATCAAGCAAAGTCTGTCGGAGAAAACATTTAAAAGCAACGCTCAGTCTGCATAACTGATTGGAATTATTCTAATTGAAAGACTGAAAGTGGAGGATTTTGTATCTTCTAAATGCCTCGATGCTCGTACAATTTGGAGCATATTATCGTGTAAATTTGCGTCTTGCAGTGTCGTCACTGGTGTTCATTTGAACACTGTTTGTGCAAAAAAAGACCAAAACTGTAAAATTCAATACAAGTCAGAAAAAAAGTGACATAAATTTTAGTCCTAGTCCTTCAACCGTCCAAATACATCCTCAGTCGAAGTCAGCATGCCCCCATCCCAACTGTAATCAACATCGACTTGGCACTGCTTCCCTTTTCTATGGTGTCAGATGGTATGCCAGAACCTCGTCAAGGCTGACCAAAAGTCACGCTCCATGGCCTCACCGAACTCCTCCCAAACCCAAGTTTTGGCCTTGACCACTGCCTAAGCCGCTTATCCCCTGCCAGATGCTTCATGAGTCCCACAAGCCATCCATGCTTGATAGGACTCTTCAGTTTGATGTCAGCCCCGAACACGATTGTGGACACCAGACGTTCGGGGCTTGACACCATGCCTGGTACTGACCACCTTGCGGCCACAGCTCCGACCGGCTACTCAGATATACTTGTCTTCACCCAGGATGCAGGCGAAGCTCTGCCGGAGGCGGGAATTGAAGACTCGACGAACGAAGACTCTGGCATACGTTCCTAGTACACCCGCACCACACGTTTTGGTCTCCCAGGTATGTCCAGCATCCATTCATCTCTTCACCTGCATGTCCAGAACATGCAAATGCAGGTCTGATGATGACTACGAAGTCGATCATAGACCTTATGATCGACTTATGTTTGAACAAGGTGTTTGTTATGGAGAAACTGTGGTTCACATGGAAGTCAATAACATCACACTGCGCAGGTTCTGATTGGGGAAGCTGTTCCTCCAATCACATCACTCCAGGTCTCACTGTCATTGCCTATATGGCCATTGAAGTCTCCCAGTAGAACGATGGAGTCACCAGTTGAGGTGCGCTCAGCACACCTTCGATGGACTCCAAGAAGGCTGGGTACTCGGAACTCTTGTTCCTAGTTCCTAGGGAAATTACTTGTTTACTGGAGTTGACTCCAACACAGAGGCATCGAACTGGCGAGCTACTACTAAGCCCACACCAGCTAGCCACCTCGCCCTTGCAGCACCTCTAGAGGAGAATAGAGCCACCAGTTGAGGTGCGCTCCAGCACACCTTGATGGACTCCAAGAAGGCTGGGTACTCGGAACTCTTGTTCCTAGTTCCTAGGGAAATGACTTACTGGAGTTGACTCCAACACAGAGGCATCGAACTGGCGAGTTACTACTAAGCCCACACCAGCTAGCCGCCTCGCCCTTGCAGCACCTCTAGAGGAGAATAGAGTCACCAGTTGAGGTGCGCTCCAGCGCACCTTGGATGGACTCCAAGAAGGCTGGGTACTCGGAACTCTTGTTCCTAGTTCCTAGTGAAATTACTTGTTTACTGGAGTTGACTCCAACACAGAGGCATCGAACTGGCGAGCTACTACTAAGCCCACACCAGCTAGCCACCTCGCCCTTGCAGCACCTCTAGAGGAGAATAGAGCCACCAGTTGAGGTGCGCTCCAGCACACCTTGATGGACTCCAAGAAGGCTGGGTACTCGGAACTCTTGTTCCTAGTTCCTAGGGAAATTACTTACTGGAGTTGACTCCAACACAGAGGCATCGAACTGGCGAGTTACTACTAAGCCCACACCAGCTAGCCGCCTCGCCCTTGCAGCACCTCTAGAGGAGAATAGAGTCACCAGTTGAGGTGCGCTCCAGCGCACCTTGATGGACTCCAAGAAGGCTGGGTACTCGGAACTCTTGTTCCTAGTTCCTAGGGAAATTACTTGTTTACTGGAGTTGACTCCAACACAGAGGCATCGAACTGGCGAGCTACTACTAAGCCCACACCAGCTAGCCACCTCGCCCTTGCAGCACCTCTAGAGGAGAATAGAGGCACCAGTTGAGGTGCGCTCCAGCACACCTTGATGGACTCCAAGAAGGCTGGGTACTCGGAACTTTTGTTCCTAGTTCCTAGGCAAATTACTTACTGGAGTTGACTCCAACACAGAGGCATCGAACTGGCGAGCTACTACTAAGCCCACACCAGCTAGCTGCCTCGCCCTTGCAGCACCTCTAGAGGAGAATAGAGGCACCAGTTGAGGTGCGCTCAGCACACCTTGGATGGACTCCAAGAAGGCTGGGTACTCAGAACTCTTGTTCCTAGTTCCTAGTGAAATTACTTGTTTACTGGAGTTGACTCCAACACAGAGGCATTGAACTGGCGAGCTACTACTAAGCCCACACCAGCTAGCTACCTCGCCCTTGCAGCACCACCAGAGGAATAAGTTCCCACCCATCTCGATGAGTTTGATTCTAGAAGCCAAACTATGAGTTGAGGTGAGTCTTACTATGTCTTGTCCGAATGCCTGAACCTCTCACACTAGTCTGGGCTCCTTCCTAACCAGGGAAGTGACATTCCATGTCCTAAGAAACCAATTTGACTGCAAAAGACCAAGTCGCCCAGGCACCCGCTCTCGACCGCCACCCAAAACACAGTGCCCTGGACCCTTATGCTTGCCTCCGCAGGTGGGGGGGAGATCTTGTGTGGCATGTTAGGGCTAGGCGTGGTCAGGGTCCAGAGTGAAGCCACGGTATCCCATCTCTGGGCGTGGTGCAGTCCCTCGTTTTTGCGTTGGTCTCTTGGTCTGGCACCTTATCTAGGACTTGTTTGCCTTGGGAGACCCTACCATCTGGCATATATCTCCAGACTACATAGCTACAAGGATCACTTCTGCACTCAAATCCCTCCACTAGGATAACGTGATGATTCAAGGAGAAGCAGGATTTTTCACTAAATTTGTCCAAGAATGATGATTTCAAAATTCGGGTCAAATTCGGGACAAATTCAGATGTAGTCCATACCAACTGATCACTGATGTACTGTATGTATTCAGGATGTATGTTCTATGTTCTCCTAGTTCTATACGTTATACATAGCAACATGTCAGATTGAACACGGGTGTAGTTCGGCTGTTAATGAAAAAATCCATTGAAGCTACACTGACTCTCTATTCCATAATTGATCAAAGTGTATGCACAGCTTGCTGCACCTTGGATATGACTGCGTTCATAAATCAATGATTGTAAAATGATGATCACTGTCAAAATTGTGTCATCAAATTATAATGCTTTAATTAAATCTAAACTATATTTTTTTTCACAGCAGTCCATACACTAAGCACTATCATATGTTGGAAAAGCTTAGTCCAACCAACACCTACACCGAAAAAAAAAACCATTCTAAAGTTGGGATTGGCAGTGTTGATTTTTATTGGTAAAATGCAAAGTAATTCAAATTACAGAGTTAAAGCACAGAACGTGACATTTATTTGAATAGGTTTATGCATCAGAATAATTTTAGATGATACTGATAACTGTCAAAGGCTTGCTGGAAAATCATCAGGAACCTTATGAAGATTAGACCCTGTCTACAAACAAAACAGCGTATCTGTAATAAGATTTAGCTGATGGCTTCATGCTACAGTGAAAACTGCCTATTTTGGATTTACCTTACATGCAAATGCTGCCAACATTGAAATGTTTGTGTAGGAAGTGCAGGAATAATTCACTGTACAAGCTGATGAGATTTATAGCAGGAGAGTTCCAGTACGTGTGGTTTAATCAGTCGCCCAAGAGTGAGAAGAACAAACTAAGTAAAACTGTGATAGACCAAAGTGGGAAGGAAAGAAAACAAGGATGTGTGTGGCAGTGTGCTATAATCACGGTGTGGTTCATACCTTGGTTTTAAAGGGCCCATTATTACACAACAACACATACTCCGAACCTGCAAAGATCTGTACAAGGATCTTTTATTGTATGTATACCGGTATTTTCAAATTGTCCCTTGTAGGTAAAATGGAAATTGCATGGTTGTAATTGTTACATTATTGAGGAATAATGTCTAATTTTTTTCTTCTTTTCTAGAGTGAGGATTTCATCTTGGATATTGTGGGGAAAAAGGACACAAAAACCTGACAGATGGTATGGTTTTATTGAGTGTTTCTGATATAAAACTTCCCTGAGGGAATCTCAAAGGGATTAATATAGTATTCTGTCTGTCTGAAATATAATTGTATCCAGTAAAATGTTTTACAGAAAACTGCATTATTGATGTGCATTTTGCAAAATACACAAATATTAATGACCAAGTACAGGATCTTTAAAAATCCAATGACAATCGTACCGTTCGTGTTCTTCGCTGAACGTTAATTAGTGTGGGAAGTGCGTTGAACGCCTTCTGTTTTGAAAATAAATAAATTAATTTAAAAAAAAATATATATATATATATACAGTAAAGTCTCGTTATATCGATATCGGTTATAACGAATTACTACTTATTACGATACTATTTTCATTTCCCGGCAAATTTCTAGTCTTTTATGATATAATTAGTTCCGTTAGTACGATACCCGGTTATTATGATAATCCGGTTACTACGATGCCCTTTTCATCTCCCGCCAGCCAATTTGGTCTGCTTATATCGATACAAAAGCAGCTTAAATCAATCTTTGCTTAAGGATTTCAATACCAAAAAAGAACACGGCGAACGGCTGCTTCCAGTCAACTTTATTTTTCACACTTCCACCACCAGAGCGCAGCACACACACCGATTCCCGCACTTCCTGGTTCACAGGTCATGCTCAACCCGCCCCACATAGCTGGCCAAACACATGCCTGTATAGAATCTATACACACGAGAGAAACCACGAACGCAGTTGGTTCTTCTGTTGCAGGCATGTGTTTGGCCAGCTATGTGGGGACATTGTTCTATAGTATAGAACAATGTCGAGTGCATTATTGCCCACTTTTAATGCAGTTTGGCGCAGAATCGGATATATGGATAGTCCGGTTATATCAGTATTTTTTCCGACTCCCGAGAATATCGATCTAACGAGACTTTACTGTATATATATATATATAATATTATAGGGTCAATTGACTACATTATTTAATTGTATGTTGAAAGAGACCTTTTGTGCTCATTGTTGGCCTTTTGTATTGCATTGTGGACTCCTAAAGAGCAGCTACACACAATAACCGGCACAGAAAACTTTCTAGATCTTCCAGAATCCGCACCTATTCCAGCTGTATTTTGTCGGTTTTAATTTATTTCACCAACGCCCAACATCCACTGTGATTGATCCCACTCACCTTGGACAGCTCACAGCTTGTACAGCTTGTGAAGAAGTCACTGGCTGGATGGAGTGGTGATTTCTCACAAGGCTCACTGTGACATCACAAAGAGTCTGTGTTAAAAAAAACCTCCTGAAACCAAGCGTTCTGGGCTTTCTTCTAAATGTGCAAACCTCATTATCTGAAATTTTGGCATTGTTGAACACAATAATACAACATTTATAGGTTAGAAAAGTGGAAAAACATAATAGGTCTTCTTTAATATCTTTAAATCATTTGGTGTCCGATCATATCAATTGTTATCGCAAATATTTTGCCACTATTTTTTTAAGAATAATAGTTTTTTTTAATCCACCTCAACTTTAAATTCAGGTTTTTAAACAGCAGGTTCAGAGGACGTGAAGACTTGAAGCTTGATCCTGTGTAACATACAGAACATTCTACATCAAAACAATTCTAATCCTTTTTTAATCCTTAAATATGTAATATACTTAAAAGTGTTATCCTACTACTTACATAATGTACATGTTTCAAATGTTGCACTCTTGCTGTACATGATGTAGAAGTTCCATAGATCTTGTTGTGTTTTAAATTATGACTGCTTTCATTATTACTCATGTATGAGAACATGAGAATGTGATTTCGACAACACCTTTTGAACATCTCTCGTGCAACTATAGGAAGTCAGGAAGTCCATATACGACATTTTGCCGAGTGGACAATGACGATTTACCCTGTTCATGGAGTATTTTATTAAGAAAAAAAAAGCTTACTATAGCACCTGACTGGGATCTGATATCACATTAAAAGCCCTTGGATTGAGCAGAATAGAGCCCCATAAAAAAACAAAAAAACAAGAAAAAAAAGGATGAGCGAGCATAAAAAAGAGAAATTACAGTGAAAGAGCCCCCCCCCCACTCCCTGTCCAAAACTGAAATTGCTTTACAAGTAAATTCAAGCAGCCTCTACAAGATGCTTCACAAAGTCCAAGAACAAAAAGACTCTTTGGAGAAGTTGATCTGATTTCAGCATTGACTAATTGATTGACAGGGCACTTAGTGTAATAGACTTGTAGAACTGGCACCGTGTTTTCGCTTGCGTGCACATTACGCTATTAAAATGTCTGGCTTGTTTGATAAAATTTAACAAAAAAAATTATGTGACTCAGTCAGAAGCAACTTGTTTGTTTATTCAAGCACAACTAAAAAAAAAAAAAAAAAAAGAGAATCGTCCAAAGGGACTAGAAAGGACAGTGATTTTTCAGCTCGTGTGGCAAGATGAACATTTGATGATGAAATACATTCAAATAGCAAAGCTGCTCAGTAAACACTTTCACATTTTAACACCCATAGGGAAGGTTGTGTTGGGTTCCAAGCAATAATATCACAGTAAGTGTTATTTATGGGATTAAATCATTTCTTTTATAGGAGAGTGCTTCTGGAAAAAAAAGAATGTTAAGCTGCAGCTGAAGCAGATTCCTACAAGCCCACTGGGACCTTTCAGGCTCCAGCTTAGTGTTTCTCCATTTCATTCTTGTACTTTTGTCATTTGTCAAGCACTTTGTTTGCACTGCGCTGTAAATGTCTTACATTAATAACTGTGGCTTCAATGTCAGTGGGCTGTTCAAGGTCTCTTTAATGCTGAAGGACAGTACAACCTCTCACAATTAAAGCAGCTGAAGTTTTGTCATGGGCGGCACGGTGGAGGAGTGGTTAGCGGTGGACCTCACAGCTAGGAGACCAGGGTTCAATTCCACCCTCGGCCATCTCTGTGTGGAGTTTGCATGTTCTCCCCGGGTACTCCGGTTTCCTTCCACATTCCAAAAACATGCTAGGTTAATTGGTGACTCCAAATTGTCCATAGGTATGAATGTGAGTGTGAATGGTTGTTTGTCTATATGTGCCCTGTGATTGGCTGGCCACCAGTCCAGGGTGTACCCCGCCTTTCGCCTGAAGACAGCTGGGATAGGCTCCAACTGTAGAAAAAGCGGTAGAAAATGAATGAATGAATGAAAGTTTTGTCATTCCGTCCAACTCAAAGCAAAATGGACTCTAACCAAGGCAAGTTTTCCCATAGAAAATAATGTAAATCTGTTCCGGACACCAACAATGTAAACACAAAACAGATTTCATGGACACTATTTATAGTTTCATTCATTCATTTTCTACCGCTTATTCTCATGAGGGTCACGTGGGGTGCTGGAGCCCAGCTGTCTTCAGGCGAAAGGCGGGGTCCACCATGGACTGGTGGCCAGCCAATCACAGGGCACATATAGACAAACAACCATTCACACTCACATTCATACCTATGGACAATTTGGAGTCACCAATTAACCTAGCATGTTTTTGGAATGTGGGAGAAAACCCACGCATGCACACGGAGAACATGCTAACTCCACACAGAGATGGCCGAGAGGTGGAATTGAACTCGGGTCTCCTAGCTGTGAGGGCTGCTTGCTTACCACTCGTCCACCGTGCAGCCCCCAAAAATAATTATAAATGAAAAATGAGTGGACAACTGAACAACTTATGTCTGAAATTGACATGCATTGATCGATATAGCAAATGTTTATTGCTGATTATTATATGTATTGTATTATGTGTATTGTATTGTGTATATGTATTATTCCACTATAATGTGTACTTAGGCTCCAGCATACCACTGCGAGCCTAATGAGGATAAGCGGCATTGAAAATAGATGGATGTGTACTGTGTATGTATGTAAGTGATCTGTAAGACTTCAATCATTTGAGTGAAGTTGGTGATTCATGCAAACATGCAATGATGACAAACAGGGAAATAATCTGTTCACCTATTTTACTTAAAAAAAAAAAATTTAAAAACACAGCATGCAGTACTTCAATCAAAGTTTTCCAAGTGACTTTATTTTACCAGCCAAGTTAGAAGAGAGCAGATGCAAAAAAAAAATGTTAACTCAATTCCGCCCACAAGTCAAAAAGTTTCCCCACCCCTGGATAAAATCATGTCTTGTTTGCATAATGTCTTCTAAACACAATTATATAATATACAAATTTGTATTTAGTATTCCATATTCTGTTTTTTTCACCCAAAAGTCTCTAGTTAGCAGCTTACTAATACACGGATACAAGAACCGGTCTTTGAAATTATTTGTTCAGATAAATTGACAATTTAAAAATAATCTCAAATAGTGCCAGCTATAATATTAGCCATTAGAGTACCAACCATAACTAGCACCAACTACCATGGTTTCTCGCCAATCACTGTTTGTATGTAAGCCCTGTGAAAAGCAGGTCAAGGTCATAACTTGTTTTGTTATGTTCAGCAATTTATTGTTATTCGTTTATTATTACACTGATATGTGAAGTGAATAAATGTACTGCAACAGACGTGGAAGAGATGGGGGTTGAGGGGGTAGGATTAAATAATTTGCTTCTTTCTACTCCTTTTGGACATGAGGAAGTGTGTAGTGAATGATGTGATGTATTCCAGTGTAATTTGCATTACCATTACCATTACCATAAAGGTAAGGCAGGTCATAACTATATAGTGGGAGAACAAAAAAAGCTGTAGTAACTGAGTATCCATGGAGATTTTGTGGTTTCTAACATCAGATTTCTTGTAAGAGCGTGCATTCATGAAGCGATGAGAGGGTTAACGCTGACATTATTCCAATCACATCCTCATGCAGTGTGAGGGAGAAGCTTCCCCCCCGCTTGTTAAAACTTCTTGCAGTCATATCTTTGGGTTAGAGAGGTTTGGAGCAAGAAGCAGCTTTGGCATGGTGATGGTAGAGATGGAGGATTAGATGTGGAATGCGGGCGTACAGAAGTGGACGAAGATTACAGCAAACCTTGCCTGAAAACGATAAGCATTAAGCAAAGAATCTGAGAAAGAAACGGTTAAACAAAAATATATATATATATACTATATATACTTGAGTATGCACAAGGTGTACATGGATGATGTTGGTTCCAGAAGTAATGGAACCATGAGACCAATTCCTTTACACCTTTTTGCTACAAAAATTCAGAAATATCATAAATATTTCAAAAACATTCATAAATACAATGTATATATAATAAATACAAGGATGAAGAGTCTTGAACCAGTCATGATGTGCTATATATATCACTATATTGACACTTACTATGGTACCCATTATGTCACTGGATAGTCGGTACATAAAATAAAATAAAATAAAATAAAATAAAATAAAATAAAATAAAATAAAATAAAATAAAATAAAATAAAATAAAATAAAATAAAATAAAATAAAATAAAATAAAATAAAATAAAATAAAATAAAATAAAATAAAATAAAATAAAAGCTTTTAAGTGCACCTTATACTGCGGAAAATACAGTCATATTGTAATATATACAATAAATATGTAATATTTACAAAAATATGTGGAAAAACACATATAAACTGTATTATGGAAAGCAGGAAGTGAACAAATGTAACAGTTACTGATTGTAAAAGTACCAGATGGAGGGGTAGGATTTAATAAACTTTGCTTCTTCCTACTCCTTTTGGACATGTGGAACTGGGAACTGATTATGTGATGCATTCAATTGTAATCTGATGCATGTTCAAATGAAATAAAACCATTACCATTAACATTACCAAACGTCATACTTATTTTGAGTCTCCAAAATAAAGGACTTGAACTTCCTGTTCCGATACAGTCAAGAACCTCTTGCATGTGTGTGAGGAAAACTGCACAAATTCCACCCTCGGCCATCTCTGTGTGGAGTTTGCATGTTCTCCCCGTGCATGCGTGGGTTTTCTCCGGGTACTCCGGTTTCCTCCCACATTCCAAAAACATTCATTCATTTTCTACCGCTTGTCCTCACAAGGGTCGCCGGGTGCTGGAGCCTATCCCAGCTGTCTTCGGGCGAGAGGCAGGGGTACACCCTGGACTAGTGGCCAGCCAATCACAGATTCCAAAAACATGTTAGCTTCATTGGCTACTCCAAATCGTCCATAGGCCAATAGACCAGTCCAGGGTGTACCCCGCCTCTTCCCCGAAGTGCACTAGTTAGCATACTCGGTTACTACACACATTATTGTATGATTGTATAATAACATTTTTGTCGAAAAACAATCATGCAAAACCTGGGACGCCACTCTATTTGGCTCTCAAATGAATCATGAAGTCTGCATTCTGTTTTCTTATCATTTCAGAACGGAGTACGACACAGGATGCTGTACACAGACGACAGGCACCATGGTCCACTTGAAGGTGAGATGATAGGAGATTATGGAAGCAGCTGCAGTGCAATGCATGGAGGATTCAGTGTGATGAGATTCAACCAGACTGACCCGGCTGACTGAGATGAGAAATTCCACTTGAGCAACGTCTACACCCTGCTGAGTTTCTGTAAATGTGATTACACAGACGAATCCCAACAACAACAACAACACAGTCAGTCACAGCAGATGGAATGCATCGGTGTAGTACAGAAACGTTCCAAAAAAACGGAAAAAATAACACGGCAAACAAATATAAAGGGGAACTGCAAATGACCTGATGTTAGCACCGTGTCGTCAAAGCATTCGCCATTCACCGACTGCAAGGGATTGTTCTAGATTGAGCATTTTGCCTCATTAATATCTTGCTGCTATTTATCCATGCATTATGCTCCCGCAGGACTTTTTAGTTGAGTCATTAGATGATTTATAATTTATGCAGTATTTAGACTGCATTTTTACTCACTCATACACATAACTTTGAATTTTTAAGCAGCAAAACTTTCCTTTAGATCAGGGGTCTCAAACATTAGTTTGAGGGCCTCGCGGGGTACACACTGGACTGGTGGCCAGCCAATCACAGGGCACATATAGACAAACAACCACCAGCATGTTTTTTTGGAATGTGGGAGGAAACCGGAGTACCCGGAGAAAACCCACGCATGCACGGGGAGAACATGCAAACTCCACACAGAGATGGCCGAGGTTGGAATTGAACCCTGGTCTCTTGCTGTGAGGTCTGCGCGCTAACCACTCGACCGCCGTGCCGCTATTTTATTTTATAAATTCCCCACACAGGTGGCACGGTGGTCAAGTGGTTAGCGCGCAGACCTCACAGCTAGGAGACCAGGGTTCAATTCCACCCTCGGCCATCTTTGTGTGGAGTTTGCATGTTTTCCCCGTGCATGCGTGGGTTTTCTCCGGGTACTCCGGTTTCCTCTCACATTCCAAAAACATGCTAGGTTACCCAAATTGGCCACTCCAAATTGTCCATAGGTATGAATGTGAGTGTGAATGGTTGTTTGTCTATATGTGCCCTGTGATTGGCTGGCGACCAGTCCAAGGTGTACCCCGCCTCTTGCCCGAAGACAGCTGGGATAGGCTCCAGCACCCCCGTGACCCTCGTGAGGAAAAAGCGGTAGAAAATGAATGAATGAATGAATGAAGGAAATTCCCCACACTTTTATTAGTATTACTGAGTGACACATTGGGTAATACATGAAAAGATATTTTTATGATTATAAAAAGCCAGTCGAAACTTGTCAGATGTTACTTTTGGGGAAAGGACATAATAAAAAGTGTAGAATAAATAAGTGTTATGGTGGTAGGAGGTAGGAGTGGGCAGAGATGGATGTTATATAATGTGTATTTCTACACACTAGACCTCGCCAACACCGCTTAGCAAAGCACGTCTTCTCAGTGTTTGATATAAAATGATGTTTTCAGTGTTCACTTTTTTTCATGTGTGTAGTGATGTAGAAAGACCACACACAAAAAAATGAGTTATTTTCTTTGCTTCAAATCCATAATTGTTTTTCTTCATGCACTTAAAAAATATAGAACGCTTGATACGATGAAGGTAGAGTAGTTTTCAGGCACTGCTGAAGTCCTTGCATGCTAAATGTGGTTTTTGGAACGTCAGTCAGCAGGGTCACCTTGATGCTGTTTTCTCAGCTGCAAAGGTTTTTTTTTTTTTCCCTAAATGGACTTCAAGCCCATTTCTAGCTTGACCTGATGAAACATTGGCAAAGTGGCTGAGTTAGCTCTTACAAATAATTTAAACAATTTTTCCCCTCTTTATACGGTTCTTATACGCTTCTTCTATGATTCTAAGCATGCATAGCAGAAAGTGAGGCAGCTGCGCCATTTTCATTTAATGGAAAACGGTACTTTTGATTGGAAACAAATGTTGTTGTTTTTTTTTAAGTTCATTCATTCATTCATTTTCTACAGCTTTTTTCCTCACGAGGGTCGCAGGGGTGATGGAGCCTATCCCAGCTGTCTTCAGGCGAGAGGCGGGGTACACACTGGACTGGTGGCCAGCCAATCACAGACAAACATATAGACAAACAACCATTCACACTCACAATTTGGAGTGGCCAATTAACCTAGCATGTTTTTGGAATGTGGGAGGAAACCGGAGTACCCGGAGAAGACCCACGCATGCACGGGGAGAACATGCAAACTCCACACAGAGATGGCCGAGGGTGGAATCCAACCCTGGTCCTCCTAGCTGTGAGGTCTGCGCACTAACCACTCAACCGCCGTGCCGCCCCTTTTTTTAAGTTCATTCATTCATTCATTCATTTTCTAACGCTTTTCCTCACGAGGGTCGTGGGGGGTGCTGAAGCCTATCCCAGCTGTCTACGGGCGAGAGGCGGGGTACACCCTGGACTGGTGGCCAGCCAATCACAGGGCACATATAGACAAACAACCATTCACACTCACATTCATACCTATGGACAATTTGGAGTGGCCAATTAACCTAGCATGTTTTTGGAATGTGGGAGGAAACCGGAGTACCCGGAGAAAACCCACGCATGCACGGGGAGAACATGCAAACTCCACACAGAGATGCCCGAGGGTGGAATCGAACCCTGGTCCTCCTAGCTGTGGGGTCTGCACGCTAACCACTCCTTTTTTTAAGTTAATAAAGATTTTTTTTTTTACATAGAGAACTGTGACACTAACATAATGGAATCAAATTCAACCAGACTGTGTTTTTCCTATTATCCAAAATGTCCTAAAACATGGAGTTAGCTGTGTTGAGCATATTCAAGTTACAAGTTCCAGTCATGTACTGTTACTAGACCTAGGCTGTGTTCGAAACCGCATACTAACTACTACATACTTCCATGCCCATACTATTCACACTCTATACTGAATACCCAATCCATCAGACAGTATCCAAAGCGTTTACACTACAGAGTACTACATGATAACCCACAATGCATTGCACGCCTACCCGAGCTGAAATCGACTGATTTCACTTTAGCTCTAAACTCTTTAGATACATCACTTTATTAAGTTTTTTTTTTTTTTTTAAATCGGCCGAGAAAGTGGCCGTTTAGATCCCAAGTGTTCCATTTATTTGTCCAAATACCAACCGTTTACAATTTCGGTCGAACAAATCCGGCAAAATTTAAGCTAGCTAATGAACAACGCACTTCCGGTTGGTTATTTTAACAAAATAAAACACACTTTTACTCTGAAAACGAGAAACGAACATCACGTGACATCACGTTGCGTTGTATCCTGGGTAATTTGGGTATGAGTAGTAAGTTGATTATGCATTCTCAACATTTCTGGCGAATGCAGAATGCATCCGGGAACTGTATACACACTGCATACTCAAAAAGTTAATATGAGTACTCGTTAAGTATGCACTTTCGAACACAGCCCTAGTTACTAGTACTACAGTACAAAAGCAGTTCCAAACACATTGAAATATACAGTATATAACACTTTGGGTAATCCTTGTTATGGTCTACATCCAGCACAGTAACAGCAGCTAATCAAATGTTCTGCTCACTCAGAGATTTGATGAAAGAAAGTCAGACAAACGAAGCCAGGAGGCAAACATTGGTAGAAGAACAGAAGCTTACAAGTCACATTGTAGCAGGGCATGAACAACCTCAGCAGAATTATACTACTGAAAAAGACTTGGCCTCCACTGGAAATGTATTCTTTATTATGCAACTGGGCCATATCGTCATATAATTCCGTGCCACTCGACGGTATGTAGTAAATGTCAGGTGCTTGGGTTCGGATATGTGGATAATTCCAAATCAGTATAGAATGTACCAATTTAATTTACAGTGTAATAGGAAAAAAACAAGAAAATTGAAAAACTTAAGAATAGTGATACTGTATTGAAATACATCACTTGGGTGAAACACACACAAAACAAACTAAATATATAAAAAAAATTACACCTTAGTTTCATGCTTTCACATACACAGTCAATTATTATCATGAATGCTTGGCTGAGTTTTTCTCTTTCCGAATGGAATCTTTCCGAATGACATTTCCGAAAGCAATGGTATACATGGAAAAGAATATTCCAATCCTGTGTTTACATGTGCCGCTATAATCAACCAGAATAGTCAATGGGGCATGCCCAGTAAAACGTAAACACCAACATCACGTGATACCGACTTCCTCGAGTTTTTCTTTCACTTGTTGGAATAACTCCGTATTGCCAGTTGTCCGTTCGTCAAGTCTTGGAATTTAATTTGAATCAAAAACAAACTTTCCACAGCAGTCCAGTACCGATTGCTCGCCTCCATTTTATAAATCGAGCTGCGTGTTACGTCATATGTCAGCATTCGCTGAAAGAACGCACCCGGGAACAGAAAAAGATAAAGTTCAATCTTGCTAATAATTTATAATTAAGCTCGGCACATGTTTTATATAGATATGTATTTTCTTTTTTAATAAAACTGGACTTGTGAAAGGCGTATAGAAGGGTTTAGATTCTGTTCCATAGATGGCGCTAATGCACACGAAAGCTGCTTGCCAACCGCCAATAAACAACAGAAGAAGAAAAACACCACAAAGAAGAACGCAGTCTGACAACTTTCCGATTGAGCGGGTACAAGATACCTCAATCGGATTGGGGAAAGGAATATTCCACCCCTGGGAATCCGATTACATATTCATTCGGATTGGCACTTTTATTTGGGAATGAGGTGTATACAAAGGTTACATTCTTTCTGTTTGAGCAAATAACCCAAATGGAATTGGAATATTTGGGTCCATGTAAACGTGACTACTGATCCGGTATATCGCTCTAAACTTCATCAAACAGTCACAACAACCCAGAACATTTATTTGATAATAATTCTGGGTGAAAAATGTCTATTTTACATGGTGATATTAGGATAAAGTTTACCATGAGCACTTATAAATAGATAAGTTATTATCCTACATATTTTTCTTTCCACTTTGATGTTGGCATCCTTCCATTTAATTTGAATGGATTTAATTTAAGTTTCACTTGTTTGTCCTCTCAGGATGGCTATGGTTTAAGTCTGCATATTCATTTCACACCAAATTGAAGAGGGAAGTTTAGCAATCATGATAATGCAGTATCCGTCCAAAGGTTTGTTTAACGTTGATGTCAGGGACCCTCGTGAGGAATAAGCGGTAGAAAATGAATAAATGAATGAATGAATGAATGATGTAAGCATGCTTTGCTTATGTTGTGGCATCATTGTTTAGACATTTTGGCTAAATATAATATATAGCTACATTGGTGTTCAAGTAGAAGTTAGACTTGAAAGCCTTTTTTCTTCATTTTTTGTTGAAAACGTACCTATGTTCTACCGCTGATTACTAAAGAACAGAAAAATATAGAAATATATATTTTTTTCTGATGAAAGATGAGAGTCTAATCTTTCTTTTTTATATATTCCGTGTCTATAAAAACCCAAGAACACAATATTCTGTACGCCTTGAAAAATCTGTCAAAATCATCAAAAATAGCCATTACCGAGAGAGACAGCTTAAAATGGTTGTAAAATCAAAATGCTATGTGGACAATGTTAAAACAGTGTCCTTTACAACTTTCATTCATTGTCCATTGTACATGTACCTCCATGCAGACGTACGTTTGACATTATGTTTCTCTTATTAAAGTACTTGAGTGAAGACTACTTTGCCATTAGCAGCCCCAAGGGTGTACTTAAACATTAAAGGTTTAAAAAAGGTAAGACTTTTCTATCATGCATAAAAAAGTTTTTGAGTGAGTAATTGGATGTTTTTATGCCATATTTATGCATAAAGAATGAAAGAGTGTACAGAATTGATGCAGTGTGTTAAATGCAACCTCTAATCAGGCTGGTAAATTAGGACTAATACCCCGTGAGGCGGGAGTGGTTCGGCAGGGGTGCTGTAGTCTGTCCAGCATAACAGGCTTAGACCGGGACTGCCGATGTTGTTCGGCGTGACGAGCGCCTCACGAGTTGGGTTTTATCTTGGGCAAGCAGGATGCACAACAATAAACTTATCATCTGGCCACTTGGTGGGACGTAGCTGCAACCCGGTTGTGCTGCCATGACCGCCAGGCGGCTCTGGTTCATTGGCCATGCACACCAGCAGAACCTAATCTGAGAACACTGAGCTTGTCAAACCTCGGGCCTGTGCTTTGGAAAAGAGAAAGGGCATAGGAAGAAAGAATGAGCTAGCTGTGTAAGATAAAATGCTGCTGGTGGAAAAAAAAGGGAAAATGCATGGAGAGAAGTTCAATAACTTTGCAAAGACCTCTACACCCCGCATGTCAACTAGCTTCCAGGAAGTTGATTGAAGCTCTACTCAAGCCTGCAGCAAGGCTTTTCTCTTCCTTCCTTTTGCTTTGTTGGCAAATCAGTTATCCTGCCACTGGAGTATACTTACAAGTTTAAACAGGAGACTCAGGACAAAAAACTTTCTGGAGCAAATCTCTAAGGTTTTATGATTTCAGCAATGAAGAAAAACATAAACAGTGTGCATCAAAAGTGTACCACATCACTAGTACAGTGTCATGATGCTTCCCCAAAAGATTTTGTCCGGGTGGGGTTCAGCTTCCACACCCAGTCATACACTGCAGAAAAGCAAAGCAGGTCAATAACATTTGCTTGCACCCCATTCATTAATATTTCATGTGTCAAAATAATCGAATATCGTCATTTATCCAGGCCGTTGTCTTCTCCGAACATTGACTTGATCGCAACTGGACTGTTCAAGTTGTCTTAACAGACATTTCACCTGATATCCAAGCAGATCTCATCAGTTACTAGCTTTAAAGCGGACCTATTATACTAATTTTATCACCCTTTTTTTCGGCTCTTATAGAGCAGCTACACACAATAACCAGCACAGGAAAAACTTTTAGATTTTGCAGAACAGAATCTGAACTTTATCCGGCTGTATTTCCTTGGTTTTGTGCTTCCAGCCAAAACTGTCTGTTTTAATTTATTCCACCCACGGCCCGTCTCCAGGCATGCCCACTCTGCTGTGAATGGCCACGCGCCCAAAGGGCTTCTAAACTACGAACCACATATTCTTAAGATTGTGGGTATAATTCAAGTAGTTCAAGATAACCATGAGAGCAGAGCCGGAAGGTAAAGCTTGAAATTTACCGGTCGATCTTTGTCCTGACCCTCATCTATGGTCATGAGCTTTGGGTTGTGACCAAAAGAACAAGATTGCGGATACAAGCGACTGAAATGAGTTTCCTCCATAAGGCGAGAAGATCAGTGAACCTGGACGGGCTCAGAGTAGAGCCGCTACTCCTTCACATTGAGAGGAGCCAGTTGAGGTGGCTCTGGAATTGTGTACAAATGCCTCCTGGACGCCTCCCTGGTGAGGTGTTCTGGGCATGCCCAGCCGGTAGAAGGCTGACCTAGGTCACAGTTATTAGATGCACGGATCAGGACAACATGAGAGCTGTAATGGTTTAAAAAATGCTAGGTACTTGAAATTATCCGGGCTGTGTCACCCTATAAACTCCATGGTTTTCCTGTCACGGATATTCCTATTAGAGAGTTTTGGCTGTTTGCCATTGGCTAGAATTTGGGAACCAGAGTGGATACGGTAAAGTTTAGAGTTATTTAGTTAATCCTCCTGAAATTATGACGAGCTCCCAATTCATTGGCTTTACTTGTTTTTTCACAGTAGCAGAAGGACAGGGACAATGTTGTTTTGCAGCTCCAGAGGCATGGCGGACATCTGCTAGCGTATGTATTATGCTTATTACTTATTGCTCTCTGATTGGTTTATCGCCATCAGCGCAGTATTAATGTGGTACCGAAGTAGCGCAACAACAACAGATTTTGGAACTCAGTAAATTACGATATTTTCTGGACTATAAGTCGCTTCAGAGTATAAATCGCACAAGGCCAAAAATGCATAATTAGGTAGAAAAAAAACATAAATAAATCACACTGGAGTATAAGTCAAATTTTTTTGTGAGTAATTTATTTATTTTTATAACATCCTATTGGAAGGCAAGTTCTAACAATAAATTAATAGAGAACAGGCTGAATAGGTGTAAGATATGCTAACACAATGCTTATTCAGCTACACCAAAATAAACATGAACAGAAAAGTTGTCCAGTGTTTATGTAACGTAAACAGTTTTTACATTTATAAGTCGCTCTGGAGTATAAGTCGCAGGAACAGACTGAAGAGTCGCAGAACATAGGCAACTTGTGAAAAAAAGTGTGACTTATAGTACGGAAAATACGGTAAAAACTTTTAAGTGCACCTTATACTGTACATATTGTAATATATACAATATATATTTAATATATACAAAAATATGTGAAAAAAACCTTAAACTGTATTATGGAAAGCAGGAAGTGAACAAATGTAACAATTACTGATTGTAAAAGTACCAGATGGAGGGGTAGGATTTAATAAGCTTTGCTTCTTCCTACTCCTTTCGGACATGTGGAACTGGGAACTGATTATGGGATGCATTCAATTGTAATCTGATGCATGTTCAAATGAAATTAAACCATTACAATAATAACAATAACATGGCTGTAGCTTGGTTAATATAAAAGTCAGGTATGTAAATGGAACACTGTATTTTTTTTTGTTTGTTTTATTTGTGAGGGCTTTATCTTCAAAATAAGTATTTCCCATGACATCCGTTGTTAGCTAGCTCATATGAACTTGTTTTCTCACGCTAGAATGCACAGAAAAGGGAAATAAGCACGTGTTCATGTTTTCACGTTTCGGTATTAATTATTGGGAATGATGGGCAAAATAAAAAAAAATTGAGTTCCCCTTTAAGAATAAAAAAAATCATTTAAAAACTGCATTTTGTGAAACATAAAAGTTGACAAACATGCAAAAAAAAAAAAAGGAAATCAGAAAGGCAACTGTGGAACTGTGAACTGATTATGGGATGCATTCAATTGTAATCTGATGCATGTTCAAATGAAATAAAACCATTACCATTTGTGATTTTTTCTTGGAGATAAATAAAGTATCCATCCATCCATCCATCTAAAAATCCTCATTCAATCTGTATCCATTCTTCTATGCAAACCCTCAACCAAAAAATGCTTGAAAAATATTAATTATTATTAATATTATGGATATGAAAGGTTATTTTTGGATCAAAAAAATGCCATAGCACACATGCACGCAAGTATCAAATCCAACCGAACCACAAATTTTCTGCATCATTGCCCCCCAATCAAGATGGCGTTCTTGTTTGCGTTCCTTGTGTTGGACGGTGAAAGATTAAACGCCACTATAAAAAAGGGTCATTTCTAAAGTATGCAGAATAATTTCCCGAAACGGGAGTGACCGAAATAACAAAACAGCTTTGTGCTTCATTTGACGTCACAGATATTAGATGAGATGTTTCACTGTAGACAGCAAATAAATCATTCCGGCTGTATATGAGACATAGCAAAGCGTTTAAAGCCTACTATAATGGGATTTTGGGAGCACAATTTTCTTTCTGTGACTGTTCCTACCATCAGATAAGCGCTGAGAGCAGTCCAAGTTTGATGAAGGTGTTAGTAATACCATTTTGCTATATACTCCCTGATTCACCCATGCTGTCAAATGGAGAAGAGGGATTGGGCGTCACATCAAACAGAACACAGTGTCTTGCACCTCACAATCTGTAGCAAATTGAAGGTGATTTTCAATAACTGCACTGACAGGCTGCAGTAGGCAAATGCAAGTCTTCATTCTCTCCATCTGACAGACTGTAATAAGAAAGACCACGGAACACACTGTGCCCCTAAATGGATCTGCGTCAGCTTGTTACATAGAAATTGTTTCCCAGCCTTTGCTTTTGCAATTTAAATGAGCTCATTTCGCCTTACATCTCAGACTATGTTTTCATCTTAGCTTATAACTTATCAACTACCTAAGTATCACAATTACAGATTGTGCCTTCCGGCTTTTCCTTTCTGTTTAATTTAGAAGAGTACAGAAGATGTAAGCAGTTCATGCATAATTTCATGATACAAAAAAACGTTTTGCCATGATTGGATTTACAGTTTCTGTTCTAAGTTGCATTTACATTTCTAATATTTATAGCATTTTTATCCTGACTGGGTTTTGAGAAACCAGTAGTTGTGCTGGGTAGCATCCTCATTTGACTATCCTCATTTCTATGCAAATTTCCAGAACGAAATAAGTCTAAGGAGTTAGTGCTTTAAACCACTGGCGAGTAGCTTAGCATCATTAAGGTCCGACTCAAACCGGAACATAATCATGCACTGAAAATTTTATTAATCTGTTTCGGACTGCCAAAAAGTTTTCCAAATATTCATCCATCAATTCATCCTCACTGGGGTGGCGGGAATGCTGGAGCCTATCCCAGCTGTCTTTGAGTGAGAGGCGTGGTCCACCCTGGTCAGCCAATCACAGGCCACATATAGACAAACAACCATTCACACTCACATTCATACCTATGGACAATTTGGAGTCGCTAATTAACCTAGCATGATTTTGGAATGTGGGAGGAAACCGGAGTACCCGGAGAAAACCCACGCATGCACGGGGAGAACATGCAAACTCCACACAGAGATGCCAAGCGGAGAATCGAACCCGGGTCTTCCGGATCTCCTGACTGTGTCAGGATATTCATTCATTCATTCATTTTCTACCGCTTTTCCTTATGAGAGTCGCAGGGGGTGCTGGAGCCTATCCCAGCTGTCTTTGAGTGAGAGGCGGGGTACACCTTGGTCAGCTAATCACAAGGCACATATAGACAAACAACCATTCACACTCACATTCATACATACGGACAATTTGGAGTCGCTAATTAACCTAGCATGATTTTGGAATGTGGGAGGAAACCGGAGTACCCGGAGAAAACCCACGCATGCACGGGGAGAACATGCAAACTCCACACAGAGATGCCAAGCGGAGAATCGAACCCGGGTCTTCCAGATATCCTGACTATGTCAGGATATTCATTCATTCATTCATTTTCTACCGCTTTTCCTTATGAGAGTCGCAGGGGGTGCTGGAGCCTATCCCAGCTGTCTTTGAGTGAGAGGCGGGGTACACCTTGGACTGGTGGCCAGTCAATCACAGGGCACATATAGACAAACAACCATTCACACTCACATTCATACTTATGGACAATTTTGGAGGAATTAACCTAGCATGATTTTGGAATGTGGGAGGAGCTGTGAGGTCTGTGCGCTAACCACTCGACCACCGTGCCGCCGTGTCAGGATATACCTCCAAATGTGTATGTGTGTTGACCGGTAAATGTTGATTTATTTATTTGCCGACTTCAACTGTTTAGCCAAGTCAGACTTATTTGTAGACCACATTTAATGTGTGTGTGTGTGTGTGTGTGTGTGTGTGTGTGTGTGTACTGTATGTATACATGTGTATGTATATGCAGATGTATCAAAAAATGTCACCTATTTATCTGAATGTCTTTACATCTTAAACAGGATATAACAGCCCACTGCACTGTGCCATCAAAAAAAAAAAAAGGATGCTGGCATCATCATCATCATCATCATCATCATCATCATGGATAATGTGGTTATTGCAACAGCTTTGATGTTTGGACTTATTTTTTTTTTTTACACCTTAATCATCAGATACCCTCTTCAACTCGGCTTCACATTCAAGGTGATAGAAAAGTCGGTAATGGAGTTGGATGTGACACAGGTCTTAAGAAAAGACAAAACTGCTCCAATAATGAGCGCTCCCTGCTGCTAAGCACACAAAGCCCAAAATAAATCAGCGCCTTTAGGTTCATCAAGGGAAATCACTTGTCACTAAATGTATTAATCAGCTTCAACAATTAACAACTTCAACAACTTAACGTGCCATGTTGTTGGGGCCAGCTTTTTAAAATGTTTTTCATTTTAAACTACATAAACTTAAATTTTGACAAAGGCGTTGAACATCATGTTTGTATTGTTCTCGTAAGATGGTTTCCTGTAACGTTTTTTAACAGAAAAGATCTATTTCCCATGCCATGATTGAGTTAAGTCCCATATTTACCTACTAAGACATTTATTTTGAAAGTCTTTGTAAACCATGCAATAGATTACATTAGGTTGATCTGAATATGATGGATGAGCAACACTAAAGAGAATTTAATATATGGGTAAATATTTATATTGATATTGAATACTGGCAGCACACAATGCATAAGTTACTATCATTTAATTCATTCAAGTTCATTTGAGTACTACTTATTCAAAATAAACTAGTTACTCTAATCACAATATTTAGGATAATTTAGTACTACAAACTTAAAATAAGCAAGTTACTATAATACTTTATTTAGTTTAATTTAACTACTGCATACAATACATACAATCATTTATTTAATCTATGTAATTTCATCTATGTAATTACTTTTTGTGAGGCAGCAAGTTTGCACATTTTTTCAAGTTATATATATATATATATTTTTTTTTACAGTACAAGGTAAAATGTGGAGGCAAATATGGATATAATTATTACACTGTCTAGCCAAAATAAAATATAAAAATTATTTTATTCTGATGAAGTAATATCCAATTTTGATAATGGTTTAACTTTATTTTAACATTAATCAAGTTGCAATGAAATACATGATATAATTCAATAGAAGAAACAAAGCTTATCAAATCCTACCCCCAAAATAAACTAATTTTTTGCAACTGATGTAAAACAGGTAGTTGGTAGGATTGCATAAGCTTTGATTCTTCCTACTTCTTATTGGACATGTGTGTCACGGTCTGGCTTGTAGGCGTTGGGATGCGACCTCAGAATGTAGAGAGCAGAACCAAGTACACGTAAAGAGTTTATTTTTAATAATAACTGCGGCGACAGGAAACAGCAACTGAGTAGAGCAAACCAAACAAACGAGAATGATCCCACAAAACGGAGAAGCACACACCTGAACTAAATAGACAACAGAAATTAGGAACAGGTGTGGTGATAATTGCAACACAGGGAAAACAAGGCAAAACAGGAAGTGAATACAAAATAAGAGCGTCCGAACAGAAACTAAAGCCCAAAAAGGGAACATAAACAAACTGTTACACGGGAACCTACCTAAGGTGTGACAATGTGTATGTACGATGTCAGGGGTGGGCAAACTACAGCCCGGGGGTCACATGCGGCCCACCAAACGTTTGAATCCGGCCCGCCAGTTGCTATTTCAAAAGTATTTCAACTTTTAACATACAAACTGGCAACATAACTTGCAAGTCGGATGTCTTATTTAGTAAAAAAAAAAAAAAAAAAAAAAAGTAAAATTAAAGGACATAGTTGTGGTCTGATGTTTAAAGTGCTCCTGAAAAAAGGCACAAGAACATACAGCTGATAGTATAACACTTTTACAGATAAAATTAGACAAATTATTCAAGAAAAATTCATTCATTCATTTTCTAACTCTTTTCCTTACGAGAGGTTGTGGGGGTGTATTTAAAATAATAGAACATTTTTTAAAATGTTTTTATTTTTTTAATTATTTTTTGGGGGGAAAAAATACCTAAAAATTATTTAACAAATAAAGAAATTATATTTTGAATAAACTGTAGTTCTGTAATTCCTGTTCAAAAAACTAATTGTGATGTGGATGAAAGACTAAAAGACATAAAAAAATATGTTTTTGAAAATATACACGTATGCGTCAACATGGCCTAAATCCAAAGGAAAAAACTGTAATTTTAACTGTTTACTGCACAGGTTTAGAATGTCACTGAACGTATTTACATGAGCAAATTGAAAAGAATCTTGTGACCAATTGTGTAAGAGCTAATCCAGGCTCATAGTAATCTATTTGAAGGAGATGCACGGACCCACCATATCTAAACATGTTAAGTCAACAATGGCATTTGTGTTCACAGCACAGTCACACAGCAAATTGTTAACAAGCAAGTACTGTGAGTTTGTTGGGTTGTTGCCATATTTATGATGTGCCACAATCATGATAATGACAAAGACTGCATGACGACATGCTCAAACACTAATACCCCTTACAAAAATAACACCCACTCTGTCCAAGTCACATTTGTAATCTTGAAAAGAGAAACAAAGCTTGGCCCACATTTAACAAAGCGATTTATGTAAAAATAAATGCAAAGTCCTCCTGTAATCCAAATCTATGGTAGCATTTTTTTTCTGTGATTTTCTGAACCGAGGGATATTCAACACAGAAGTGATATGATGGATGCATCTTTATTCATACTGTATTTTTTTTTAAGTCAGGTTGTCATGATTTCTCTTTGTACCTTATTCTATACAGTAATCCCTTGTTCATCACGCCTAATTGGTTTTCCGAAAAGTTGGATTCCTTCATCTAGGGAAGGGGCCGCCGCTGTGTGTCACTGGCCAATCACAGAGCATGAAGAGTCAATACTTACTTACAATAATTAATACTACTACTACTAATAATAATAATAATAATAACAATAAAATAAAATAAAAATAATAATAATAATAATAATAATAATGATAATAATAATAATTTTTATAATAATGTGATGTACCACAGTGTAACTGCGTGTATTTTACACTGGTACACCACATTGTTATAATAATAATAATAATAATAATAATAATAATAATAATAATAATAATAATAATAACAATAATAATAATAATAATAATAATAACAATAAAATAATAATAATAATAATAATAATAATAATAATAATAATAATAATAATAATAATAACAATAATTACTACTATAATTACTATTATTATCTACCCACTTATAATAAAGAGAATAATAATAATAGTAGTAATTATTACTATTATTATTGTTATTATTATATTAACAATTAATATTTAATAATTATTTAATCATAATTGTCATTTTTATTGTATTAATAATAATAATTGTTTAATGATTATTTAATAATTATTATTGATTATTAACAATAATTAATACAATAATTACTATTATTTAATAATTATTTAATAACAATAATAATAATTTATAATAATAGCTATAATAATAAAATAATAGTAATAATAATTATTATTATTAACGTGCTTGCACTAGCTAGGCGCGAAGATCACCCCTTGACCACGCAATGACCCGGTAGGCTATTGCGTTATCCAACTATAATCATGTATTAAAATATGAAGAACAGTCACTGCCAGTAAAAAAAATAGACATAAGAGAGATTAAAATACATGATAATGTTTTATATTCGGAAGGTTTTACTTGAAATTGTTGGCAAAAAAAAAAAAAACATTAAGAAATTGAACTTGAAAATTAGGCTAAAAAATGTTTCAGAACCAGACAGATACATCAAAAGAACCACATATGGCTTGCAAGGCTCGAACATAGGTTCCCGGCCTCTGCTCTGGATAATACTGAGAAAGTGTCTTTCAACGCAATGAAATGACTTGTGTTTCTCCCTCAATAAATGTGTGCCAGTATGTGCTTGCATCGATTAACATTCAAACGTTATTATCTGACCGGCAGCGCTGACTGGCCTTTGCATGTCACTGACCTCATGAAGCTGCATGGCCGTCCCAATCTCAGCCAATTAGAGCCAATCAGGATGACTAATTAGTGTTAATAATCAGATACTCAGACTGCTGGTGTCCTCATTGCTTATTAAGGGAAATGACAAAGAGAATGAATATCAAATTTGTACACAATGACTCAACATTTAATTGACTGAAATATGCATGCATGCATGAGGAATACATCCAGTGCTTTCCAGTGGAGCAAAGAAGAAAAATGAATTAATTAAACAGCAATAATGATAAATTAGATTTTAGAAGTAATATTTAAAAAATACAGGAAATGGAAATGGAAAAAATGTCAGGTACGGTAGTCACAATCATCGATAAATCGATCATAGAACGATGAAAAACAAAGTTGATGATTTTGCCGGACTGGATAATTTGACATGTCAATGAATGCGTGTTTTATAGGCTGTTCCTTGGTTGGAACAGCCCTTTGTGATGGACGATTCGATTCTAATCTACCGCCATGGAAAAAAATTATTAGACCACCCTTGTTTTTTGAGTTCATCCATTTTAATATTAGTACTATAACTAAACAAAATACAATTTGGACAAATTCAATAACAAAAATGGCTCATAAGGGTTTAATTTAAGAGCTGATGTTTACCCACTTCCATGGTGTTCTTGATAATTGCCTAAATGTTTTGCATGATTTCACCAGGTACTCCGGTTTCCTCCCACATTCCAAAAACATGCTAGGTTAATTGGCCACTCCAAATTGTCCATCGGTATGAAAGTGAGTGTGAATGGTTGTTTGTCTATATGTGCCCTGTGATTGGTTGGCCACCAGTCCAGGGTGTACCCCGCCTCTCGCCCGAAGACAGCTGGGATAGGCTCCAGCACCCCTGCGACCTTCGTGAGGATAAGCGGTAGAAAATGAATAAATTAATGAATGTTGATGTTATTGTTATTGTGCACAAACTTCAAGTTAGTTCATGCTAGCAAACAGTGGCCGATCCAGAAGGTTTCTATCGGTGTTAGGTCACACAAACAAATGGCTATGAGCTTTGGGTCAATGCCTGCCCTAGCTTGTTCATTCGGGAAGGGCTCATAGTAAAGCCACTGCTCCTGCACATCAAGAGGAGCCAGTTGAGTTGGCTCGGTCATCAAGGCTGGTGCGGTGTCCTACGCGGCCCAGCTGGGAGGGTGCCCAGGGGCAGACCTAGGGCACGCTGGAGGGACTATGTCTTGCACTTGACCTGGGAACACTGAATTTTTTTTTTTTTTTTTTTTAGAAACATGAAGAGTTTTCAATAAAATATAGATTATAGTCACCAATAATTTGCAAAACTATAAAGCTGATAAAAACTTCGAGATGGTAATAGTATTGGTTTTATTTAATTTGAACATGCATCAGATTACAATTGAGTGCATCCCATAATCAGTTCCACATGTCCAAAAGGAGTAGGAAGAAGCAAAGCTTATTAAATCTGGTACTTTTACAATCAGTAACTGTTACATTTGTTCACTTCCTGCTTTCCATAATACAGTTTAAAGTGGTTTTTTTTTGTTTTTTTAAATTATGCACCTCGTACCAAAGTACGAAGTGATATGACCATACAATGACATAATGCATTTTATTATTTAATGTTTTTTTTTTTTTATTAGTGGTCAAGTTTGTTTTTTTTTTCCTGAATATAGACACACAAAGCCACAGACTTTTCATGGCAAGTTTGAATGCAAATTCCATTCTACATGACCTTGTTGCTCGCTTGCGTTGTGTTGCATGGCCTGTTTCTAATGTGAGTGCAGTCTTGCTGGATTACCTTCATCTATTTAATGGCTTGATTGCGTGTCGAGTTCTTCTGTTAGCTTTATTAAAATTTCATTCCTGCAGTAATTAAGCAGTGCCAGTTCTTTCCTTGAGAGGAGCTTGTGCTTCTAAATTGTTGGCACATTAATTAAACATGATGGTCTTGTAAATAAAGCAAGCAGTGTTGGCATCGTGTCCAGAAATAACGCGAGGAGATTGTGTCATATTATTAAAGCTACGCGAGGGACTTATAAGTGCCTTCTTGTGTTTGATGATAATTACATTTATGAAAATAATTCTGTTTTAGCTGCCTCAAGCAATATTAGACGATGTATTGTGGGAATCTGAGCACATTGTCAGCCTTGAAAGTGGCATTTAAACATTTCCTCTCCTGACGGTGTCAGAGAGAAAAGGCCTTGCTCTGGTGGAAGCTACTGGAGTAGAAAGTGCAAATTTGAAAGAAAAAAAAAGCAATATCTCAGCTTGAGTTGAAAAGACAGGTCGTCTGTCTTCTTCCTCTTGGCCGAGACGATTGCATCTGTTAGCGTACACGGCACATCCAAACAGAAAACCTTGGAAATCTAACACAAACAACGACAACGGTGATGGCAAATTGACGACAGAAACCCCAAGCAGGCCAATATATCTTTAACACTGTCAGTGTGTGTGTGTGTGTGTGTGTGTGTCATCTTCCTTAACAACAACTTGCTAACAGTCTACATGTCAGCAGCAAGGGTTTAACGGTATATGTAGAGACAGATTTCACCAAGAAGTCTTTAACCACAGGAGAGGATTTTCCAGTTCTGGCTCTTCCGATTTTCTACAATAAAAGCTCTGATAAAACATTCCACTGTTCTCAAATATCTTAATTTTTATTTTTCTGCACAAAATAAGATGAAAAATAAATAAACAAATAAAAAAATAAAATCAATCAATCAGTAATAAATAAATATAATAATAATAATAAAACGGCAAATAATAAAAACTTAAGAAACCGCACATACTTGGTGAGTAGACAAATTATTTTTTTCAGATTAAAATGAACAAAGCATTATTAGAGCCCTGTAGACATGACAAAACACGTCACATTTATACTCTTTTTATTTACAACATATTGCGCAACTGCAGGGTCTTGAAACACATGCTAACTCGCAAACTAGAGAGCTAGCGACCTAAACGGTAGCCTTCAAGTTATTTCCTTTAAACTTAAATAGCCAAAAACTTACCACTTCCACACGGATAGGGAGGATAACTATTAACAGTTATTTAACCTTTAACATGAACATTAATCAAATGTAATATTTTTTTCTGGGTACATGATACCATACAGCATCCATATCAAACTTGCACGGACGCGGACATTAAACTTTCATATCAAGGCGGGGGCCTCAAACTAGTCACGAACTGGCCACGTGTTTGAGACCCCTGGTTTAACACATCTAAGTATGAGTATAAGTGTACCGATCAAATCAACACCTGTCATTGCCTTTAAATGCGTAGGGCCCACCAGACTGCACATCAGAAGCCACAATGCCCGTCACCACGTGGACCACCTCGCAGAACACATGTAATCTGTCCTTTTGTCATGAATAGGAGTACATTAGGTGGAGCCAAACACAAATATTCGGTATTCAGAACGGCACAAATAATGACTTTTTTACAAAAAAATTATTAGAACAAATACTTTAAATATATATATTTGCATTCAGAAACAATTCAAACATCATATCAGAAAGTTGTGTTTCTCTGTGGGACTCTCTGTCCGGATCAGCCAATGTAATGAGTGACTGGTGTTCAGCAGAGCCACAGAGAGCAGTCCGTCCGCCCCCCACAGCAACAGAGGACGCTGAAGTTAGCATCCATATTTTGCTTTGTAAACACACTACCTTTCACCTCAACTGGGTTTCAGATGCTGTTTTCAACAGGAGATGATTCCATTGGGCTGCATTTAGTTGCTATTTACTTCTGCAGTTGGCCGTTCTCCTGTTGGCTCTGTTAGCATTAGCTTGTTAGCTTGCTAACGTTAAGGCTGTTGACAGTGTAACGTTCACATTGGCTTTAAACGGTTAAGTAAGTAACGCTTGTGAACTTGTGTAGAATTCTATGCACTTCTGGGTGGTATTTGGTACCTTTAAGTTAGTGTGAGGTTAAGTGGGGGGGGGGTTCATGTTCACAATTATATTTTATTAGTTTTTGGTTAAGCCATCCATGAGGTTATGGCTATTATTATTATTTCCTTCAGGTTAAATCTGGTGGATTTATGACAAAAACATTGGTTAATTTATTCATAATTATTATTATTGTAATTATTATTATTATTCATATTTTTCCAGGGGGTGGGGGGGGAGTTGCCTTTTACTCTAAGACAAATATAAATACTTTTACGACTTCAACAAATACAAATACGGGCTGCGTTGCACACCCCTAGAGTACATACTGTAATTAAGTGACATTTTTTTATTAAACACAGCAGTAGGCTAATCCAGGTGTCATGCTTGTGATCCACTTGCATTCCTGCTCTGCTGTCCCCAAATAGGAGAGCCTTTGATGCTATATTTTATCCCGATATGTCCTCCTCTCCGTCCTTATTGTAATGTACTCCATCTTTTCAGGTCACGATAATAAAACAGAAATATGGGCAATCACAGGTCAATACTTAAGACACCAACTGACTTACATTTATTCAACAAGCGTCTCTCTCTTGTTTCTTCTTTTTTATCTCTTATAATGGATCCTCCATATTGGATGTTGTGGCTGTTTGTGGTTGGCTGAGAGATGTGAACTAATTCGTTGGCATCATAATTTAAACCTGCCGTCAGATTGAATTGCCCATTATGTGTGACGCCTTTGATCTGACATGAGATGTGATGGAACAGTTCATACAAAAATATACATGCTGGTTCAGGCGGGTACATTAAAGCGTTGGTTGCTGTGATTGTTTATTGCATTGAAACAATTGCATTATTGCCTGACGATCCGAAAAACCTGCCTGTGAGGTTTTGGTGCCAATTTACCACTGGTAAACAACTGCCGGGTGCGCTTCGCTTGTGCCGAGAATAGTCCAGGTCGGAGCTGGTGAGCTTTCGGCGTGTTCATTGCGGCAAGTTGAAAATGTGGACACCTCCACCTGGTGCGCCGCCATGCCTATTTCGGAGCAGCCCAGTCTACCAGATTATCAAATTGGCTACTCAATTTGTGGTGCACTGGAAAAAAATGACCAATGCATGGAGTGCACCACACTCTTCCACGAAAATAGAGCCCTTAGTGTCTCTCACATTTAATGAGTGAAAAATTGCTACAGAACCAATTGTTCTGTACTGAAAAAATCCAGTTACAGTACAACGCCTCTAATCTTGTATATGACAACAAAGGCAGGCAATGCTCACCCATGAACCCCCACAAGTCAAGAAGTAAAAGCTCGGAGCTATTGTGTGCTTGAGAGCTGCATTGCGTTTGAACTGATGTTGTTCTTGTGAAAACTCTCCAAGGTTGACAAATTGACAGATCGAGGGCAGCGTGTGATGACAGAAGAAAATTAAGATATATTGCTTTTTGCAGCCTGATGAAATCAGGGCATTAGAAGGCGAAACGAACAAACTGCTCTGCTGCTTTCGACATAGAAATGCCACGCTGCCTGCATCTTTAAAATGAGGCTGTATGTAATTCTGGCCAGTTTTTCCTTCATGCTTTTTTTAACACTTGCCATATGCTTGTGTGCACAAAATAATGACAATTCTCAATCTTTTCACTGGATTTACTTCACAAACTCTCAAAGGCAGCATGTCCATGCCGTGCCATACATTACCAGATGGTAATCTTAAAGCTAAAGTATATATAAATATATATATTTTTCCAGCTGTTTGTTCAGCTTCCACTGGGTTCTGTGAGCCTGCATACAGATACGGATGACTTTTTGTTTGCCTTGATCCTTCTGAGCGAGACGGCTTAATAAAAATATGTGGGCAGCAGCTCTATTTTTTGGAAAGTAAATCATCAAGCTGTACGCTGCAATTTTTTTTTTTTCACTTGCCAAAATTTTAAATGATATTTGTAGACACAGTAGATATTATAAACGAGTATCCATTACGGAAAATGCATTTTTTTTGCAGATTACAAGTATGAAACGAGTACAGCTGTCCATTATCCATGAGGCAAATGGTCTGTAGTTGTTAGGAAAGACGTTATTTTTTGTCATTTATTTTTTCTTCTTTTGTTCCTCAATGAGCTGTTGTTGTTGCATGTTGCTCTGACATGTTACTGTCTTGATTTTAAATTTTATGTACAGTATTTTCTGGACTATAAGTCGCTCCGGAGTATAAGTCGCACAAGGCCAGAAATGCATAATTGGGAAGAAAAAAACATACATAAGTCGCACCGGACTATAAGTCGCATTTTTAGCTGGTAATTTATTTTCCAAACTACTTGACCAAAACAGACATTACGTCCTCTTGGAAGGCAAGTTCTAACAATAAAAGAATAGAGAATAGGCTGAATAGGTGTAAGATATGCTAACACAATGCTTATTCAGCCACACAAAAAATAAACATGAACAGAAAAGGTGTCCAGTGTTTATGTAACATAAACACTTTTTTTATTTATAAGTCGCTCTGGAGTATAAGTCGCAGGAACAGCCAACCTATGAAAAAAAGTGACACTTATAGTCCGGAAAATACAGTACCTTACGAAGATAACATTAGCTGTGTGGAGGGCTGGCTTTCTCTTAATTATGACTACTGAATGTGTGGCAGTTTATTCCGATAGTAACTGTGCTGTGAACTACGAAGATGAAAAATAAAAACAATTTATCTCACTAATTAGTAGCTGCTCATTTTTAGGAGACAATACTGTCTGATGGAACAAGGAGGTGATACCGATCTCTGATGCCGATCCTGATAATCCATGAGTGAAATCGGCCGACCACCTCGTGAGTGCTCACAGAGTCAGAAGTGGTTACAGAGGGTACGCGCATCACACGTCATCCATAGCCTGAAAGTGCTACATAGTGTCTGCATGCTCCCAAATCCGTACTGAGGTGGTACTCATCCCCAAATTTTGCCCACACTAGCAAGTACAGCGAGTTGGGACGGGTCTTTAGCCACTGCCTGACGGATGATCACATCACCAACCTCAAACTCACCACACCCTGCCAAGTGCTCACCCCCAAATGGCGCACCAATTTAAGCTTTTCAAAGCGACATTTCAAAGAGACATTTTTGTGCACTGTCACAAAAATAGGAAATCCGACACATGGCAGACGTGCTTGTTCGGGATGCTGCAGCAGTGGGGGCGGAGCTGATCGGCAGAGGGGATCTGCATTTTAGCCAGAAACATCCAATGTCGATACCATGCTTTTTTTCACTGATATCAGTGGATACTGATCAAAGTACAACTACTACATACTTTTACAGTCTACTTTAAATCTACAGTACAAAAGCACTATCATATTGTCTAGCAGACTCAAGAAAATACAGTTTGTTCCTATGCACAATATGAATTCAAACAATTACAATAAAAATTAAAACAACCGGTTGTTTATTAGCCGATGGAAGGGGTACTGTACATAATTTATTCATTCATTCCTTCATTTTCTACCGCTTATCCTGGTGGGTCGTGGGGGATGCTGGAGCCTATCCCAGCTGTCTTCGGGCAAGAGGCAGGGTACACCCTGGACTGGTCGCCAGCCAATCACAGCGCACATATAGACAAAGAACCATTCACACTCACATTCATACCTATGGACAATTTTGAGTCACCAATTAACCTAGCATGTTTTTGGACTGTGGGAGGAAACCGGAGTACCCGGAGAAAATCCACACATGCACAGGGAGAACATGCAAACTCCACACAGAGATGGCCTAGGGTGGAATTTCACCACTTGCCCGCTGTGCAGCCCTGTATATGACTTATTTTCACTTATTATGTGTTCGATGTTCGATTCTGGAACCAATTCACAGCAATGAACAAGGGATGATTGCAATCCATTCCATAAACACAGAAATGAGGAAAAGCAATGTGAAATAATTCTAATTGAGCAATGGATGAACTTCCCATATATCCTGGCAGGATCAACTTTCATGGGCCCCATGGTGGGTTATGCACAAAAAATGCACAAACAGCAACACGTAAGGTGCTTTGTTTGGGAATTCAATTTCACAGAATGATACAGGAAAGGGGGAACGGACTAGTTTGTTACTTGTAATATTGTGTGAAAACTAAGACAGCGTATGAAAACCGAATCATACAAAAACCGGGGAGTACAAAAAATGAGGTTTGACTGTATTTTATAATAATAAACATACTATATTACCCCACTGGGATTCAATATCATTTTAGGTCTCTGAAACAATCAGCTCCGAATCCCTTTGAAGACAATATCAACATTAACCACAACACCGTGTACACTGGAACAAGCTCATTGTCTTTTATAGTTTAATAATAGTGTACTTAATATTGTGGTATTGGGGTTCAACAACCCAAAAGAAAGCAGAATATACAATAACAACACAAGTGACATCAGACACACACAACATCTTCTTCCACATGGATGTGTTGATTTCATACAGGAGGAAAAGCCTGCCACAAGCCAAATCAACCAAGTCACACGAGACATACAGCTAGCATGTTAGTGTGGACTTCAGCACCATGGACAGCTACCAATAAAAGTTTTCAGTTACCATCTTATCTTCCAACTTCAGCATCGGCAGTAGGAACAGTAAAAGGCATTTTATAGACTTTAATGAAGTCGCCATGCGAGATTATTACCCTTAAAAACTACTAAATAAAGACAATATAGATATGCAGAATTTTTATTTTTTATTTTAAAAAAATTGCTTGCATCTTAACTTTCTGTTATCAGTAATGAAACACATTATTAGTATAAACTTTTTCACATTAAATTAACTTCTTTGCAGATACTTATAAAGATTTTTAAAAAATGATCTTTATTCTCAGAATATTTTACTTTTCTAATTATCATAATTTTATAACTTTTCCCCATCCATTACAACTTTATTCTTTTTGTTGTCACATTATGACATTTTCCTTAACATTATGCCTTTACTGGAGTATTTAAATTTGGACTATTATTTTTTTTGTAGTTTTCTTGTTTCATCAAGAACCAATAAAAAATCAGCCACAGACCTCAAATGGCCCCCAGGCTGCACTTTGGACACCCCCGTTGTCGCCAAAAGCTATGAAAGTTTTAATATCTAATTATTAACACTGGTTATGATACCTATGTCTAAAATATGCAATCATTTATAACATTGACTGATGTATGTACATTTTGTAAATAAATATGATTTACAGTGATCTGCATGCTGAAAACTTGTGTATTTACAATCAGTAACAACATTTAGGATATATAATTATGACATTATGTACTGTACTGTTTTATTGTATTGTTTGTGGACATTTTTAATGTATTCCTATGACAATAATGTTATGTTTTCTTGTATTATAAAGCGATATGAGTTCATTACAATTATGTTGTTGTATAATTATGTGGTATTTTACTGTGTTATCATTTGGTTGTCACGATGTTTTCAGTGTTTGTTGTCATGATAGTATATGAATTGTAACGGTATTATGGTAGTAGTTAGCAGGCCTAAGCTATGGCTTCATCGAGGAACACACATGTGGCTGGCTGAGACCAACTCACCGAGGACGAAGAAGGGGAGTTCGGTGTTTTCCAGGTCGTCCACCACGACGACATTCCCAGGGAAGTCGTTAGTGACGGAGAAGAGCAGCTTGGCTTCGGATGCGGAAGGACTGTGCATGATGCTCAGGTCGTTCTCACGCAGGAAAGGCAGCGCAGACACGGTCACGCTCTTCATTTTACAGTCCGTGTCCTGGTTCTGGTCCTCGTCCCCGTTCACACGCTGGACGCCGGCCCAAAGGACGCCGACAAACAGCCAGATCAGCAGCTGCCGCCTCGGTACCGGTTCTGTCCGCGCCATCATGGATGTTTCCTGGTAGAGAAGCGAGCAGGGTGCGGAGGACTGGGGGATGCTGCGGCGGGCTCTCACGGTGCTCGAAACAAACGCTTCTTTTTTTACACTCACCAATACAGAGAAATGTACTCGCCACGTCCAGTTTTACGTCTCCAAATATTCTAAACTTTAAAGTTAAAGTTATATATGACATTGAAGTTGAAATATTGACTGTTTGAAAAAATATACTAACAATATATTTTACATCATAGCATTCACATTCGCGGAAGTACGTTGTTTAGTAACAATTAGTAAAATATAACAAGACTTCACGAGAGTTATCTTACCAATTAATAACATTAATAATAATTAAATACAACACTCCACGCTCAGCCGGGTTTTTTAATAAGGTCCAAGAACATTAATCCTTAACAAGGGCTACTGTCGCTTTCGTCACCTACGCCTACAACTTTCCAACATGCGGGTTCTCCCTCACTTCCTGTCCGTCACCCCTTTTCCTTCCCAACCCCGGAACATATCTCTCCATTGCAACACATGCGCAAATACAACACATAATACCCCTAAGAGTCATTACAATATGTAACCGTTTTACCTGCACTGGAGTAGTTGTAGTGTTTTAATGAAGAAAAGTAACATGGCATAACATGAAGTTATCTTTGTTTGTAATTCCTCCTGATTCATGTTGTTATGTTGTGTGTAGCATACATGGTTCCTATCTTAGATATAGATCAATTAGATTGCAATAATGTCTGAACCTCCCACTTCCTGTTCGCCAGAGATTTGTTGGAAAATGAACATGTGCAAAAAAAATGTTAGTTTGTGGAACAGGAGGTAGAGCAGGTTGTCTAGATAGTGGAAGGTTGGTAGTTCAATTCCTGCCCTCCCCACCTAGTTACTTTTCATTTATTCATTCATTTACCGCTTATCCTCACGAGGGTCGCGGAGTGCTGGAGCCTATCCCAGCTTTCTTCGGGCGAGAGGCGGGGTACACCCTGGACTGGTGGCCAGCCAATCACAGGGCACATATAGACAAACAACCATTCACACTCACATTGTGATATATATATATATACATACTATAACTATACTAAAGTACACACTCTCGGATATTTGTCCTCTTGCACAGTTGTGCATCGTTTTTCTGTCCTTGTTAGACCCAGTTTGTGCTCTCTGAAGGGAGTAGTTAACAGCATGGTAAGAGATTTTTTTACATGGGTTTTCTAATCATCTATTAGTCTTATAAAATGATGAACTTGGATTAGCAGCCATACCAGGAGATTGATGCAGAGGACTGTCAGTTGTTGATAGTAGGCCTCTATGCAAAAATGTACATCCTTCTTTGAATATCATCTGATTCATTTTAATTGTTTGGGAAATTAATAAAAACGTTTGTGATATGGGAAATTGTTTGTGAAATGCAAAGACATTTGCAAGTGATCCCAAAATCCCAAACACATTATATATATATATATATATATATATATATATATATATATACACTACCGCTCAAATGTTTGGGATACACACACACACACTTTTTTGGACTGTGGCTGGACTTCTTTTTCCAATGTTCAATGTTTTTCCATAGCAACAACACAAATACACAGCAAATCTTCAGTGAAATTGGATTAAGACTAAAAATTGCATGGAGCTTAGACACTTTAAATCCCGTGACAGTTTTGTTGCCATTTGGATTTGGAGGCAAATCCATAAGAAAAGATGATTGTGTTTTTGTGTCACCACATTGAATATTTAAGCTCCGTGTTCTCATTAACTTCCATTTCGCTCCTCCGTCAGTCCAGCAGGAATAAAGCCTAAAGTTGGAAACATTTGGGACGGAGGCTTCCCTAAAAAACAGCAGCAGGGCACACAATGAAATATTAATAAATGCGTGCAGTGACTGGAGAGGAGTGAAATCAACTATCTTACATTCATTATTCATGTTGACCTCAAGAAAGCACATTTATATGTAATCACATGAGACTGACTTTTATACTCTGCAAATTATTTGCCACTTTCAAAAATGTTAAATCATATTTATAGACATGTAGGATAATTTGCCTGGTTTTAATAGCTACGTATGTAATTATTGCCGTTATAGAATAGGCTTAGCAAATAAGTTATTTTGGTTTTCCCAAAATATAAAATCTTGTTAAAAGATTCTACAATATCTACGGGATGCTTCATTTAATTCTTTAACATTACGTTTATTCAACAGAAACATAGTATTATAGATAACAATATTATAGATAATAATATAGACAAACAAACCATTTCTGTTGACCAGTACAGACCAATGACTACAGGACAGATTTTGTAGGGCAAACTGGTATACTGGTTAAAGAAAGGAAATATCAATGAGGTGGTAGAGTGGTCGACTCACAATCTGGAGGTTGCGGGTTCAATCCTCCATTGAGATAGTGAAACCCCTGATGTTACGTTAAGTAGGTAAGTGTGCTAACAGTGTCAAAGTGCTTTGAGTGTCTTGGAGGTGGAAAAGCGCTACACAAACAATTAGCACTTGTGATTTTAATAGTATGAGTTAAGAGAATGAGAATGAGCTGCATATGTACATCATTCTGATATTTTGTATTGGAATTTTTTTTGTATTTTTCATAATATCTCATCTGTTTATGTCACGTGCGAGCATGGCCGTGTAGTGTAGCGACCCCAGCATGCAGAGATGAGGACCCAATTGCAGGTAAAAACGTATTTGTTGCAGATGCAATACAGCAGCACAACTAGCACACTAGCATGTCCAACATAAAAACGACACTAAAGGAGCGCGCACCTGAATTAAATAGGCATCACAGAAAATGGGAAACAGGTGCGTGAAATAATGGAACGCAACAGACAACAAAACAGAGCAACACAGGAAGTGAATACAAAATAAGGGCATGCACCAGAAACTAAGGCAGGAAAGGAAACTAAAAGAGCTGTCACAAGTGGGTAACGCCTACATCCTGACAGTTTATCTCATATATGGCAAGCCCTTCTTCTCACAAATCTTAATTTAAGTGGTTTTGTTTTCCAAAAATCGAATGTTTTATGTTACGTTTGTATGTATCATATCACCTCGTACTTCAGTACGGGAAAAAAATTACAAAATTTTAAAATAAAAAAAAAAACAACCTTAAACTGTATTATGGAAAGCAGGAAGTGAACAAATGTAACAGTTAGTGATTGTAAAAGTACCAGATGGAGGGGTAGGATTTAATAAGCTTTGCTTCTTCCTACTCCTTTTGGACATGTGGAACTGGGAACTGATTATGGGATGCACTCAATTGTAATCTGATGCATGTTCAAATGAAATAAAATCATTACCATTACCATTACCATTACCATTACCATTACCATTACCATTACATTTGACTAGCCCTTTTTTGCATTGTGTGTCTATATTATGTCTTATATCTTATTTTCACTTAATATTTTTACATTATTGGGTAATATGAATGTTGAAATGTTGAATGAAAGATGACTATTATTAGTGTTATTCCATCTCTAGAGGGCTGTACTAGCTCAATGATGAATAATTTTTCAAAAATACAATGTTATTCATTGTTTTGGTTGTTTTTAATAATATTATGCTACTGATTTTCCCTTACATTATTCTCGTAAAAATAAAAATTTTTCTTGTAAAATTGAAGACTTTTTTTCTTTAGATTCCAACTTTTTTTCCAACAATTTTGATCTATTATTGTGAATTTACTGCTGATTTTTCCATTTTTGCTGTTGTTCTTGATAGTATTTTTTTATGACTTGGGCCAATGAAAAAACAGCCGTGGGCCGCACTTGCGTCCCGAATAGACCAGATTGCCCCTTTTGGCGGCCTGTTTTGTCACAAAATTGTTACTGCGCCTAGCTGAAAATGTGGACTCCTCTCATGGTGCGCCATGGTGCGCTATTATTGTGAATTTATTGCTGATTTTTCCATTTTTGCTGTTGTTCTTGATGGTATTTTTTTTCCTGTTATATTTTTACAATGTGACTAGGGCCAATAAAAAAACAGCCGTGGGCCGCACTTGTACCCTGAATAGACCAGGTCGCCCCTTTTGGTGGCCTGTTTTGTCACGAAATTGTTACTGCGCCAAGCTGAAAATGTAGACTCCTATCATGGTGCACCGCCATGCTCATCTGGGTGCAGTCCAGTCTACTAAATGACCAAATGGGCTGCGCATAGTGGTGCAGTGGAACACATTTCCACTGCGTGGGCGGCAGTTGACTCCGCCACACTGTGCCACTTTGCGCCTCCTTGCGCTGCGCCACGAAATTAGACCACTTTAATTTTTAAATTGAGTTAAAAATGTCTTCTAACACAACTTCTATTGTGGTATTGTTTTGTCCTTGCTAGGGCACAGGGTGGAAATGAGCAAGAAGTCTAGTAGGATGAACAGTTTTGATGAAAGAGCCAACAAAAGTCTTTAAGAGACAAACTTGTGTGTGTTCCAGAAAAGATGAAGACCAGCCATCTAATGCATGCAGGAAGTGTGAAAGTGATTGCGAGGTAGAGATGAAATTCCAATACATGTGGGTAATCAAAAGCAGTGAAAAGGTGTGAAGAGGAAAGCAGAAGAAAGACACTGAGTGAAGGTTGTGAGACACAGTGAGCGAGTGCAAGAAAAGAGCATATATCAAGGATGTGACGAGCAGGTGTGAGGATGGCGGGGAGGGTAGACCGAGGGCTGTGATCAAGAGAAAGATCTCACTGTTTCATCTTCACAGTCTTCCTTTTGCCAAACTGGCGAGGCTTGGGCCCCGCTGGAAGACTTGTTTTGTGATCAGGACCAGACAGATTCATCTTTTCAGCTTGCTCGCCCATCAGACTCTGCGTGGGTTGCACCGTTGATTACGGCCCAGAAAAGGCCTTTGTCATCATGCTCTCGGACTTCCAATCATCCTGCAGTTACGATTGCCTCTTCATGTCCTCCACCTTTTCATCCAGCTCAACGAGCCTCTTAAAGCATATAAATATACTGTACGTGCATGTGGACATATTGGACGGTATTGGTCGTGTCGTCAAAAGCTGCTGAACGTGCTTAAATGAAAGCAGTGTTAGGCAGTGAAGTATGCAATCTGCCACTTATGGGATGGATTCACAAATAAGTGAATCTATTTTGAACCAGGACCGATTTCAAGTCTGGTTTGGACAAAAAACAAAGATCTACAAGATATTACCATAAATTCAGGACCATAAGCCGCTATTTTTTTTTTTCAAACCTGCGGGGCGGCACGGTGTGCAAGTGGTTAGCGCACAGACCTCACAGCTTGGAGACCAGGGTTCAATTCCACCCTCGGCCATCTCTGTGTGGAGTTTGCATGTTCTCCCCGTGCATGCGTGGGTTTTCTCCGGGTACTCCGGTTTCCTCCCACATTCCAAAAACATGCTAGGTTAATTGGCGACTCAAATTGTCCATAGGTATGAATGTGAGTGTGAATGGTTGTTTGTCTATATGTGCCCTGTGATTGGCTGGCCACCAGTCCAAGGTGTACCCCGCCTCTTGCCCGAAGACAGCTGGGATAGGCTCCAGCACCCCCCACGACCCTCGTGAGGAAAAGCGTTAGAAAATGAATGAATGAATGAATGAACTTAAAAAAAGGGGCGGCACGGCGGTTGAGTGGTTAGTGCGCAGACCTCACAGCTAGGAGGAGGATAATATCCGCTTCTCCACCCACCGCTGTTAATTGCTTTTATAGCTTTATAAGTTTTATACATTTTTTTCTGTGCCTTTTTTTTTACAAGCAAACACTGCTCTTTCTTACAGCATTATTTTTAAGAGGTAATTACAAACCTACTTGCTATAAACGACCTCCAACTGCAGCTGCGTTTCTTTTTTCTAATAAAATTTTAAACAAAATTGACACAAAGCCACAGCAAGAGCTAGTATTTGGCTAGCAGCTATTAAATAAAATATTTGGTTAGCACGGCTTTTAGCTATTCTATTTCGCAATTCTGCCGACTAAAACCTCCAACTAATCCTGGACTTAAAGGGGAACGGCACTTTTTTGGAATGTTGCCCATCATCCGCACTCCTTATGTGAAACAAGAAGACATATTTCCTTCCCTTATCTTCAAGTTAATATGAGCTAGCTAACAATGGACGTCATATGAGCTAGCTAACAATGGCCGTCATGAGAATTGCATATTTTGATGCTAATATTTTCAAATTAAGCTCAGCACATCAGGAGGGTTTAGATTCTGTTCCACAGATGGCGCTAATGCACACGAAAGCTGCTTGCCAACCGCCAATAAACAACAGAAAAAGACAAACACCACGAAGAAGAACGCAGTCTGACAACTTTCCGATTGAGCGGGTACAAGATACCTCAATCGGATTGGGGAAAGGAATATTCCACCCCTGTGAATCCCATTATATATTCATTCGGATTGGCACTTTTCTTTGGGAATGAGGTGTATACAAAGGTTACATTCTTTCCGTTTGAGTAAATAACCGGAATGGAATTGGAATATTTGGGTCCATGTATACGTGGTTTTTGTCTCATGAGAGGTGGCCACAGGCTGTCAGCTTTAGAAGATGGATGGACAGCAGCTGCACCAAAGCATGGATGAACACATTACCTGAGACACCAAGATAAACCCCCAGACACATACAGTGAAAAAACACTGAAGGAAGCGCCCGGGTCATGTGGCCCTGCTAAGACCTGACCTTCTAGTTACGATGGTGATCACCCCCATGGGCACGAGTGGCATCTGGCTAGGCCAGGTCGTGCACGTCTCTGTGTTCTGCATCACGCTAGTTTGCTTCCCAGTACCAGCTTGCCTGTTTGCATGGGGTGACACGTGTCATTCTCATATGTGTTCTTGGTGTGTGTGTGTGTGTGTGTGTGTGTGTGTGTGTGTTGTTGTTGTTGGCAACAGAAGCGATGCTACAAGGAGCCAGGCCAGGATCAGAAGTGCCAGGGTGCCCCCAGAGTTTGACCATCTGTGCGTTATTGCTTGTCATTAAGCTTTCTAATTTGGAGGTGTCTTGGGGATTAGCCAAATGAGGGCAGAAAATGTCATTACACGGAGCTGGCGAGACCATATTTACATATTTATACACCTTAATTGTCTTTGCCTTGCTGCTCTGACATTGAGTGTATTTTGCAGAAGATATAAAACAAAAGCGAGACTAAGGTTGACATAAAATGTTACTTTTGGAGGCTTATGTATGAACACATAAAAATGAAACGAACGCTTGTAAATAAAACTGAGCAGCGAGTTGGTGGGACCAACTTCATAACGTCTTCATTTTGACGTTGACAGATAGAGGAAGCCGTTCCAAACTTTGAACATTTTTAATATTTCTGACAACTGCTGGTTTTGTTGCTTTTATCTTAACAGAAAATCAAAAGGGGGCGGCACGGTGGTATAGTGGTTAGCACACAGACCTCTCAGCTAGGAGACCAGGGTTCAATTCCACCCTCGGCCATCTCTGTGTGGAGTTTGCATGTTCCTCCCGTGCATGCGTGGGTTTTCTCCGGGTACTCCGGTTTCCTCCCACATTCCAAAAACATGCTAGGTTAATTAGCGACTCCAAATTGTCCATAGGTATGAATGTGAGTGTGAATGGTTGTTTGTCTATATGTGCCCTGTGATTGGCTGGCCACCAGTCCAGGGTGTACCCCGCCTCTCGCACAAAGACAGCTGGGATAGGCTCCAGCACCCCCCGCGACCCTCGTGAGGAAAAAGCGGTTGAAAAAGAATGAATGAATGAAAATCAAAAGGGGGCGGCACGGCGGACTCGTGGTTAGCGCACAGACCTCACAGGTAGGAGACCAAGGTTCAATCTTTGTGGAGTTTGCATGTTCACCTCGTGCATGCGTGGGTTTTCTCCGGGTACTCCGGTTTCCTCCCACATTCCAAAAACATGCTAGGTTAATTGTCCATAGGTATGAATGTGAGTGTGAATGGTTGTTTGTCTATATGTGCCCTGTGATTGGCTGGCCACCAGTCCAGGGTGTACCCCGCCTCTCACCCGAAGACAGCCGGGATAGGCTCCAGCACCCTCCGCGACCATCATGAGGAAAAGCGGCAGAAAATGAATGAATGAATGAATAATTACAAGCTGGCTGCACGGTGAAGAAGTGGCTAGTGTGCAGGTTTCACAGCTAGGAGACCGGAGTTCAATTCCACCCTCGGCCATTTCTGTGTGGAGTTTGCATGTTCTCCCTGTGCATGCGTGGGTTTTCTCCGGGTACTCCGGTTTCCTCCCACATTCCAAAAAACATGCTAGGTTAATTGGCCACTCCAAATTGTCCATAGGTATGAATGGACAATTCATACCTACACAGCTGGGATAGGCTCCAGCACCCACCTCGTGAGGAAAAGCGGTAGAAAATGAATGAATGAAAATCAATAGGATATGGCTATCAGCGTCAGTACTGGTATAGAGGTGGATGTGTGAGCATGTTATGATGGGAGCAGTGGCGTTCCTGGCTGGAATGATGCCCCAGGCGGAGTGAAGATATGTGTGTGTGTGTGTGTGTGTGGACTTTGGACACTCCTGAAATAAACCATTAGCAGTGTGTGTGAAGTGCTTGTCGAGTTATTTCCGACCGAGCTTAGCATCCATGGGATGAAGTGTATTAGAGAAATATATGTGAGGCTACGCATTGTATGCTAAAACACGCTCCCAGATGAATAAAGCATTTACAAACTCAATCCATAATAAAAATGAGAGATCAGGAAGAGTGACTGAGTGGATGTTGCACTTTTTAGCATCAATCCATACACGCTGAAGGATTTGAGTGAAATGCAGTCATTATCTTTCTTCTGGACGTGTCTACTTTAATCCGTCATTTATTTGGAAAGCAAGGAAGTGGAAAAGCATTGTGATGAAAGGACTTTCATAATCATATAAATGCCATTAGGAATTGTTTTTGGGCTTTGGAACGTTGAGTTTAGCTTTATCATAGTCAAAAAAAGTGGAGTGTGAATGCTCACATGGAATATTAGGATCATGTCTTTGTACAAGTACGAAAAACAGCATGCTGGTTTCTGAAAAAAAAATTTTTCACTCCTTTGTCTGCTGATGGGTGGCACGGTGGTCGAGTGGTTAGCATGTAGACCTCACAGCTAGGAGACCAGGGTTCAATTCCACCCTCTGTGTGGAGTTTGCATGTTCTTCCTGTGCATGCGTGGGTTTTCTCCGGGTACTCCGAAGTCCACATACTCCACATTCCAAAAACATGCTAGGTTAATTGGCGACTCCAAATTGTCCATAGGTATGAATGTGAGTGTGAATGGTTGTTTGTCTATATGTGCCCTGTGATTGGCTGGCGACCAGTCCAAGGCATACCCCGCCTCTCGCTGGGATAGGCTCCAGCACCCCTGCGACTCTCGTGAGGAAAAAGCAGTAGAAAATGAATGAATGAATGAATGAATTGTCCGCTGACGTGATCCCAAACAAGCCCAAGAATCTACCCAATACCCGACTGACATGGACTGATCTCTTTCTAGCTGGAACATTTTGCTGCAGGAATCCATTTATTTATTGCTCTGCCAAACAAGCATGGACTGTTCTTCTAAAGTCGCCCCAAATAAATAACTTCACCTCTGCTAGTCACTTTGAAAGACCAATAAAAAGAAGAGTGGGTGGAGTGGCAGTCATTGGAAAGGTGTAAAATAGTTACTATGGTTATGGCCGTGAAGTCTGGTTTAAGGGGGAAATGAGACAGTCAGTCAAGTAAACATGTTTAACTAGAAACTCTTAACGCTTCCAACAAACACTATAAATCAAGAAGAACATGTAGGAGGAGCAAGAAGATGCTGGAATGTTTCGAAAGCGCTTGTCATCAAGCGTTTATCCCAGCTGACTTCCAATGAAATATTTTGCCTTTACACTGTCTGGCCTTCAGGATGATATTGCACGGAACAGACTAGTCTGTATGCTCTGCACATTATCATTCCGCGAAACCCAGTGCAAAAACAATGCATCTTAAGTGTTGCTGACTCACTGTGTATTTATTATTTTTGTGTGTGTGTGTGACAACTAAATAACTTGCCATTGGGCAATATTAAAGTCAGGAGTGCCAGCAACTTCATAAAGAAGGTGAAAACACTAGTGGATTCAATCTCACCAGGATCTAGCTGCATGTAATCTCATGATCTATATATATTTTTGTTCATTCATTCATTCATTTTATACTGCTTATCCTCACAAGGGTCACGGGCATGCTGGAGCCTATCCCAGCTGTCTTTGGGTGAGAGGACTGGACTGGTGGCCAGCCAATCACAGGGCACATATAGACAAACAACCATTCACACTCACATTCATACCTATGGACAATTTGGAGTTGCCAATTAACCTAGCATGTTTTTGAAATTTTGGAAAGCGGAGTACCCGGAGAAAACCCACATACCCACGGAGAGAACATGCAAACTCCACACACATGCCATTTATTATTACATATATAATGCAATTCTTAATTATGAATCCCTGGTTTATTTTGATTAATTGGTTGCAGAAGTGAATTTCTGCAAAGTAGTAGGATTCATTCATTCATTCATTTTCTACCGCTTATCCTCACGAGGGTCGTGGGGGTGCTGGAGTCTATCCCAGCTGTCTTTGGGCGAGAGGCCGGGTACACCCTGGACTGGTGGCCAGCCAATCACAGGGCACATATAGACAAACAACCATTCACACTCACATTCATACCTATGGACAATTTGGAGTCACCAATTAACCTAGCATGTTTTTGGAATGTGGGAAGAAAACTGAGTACCCGGAGAAAACCCACGTACACACTGGGAGAACATGCAAACTCCACACACATGCCATTTATTATTACATATATAATGCATTTCTTAATTATGAATCCCTGGTTTATTGTGATGAATTGGTTGCAGAAGTGAATTTCTGCAAAGTAGTAGGATTCCTTCCTTGCTAGCATAGCAAACCTGAAAATGAATGAAAAAAAAAAGGCTTAGCCCCTGGCAATAAGTTAAACAGGAATTCAACAAGTGACCTTCACCCGAGTCCATAATGAAAGAAGCGTGCTTAGGATGGTTCAGCCGGTGTAGTGTGGCGAATACGCTGTGGTTGGTTCTGTGGTGCTCTGCCGTGTCACCTCTGCTGCTTTACCCTCAGGCTACGCACCTGACTGGCCAATCCGAACATGTAGAAGGTTGGAACACCTGCAATAAAAGTGTGGGGTGGTGGTTTAGTTCATTTACCCAGCGGGGCGGCAACCCAAGGCTCCAGAGCCGCATGTGGCTCTTCACCGTCTTTGTTGTGGATCCCTTAGCAATGCTTGAGTATTCAACACCCGAACATGAGTTCAAATTTAATATACACAGATAGTATATAGTATGTACATTTATCTTCTATATTAGCAAGAGTACTCCATCAACTCCGCTTTTTCTCCTCTGAACTACTTTGATACCCCAAAATTCCTTCTAAATCTGGCAGTCAATCGAAATCATGGGAGACGCGCAGTTTGCACTGCATGTAAGGCATCGGGTATAAACTATCCTACCCCTCCATTTGGTACTTTTACAATCAGTAACTGTTACATTTGTTCACTTCCTGCTTTCTAATATAATTTCAGGGTTTTTTTTTTTTTTTTCATGTACCAAAGTATGAGGTGATATGAGCATCCAATGCCATAATGTGTACCATAGTAAGTGTCAATATAGTGATATATATAGCACATCATGACTGGTTCAAGACTCTTCATCCTTATTAAATCCTACCCCTCCATCTGGTACTTTTACAATCAGTAACTGTTACATTTGTTCACTTCCTGCTTTCCTAATATAGTTGAAGTTTTTTTTTGTTGTTGTCTTTTTTCATGTACTGAAGTACAAGGTGATATGAGCATCCAATGACATAATGGGTACCATAGTAAGTGTCAATATAGTGATATATATAGCACATCATGACTGGTTCAAGACTCTTCATCCTTGTATTTAGCAAACATCAACTGCTTGTATTGTTTCTTGAATTGGCTCATCGTTGTGCATTGTTTGAGGTCCTTACTCAATCCATTCCATAGTTTGATTCCACATACTGAAATGCTATGGCTAGCATAACGTAGTCCTAGCATAGAAGTGTTTCAAATGTACTTCTTCCCTGAGATCATATTTCTCCTCTCTTGTAGAGAAGTATTGGATGACATTTTTAGCTAATTGGTTATTTTTAGCCTTATGCATTATTTTAGCTGTTTGAAAATTAACTATATCAGCAAGTTGAAGTATTTGTGATTTTAGAAATAAGAAGTTAGTGTGTTTTCTGAAGGCGACATTACTACCCTTTTTGCAGTACATTTAGCGAGTGAAGATTGCTTTTATAGTTATTACCCCATATAATATAGGAGTCCTTTATGTAAGTAGAACACTGTTCACATTTTTTTGTTTGTTTTTTTGTGAGGGCTTTAGTGTCAATATAGGTTCTTCCCATGATGTCCATTGTTAGCTAGCTCATATTAACTTGTTTTCTTGTGCTGGAACGCACAGAAAAGGGAAAGATGGGCAAATTTTCAAAAAAAGTGCAGTTCCTCTTTAATATAGTTGTCATTGTAAGCTAGTCGAAGTATTTGTGATTTTAGAAATAAGGAGTTAGTATGTTCTCTGTAGGCGGCATTATGAATTATCCTTACTGACCTTTTTTGCAGTACATTCAGCGAGTGAAGATTGCTTTTATAGTTATTAGCCCATATTTCCACACAATAAGTAAGATATGGTAGAACCAGAGAGCAATAAAGAGTGTGGAGTAATTTCTGATTGAGAACAAATTTTGCTTTTTTCAATATTGAAATATTTCTGGCCACCTTATGTTGTATATTTGTAATACGAGGTTTCCAGCTCTATCTATTGTGATCCCCAGAAATTTATTTTCCTTCACCATTTCAATGTCGACACCGTCTATTTGTATCTGTTTGTTACCAAACAGCATGATTTTAGTTTTACTTAAGTTCAAGGACGTGACATTAAAAAAAAAGAATAGTTGCTGGGTCGAGGTTCTTAGTTGACTCATAATGAATATACAGTCGAATATTGACAGATCATTCATCCTTGTGAAATACCCGGTGGTAGTGGGCTGGGTATTTATGGATGAGAGGTTGGAATGAGGTAGAACTAGGTAGAGTTGTGTCTGCGTTGAGGTTCCCCTGGTGGCGTTTACAAATCAAAGACTATTTAGTCAGCATCTCACTCCTGCATGGCAGCTGCTGATGAATGCCTCATGTGGCTCAGAGTTAAACCACGTTCATATTGAAATACTCCCTCAAGCGTCGCCATCAATCAAAGACTCTCTGAGGAGCTGCCATGTGATTTTTGTCTGCCTTCTCGTGCGACCGCGTGCGGTTGCGCCGCAAAAGATATCCAGCAATATCCCAGCTTCTCATTTGCTGCTGGTACTTATTTCCCTCCCAACGGCCCAAGGCAGCAGATTCTACACACACACTCCAATCTCCTCCCTGCACCCACTTACTTATTCATCACAGCCGCGCCAGCAGGACAGAAAGCAGAAGGAGAAGAGATGCCTCTGCTCAGTCAGTGATGACATTTCAGTATGAAAGTACATTAGACGTATTTGTTAAAGTACAGTGAAAGGAAACAAAAAAACAAAGATTATGGTTTTCATCATCCAGCCTGTTCCTTTGGCTTCACACACGTCATGACCGTCTCACACTCTTTTATTCTTTTTCTGCCACACTGGCCTTTATCTTTCACTCGACTTTCATCCCACTTGCTCCTCTGCCTTGTCCTTCTCTATCCTTGTGCTTCGTCTCCATCACACAACCTTCCTGTATGAACAGAATATTGGAAATATCCAAAAAAAACACCTCTTCACTATCTTCACAATTACTAATAAAAATAAACCTTCAAACCCTGAGCTCAATATAAGCTGATATGAAGACGTAATGGTGGAACGTGAACATCACAGTAACATTGCTGACAGCTGACCAGTCTGGAATTATCACGACTTCGCCGCGTGGCGGAGAGGTCGGATGGTCCCAGGATGCAGGACACAGCACGCTCAGGTAAGGTTTTACAGCTTTAATTGTCCAGGTGAGCGAGACGCAATTAACTAAAGGAGACGGAGCACAAAAAAGGGGGCTCAACAACACAAATTACCAGAAAATTACCAGAAAGAACAGTGAGCAGTCTTAGAGGCCAGCGGGCTACCGGACGGATAGGAGGGTGTGTGGCCGAGGCGTGAGCAGCGCTGGAGGAGCACAGAAGCAGGGCCACAGCTAGGACCTGATCTGTCACGTCCACAAAGAAATAATCCAGCACCCTCCTGCCGCAGCTCAGTGCCTTAAGAAGGAGACCGGAAATGAGGACGATTGGCAACAGCTGCGCCCGTCAGGTAGCTCCGCCCGACTCAAGGGAGGTCCACATCTGAAGATACACAAAGAGAGCAGTAAGAGTCCAAATAACAACAGAAACCGGACGTACCCCCAAACAGAAACACAAGGTAAAAGCACAAAGAATACTGTTATCCACACAACTTCTTTCAATTACAGTAAAGTCTCGTTATATCGATATTGTTGGGAGTCTGAAAAAATATCGATATAACCGGACTGTCGATATATCTGATCCTGCGCCGAACTGCATTAAAAGTGGGCAATAATGCACTCGACATTGTTCTATAGTATAGAACAATGTCGAGCAGCTTAAAGGGAAAGATCAACGGATTTTAACCAGCTTTCAGCCTTTTCGAGTTATTTTTTAATGTCTATTCGTGCGAACGACGCCAGAAAATAATTAACCTTAACTAAGTAATCATTTTAATTACCTTCCGGAAGTGACGCACCGGGTTCATCTCGCCCAATACAACAACAACATAACACACTGACTGCCATTAACACGCTACACACGACCGACCAACTTCACTTGCCATATGAGACTATGGCGTCTTCTGGGAATAGTTCGTCTTCTGAAGATGAATTTTTTCATCGAGGAACCATTCGGCCTTACCAATTTGAGCCAAACTTGACAGCAGAAGAAGTAGAAGCCAGGAGAAGAGCGGCTGAAGAGGCGGACAGTTGTTGTTGTATTGGGCGAGATGAACCCAGTGCGTCACTTCCGGAAGGTAATTAAAATGATTACTTAGTTAAGGTTAATTATTTTCTGGCGTCGTTGGCACGAATATACCTTAAAAAACAACTCGAAAAGACTGAAAGCTGGTGAAAATCCGTTGGTCTTTCCCTTTAAATCAATCTTTGCTTAAGGATTTTAATACCAAAAAAGAACACGGCAAACGGCTGCTTCCAGTCAACTTTATTTTTCACACTTCCACCACCAGAGCACAGCACACACACCGATTCCCGCACTTCCTGGTTCACAGGTCATGCTCAACCCGCCCCACATAGCTGGCCAAACACATGCCTGCAACAGAAGAACCAACTGACATAGCATACACACCTATTCCAAAAAAAATACAAAAATAAATAGAAAATAAATAGAAAATAAAGTTGACTGGAAGCAGCCATTCGCCGTGTTCTTTTTTGGTATTGAAATCCTTAAGCACAGATTGATTTAAGATGCTTTTGTATCGATATAAGCAGACCAAATTGGCTGGCGGGAGTTGAAAAGGGCATCGTAGTAACCGGATTATCATAATAACCGGGTATCGTACTAACGGAACTAATTATATCATAAAAGACTAGAAATTTGTCGGGAAATGAAAATAGTATCGTAATAAGCAGTAATTCGTGATAACCGATATCGATATAACGAGACTTTACTGTAATCTTCTGAATGTATATTTTTTTATACTTAAAATTGCTCAGTTTATGTGAAAAACATGTGAACATGTGAAAAGGCCGTAGTCCATAGCAAAACAGCAAGGAAGCATAGGATTTTTACAATAAATACACTTAAGTCACTTAAAGTCAAAGTGCAAAATGGCGATTGCAAAGAGAATGTACGTCCATGAACACTTTTTATAGCACTATGTGAATAATTTCAAGAAGACACTTTTGTGCATACAGTTATTAATAATATGCATCGCAATAATGCTTTTCATTAGCAAGATATAACATTTAGTCATTTTTGCTGTAAAAAAACAATATAATAACCACTTTCCATTTTCTTCCGCTTATTCGGGTTAGGAACAGTGCAGCAGTTTCATGAGGGAAGCCCAGACTTCTAGGTCTCCAGCCACTTCAGTTCCACCAGCGGTTGGAAAGCCCAGCTGTGAGATATGATCCCTCTAGCATGTCCTATGTCTGAACACCTCATCAAGGAGGCTCCCAGAAAGCATCCGAACTGGGTGTTCGAGCCCCCTCAACTGGTTGCTATCAATGTGGTGAATCAGCAGCTCTACTCTGATCTCCCTACGGATGAACAAGGGTCCATCCACCTTACGTAGGAATCTTATTTTGGCCTTTTGTATGTGCCATCTTGATATTTCGATCACAACCCAAAGTTCATGACCGTAGTTGAGTATAAGAATAAAGATCGACCAATAAGTCGAAAGCTTTACATTCCAGCACAGCGCTTTCTTCACCACGATGGTCCAGTACTGCTGATGCTGCTCCGAGCCCAACATGCTTGAAACCATAACACCCCATTATTCCCAGTCCAAAGGGTGCAATCCACCATTTTCTGGCCGGGAATCATGGTCTCAGATATGGAAGTTCTGTGTCTCATCCCAAAAGCTTCACACTCAGCTGTAAGCTGCTCCGATAAACGCTAAAGGGCACAGCTTGTTGAGGCCACCGGACCACAACATCCACTAATAATCCACATCAGATGAAGGGGAAGGATTTAATAAGCTTTGCTTCTTCCTACTCCTTTTGGACATGTGGAACTGGGAACTGATTATGTGATGCATTCAATTGTAATCTGATGCATGTTCAAATGAAATTAAACCATTACCAGTACAATAATAGCAGAGATGAGAGCCTAAAGATGGCCCCAACGCCTTGGCTCTGCCCATAAAAAGAATGGACAGAACCTAGCCAGAACCCACAACCCAGAAGAGCAGCTTTGATTGAGGCCAGTGTTCACTGTTTGGAGCCTGGACTTGTGAACCAGGCTCCTGCTCCAGCTGTACAAGGACTGAATGGCCCCTAGTGACCCACCACAAACCCACTAATCCCGCAGCATTCCCAACAGGACATTGAGAAGGACACATTCAAATGCCTTTTCCACATCCACACAGCACATGTGGACCGGTTGGGCAAACTCCCATGCACCCCCCAGTACCCTTTCAAGATTGTAGAGTGTTCTACTAAACCAGGATGAAAACCACATTTCATTTTCTGTAGCTGAGGTTTCACATACAAAAATATCCTTCTCGGTAATACAACCGTCCGGTCATTCATTCATTCATTTTCTACAACTTATCCTCATGAGGGTTGCGGGGGGTGCTGGAGCCTATCCCAGCTGTCTTCGGGCGAGAGGCGGGGTCGCCACCCTGGACTGGTGGCCAGCCAATCACAGGGTACATTTAGACAAACAACCATTCACACTCACATTCATACCTATGGACAATTTGGAGTCGCTAACCTAGCATGTTTTTGGAATGTGGGAGGAAACCGGAGTACCCGGAGAAAACCCACGCATGCACGGGAAAACATGCAAACTCCACACAGAGATGGCCGAGGGTGGGATTGAACTCCTCGTTGTGAGGTCTGAGAGCTAACCACTCGACCGCCGTGCAGCCCACGTCCGGTCATCCTTCTTAAAAAAAAGGGTCCATCACATCGTCTGCCAATTCAAAGATACTGTTCTCGATTTCCACGCAATGTTGTGATGTGTCAACAAGGCAGTCCGCCAACATTTATAGTGTTAACAAATTCAGGGCAAAACTCATCCACCCACAGAACTTTGTCATTCAGGAGTTTATTTCACTAACTCAGACTTTGCTTTGTCTATGACTAGTATGTCAATGGGATAGAGAAGGGCCTTAAAGTAGTCCTTCCATCACTGGATTCTAACCCCATTTCATATCAGTAGGCCTCAGTGTGGACAGAGCAGTGGTCGGACGGTTTGCAGCGAGCCAACTGAAAATGATGCTGAAAATGGTGGCCTTACCAAAATTCTCTCACACCCGAGTTGGTACAAGTTTGACCGATGCAAAGGTACCACTTGCTCCACAGACCATGCATGCTCAGTAAGACTTCCCACCCAACCACTGGTGTCCTCTATCAAGTTGGGGCGGTACTGTCATGCCTGGCATACACTGCCTTGTGACCACAGATCAGCCAAGGATACAGCCCGTTCGGACTCAACATCCTCATCCTGAAAGCTGAAGAATCAGCTTTATTAAGACATTATCTGCATTAATACTAAAATAAAATATTTACATTAACAATAAATACGATTTACATTCATGTGACGTCTCTGTGCCTGGAGGTTTGGAGGTTTTGGCGTAAAGTGCGATGCAGCGCCTACCTGAGGGGAGGGGATTGAACAGTTTGTGGCGGGGTCTGCACTGAGGTTCCTGGCCCTGGATCAGTACAGGTCACCAATAATTCTGTGATATATTTTGTTTTGTAATAATAATATGAGTAGTTTTTATAATGTGCGTGATATATTGTGCTGTGTAAAAATAATATGTAATATTTTTCAAATTTTAAAAAAATTATTGTGTGCAATAATATGTTGTGTAGTAATTGTATTTTATGTGTAATGGTATTGTGTCTAATAATACAATGTGTGTTATGTTGTGCTGTGTAATATGATATGATAATACACTATGTTGTAGGTAATAATCATGTGTGCATTGTCTGTGTAATTATTGTGTATATTTTTTAAAAATATGCTTTAAATAATTCCATTTTGTGTAATAATAAAACTTTTAATATGTTATCTTGTATGTAAATAATGTTCATTTTGTGTGTAATAATAGTAATAATTATGTTTTTGTGTATAATACTATGGTGTGTATTTCTTGTGTTGTGTAGCGTTTTTTTGTGTAATAATATTATGTTGCATAATAATAGTGTGTGTTTATTGTGTGGAATAACGTGTGGGATATTATTGTGTTGTGTCTCTTCTTCCTTGTATGCAAAGATAAGCCAATGAGGGCGAGGAGAGGGCGTGGTCAGAGCAGGCAGTGATGCAAATGCAGGCCAATGAAAACGAGGAGGGGGCGTGGTCAGAAGAGGCGGTGATGCTGAGAGGAGAGGAGGAAAAAGCAGAGAAGAGAAGCAGACGGAAGGACAGATGCAGAGGAAAAAAAGACGTTTTTTTAAATTAATTTCGGACAAAGAGAAGCTCACTTTACCTGCCAGTTATCATCACCAGGACGCCCTTAAAGAGTAAGGAATGAAAAAGGAGAAAATGGCAGGTGGAATGTCGCCGTAAAGAAGCATGTTGATGGACAAAAGTCAGCATAGAAGATTCCTTGGATTATTTTTCATCTCCACATATGAAAACTTGATGACTTTCCCAAACTACTGGATTGTTCTTCTCACCGTGGATTCGAGCAGAACCATATCTCTGAAAAAACACTATTAATAAAGTGTTTCGCGAGAACACAATAAGAATAAAAATGACTTTATTTGTCAGAATAATCAACGAGTGCAGCCCAAACAGGATCTAGGAGGACAACAAGCTACTGTATTTCCTTTCCCCGCTCCTGATCTCCTCACCAACATCACCGCTTGGACTGGAGGATCTTCACAACCTACGTGAGTTCTCCTGTGCACCTTTTAACAATTCGTATCCATGTTTATACATTAAAAAGTGTGTGTTCGGTCATGTCACGTACTGTTACGCACGGCGCACTGGCTCGGTTTTATGCGCACATTGCAGCAACAATAGCGGCAGGTTTTAAAGGGTGTGTTTTTTGCATCAGGTGGATGGAGTCTTGCTCTGCTACTAAAGCTATGCAAACATTCAACATTTCTACCCGATGAAGAATAAAGAATAAAGGTTGGAACATGTGATGTGTCTCTTCCTGGCGAGGGAAGACTTCAAAAGTAGAATCATTGACGACTCCACGTTGGGATGACTTCATTTTCCCATGAATGTGAAGACCAGGAGTGAGTGATGTTTAGTGTTGCATGGTTGAAGGTGTTTATTGATATGATTGGGATGCACAAGGGCTTTGAATAGGTTGCTGGTCGGAGTGACAAAGGTAGAACAGGTGAACATTTGCACGCTGTTAAGGTTCTAAGTTGTTTATTCATTTTACAATATGAATATCAGTATTCATTCAGTATATATATACGCACAGGAAACACTAACTATCACAGGTTGTGAGTCATACAGTATATATATATGGAAGAGTGCCGTGCAGATTTGCAGGTAAAGTTCATGTATGTCTGCAGATTATTTTACCGGAATGGGTGTGCAGCCCACATTTCAATGTACTTTTTAGCTCTGCATGCATGTTATTATGGGTGTGTGTTGTAGCAGTCACCCTGGATGCCCACTCAAGCTTGGAAGTGGAACGTTTAAGCACTTAAAGAAAGGACAGCACACTGATTTTGCCGAAGGAAAAAGGATGCTTTGCAGCATAAAGTGCATTATATTATCAATAACAATAATAATATAGATAATAATAATAAATATTAATAAGTGAAAGACACGACTACGTCTTATTGTCTTGCCGTTATATAAGCAAATGTGGTTATTTGTAGCTCTAAAACATGTTTAACGATTGCAGCATGATGTGCATGAGTGCTCACAAATTCATAATTTCAAAATGTTTAATTTTTTAATTTAAATTTAAATTAAATGTAATTAATTATTTTTTATTTTTAATTTAATTACATTTTATTTATTTTTTTAATTAAATTATTATTTTTTTAATTTTATTTTTATTTGTAATACATGTTGACGAGGAACATTATATGATTACACAATTCAGTATATCCGAAAAGGACTAGGAACAAGCAGATACCCTTTGTCCATGTCTTCCTGTCTTGAAATATTATGAAATGTTTCCCACGAGGAAGAGAGAAGGATAGTTAAGGTGCAGATGGTGCAATAGATATAAAAGCAATCGTTTATGCAGTGATGAAGGAAAAGAAAATGTTTTTAAAAAGTGGAAAATATGTAATCAAATAGACAAGTGAACAACAAAATAAAATAAGAACACATAAAAGAATAGAGATAGAAAATAAGATTAAAAATAAAGAGATTAAATAATAATAAATACAGTTTTGCCTCATGCCTCATTTTGCATGATTTGATTTGGGTTAATGTCCTTTAAACGTCCCAGCCATCGGGCTTGGGATGTCTCCCATGGCTGGACTTAAACAAATGATGTATTAATGACATAATAAAATGGCAGCTTCTGCATTGAAAAATAAGAAAACATGTACATATAATACAAATAATATAAAATAATATGAAAATAAGAATAAAAAAGAAGCCATGAATAACAAGAGCAAATAAAATGAGAATACATGCATTCATAAATTGTTGTTGAACAGTCCTTGGTCTTGCAGAGTTGTTGTTGTACGTATGCTTTGTATTTTTTTGTATATTGTAGGAACATATCCCCCCCAAAGCACAAGTCACCATTTTGCATTGGCTGCTTTTCTCTTATTAATATTTCTCATTAATGTCTCACACGCACACACACAGTATACTGACTCCCCCCGAGATCAAGTGTCCTCCTCTACTGTGTTATTATTGCTATATCTAAAAAATGCTCAGCATGATAAAACACAATATATTTTTAACTGTGCTGCATTTAAGTGTATGACAGTGGAAACATGTCAAGGTAAATCTTCACCCAACATGTCTTAAAAAGTTTGTCTGATTGTGATTCAGAGTGATACGATGGCAGATAAACTAACGCTGGGCCATTTGTGAGGTCTGATTTTTTCTAATAGGCATTTTTTGTGATGCAAATGTATGATGCTTTTGAAGGCATATTGTTTTTAAGAAGCCAAAATCTTTACTTAGTAACTGTACTCAGCAACTAGCTGGAACTGGCACCCAAATCCCACCAGAAGTGGGGAGTGGGTCACTGTTGAAGGACTTCACTGCTTATGGGGGTCCCAAAAATCCCAACTGTCCCTTTAAAGACGCTTAACCCACCCCTCGTCCAATCAGTGCTTTCACTGCAAATATCTTATTTACAATCCAAAGGCCAAAATTATTAATAATTCCTCAGCGTGGTGAGAGTTTGGCTCAACCCGGCTCCCCGATGGCTCCTTAGATTTTTTAGTGGCTAAAATCGATTTCTTACTAAAATTTGTAAATTTAATTTCTTAAATAAAACAATTATATCAAAGTTTTATTGTTTACCCGGCTTACTTTATATGCTTAACTATTCCACTGTCTTCGGGCAAGAGGCAGGGTACACACCCTGGACTGGTGGCCAGCCAATCACAGGGCAGAGATGGCCGAGGGTGGAGTTGTGTCATGATCCATTCTCCCCATGCTATTTTCCTCCTGGTGAGTCTCTCCCTCTGTTTTGCCTGGCCAGCCAACCCCACACCCAGCTCCCTCCAACACACACTCTGCACACCTGCAGCCAATGATTACCTGCCCTGCCTGCTCTACATAAGCCTCCCCCACTCAGTGCCTCTTGTCGGATCGTCTGCAAGCCTGCACGAAGCTCTGCTCTCTGTTTCAGCCCACAGCTCGACTCTGACTCCAGAACCTGACCTGCCCTGATCACGATCTCCGCCTGACCCCTGCCGGTACCTTTGCCTTGTCCTGACCACCTGCCACAACGACCTGACCTGCCCTGACCACGATCTCCGCCTGACCCCTGCCGGTACCTTTGCCTTGTCCTGACCACCTGCCACAACGACCTGACCTGCCCTGACCACGATCTCCGCCTGACCCCTGCCTGTGCCTCTGCTGAATAAAGACTCGTTCCTGACCTCTGCTGGAGCTTCAATAAACATCTTGAACTGTGACGCTCGTGTGGTCCTCGTTCTGTCTGACCCCTGACAGTACGATCCGACCAACATGGACCCAGCGCACAGTTCTCCCAGCAGAGGACCCGAAACACCCTCCGCTATGCAACGCCTGGAATCCACTGAGGGAGAGGTGAGCCGCATGGCTGCTGACATGTCCTCTTTGCTTCAGCTCAGCCAGCAACAACAGCAGCAGATTCAGCAACAACAACAGCAATTGGCTGAGATCGCTAATCTGCTCTCCAACCAGCCACCGCCCGCTGCACCTACCCCACATCAGTCTGATCCGAACATGTCTGATTCTGTTGCTCCATTCTTCACCACCACTACTCCAGAACCCAAGGTCGGCAGCCCTGAACGCTTTGATGGTGATCCTGCACAGGTTCGGGCATTCCTTACCAGCTGTCGACTACAGTTTGCTCTGCAACCTAGAACCTTCGCTACGGAGGGAGCGAGGGTGGGTTTCGCAATCACACATCTGACTGGCCGTGCACGACTCTGGGGAACGGCTGAATTTGAACGCCAGACAGCTGTGTGCTCTTCCTTCAACCTGTTCGCTGAGGAGATGCTGAAGGTCTTCGACTTGGGATCGTCTACAGATGAGGCATCACAGGCTCTGATGACGATCCGTCAAGGTCGAAGGTCAGTGGCAGACTACTCAATCAACTTCCGAACCCTGGCGAGACGCAGTTCTTGGAATATGGAGGCCTTGGTGGATGTCTTCCTCCATAGCCTGGCAGACTACTTGAAGGACGAGCTGGTTTCCCATGATCGACCTTCCACCCTGGATGAAGCAATCGCCCTAGCTGTCCGCATTGACCGCAGGATCCAGACCCGCCGTCAAGAGAGAGGGCGCCAGACTCTTCGTGATCGCCGATCTCTGACCACGCACTCAACCTCTGCGTCGGCTGATCACGTTAAACCCATGGAGATCGGTCGTGCTTCGCTCTCCCCCGAAGAGCGCCAGCATCGCTTCGACTTCAACCTGTGCCTGTACTGCGGAGGAGAAGGGCATCGTGTCGTCACTTGTCCAGTAAAAAGACGGGGCTCACCGGAAGTAGGAGGGGTCCGGCTGAGCCCAACAAACCTGCAATCCTCCAACTTCAGTAAACCTCTTTTCAAAGTTTCTCTTCACTCTCCCAATGTAACCAACACCCTGTCCGCTCTGATAGACTCTGGTGCTGAAGCCAACCTGATGGACACTGATTTAGCTTGCCAGTTGGGAGTTGAGAGTCGCCCCTTACCCAAACCCATTCCCGTCCGCGCTCTGAATGGCCATCTTCTGGGCACCATCACCAGTATCACCTCACCCATTTCCATGATGATCTCAGGCAACCACCGTGAGACAATCAGCTTCCACCTACTTCGCTCACCCAATCAACCTCTCATCCTAGGCTCCCCTTGGCTCCGCCTGCACAATCCTCACCTTGATTGGGTCTCTGGGACCATCAAGGAATGGGGTGGGAGATGCCATCAGACCTGTTTACACTCTGCCTCTCTGCACCGCAGCCCAGTCCCACCTGCTTCCGCTATTGATGTTTCCAACGTTCCTGAGTGCTATCGCGATCTACGCGAGGTATTTAACAAATCCAAAGCCATGTCCCTGCCACCACACCGTCCCTATGACTGTTCCATTGACCTCCTCCCAGGCACCACTCCACCCAAGGGCCGTCTGTATTCTTTGTCTGCTCCTGAACGAAAGGCTATGGACGATTACATTAGTAACTCCTTGTCTGCTGGTATCATTCGCCCCTCTTCCTCTCCAGCCGGTGCCGGATTCTTCTTCGTGGGGAAGAAAGATGGCTCACTTCGACCCTGCATCGATTACCGTGGACTGAATGACATCACAGTCAAGAACCGGTACCCCTTGCCTCTTTTGACCTCTGCTTTTGAGCTACTCCAGGGAGCCACCATCTTCACAAAATTGGATCTCAGGAACGCCTACCACCTTGTCCGAGTCCGAGAGGGGGATGAATGGAAGACGGCCTTCAACACCCCATCCGGCCACTATGAGTACCTGGTCATGCCATTTGGCCTCACCAACGCTCCAGCTGTGTTCCAGGCCCTGGTGAATGATGTGTTGCGAGACATGCTGAATAAGTTTGTTTTCGTTTACCTGGATGATATTTTGATTTTTTCCAAGAATATGTCCGAACACATCTGCCATGTCCAGCGGGTCCTCCGCCGCCTCCTGGAGAACTCCCTCTATGTCAAGGCGGAGAAATGCGAGTTTCACGTCAAGTCAGCAACCTTCCTGGGGTTCATCGTGGCAGATGGCAGTATCCAGATGGACCCAGCGAAGGTCTCGGCGGTGACAGACTGGCCTGTTCCGGAGAACAGAAAGAAGTTGCAGCAGTTTCTGGGGTTCGCCAACTTCTATCGGAGATTCATCCGGAACTACAGCACAGTCGCTGCTCCTTTGACTGCACTGACCAGTACCAAGCAGCCCTTCGCTTGGACCCCAGAGGCTAACAAGGCCTTTGCCACCCTGAAGGACCGGTTCACCTCAGCTCCCATCCTCCAGATGCCGGATGCTGACCGACAATTCGTCGTGGAGGTGGATGCGTCTGATGTAGGAGTCGGGGCTGTCCTCTCTCAACGGGCAGGGGAGGACAATAAATTACATCCTTGTGCGTTCTTTTCCCGTCGACTGTCCCCTGCAGAACGCAATTATGACATTGGCAACCGTGAACTACTAGCGGTCAAGCTAGCCTTGGAGGAGTGGCGCCACTGGCTGGAGGGAACCACAGTCCCGTTCCTGGTATGGACCGATCATAAGAATCTTGAGTACATCCGCTCTGCTAAACGTCTGAACCCAAGGCAGTCCCGCTGGGCTTTATTCTTCACCCGTTTTAACTTCACTCTGTCATATCGTCCTGGTTCACGTAACACCAAACCAGATGCTCTTTCCCGCCAGTTCCAGATTGACGACACACATTCCACAGAGCCTGCCCCAATCCTGCCTGATCCCTGCATGGTAGCAGTCCTGACCTGGGGGGTGGAGGAACAGGTTCGACAGGCCCTCCGAGATCAGCCCGGCCCTAGTGCGTGCCCTGACGGCCTGCTCTTTGTTCCGGAGAATCTTCGATCCCAGGTCATACAATGGGGTCATGACTCCCGTTTTGCCTGCCACCCTGGCTCCGCTCGCACCAACCATCTCCTCGCTCAGCGCTTCTGGTGGCCTTCGATGAAGAGGGATGTCAAGGAATTTGTGCGAGCGTGTCCAACCTGCAACCAAAACAAGTCCACCAACCAGCCTCCTGCCGGACTACTCCAGCCTCTGCCTGTGCCCACTCGTCCCTGGTCCCATGTCTCTTTGGATTTTGTCACAGGCCTGCCTGCATCTAACGGTATGACAGTCATTCTTACAGTTGTTGACAGATTCAGTAAAATGGCACATTTCATTCCGCTACCTAAATTACCATCTGCCAAAGAGACTGCACAGTTGGTCATCGACCATGTGTTTCGCATTCATGGATTGCCAAGAGACGTTGTCTCAGACCGAGGGCCACAATTCACCTCCACTTTCTGGAAGGAGTTCTGCCATCTCCTAGGAGCTACTGTGAGCCTAACCTCTGGTTTCCACCCCCAATCTAACGGCCAATCTGAGAGAGCTAATCAGGAGCTAGGAAAAGCACTGAGGTGCATGGCCTCTCACAAACCTCAAGCCTGGACACAACAGTTGACATGGATCGAATATGCCCATAACTCCCTCATCTCTTCTGCTACTGGCATGTCACCCTTCATGTGTGTCTATGGCTACCAGCCACCTGTGTTTTCCAGTCAGGAAGAAGAGGCCACCTGTCCATCTGCCCAGGCCAATGCACGCAGATGCCGCCGAACCTGGTCCCGAGCCCGTGCTACACTCCTCAAGTCGGTCAGCAGCTATACCACCAGTGCCAACCGCAGGAGAGCCCCAGCACCAACATACCGGGTTGGCCAGAAGGTGTGGCTGATGGCCAAGGATCTGCCTCTTCGGGTGGAGTCGAAGAAGCTGGCTCCTCGCTACCTTGGTCCCTTCCCCATCCAAAGGGTCATCAGTCCATCTGCAGTCCGACTTAAACTTCCCCGATCCATGAAGGTACACCCAACTTTCAATGTTTCTAGAGTGAAACCTTTCCAGGAGAGTCCACTGGTCCGCCCGACACCTGCTCCCCCTCCTCCTCGTCTCATCAATGGAGATCCTGTCTACACCGTCCGGCGCTTGCTCCGCTCCAGACGATGGGGTCGAGGCATTCACTACCTCGTCGATTGGGAGGGCTACGGTCCAGAGGAGAGGAGCTGGGTGCCATCAAACAGGATCCTGGACCGAACTCTCATTAGAGAATTCCATCAGCAGCATCCTGACCAGCCTGCCGTTCGACGGGGCCGCCCACCTCGCCAGGCCACCCAGCCAAGACCACCTGAACCCAAATAGTCTGCAGCCGACTCTGACCTGTCAGAGGAATTCTAGCACACCACCAGCTTTGGGGACGTCAGGAGCCGTCCCTTGAGGGGGGGGTTCTGTCATGATCCATTCTCCCCATGCTATTTTCCTCCTGGTGAGTCTCTCCCTCTGTTTTGCCTGGCCAGCCAACCCCACACCCAGCTCCCTCCAACACACACTCTGCACACCTGCAGCCAATGATTACCTGCCCTGCCTGCTCTACATAAGCCTCCCCCACTCAGTGCCTCTTGTCGGATCGTCTGCAAGCCTGCACGAAGCTCTGCTCTCTGTTTCAGCCCACAGCTCGACTCTGACTCCAGAACCTGACCTGCCCTGATCACGATCTCCGCCTGACCCCTGCCGGTACCTTTGCCTTGTCCTGACCACCTGCCACAACGACCTGACCTGCCCTGACCACGATCTCCGCCTGACCCCTGCCGGTACCTTTGCCTTGTCCTGACCACCTGCCACAACGACCTGACCTGCCCTGACCACGATCTCCGCCTGACCCCTGCCTGTGCCTCTGCTGAATAAAGACTCGTTCCTGACCTCTGCTGGAGCTTCAATAAACATCTTGAACTGTGACGCTCGTGTGGTCCTCGTTCTGTCTGACCCCTGACAAGTTGAACTACTGCTCTTTTTCCTCATCTTTCCAGCTAGCTTGAAGGCAGCATACAAGCAACCTTAGTGAGTTTAAGCGGCTTAAAAAAATGGATGGATAGATGGAAGTTGTCTTGTGGTTGAATACAGACATTTTTATTAGTAAAAAAATATGCAAATTTAAGCAAATGTTACACATTTTAGCCTAAATTTAGCTTTTTTAATGGCTTAAGGCATTCAGAAGACACATTCAAAGACAATAATGTGTAGTTTGCTGCACTGGTCAGCAGGTGTCAGCAATGTTACACTGATGAGACAGTAGCCATACCACAGGAAGTAAAAAAAAATAACAACAACAGGAAGAATCTATCCCAATGCTAACGTGTGTGAATCTATATTATGTTTCATTTTAAAAGGAGTGTACCGGTGTCTACAGGAGTGCTATTTCATGTATAGAGGGCTCTAACAATGTAAAAATCCAATTTAGAAGATCTTAAACAGGTTGTCTATACTCTATAAAATATTGCATTCATAAATAAGGAATCCTACTTTGAGGAATTTCAGTTATAACGAAACAAGGGCAGACATTTAAATAATCAAACTATTCGTTGTATCGAATGTGGAGAAACTATTTCATTCATGAATGTTTTTTTATTGCTTTTTATTTTAAAGTTTGCGCAGTACAGTTGACTATGCGGTACAGCGAGGAGGGATGGATGGATCCTTCCCCTTCCTGGTGGTTTCCTTGGCTTTAGGGAAGAAGTTAAAGTCATGAAGTAGCAATTCCACTGTAGCATTGGCAAGTCCTTGTTGCATTGAAGCAGTGCCAGGCATTAGTGTGTGTGTGTGTGTTTTTTTTAAAGGAATGTTTTAGTGAGAAACAACAAAGTTTGAAGAACCTAGTGCTCGTTCTCTTTCTTTTGTACATAAAAGCCCCCGTCTCCTCTTAAGGAGACGCCACTTGCATCTTCTGCCAGCTTTAGGTAGAGATGAAGAAAATGTCCCTGGTTAACAGTGTGAATACGTTGTGATATTCCCTGTGGATATTTATCATGTACTGCTATTTTATATACAACACTTTACACCACTGCTTCTCAAATGGTGGCGCGGAACCCCTGGGGTGGAGGGGGGTATCATGTTGAAGTGTCAGGGGGTGAGAGGCAGGTAGGACTATCAATATTCGTACAGACCGGTCAACATGTATAAATTTGTCGTACTCAGTCGTACCTGGGCTTCCATTACACCTGACTACGGCCATGCACTGATTGCTTCCATGCCACGCCGCATTGATGCAGTAATTCATGCAAAGGGAGGCCAACCAAATATTGAGTGCATGGAAATGAACATTTCTGTTTAAAATATCATTTTTTCATGGATCTTATGTAATATTCTAATTTTCTGTTTGGATTATCATGATCTATAAGCCATCAACATTTCAAATAATAATAATAAATAATAATAAATAATAATAAATAATACATAATTTTAATAATACATAATTTTAATAATAAATTATTATAGAATTATAATCTAATAATTAAATATAATTAAAAATTATCATATTATTATACATAATTAAAAAATTATATACTTTTTAGTACATTATATATAAATTAATAAATTATATAATAAAAATTATAACATTATAAATTATATATATAATATACATTTGGTTTCACATTCTGAAATAAGTAACAAAATTTTTTAATGATATTCACATTTTTTTTTAGATATAACTGTACATGCAAAAGATCGATGCCGAGCTCTTATCAAATGCACTTCTGCCACCTCGTGGCCGTTTTTATGATACTTTTAGTGAATCATCACCTTTTTTTGTCTCCTGTGCCAAAAAAACACAAATTATGTAAAATACTTTGTAAATCCGTAAAAATACTTTGGTATTGAATGAGTTAATGAGAAGATGATGCAGTTTTAGTTTGTGGTGGTATGCCACTGTGTAGTGTGAGGACCATGATGTTACCCGGCATGTCTTGCGGGGGTTAGCATGTACTAAGCGTTATTTTGATACCCGCATAATTTGTGTAGTACAGTGGTGTGTGTTCCATTTGTGTTAATTTTGTTCAGATTGCAAGTTAAATAGGCTTCTGTGTTCATGACCTCCTGTTCATTTGTGCAATGTTGGCTTACTGTGCCACAATGCACTTAACAAATGTTGTTGGTCTTCTTCTGTGGAAGTGGTTTTCAAATTCTATTACTGAATGTTAAGGAGTATCAATCAACAACATCTGCATGGAACAAAAATCTCTTTAGAAAAATTGCAATTATTTTTTAATGCCTTGGCAAAGACCCATGAACCAGCAGTGGAGAATCATTTTTTTCCCTTTTTTAAAAGCTAGCGACAAATCTAGTGAAGAGACTTTTGGAGTCTGACATGAAAGCACATCTAACTCTCCTCAATGAGTGGTGGGTGTAAAAGCACTCATAGGTGGTGCTGGTACCGTCTAGTGCAGGGGTGGGCAAACTTTTTGACTCGCGGGCCACATTGATATGACGAAATTTACGGGGGGGGGGGGGGGCAGACTATATATTTTACACGTAACAGTCCACCTGGTATTATTGTATCTGTAAAATTGTCATGCAATCTGCTATTATTATTTATTATTTTATATTTATATTTAAATATTTTAAAAATAATAAAATATTATAATAATTACAATAAAATTAAAATAATAATTATTATATTATTCTTATTATGTAAAATATGCAAATATAACAATAATATTATATATAATTAATATAATAATTAGCATTAATATAATAATTATAATAATCATAATAGTTCTAATAATAATTATAATAATCTAATAATAATAATTATTATTATTATTATGTGCTTGTGTCCCTTTTTTCAGGAGCACTTTGTAAACAACAGACCATGTCAAAAAACGAAATTGATAAAACCATCAAAAGGTTGGCTCAGGCCATGATGCCAGGTTGTATGTTGAGTTTAAATGAAATACTTTGGAAAGATTGGGCGTGCCGTATTCAAACACTTGGCGGGCCGGATGTGGCCCCCGGGCCGTAGTTTGCCGACCCCTGGTCTAGTGTGTGATATTTACAAAAACAACAAAAAGAAGCAAAATAATCAAGTATATGTGCATTTTTTGGGTTGTGAACGATAAATCGAAATAACCGGATATCCGGTTTGACAAGCGAAAAATACGTTTTTGTTCTGGATTGCTAAGAATCAGCCATAAATCCTTACATTTATCAATTTTCGAGACATACATTGGAACCGAAAGACTAGCAACCCGGTTGACTATGCTTCTCTTTAATAAGGTAAGTTTAAGAATGGATGTAAACAGCAGCAGGGCGTACATTATAGCAAACTTATTTATCAAATATATTATGTATAGCATAAAACAACATCAAATTAAAAGCACTCAATTAATAAAGAGCCGCGATCCACCATTACACGCCGAGAATTTTTCAGAGCGATTATACGTCGCTCTTTAATGTGTGTGCAAGCATGAATTAAGTTGAGGTTGCGCCTGAACAAATATGCATATTAGCACTCAATAACGTCATCCAATCATACCTCCATGCATCAGCTTGTGGGACCAACTATGAGGTGAAAGAAAAATGGAAACTTACAGTAGTCTATTGTGGGTTAGTTAAATGGTGCTTTTAAGGACCTTCAAACACAGTCAGATAGGTCACCATTTGCAACAAACAACATTAACATGCAGAACTGGGGAATTTCTAACTGTGTTATTGTTTGAATAAAATAATGGTCCATATTCCCGCAGCTGATATGCAGTCACATTACATTTTATGTAGTTATTTACATATTATTTGTTTTAATTGTGCCTGAAAGTTGGCCCGGCCATTGGGGCGATGCTTGGGGATAACATGTATATGAAAATACTATAAGAATGACACTTTCATTGAATTGGCTTTTAATTTTGTAATACAAGATTAACGTCTATATCAACAAATGTAATCATAGAATCATATTGAATTGTATTATTTGTGCACTGTATCGAATCATTCATTTTTTTTAAACATTTCAAAAACGTCCATCACCGATTGGACCATTTCGTCCAGTAATTCAGAAATGGATGTAGCTTAGCTTATTTTTCCAATACTTAGTTTTCATATTGCAAACTGCAATGCAAGTGATTGAGGAAGGTGTAGTCACAGAAATTTTTGTGGTACCTTATTTTGTTTACACAATTAATGCGTCAATGTGTCAAATGTGACAAGGGGAACTCTTATTTTGAAGGCTGGAAGTGCATTGTGTGTCTTGAGAATTGACCAATTGACGGTTGATATGAGTTGGGTACAAGAATTAACAAGCCTTAACTTTTTTCACACAGAACCCACATGTCGTTATTTGGGATTGTAAAATGGTCCTAACATTATACAATGGTAATTATTTTACGGTAAAACACAAGATGGTGAAAATATACTCATACAGCCACACCGACCAACACACACAGCTGCACCAGCATGCTCTGCTAAACTATGCTTCACCCTCTGTAACAGAGGAGTTCCCAAGGTTTTTCAACCTTATTTTTGACATGTTTAGTCCGTTTTTCTGACGAGATTCAACCATGATTGAGATACAATTGAGATACAAAAACTTTCCCTCTTCGTACAATGACATTATTTCATTTACTTTATTTCATATTCCACGAGATTCCACGTTTAACAGTGGATTATGTTTTTTGGGCCAGTTCTGCGATTCTGTCCTCAATTCCGTTGAGGGAATCATAGGGCCCTAGTCTGGTTTATATGATTTGGTACTCCTAACCAAGTACTCCATTATAATTGAAGCAAGCATCAGATTAATTGACTAAGAAAATATGTGCTAGTTGCAGTCCTACAGCAGAGCTCTATCGATCGAGGTGGCTGTGGGTTATGAAGGGTTCAGTCTCATGATTTGGGGAATGTGACGTTTATAGAACCTGCTGTCCTAGTTTGGATACTACAGAACTTCTAGCCAGAGAGCAGCAGGAGCAACAGTCCATGAGGGTGGCGAGTGGAGCCTTATGGGCTGTGCTGAAGCGGTGCTTGTTTTTAATGTCCTGAATGCATGGAAGCAACATCTCTATCGTCTTGCCAGCACACTCTCCAGGGTGCGTCAGTAGAAAAGTAGTGTGCACCTTCTCATTAATGATTAGTGAGTGGCTGGACTGTTTCCCCTGGAGTCTTGGATCAGTTCTTTAGTCTTCACAACATTGAGGATCAGGTTGTCCAGTTCCCCACTTTCAGACAGGTCACTGCTGTATCATCCGCATACTTTATGATGTGGTGGCAGCAGTGGATATAGAAACAAGTCCAGCAGCCAGTTGCAGATGGAGATGCTGAGACCCAGTTTGTTTAAATACCGCACTGAAATCAACCAACAGTATTTGTAAGTCTATTTCTTTATACGTGATGTAACATTTAGTACCTAAGATCGGATGCAAACAGAGGCATAATTGCCCAAAACTACAGTTTTTAATGAACGGATCACAATAGTAAAATCAGGTACTCACAATCGATAGGAACGAAGAATGACAAAGCAAGGAAATTACCAAAACAACTCAAGAAATACTTGACAAACAAGCACAATGGGAATTGGCAGGAAGATTAGGAATCAGTGTCTTAATTTTAGCTACAAAAATAGGTAAAAAAAAAATACTAGACCATAACACAGAGGTAGGGAACCTATGGCTCGGGAGCCAGGTAGGGCTCTTTTGATGACTGTATCTGGCTCTCAAGCATTTCTTACTACAATAAAAATGTATTTTTGCTAACATTTTAAAGTAAACCATCACAGAAATGACTGTTAAAAATAATATTCAAAATCAACAACTTTCTTATGCATTTTAATTCGTCCATCTATATTCTGCTGCAATACGGCCAACCATATCTATCTTTCCTGATGATATTTTCCAGGTCAAACACCAAAACTCGATTATTACTGAGTAATGCGGTAGTCTACCTTGGTCATTGAGATGTCAACATGTAAATATAAACTTTTCTCCTTTAGTCAAATAGTCACCTAGCTAAAGCTGCAGAACCAAGCCTTCTGACGAAGATGGCCAAAAGAATGAAATACGTCTACGGAGTACGGTGCAAAACTATGCAGCAGCAGAAGTTGTATTAATGGCAACAAGTATTTGATTTATTATTAGACACTGCGCTGCTCACGAAGGTGTGCTGGCCACACCCCATTGGCGTGGGGTAGTGTGCCTGGTCTACGTAATTAGAGCCCATTATCTAAAACTGTTGGTCTTACATAAAAATGCACACATTTTATTGCATTCAATGTTTAAAAAAATGTATATGGCTCTCACAGATACACATTTTAAAATATCTGGCCTTCATGGCTCTCTTCGCCAAAAAGGTTCCCGACCCCTGCTATAACAGAAGAAAGTGGAAGAGGATGAGCTCAAACGCTCACAGTTCTTGCCACGCTAAGACGAGGAAGAGGAACAATCCCAAACAATTTGGGAAGAGGTTGGAGGTGTGTCTGGGAAGTAAAGACACGGCGGTGAAGGTGACAGATCAGTATTATTGTTTATTTAATTTTTTTTAAACCTATTGACATTTTTTAAAAGCAGCAGCCAAACATGTGCCATGCAAGCGAAACTGTTTATTCACAATTTCCCTCAAGTCTGAATTCCAACTGCGGCAGAAGTGAGGACAAAGACTGCACTTGACTTGGAGTTCATGTTTCATGGATTGAGGGCAAAACCGTCTGACTTCACCTTGACTTCCAAAATCAGTAAGATACGCCAATGCCTCGGAACACATTTTACATCTTAACATGGGTCACATTCCCGCCAGATGGAGCAAGGTTCTGCAAAGAGGAATGAAGTGGAACAGAGGGGTGCACTTATTAAAAAGCTATCAGGAAGCTGAATCAGCCCAGGAGATGCTGCCAAGAACATCTGGGAAGATGTGATAATAACCTACGTGCCAAGCTATAAGGACACATCACTGCAGCTCCCAAGAGAAGCTTTTGTAGCCACAATGAAAACTCAGGCCTCATTATTATGGTATTATTAGGCTGCGACGCGATGCCATCATCACTTTGGTTGGTAGTAAAACCTGACTGATGTTGTGTGACATTTATCGGTGACAATTGCAAATTGAGTTTCGTCTTTTTGATTTGCTGTGAATATCAAACCAAGACCGACCGAATGGTTCAGTATCGATACTGTATTGTTGCACGTCTAGAAATAATATACTGTATAATAGTTTAGAAATGTTTTTTTTTTTAGTAAAGCACAATGATGTGGTCAAGTGTAACAGTAAGAATCTGAATGTTGATGTGTAGTATAGTCCCATTCCCCTAGCCACTTCAGTCTTTGCCCGTTTACGTACATATTTCACCAGGAATTGTACTCAAACAGGAAACTTTAACCACCAAAGAGTCTTTTCAAGCTCTGGCGTCTTATTGTTGCTATTACTAGCCATGAGTCTTGCTTGCCAATGGCTGAACTGCACAGAGTAGACGTGTGACGACGTAGAGACTTTCGGTACGCTTCAGTTCTCGTTTTGACATAGAAGTAATAAGTTGTTTTTTGCCCTTGTGTTAAATGAGACAACGATGCCCCAAAGCAGAGATTTACAATCCAGGCCAGTGTTTCCCGTGGGATTTGACTTCTAAACTCTTACCTCTGCTTGTTTTTTTGTGTACCGATGGAGTAATGTGCCAAAGCCCACTGGGTCTGGAGAAGAGATGGGAGTCAGTGTTGGCTGACATTATTAGTGAGATGATATTGTCTTGATTATTCAGTTTTGCCAGTAATTGGTGTTTTAGAAACTAATTTTAAATGGAAAACCACCTCTAACAAAAAGTTCATAATCTTGAGTGCTTAATAATTAGGGTAATTTTTTTTTTGTTTTATTTAAGTAGAGATGCCTGACAGTCAAAAAGGCCTGGCGTAATACATGCTACTGTTATGCAGTTGGAATTTTTCATAATAGAAAGACTCCTAAGAAATCCACAACCACCCCTAACAAAAAGGTCATAATCTTGAGTGCTTAATAATCAGAGTAATTTTAACATTTTTGTTTTATTTAAGTAGAGATGCCTGACAGTCAAAAAGGCCTGGCGTAATACATGCTACTGTTATGCATTTGGAATTTTCATAATAGAAAGACTCCTAAGAAATCCACAACCGCATCTAACAAAAAGTTCATAATCCTGAGTGCTTAATAATTAGAGTAATTTTAACATTTTTGTTTTATTTAAGTAGAGATGCCTGACAGTAAAAAGGCCTGATGTAATACATGCTACTGTTATGCATTTGGAATTTTCATAATAGAAAGACTCATAAGGATCCACAACCACTCCAACAAAAAGTTCATAATCTTGAGTGCTTAATAATTAGAGTAATTTTAACATTTTTGTTTTATTTAAGTAGAGATGCCTGACAGTCAAAAAGGCCTGGCGTAATACATGCTACTGTTATGCATTTGGAATTTTCATAATAGAAAGACTCCTAAGGAATCCACAACCGCATCTAACAAAAAGTTCATAATCCTGAGTGCTTAATAATTAGAGTAATTTTAACATTTTTGTTTTATTTAAGTAGAGATGCCTGACAGTCAAAAAGGCCTGGCGTAATACATGCTACTGTTATGCATTTGGAATTTTCATAATAGAATGACTCCCAAGGAATCCACAAAGTCCAAATAAATATGTGTCATTTCATGAATGCAATCACTCCTTGAAGCACAATAAAGAGAACACATAATAAATTGTAAATGTGACCAAGTAGGTAGAACCCACCCGCTCTGACCGGGAAAAGTGTACTAATGTCGGACACGCTATGCCGCCTTGCATCCACATATGTGGCAGAACCACAGCTTTGACCGGGAGAAACCACCGGCTTTGACCAGGAGAGGTGCATTAATGATGTTTAATATTTTAAATTAATTATCATAAAAAAGGTTTATGTTTTTTCTGTGTCCAAGAGTAGTAGGTACCTGGCTTCAAGGGGTATGCCACTGTAAAAAGTTTGGGAACCACTGATTTGGAACGATACCACTTGAAATGATTCAGTAATTTTTTTATTTGACCAATGTGACTGTGAAATAAATACCTGGATACAGGATAGTGCCAATTTAGAATAAAATGAATCAACCGACCAAAAGAAGACACAAATCAACTGTATTTCACAAGTCCGCTACAACTCATTGTTGTTGTACTAAACATCACCTATTTTTTTGGAAAGAATGTTTCAAACAAGCGGCTGATCATTTCCTCATTCTTGCTGCCATTTGGCTGACAAAGAAACGTTTGATTGGAAACTTTCCATGTGGTGTCAGGAAGGTGAAACAACTCTAACCTTTCAAATGTCAAGTGTAAGTAATAGGCATTTTATCTGGGTTTGATACTGGTGTAGTGGCAAGGATCCTGTCAGAGCAACAGAGCAGCTCGAGAGGGTGGAAATATGAGAGAATGTTTTCATCCCTAGAGGTGGATACATGAAATAGCAGTGCAAAACACTGAAAAACCTTTGGAAGCCGTGCCAGTTTTTCTTCTCGATGCTGCCATTTCGAGTCTAAAGGAATTTTTTTGTACTATGTAGCCAGTCCATGATAGGTAACGTATAAATATGACGCTGATAAATTCTGGATGAAGTGGCGACAGAAATCTGAGCTGCTTAACGAGGCTTATTAACAAGAAGTGCGAAAAGACAGTGGATACACCAACAATACACAATCAAAAAAGTACAAGAAAACCGTTGCCGTAAAAATTCCAATGGTAATGGTTTTATTTCATTTGAACATGCATCAGATTACAATTGAATGCATCCCATAATCAGTTCACAGTTCCACATGTCCAAAAGGAGTAGGAAGAAGCAAAGCTTATTAAATCCTACCCCTCCATCTGGTACTTTTACAATCACTAACTGTTACATTTGTTCACTTCCTGCTTTCCTAATATAGTTTAAGTTTTTTTATTTATATTTTTATATTATTATACATATTTATATCATTATATATATTTATATTTGTATTATTATTAATATTATTTTTAGATCATTATTTTATTTATTTATTCATACTTTTACATTCAGTAACTTACTTTTGTTCACTTCCTGCTTTTCAAATATAGTGGAAAAGTTTATAGTGGAAAAATTATTATTTTTTTCTTTTTTTTTCACATACGAAGTGACATGACCATCCAATGACATAATGGCTACCATAGTAAGTGTCAATATAGTGATATATATAGCACATCATGACTGGTTCAAGACTCTTCATCCTTGTATTTAGCAAACATCAACTGCTTGTATTGTTTCTTGAATTGGCTCATCGTTGTGCATTGTTTGAGGTCCTTAATCAATCCATTCCATAGTTTGATTCCACATACTGAAATGCTATGGCTAAGAAGAAGATGGCAAAATACACACAAGGATCTCTGCATATTGTGTACGGTATTTTGGGTGTGCAAATGCTGGTGCCAGAAAGAGACGCTCTTCATTTGGCATTCATTCTGTTGTGGGCAGCTCAAGGATAAATGGTGAAGGGTTGTTGCCAGCCCAGGTCCCCCACCGCAATTGCCCCCCCTGAACCCCTGTCTGAATCTCTGTGGGTCTGAGCTTGGTGTCTTTTAGGTTTCACCCTCTCCTTTTGCAGACGGACAACGCAGTTCTTGTGGCCGGCTAGTGAGACCCCATGTTTCATCTTCTCTTTCGGACTTACTTGTCAGTGTTAAGGGGGTTTTATGTGTTGGACACTAGGGGACATCTTTCACCCGGTTAGCAATCAGGTCGGGGGTGTGATTTGTGTGATTTTCTCCAGATAGGCATGTTCCCGCTTTGGCATTCATTCTGTTGGGGGCAGTTTATCACTACTTATTTTTCTGCACTATTTCAGAAATGGATGTAGCTCGGATAACTTTTCTAATGTGATGTCATCTGCTGCACACACACGAAATCCTCAACAAACTGTAATGCCTGTGCTTGTGGTTAAGGTATTTGGTAATGGTAATGGTTTAATTTCATTTGAACATGCATCAGATTACAATTGAATGCATCACATAATCAGTTCCCAGTTCCACATGTCCAAAAGGAGTAGGAAGAAGCAAAGCTTATTAAATCCTACCCCTCCATCTGGTACTTTTACAATCACTAACTGTTACATTTGTTCACTTCCTGCTTTCCTAATATAAAGCTTTTATATTTTTTTTTTTTAAATTTTATTTTTGTCACATACCGAAGTACAAGGTGATATGAGCATCCAATGCCATAATGGGTACCATAGTAAGTGTCAATATAGTGATATATATAGCACATCATGACTGGTTCAAGACTCTTCATCCTTGTATTTAGCAAACATCAACTGCTTGTATTGTTTCTTGAATTGGCTCATCGTTGTGCATTGTTTGAAAGTCTTACACAATCCATTCCATAGTTTGATTCCACTATTAGATATCCACTATATTATATTTTGAAGGCCAGAAGGGTGTTTTAATGTGTTGAAAATGTGTGTTGCCAAGTAAGACAAGCTGGGAGAAAGAATAAACGTGTCTCTCATCCTTGTTTCACTCAGAACTTGCACAACAAAACAAAACCATTTGCAATAATAATAATAATAATAACATACACTCTAAAGCATAAACAAATCATACAGCCCAAGCCACACCAGCATGCTCTGCTAAACTAAGCTAACCCCGCTAGCTTCCATTTATAAGAGTATTTTTTTGGCAACTTTTACTGGTGTTGAAGTTCGCTGTTTTGACATGTTTTGTTGTTGGGACACGTCAGATATCAGCAGGTTCGATAGCTTACGCAGACGATACACAAGTACTATCTTTTCTGGATTCTTGCATTTAATTTTTTAATAGGTTTGACTCATTAGGAGAGTGTGCTAGAATTACACTCAAACAAGAAGCAGCTTTATGTCACAGGTGTGTCTGGAGGTGCAAATCAGTTTTTCTCAGTGTGATTGCATTCAGCTTTGGCCCTCTGACTGTTACACACACAGACACACACACACACACACACACACACACCATTGATAAATCATTTCAACCCACCCAGGGGTGATCTCAAAATCACCATTTATGTCTTGATTGCCTCCGTCCAAGAGGCTCTGCTCGCTGAGAAGATGATTTATTGTGCATGCATACAACGTGTACGCACACGCTGCCATTTCCTCCCATGGGCTGAGAGACGTTTGGAGCTTGTCCAATCACTGCTGCCAGCGGGGCCCATGTTGCTGCTGCCACACTTCTTTAATTGGTCACTGAGAGAGAGGGACAGGGGATGATAAGGGTGCCGCGGGGTGAACGTCATTACTCAAGGAGTAGATAGGAAGGGTCAGATGGTGTGGAAGGTCTACTGATTCAACTGGAATGGAGAGATTGAATGGAAGTGCTTGAAGATAGGGATGTCCGATATTATCGGATGATATTGGCATGAAAAGGAGATTCGGATTCATGTATGTAGACACACAGAAGTGACCTTGCTAGCTTAGTATGTGCGCATTGTGCACAAAGTGTTTATTTTTAAAATGCATCCAGTGGCATCACAGTTTGGCTGGGCGATATGGAACAAAAACTCTATATATTTAGATTGAATATCAATATACGATATGTATCCTGATATTTTTCCACAAAGTGAGTTTTGCCAAAATCAAAACCAAATAGGTGTGTCAAGTTGTTTTATTAAAATACTTAACAAGGATGTTATTATTTATTTATTTTAAAACTTCATGAAATAAGCAAAAAAATGCATTACAAAAAAATTTTATCGAAAAAAAAACGCTAAAATAAAGTGGCCAAATTCTCATTTTTTAAGTATATAAAAAGTCATATATATTAATTTTCTTCAAATGTTCAAATCCTCAGATATAACACAACATGAAGTTGCAGTCCTGACACAAGCATGCCCTTATTTTGTGGCAGGAATACTAATGTGTCAACTGCATATGTTTTTTGTCTATAAATAATTTGCGTGCACACACACACACTCACACACACACACATACACGCATCTTTTTTTCCTGTGTTGCTTTTGTTGTTCAGATGTTTGAGGTGTCACTAAAACAAAACATTTGATAGTTGCAGCGTAGTGTAAAACTTGTCATGCACAAGTTTCATGTGGTGGTTCAGAACAGGGTACGTTTGATATGACCGACCTCATTGTGCATTTGGAGTTGTATCACCTGGGAAACTTCCATTGGAAGGGTTCTCTGTTTGAGTAATATCACTTCACTAAGGCTTTTTGGACATTGAACACTACAAAATAAGTAATAAAAGTATGAATGATTCCTGCTGATATTGGCTTGATATCGGTATTTTTCATTGTATCGGAAGTGAAAAAGTTGTATCGGGACACCTCTGCTTCTTCACTTATGTAAGTGAAGCATACAGTGTTCATTATGTTATTACAGTAGGTAAAACAGCGGCACACATCCGGTTACCATCTTTTTCCTATTCTGTGGCAATATAGGTTTGAATTGGGTTTGGAACCCCATTCATTTGACTGTGATTGTTCCATAACAATATCTATTTAATTATATTGATACTTAAAGCCCACTTACACACTGATCAGTGAATTTCTGATCTTGGTCAAAGTGACTCTTATTGAATACAGTCATATTAATAATGTTGTACGAAAGGTAGCATGAATAATTTCATGAATTTATTGTTACATAGTGCTTTTGCGCAGACATTATGAACAGCACAAATACAGCAAAGTCTCGTTATATCGATATTGTCGGGAGTCGGAAAAAATATCAATATAACCGGACTGTCGATATATCCAATCCTGCGCCGAACTGCATTAAAAGTGGGCAATAATGCACTCGACATTGTTCTATAGTATAGAACAATGTTGAGCAGCTTAAATCAATCTTTGCTTAAGGATTTCAATACCAAAAAAGAACACGGCGAACGGCTGCTTCCAGTCAACTTTATTTTTCACACTTCCACCACCAGAGCGCAGCACACACACCGATTCCCGCACTTCCTGGTTCACAGGTCATGCTCAACCCGCCCCACATAGCTGGCCAAACACATGCCTGCAACAGAAGAACTAACTGCTATAGATTCTATACACACGAGAGAAACCACGAACGCCAGCATGTACATATGAAAAACAGTGATTATTGCAAGCGATAAAAAGATATCTGAATACAACACAATTAAATACATGTATTTGTACGCTTGTGTCTTCGTTGGAATAGGTGTGTATGCTATGTCAGTTGGTTCTTGATTTAAGCTGCTTTTGTATCGATATAAGCAGACCAAATTGGCTGGCGGGAGATGAAAAGGGCATCGTAGTAACCGGATTATCATAATAACCGGGTATCGTACTAACGGAATTAATTATATCATAAAAGACTACAAACTTGCCGGGAAATGAGAATAGTATCGTAATAAGCAGTACTTCGATATAACCGATATTGATATAACGAGACTTTACTGTAATCAAATCGCCTCAGTCTGAAGGTTTTTTGAAAGTTTGAAACTTGCTGCTAAAAAGATGCTACACTCTGAAGACTCTGAATCATATTTGCGTGTATGTATTCATTATTTGGCATATTAATCATATGTGACATGGGACATCATATGGGACATTTTCATAACATTTTCCAACTAAAATCCTTTGATAAACCCGTCATTGATTGATTTGATATATGCAGTAGAAGAGCAGAGGTTTAATAGTCAAATTGTCAACATTCTTAACGTACAATAAATCGTACATATTCTGTACATATGCAAGTGTCTTGTCATCCTTACAACTTTAATACTGTAGAAAGACATGGTCTGCAACACTTAATGTAAGCATTCAATCCCATTTCTCTGCCAAGTATAAACAAATGAGGGAATGTAAGATTAACAATATTTCCTCTTGAGGAAGCAGCCATGCATTGAAGCTGAATTACATATTTATTCTGACAGCAATGCACCATAAAGCGCCGCTTTCATATTCCTTGATTGCTATTTGTCAATGCAGTGTCCGTCTGAGTCCATATAGAATTTAAAGACAGCAAAGACATTGGGTGCAAATTGAGATTCATGGCTTACGCTTAATTAAAATCTCCCGAAACTAATGGTGGTAAAATTGAAATGTCTGTAGTTAATTGAATTCCCTCACCACCATTGGCTTTCATCAGACGGTGAAGTGTCACAACATACTGGCCTGTTCTGTGCAAAATGGTTCCTTAGAAGTCACTGGAAAGTAGAAAGCAGTTGTTGTTGTTGAGCATTGTCAGTAATTTATTTCTATGACTGAGAGTTTCAGCCATTAAACTTTAATGCATAATATTACCAGAACCCCGGCATTGCCCTGTGCATCAACTTTCTGTATTTAGAGCTTCGTCATTTAAGGAAAGGACCAGTGTCACCAAGCCTCGCTAAGCAGCAATTTCAGCTGTTGATCCAATGCAACAGATTCAATCTCCACAAAAAAGCACAAGAAGGTGTGCCTCCTTTCGCTCTAACATATATCGTGCTGGCTTCCAATCATCTTCGCCTTGGCTTTGGTGCTTTATGATTCCCGGTAGCGACTTGACCTCGTCCTTGGTTCTGGTATTGACACTCGTAAAAACAATTTGTACAACCATCTGATTGGCTATCTACAAGAAAGAAACTCTCTTATCGTATAAGATAGACAACATGACCCCCGTTAAACAGACATTGATGTTTATGCAATTGTATTCTAATGAGACATGGTTAATAAATCAATATTATTTCAGTCAAGTGTATAATATGGCAGCATGTAATGTACATATTCCTACAGTCATCATAGCAAAAAAGCATTTGTGTTCTTGCCTACTTAGCTTAGACAAGGTTTCAAACTTTGCATTCTTTGACTGGGTATAAAGTTTTGCACCGTTTACTTTTGTTTTGCTGTGTAAATCCCAGCTCATCAGCTGTTTTTTGCAACCTGAGAGAACACTCACTTTCAACCCTTTCTTTCGCAATTTCCTCCTGAAAGGATAAGCGGTAGAAAATGAATGAATGAATGAATAAGTCTATACTAAGTGAACAAAACTAGAGTAAAATATTTATGTCTCATTATGATCTTCTTTCACAATAGCATTTTAACCGGTTTTACTCTACATTCTAACAAGCCGCTGTGGTATCGTAGTTAGTCTTCTGGACTTTTGAGCAAACGCCCCAGGTTCGAATTTCCACTAGTGAACATCATTCGTCAGGAAGGGCATCTGGAATATAAAGTGCTAAAGCCAAAATAAGTATGCGGATCAAAAATTAAAAGATACATTTATTTAATGATTATGAATCCGTTTAGGCGGCACGGCGGTCTAGTGGTTAGTGCGCAGACCTCACAGCTAGGAGACCAGGGTTCAATTCCACCCTCTGCCATCTGTGTGGAGTTTGTATGTTCTCCCCGTGCATGCGTGGGTTTTCTCCGGGTACTCCGGTTTCCTCCCACATTCCAAAAACATGCTAGGTTAATTGGCGACTCCAAATTGTCCATAGGTATGAATGTGAGTGTGAATGGTTGTTTGTCTATATGTGCCCTGTGATTGGCTGGCCACAAGTCCAGGGTGTACCCCGCCTCTTGCCTGAAGACAGCTGGGATAGGCTCCAGCACCCCCGCGACCCTCATGAGGAAAAAGCGGTAGAAAATGAATGAATGAATGAATCCGTTTAGACATTTGAAATAAACAAAAAAATCCCATCTTTCACCCAGCACCAAACCAGCAAAGACTAGCACAGACCAGCACTGTCGCTGTTTTTTTCTTGTGGATACTTATAGCTCTCAATTTCACTACAAAGACACAACAAGACGCTCATTTGTCGTCAGAATTTTGCATTTTTTGCCGTCAGGACTGGAGCACACGTCTTGCGCTAGAACACACAGCCATCCCAATGAGAGCGGCATAAGTACGTGTATCATAGTATCTTGAAAATAAGTTTGGGAAGTGTTTTGAACCATCAAAATAAGATAATGTAACTACGTATGACATGTTATCATGAGTGTATGTGTTAATGTATGATCACAGCGTGGATATCAAACCATGCAACGTTGTTAGAGGTTTTTTTTTTTTAGAGGGCTTCATAGTCAAAATAGGTGTTTTTCCCAATGACAGCATTGTAAGCTAGCTCAAATTAACTCTTTTTCTCGTGTTATAATATAGAAAAGGGAAATAATTATCTGTCCATGTCTCACATACATAAGGATTGTGAATTATGGGCAAAAAAAGCACAGTTCCCCTTTAAGAGCAGAGAAACATACAAGATTCAAGACAAGATCGTTGTATATGACTACATGGTCGTATACCATATTTTCTGGACTATAAGTCGCTCCGGAGTATAAGTCGCACAAGGCCAAAAATGCATAATTAGGTAAAAAAAAACATACATAAGTCGCATTTTTGTTTGGAAAATAAATTACCTAACTACTTGACCAAAACAGACATTATGTCCTCTTGGAAGGCAAGTTCTAACAATAAAAGAATAGAAAACAGGCTGAATAGGTGTAAGATATGCTAACACAATGCTTATTCAGCTACATGAAAAATAAACATGAACAGAAAAGGTGTCCAGTGTTTATGTAACATAAACACTTTTTTCATTGATAAGTCGCTCTGGAGTATAAGTCGCAGGAACAGCCAACCTATGAAAAAGAATGCTTATTTTTATATATTGCTTTTTTGTTGTTTCTATTATTATAGAGGTTTTATATATTATTCTACAATGTATTGTTATGTTAAAAATATATTTTTATCTGGTCATTACAGTAATATTGTGTGCGTGGAATCCTATGGAGGTGTGATGAATAATGTTGTAGTCACATCCCCTGACGTGAAGCCTTTTAGAAAGAGTTTCTGCACAACAACTTCATCTTCAAATGCAAGCCTCCAGTGATGAGGGTGATTTGACCTCGCTAGGGATTGCAAGCTAGTTGGCATTAATGTGTTCATCCATCAAGACAAATTTACACTTTGGGGGAAACTACTTCAAATGCTTGCTGTCTGTCACAGAAGGGATGGCATTTGATAACACACACCTCATCACATCACATGATGAACCTCGGTGCCCTTATGTTCCTTGGATTGCTTGGTGCACGTTAAGATGGATGCTCACCATTATCAGTCTGCTCTTGGTGCTGGCTGGGTGTCCAGTGACCTCTCTTGGGCAGCCACTGTCAGAGATTACCTATCGATCAAACCCTGCAACATAGTCAGCTTTTTGAAAATGTCCGCAGACTATTATCAAACCAAACGCTGCAGCGTAAGTGAGCCAACGGGGAATCGAAGATGAACGTCTTTGACATACGGCATGAGAATAACGTGTGAGCACAATAGACAGGATTTATATTGATGAGGGGATCGTAGGAGTAACATCTACAATGAATTGATTAGATTTTGACTCTCGAAATAACAAACCTGTCATTTATGGCCAAGCTACGTGTCAAAAGTGGGAGTCTTATGCTCCTATCGCGGGGGTGCTGGACCCTATCCCAGCTGTCTTCGGGGTACACCCTGGACTGGTCGCCAGCCAATCGCAGGGCAAACAACCATTCACACTCGTATTCATACTTATGGACAATTTGGAATCGCCAATTAACCTAGCATGTTTTTGGACTGTAGGAGGAAACCGGAGTACCCGGAGAAAACCCACGCATGCACGGGGAGAACATGCACAGAGATGGCAGAGGGTGGACTCAAACCGTGGTCTCCTGGCTGTGAGGTCTGCGCACGAACCACTCGTCCGCCGTGCCGCCCCCAATACAATAAGAGAAAAAATGCCATTTAAGACAGAGATTCATGTTTGTGTGTGTTGCTATAAATGTGTTACTTAAGCAGAGCAGTGTGAGTGGCGGACAGGAAGTGATGTCAGGGGATCAGAGTTGAGTTTCCACTTGTTTCCACACACAACAGTAGTTACAGTTTTTTTATTTGGGATTTTTATTAGGGATTGTTGTGCCTGTTGTGAAATAATTAATATATGCAATAAAAGGCTGTTGTTGTGGCAGTTACGTTTAGCGCTTTTAACATTACAGTAACATTACGGGCTGCACGGTGATCAAGTGGTTAGCGCATAGGCCATACAGCTAGGAGAACCAAGTTCGATTCCACCCTTGGCCATCTTTTTGTGAAGTTTGTATGTTCTCCCCGTGTATGCGTGGGTTTTCTACGGGTACTCCGGTTTCCTCCCACATTCCAAAAACATGCTAGGTTAATTGGCCACTCCAAATTGTCCATAGGTATGAATGTGAGTGTGAATGGTTGTTTGTCTATATGTGCCCTGTGATTGGTTGGCCACCAGTCCAGGGTGTACACCGCCTCTCGCCCCAAGACAGCTGGGATAGGCTCCAACACCCTCGCGACCCTCGTCAGGATAAGCGGTAGAAAATGAATGAATGAAATTAATCAATCGAAAGGAATACTACAACCACTGAATACTATGAATACTATGAATACTACGAATACTATGTCAACAAATGCTGACTTCACTTCCCATATTGATTGATGAATGTTTATTATTTGTCTTGTTCAGGCCTTGAGCTGTGTTTATGTCAGCTTTAATCTACCATGAGCATCTTTGTTTCAAGGTAAAAGCTGACTGCAGCGTTTCCCCTGCAGCTTTGTGGGGGCCACAGACACGTGCACACATAGCTGACTGTAATGTGATCGCTCCTCTACAGTTGCATTTGGGGTGCACACACGCGTGTCTGAATGTGCGGGTGTTGTTGAGCTGTTTAGCTTCACTGTGGTTCGAAGAAGGAAAAATATATATATTCCAGAACTACCTTTTTTAGGAGTTTTTGCATTTATTATTATTATTTTTTTGTATTTCAGTCACCTTCACACTTCTCACCAGTCTTTGTGAGTCCTCTCACCTTTTTGCCAAAATCCTGCTGTCAGTCCTCATGGGATTTGTCTCAGCTTCCATGGGAATGTTTTGACGGCTTTGCATTCTGCCAGCAGCTTGTCAACTTCAACTTTCCCTCCTGTCCATCAGCGCCTATGCATTAAATATCAATCCTTGTGGTAGGAGCACTCTGAAAATACCTTAACTTGGCAGGTCTGAAGGAGCTCTCTCACAATGGGATTATTTACTCATCTCAGTCCTGATCAGCTGGGAATAACAGTTATGCAGAATATTTTCTTAATTCCCACATGCATTAACACGACGAGAGTATCTGAATACTATTTTGATGCTAACTGACATTGAAATAAATATTCTGAGAACACAGTCCTGATCAAAATTATAAGACCAGTTGAAAAATTGCAAGAATTTACATTTTGCATCGTTGGATCTTAAGGAGGTGTGTAGTAGAACAATTTATTGCATACAAGCATTAAACTGAAATCGGATGCTCATTGACTTATGAAAGATTTAAAAACAAAGTCACTCTTGTTAATCATCTCAAAAACGGGTTTGGGAATACTTAATGCTAGTGTTTCCAGGACGCCATTGTGAATGTTGCTCCTGGAGGTCAAGATGGCTTCATGGAGGACCTCCAGTATATGGAATTAATGCCCATTTATGTCCTTGCCATCCACCCCCAAATGTGGCAGGATGGTCCAAAATTTCTGTGGAAGCAGTCCAGCAGCAGGCTGGCATTGTCAACTGCAGCGTTCCTGTTGAAAACCCAATCCTGACCAGTCAAGAAGGATGCCCCCTGCTACATCTCCCCATAGCCGGCTGCTGTTTGATGCCCCTGCACAACCTGAAGCTCCATTGTTCCTCTGCTGTGCATCCACTGTGCCGTGTGGAAAGCAACTCAGTTGGGATCACCTTGTCATGCCAGTAACGTTGGAAGTTATCACGATTTTTTCTCAATGGAAAATAAAACTTTTTTCCACCATTCAATGTACCGTGTTTGGTGTCCTTGAAATTCCAAACAGGCAATTTTGTGGCTTTGAAGGAGACAAGGCCTTTGAAGACTTTTTTGCTCATAAAATCCTTCTCTCGCAGTTGCTGTCTGAAGGTTATTGGACTGCACTCAGCACCAGTAACAACCTTCACTTGGCCCATGTCTCGACAGACAGCCAATCAAAAGTTTGGGGGTCTACTGCTAGATGTTTCTGTTCCATAACCCTCGGGATCTTTGAAGACTTTTCAAATGATCGTCTTACTGCGTCCAACCAAAGCAGCCATCCGCTCAAAGATAGAATGCCATATTGCCTTTGCCATCAAGAGATCACGAAAATGATAGTGAGTCTTTATTTTGGCTTGTAAAGGCTATGGTCTTTAACTTTTGATCAGTTTATGAACAGCCTCCATCCATCCATTTTCCTCTGCTTATCCGGGTCTGGATTGCGGGGGCAGCAGCTTCAGTTGGGAAGCCCAGACTTCCCGGTTCCCGGCCAGCTTCTGCAGCTCCACCGGGAGGACACCAAGGCGTTCCTAGGCCAGCGGTGAGACATAATCCCTCCAGCGTGTTCTAGGTCTGACCCCGCAGCCTTTTCCCGGCTGGGCATGCCCGGAACACCTCACCAGGGAGGCGTCCGGGAGGCATCCGGACTAGATGCCCGAGTCAACTCAACTGAAAAAGTCAAGAACCAAGAGGAGGAACCGTATCTCGTCTGGATGTGTGATACCGGGGACTCACCCTGGAGCCAAGCCCCGGGGAGGGGCTCACAGGAGAGCACCTGGTGGTTGGGCCTTCACCCGTGGGGCCCGGCCGGGCCCAGCCCGAAGAAGCCACACAGGCTCTCCCCCTTGTAAACCCACCACCTATGGGGGCAAGCATAAGGGTCTGGTGCATTGTGTGTCGGGTGGCGGTCAAGGGCGGGTGCCTGGGCGACCTGGTCCTGGTCTGGTTCTTGGGACATGAACAGCCCATTTCACTTAAATGCTTGTTTGCAAAAAATTGCTTAATCAAATTTTGTCTTCCTCCCATTTCTTCATTTGCATTTTGAAGCTCTACTTAGAACCTCCTTAAAATCCAACATTGCAAAATGTAAATTCTTGCATTCTTTCAACTGTTTATAAATTGATTGGGAATGATTAGGAATATATAACATAATATTATTACTACAACATGCTATGACTGTAATACTGCAGCAGAGATATCGATAGAGGGCACGTTGAAAGTCTTCTGCTCGTCTTTGACACATGAATTATGTGATCGTTTCTTATACTTTTTGCTCTTTCACCCTTCTTGCACCCATCCTATCTATACTGCCCATTTTCCTCTCAGCTTTCATATATGCTCTTTGACTTCTTCTATCTCTTTGCTTTATTTCACCATGCTTCGCTCTGGCCTTAGGCCCTTCATTACTTTGTCATTACTCAGTGGGTACTTCCTTCTACCAAGCGCTACTTGGGGATTTGACTTATCTCCTTCTCGGTCACTCGCTTATCTTTTTTCTAGATTTTTGAATTAATGCTTGGCCATGTGCGTGATGTACTTGGAACACAAGCGTGGAAATCCTCCACCTGGCGGATACCAGACCAATCTGAATTGAAATGCTTTTGTGACACAGATTGTTGCCGTGAATGGATCGGTTTAGTTGAAGTGGGTTTTATTTTTTGCTATCCCTGCACTTTATAGCGTATAAAAATGGCACCAGACTAGGGATGCCGCAATTAGTCGACTAATCATGGTTATGTCAACTGTTTTAATAATCGACGAGTCATTGCACATCAGGTGCGTGGAAATTCGGGTAACCCTGGATGCAGACGGAAGAATTCTCCAGGTGGGAAACAATTTTAATGGAACAGATGCGACGCAGCGAAATACAGAAACTCTAACCTACAGTGCAAAATACAGTCCGAATGCACCGCGACAAGAGACACATAAGATATATTTCAAATACAAACTACAAACTACTAGTTTTACCCTTCAAAGTAATTCCCCTGGGGTCTGATGCACTTTCCCAGCCTTCTTTTGCAACGCTTTCATGCACTCCTGGAGAGATATTTCCAAGATTTTTTGCGGATTCATCATGAAGGCCATCTTGATGTCATCCACATCTTGATGACAATCCCTTGATGAACATCTTGAGTTTGGGAATTCACTCACAGCCAGGTGAGGTGAGTAAGGCGGTTGCTTCAGCACGGTGATGTTCTTTGCCGGGAACTGTTGGCTACTCATGGCTTTGTTAGCAGCCTCATGTTGTCCTGCCGCAACTCTCACCTCTTTCTTGTGCATTGACACACAGACATGCTGCAGGATCTCTCTGTAGATGTTTAGGTTGGTTGTTTGGCCCTGTGGCAAGAACTTGCAGTGGATGATGCCCTTCACTTGGAAGAATGTGACAAAATCAAAAAAAAATTCTGTAATAAATAAAGGGCACTTTTTTGGACAGAATTTTTGTTTTTTTAAGGACCAGTTTGGGCACCGTTTAAACACTGTAAAATGTACCGACTGAGCACTATTACCGGTCTTAGTTAAATGTATACCGTGCATGCTTAGGCTAAGATTTATCTGAGACGAATCAGTAAAATTTAGTGGTGTCACGAGCTCTCACGATGTTAAAACTTTCATTCATTCATTCATTCATTTTCTACTGCTTTATCCTCACGAGGGTCGTGGGGGGTGCTGGAGCCTATCCCAGCTGTCCTTGGGCGAGAAGCGGGGTACACCCAATCACAGGGCACATATAGACAAACAACCATTCACACTCACATTCATACCTATGGACAATTTGGAGTCGCTAATTAAGCTAGCATGTTTTTGGAATGTGGGAGGAAACCGGAGTACCCGGAGAAAACCTACACATGCACGGGGAGAACATGCAAACTCCACACAGAGATGGCCGAGGGTGGGATTGAACTCGGGTCTCCTAGCTGTGAGGTCTGCGCGCTAACCACACGACCGCCGTGCCGCCGATATTAAAACTGATTTACAGAAAATTTACAGAAAAGTACTATCAGTACTATCTTGGATAAAGATTGCTGTACACACTATTGTAAGTTGGAAACAACTCATAAAATTAATTGAGTACATTGCAGTTTCATGGATGGGGGATACGTATATCGGTGGATGACATTATATTTTGACGATGTTTGCACAGATATTGGCCATGCGATATTGGGACACGCTGAAAAGCAGTGTTTCTGAAGTTGCTGTGTTTTATAACTGTGTGTGTTATGTGACAATGTGCAATTAAGAAATATGTTGTCGAATGCTGCTTAGAGGGGAGCGGTGATGTGTTACTTTTCACGTGTGTAGCAGAGCGCGTTCAACACACTGCAAAGAATTAGGTTTATCTGCCTCTAATGTGCAATAGTGCACTGAATTAAGAATGTAACTGTTCAATTGTGACTGTATTACATCTGAAAGTAAGTCTTATTTTCATTAATGCTAAACATTCCATGTTACCAGTACATTATAATCTGAGTGTATTTCATTGTATTGTCATTGCAATTGTAATTTTATCTTGTTTTATATTGTCATGTTGTGATATATCCCAAAAATATTGTGATATATGCTAAGGTACATATCTCCCAACCCTATTCTGTATTGTGGAACGTCTCGTGATCTAAGTATATAGTTACACCCTAGTAAAATAATACAATATACTTTGGTTCTAACTACTAATACTACTACAAGTACTGCATATTATTATGATTATATCATCCCTTTGTTTTCTGCCACAAATAACTGTACCCAATTTTTCCACTGCCACCATCATACGTCATATGTGTACATTTAATGTCGTAATAATGGCTTCCTTTGATGAATAACTTAATGCTCGCTCTTGGGGTATTAATCCAGAGCACTCAATGAAAGTGACAGTGACACGCGTATGCTTCAGCGCATTTCGCAGTCGACTGGCTGAGCTCAGCTAAGCCAAAGTTACAGCAATCGTGTTTCATCTGTGTATTATGGATGTGAAGAAGTACATACTCTGACACCGGCTGTGTCCTGAATACAACCTCCCATCTTCATGACTGACATGTCGTTACAGAGCTAATAGAAACCATATCCCGCCTCCAAATTCTGAAAGAAGTGACAAGAAGGTAGACATGGAGAGAACATGCAAACTCCACACAAAGATGTAGAAGCCGAGGGTGGAATTGAACCCTGGTCTCCTAGCTGTGAGGTGTGCACGCTAACCACTCAACCGCCGTGCAGCCTATCCCTGTTGTCAAATGAAAAATGTTAAAGAACTAACGGAGTAACCTGTCTCTCTCGTGGAGTGGGGGAAATATGAACACAATTCTGTTTGCATTGAATAACAACAAGCAACATTTTTGCTAACGTTAAATAAACGATCATACGCGACACACCCATGGAAAAATAACTCTGTGGAACAATGAAGGACAGATACAAGAATGGATTCATGCTGACTGCGACCGATTTCCATCTGATTCATTCATTATGTCTGACGCGGAAGCTTCCACCGTTGTTTTTGTGCAACACACCATGCACACTCTTGCAACTGTGGCAAACAATTCAAAGACATGAATCGGAATTAACCAGAACTTCCCTCCAGTTCTTCCCTCCACCCAGTTCTTCCCGGTCTCCTGACTGTGTGGCCGACAAATTAAAATATTTGGGAAATTTTAAATGAATAAGCAAAAAATGAGAAAAAAGAGCAAAAAGTCAAATGCATGCAAATAATACACATTTTCAACTAAGCTAAGATGCTACATCCAAATGTATACATTGCATGTAAAGTGGCCATTTTCATTTTGTTAGTATGTGGCCCTTCGTGAAAAAGATTTTGTCTCGTTCTTGGCACAAAGTCACTATAAATCCCCTCCTCCTGAACTAAACTAGTTGAAATGAAACACAATGGACGCTAGCGGGTTAGCTTAGTTTAACATGCTAGTGTGGTTGTGTGCATGACTCGGGCTAGAAGATTCGTCGTACAGACATTCTCAACACACAAAAAGCACATTAATTCATTCTTATTTTTATGGTCTAAAGTAAAGTCTAAAAAACTATGAGTTTTTTTGGTCCATATCGCCCAGCCCTAAAATACATATAGATATACGTAGTATATTAAAATAGTTTGATTCAGTATGTGGAATCAAACTATGGAATGGATTCATGCAGACTACGACCGATTTCCATCTGATACATTCATTATGTCTGACGCGGAAGCTTCCATAAACCGTTGTTTTTGTGCAACACACCATGCACACTCTTGCAACTGTAGCAAACAATTCAAAGACGTGCACCGTTATTCACATGAATCAGAATGAACCAGAACTTCCCTCCAGTTCTTCCCTCCACCCAGTTCTTCCCGGTCTCCTGACTGTGTGGCCGACATGCTAACCACTCGGCTACCATGTAGCCAAATTGAAATATGTGGAAAATTTTAAATGAATAAGCAAAAATTGAGAAAAAAGAGCGAAAAGTCAAATGCATGCAAATAATACAAATTTTCACCCAAGCTAAGATGCTACATCCAAATGTATATTTCGCATTGAAAGTGGCCATTTTCATTTTGTCAATATGTGGCCCTTTGTGAAAAAGGTTTGGACACCCCTTAGCCACAGTAACAGCCAAAGTTCCTTTTATTATGAAACCAAAATGACACACGTGCAGTAGACCTCGTGGATCAGGAGATTATTTGTTGTTTGATTAAAAAAAAAAGCTACAGATTAATATCTTCTTAATTGTTCTTACCATTAAAAAACATTCATATTCCTTATTTTGATTAAACTATTTTTGTTGTTTGTTGATGGTTTCCATCTGGCTGGTAAAGCATCACAATTTGATGGTTATTGCTTAGTGTTCCATGTTGTGTTAAAGCCAGCCGACGCTGTTGGTTTCGTGGCTTTCCTTCCATCAGTCACGTCTGAAGTGTGCATGACTCAGTAAGACATTACCAAAGTCCTTTCACTGCGGAAAGGTGCTAAAAAAAAGGCCAGCCTATTATTCATAAATGCAATTACAATCTTATTATGTTTTCAAAAGCAGGCGCTAATGCCCAATGCACCACTATTTCATTGTGGTGAACACAAAGCCACAGAGTGGAGTATGTTATTCAGTCGGGGAAATATACACATGCAGTGTTCATTTGAGAACAAGTGGTTCTGCTTATTGTCACTTATTATTGTGCTTGTATTTTGTGTCACTCATCCATCTTACATCCATGCAATTCCAGACAATGTGGTGCATTCTTACACAATAATACCGCTCACTTTTGCACCACACCAAGAGAATGGATTGAATCTAATTAATTCATCTAATTAAAACTGTACTTTTTATTTGGACAAAAAGTACATCTGTGTTACATCTGAAAGTAAGTAGCGGGGGAAAGTTTTGATTTTATTTTTTTGTATTTGTTTTTTTAGCAAGCCACTATTGTTGTCTATTGTGTTTTTTAATTTTTCTATGTTTTCAGAATGTGCAGTTTGTGGTTGTTGGTGCAGGTCAGGATAACCTTTTAGGATACTCTAGTATTCGTTTAGTTTCTGTGCTAAGGACAGAAGAAGGCCAATAGCAGTATTCACCTTGACTCAGACTTAGCGATCTCAGTCTTATTTTCATTCATTCATTTTCTACCGCTTATCCTGACGAGGGTCGCAAGGGTGCTGGAGCCTATCCCAGCTGTCTTCGGGCGAGAGGCGGGGTACACCCTGGACTGGTGGCCAGCCAATCACAGGGCACATATAGACAAACAACCATTCACACTCACATTCATACCTATGGACAATTTGGAGTCGCTAATTAACCTAGCATGTTTTTGGAATGTGGGAGGAAACCGGAGTACCCGGAGAAAACCCACGCATGCACGGGGAGAACATGCAAACTCCACACAGACATGGCCTAGTTTGGGATTAAACTCTGGTCTCCTAGCTGTGAGGTCTGTGCACCAGTGCAGCCAGTCTTATTTTCATTAATGCTAAACATTCTATGTCCAGTTGGGAATAAAGACCCACGTAAAATTATATTTTGAGCTTGGTCCAGTCCTTCCATCGACTCGGCCACCTTTGTTTCAAAGTTCAGTAAATTCAGTAATGTTATAATATCTATTTTGTCTCGTTCTTGTGAACTATGGTTGGGCAATGTTTTTTTCTGTATACCGGTATAGAGTCTTCCAATCATACGGAAATTACATTAGCATAAACGTTAAAAAAAAAACTATATTAGGAAAGCAGGAAGTGAACAAATGTAACAGTTAGTGATTGTAAAAGTACCAGATGGAGTCGTAGGATTTAATAAGCTTTGCTTCTTCCTACTCCTTTTGGACATGTGGAACTGTGAACTGATTATGGGATGCACTCAATTAATCTGATGCATGTTCAAATGAAATAAAACCATTACCACAAAATATTCTTATATTCCGGAGTACCTGGAGAAAAATCAAACTCTGGGGAATCAAACTCTGGTCTCTTAGCCGTTTGGCCTGCATGCTAACCACTCGCCTACCGTGAATGTAAAAGTGCAGAACCCTTTTTAATAATAAAACAGATGTGTTTATCGTTACATGGCCCTATTAGTGTTGCTTATATTGTGGATTAGGTAAAGATAATAAATCTTAAATAAAGGTGACACAATACATAAATGTGTGCCACCTGTTCCCAGTGTCTAGTAGCTGGCCCTTTATGTCTATCATACCAATTTATAGCTGCATATGTTACCTCCCTAAAAGTGCTCCATGATTTATGCAGCTGGTTTTATGTTGCCCCCTGATAAAGACCAAGCAAGAAGACTCTAAGAGTGGCGACACTAGTTTCCGCAGCTAAATTTAGGGCCAAGTATATCAAACGCCCCCTCACAGAAGGCTTTGCAGTAGTGCACATATTTCAGCCAGACAGCTGGCAAAATGTTGGAGCAAATAAAGCAGAAACAGCCCCATCCTCTTGTCACCTCAACTCTCACTTGTCTTTTGTCGAGTATGAAACGGAGAAAGTGTTTGTTGGTTTGGTGGAAAGATGCATCATCTACTGATAGGCATACATCACATCAGCAGAATCGCGATGAAGCGACTCTGGCAAGCGTCTTCTTGCACATCTTAATAGAATTCACACACTTTTTTTTTTTTTAAGGCTAAATCCGGCTCCAGTTTTGGGATGTTGTTTTTTTTTTTCCTTTCATTTATCTGAAGTGAGAGGACTCTTTGAGTCGACAACGGGCTTAATGCGCTCCCGGGCAGGACAGAGCAGATTAGTCCAATTAAATGAAGCCGTGCAGGGGAAGGCTCAGTTTGTACTCATCCTTAAGCCTCCATTGTGTTGCACTAAAAGGGGAGCATCAAATGACCAGCTTGTTGGGAACATTTAAATGAAAACTCTTGCATAACATTCACTATATGCCTGTGAATATTCTTATTCATTCAGGTGATTTTTTTATTCTCAGGGCATTGAATGCATCGCAGCTGGACGTCACAAGTCTTCTAAAACAATTGGCCAGTCATCCGAGCAGCATCAGTTCATGCTCGAGACTAGATAGAAGAGCTCTGGTGTGAGAGGCCATAGTACACTTCAAGTCCAGTTGAAAAATGGCTAAAAATTACATTTTGCACTTTTGAATATTAAGGAAGTTCTAAGTCAATTTAATTTCACATTAAATTAAGAAGTGACTTCATCTTGGATATTACTAAAGTATCTATCTACGATGCAAAAAGAAGAAATGGGAGTGAGACAAAAAACTGAGTAAGCAACTTTTTGAATGCGGTTGCATAAGGAAGGTCTCTCAGCGCACACCATTGATGCTGAGGTTGGATCCAGGAAAACATTTCAAACTTCTCCAAAGCCTGTGAGCGATGTGGAACAAAAAAGTCATGTGGTGCAATTAAAAAAAATGTCACCGGGCCCGAGCTGGAGGATCTGATTAGCTGTCCTTTGCCCAAACAAAGGTTGTCACTGGTGCCGAGTGCAGCCTAATGGGGTTCTAAGAAGAAGCTGTAACTGAATTCAGGGCTGAGGCGTACGGGCGTGTTCATTGATCAAAACTATATGCTACAGGGTCAAAACTGTGTCACAGGTGATGTTTTTTTGTGAGTTGAAAGGCATCATGATCAACATATGCCGATCACATGCTTTTCCACAGAAATTGTCCGATGCTGATCGGTGGATGATTGATCAGCACATCCCTAATACTAATATTATGGACATTTGTTTAAGTGTACTGCTGTGTGTGAAATGTAATCAAATGACTAAAATGGGTCATGTTGCTAAAAAGAAGATGATGTCGTCTTCGCTGGCATCATGGAAAATGGAAACATGGATACATTTGTTTTTCGGTCAATATATGTTGTATTCCCAAATTGCATGCTTTTCATGATAAAGTGTGTGCTGCAGTGTAAGATGCTGTGCTAAGTTAAGGTTTCTTGCAGAAGTATTCATTCATTTTCTACCGCTATTTCCTCACGATGGTCGCGGGGGGTGCTGGAGCCTATCCCATCTGTCTTCGGGCGAGAGGTGGGGTACACCCTGGACTGGTCGCCAGACAATCACAGGGCACATATAGACAAACAACCATTCACACTCACATTCATACCTATGGACAATTTGGAGTGGCCAATTAACCTAGCATGTTTTTGGAATGTGGGAGGAAACCGGAGTACCCGGAGAAATACGGGGAGAACATGCAAACTCCACAAAGAGATGGCCGAGGGTGGAATTGAACCCTGGTCTCCTAGCTGTGAGGTCTGCGCGCCAACCACTTGACCGCCGTGCCGCTGCAACAGTATTGTTAGAATAAAATGTAGCTAGAATGAATATAGTATTAGTTATCACCCTTATATCCATTTGCTTAGACAATAGAAAGTGTTTGAATGTGCTGAAGAAGAAATGTTCCCGTGACCCTGATCAGAGACCCCCAGCGACCCCCAGGTCCTGTAGGTGCATGGATGCACCAACAATGCCCCCTACAGATGCTCATGTTAATCCTGCAAGAATGTGTCAAGATAAGAACTCATAAAACAATAAAAGTAATTACTTTCACATACACACACACACACACACATAGACCCCCTTAGAGTTGCACAACCATGAAGTAGGGACCCCCGAAAAGAGAATAAAAAGTGTGAACTGCATATTCAGAGTGGAGCGGCATGTCACTGGGTATGTGGTTTCACTCTCCTCGCTGCGAGTAACTTTGAATATTGTTGTCTGTCTCTTCTGTATTTCTGTATTTAAGTGTTTTTAAAAGTGCCACAGGAGTTTGAACCTGACAAGTATAACATTGGAAACATTGAAACTGGAAGAGATAGACTTTTTTTTTTTCTTCATGAAATTAGTATTTCTCCAACACTAAGATACGTTGTGCTGACACACATTGTGTAGTTTCATCATCAACAAATTGAATTTCGTTAGACACATAATTATTCCTTGTTCAATTAGGACATTAACAAAAACGATTATGCTGCAAACTAATTAATATACACACAAATGAACAAAAATAATCATTTTTAAGCCAGCTTTCTACACTTCTACACATGGAAGAAGGGTTTCTCAGTTCAAATACGGGACCTCATTAGAGATTTTTTTTTTCCTGTCAGGATGGATATTGTGCCATTAAAGATCCTTAACTAGCCATGGATGTGAGATACTTGCTGAAAGGTTAGGCCATTGTGTGAAATTAGCAAAGACATAAAGGTCATAGAGATTGTTTCCAGCTTTTCAGCACATAGATAAAACCCTAAAGTCTTTCATGACTTCCTGCTTTGCATTTTTATCAAGAAACCATGCTGCTTTGTGTCACTTCACAAAGAGAAAAAAAATAATGGTAAACATCCATTTTCAATAGTGCTTGTCCTAGTTAGGTTCTTGGGTAAGCTGGAGCCTTGCCCAGCTGGAACAATTCGTATGTACGTACTTAGTAAAAACAAAAGGTTGGGCCCTAACAGTCGATTGCAGCCGTAATCACGGAATTGGCCAATAAAAACGGAATCTCTGATATAATGTGAATGAACCTTAACATCGTGAGGAGAGGAACCGTTCGTGTGGGATGGCTCAATCGGGGCAGATACAAACACTAAAGAGCCCCCTCCCGACCTAAACCGTTAGAAATGGTGATGAGCACAGGCAAAACTCTCCATTTACAGAGTGTGAATGGGAGCTAGCGGGTTTTACTTTAGTTTACTTTAGTTTAGTAATGGTAATGGTTTAATTTAATTTCAACATGCATCAGATTACAATTGAGTGCATCCCATAATCAGTTCCCAGTTCCACATGTCCAAAAAGAGTTCGAAGAAGCAAAGCTTATTAAATTCTACCCCTCCAGTAGTTTAGTTTAGTTTATTTTAGCAATTGGGCTTATTTGATCCAGTATGGTTATCGGTAATTAATGCATCGGAATTTGCCGATACCACCTGTGAAGAAACCTAATCCAGCTGTTATTTTTGCCGTCCAGCTGCTGTAGCTAAAGTATGCACATTTTGAAGTCACTAATCCCTCATGGCCGTCAAAAAAAAAAATCTTTATAAAAGTATCATTATCTCTAATTAGAGGACAGGGAATCACTAAGCTAAGACAAAAAAGCCTTGCAATTGCTAAGCGATCTTGAATTAAAGTAGCAAAACCAAAAGAACATTTACTTAGTACACATTGAAGTCTTGCTGGAATGGTGTTATAGTGGAAAATAAGCAGCTATGAACAGGAAATTAGCAAACATATTATTGTGTCTAGAGAGAGAATATGACAATACCTATTCTGCACTGACAAAATACGCGGAAAATGAGCGGAAAAGCGAAAATACGGAAAACTGAAGTGATGGAATGAATGTTGCATACGTCAGGAGCCAAGCAGGGAGCTTGGCTTTGTAACCTGAACATTGTTTTAAAATTATTCTAATGAAATTAATGTGCCAAATAATATATATAATGGTATTAGCAGTGTGGAAACATTTTACACTTGTGGATTGGTGCATCCCTATTTATCACATCCATAATTGAGTCTTCTGTTCTCACTGCCTCACTGTATGAAGCTCATGGGTTTGCTTGCATGTCTGCCAAATTGTGTTTTATATAAATATTAATATTAGCAGGATAAAAATTGCCAAATGCTATTTTCAAGCCCTGTTTTGTGTGTACGCATCCTTTTTTAACCCCTGATTATCGACGGGATCGGCGGTTCTGGATTAGTATCTGGGCCTGTGCAAGATTCAACAACATTTAATATAGTTTATTTTCATTTGTAAATACAAAAATAGGGTACATTTTCTTAGCGTATGTACGTAAGCATGTTTTTATGCATAGTGAAATATTTGATACTTAATTTGATATAGGTTATCACATGGTTTGTCTGGTATCAGGCCCAGTATCATGCCCCCAAGTGCCAGTATCAGCCTGAAACCGAAGGTCAAAAGACCATTTTATTTCAAGAAATTTTTCAATTTATTACATGTATTACATGTATATGTAAATAGTGTAAACACAATAATTTCAATAACATAATACTCATGTGGGGGAATACTTCTACCAGTCTTTGTTCGTTCTTGAAATTGATGAGCCATTCAGAAAAGACCTTTAGGTCACCCTTGGTTTTCCGACTTGTATTAGCATTTTTACTTTTTTCGATAATTTCAGTAGTGTCCTCCTCATTAATGGTGATAAAACGTTCCATTTCTAATATTCTGCTATTTTCTCTATTTGTTTTTCGCCTGGAGTGTCAACCGCCGACATGTTGACAGAGCACAGACGGCAGCAAAGCAAACGCTGTGTGTACACACTAGTGTGCTGTTCTCTGATTGGTTGTTTCACGGGCCTGATACCAGAGTGGACAGTACAGTGGACTGGCTGATACTGGACATGGTTAAACTCTATACTGTATCAGTTTCACTGCCCTGGGCTTTGACACAGTATCATTTTGGTCTTTTCCTGTATCATTGATGGGTGGTTTCTAGGGTACAGGGCAAATAATGCTGTACTATGTGATACTGTGGTGTACTGTGGTGGTTTATTGTGTACATTTCAGCAGTTCATCCTTCGGTTTCAGGGTGAACAGATGGAGAGAGAAAAGTGTGAACACGAGTCAAATATGGAATGACTTATTGTTTTTGCACATTGTTTTCCTATCTGTCAAATTTGGCTTGGAGCGAACTGTGCCATGTGTTGTACAAGAAATCCTGCTTACAAAAAAACAGAACAGATTCTGCTGCGAGGCATAAGGCAGACATGCACCAGTGATTGGGCTGTTTTGCATGTGGCACCATGCATCTTGTTTGTCAAAGTTACTTTTATTACAATGCAGATTTTTTTTTTTTTTTCAGAAAATACTCATACCTGCACACCCTCGTAGTCGTATCGTAAATACATGTTGAAGTGGGGTTTATTTTTTGAAAACAGACATTCAAATGGAGATGTAGCCAGGGACACCGATTGACACAACTGCACAAGCTCAACCTCCATCTTCAAGGCCATCTTATGGGGTCAACTTCGATGGGGTGCAGGAGAGGCCTTTGTATTCACAGACAATCTTGTTGGACCTTTTTTTAACTTTGCCATCAGGATTGTCAAAACTTCCTTAATCATCTTCCCTAATCACAAGCACAGGCATTAGTTTGTTAAAGATTTAGTAGCAATGTTTGCAGAGGCTGACATCCCATTACTAATAAATAAATGTGCTTTACAATTTGTATGAACCGCCTTTAAGGTCATGTTATGGCATCTCAATAGGATTCAAGTCAGGACTTTAACTAGGCCACTCCAGAGTCTCCATTTTGTTTTTTGTTATCCATTCAGAGGTGGACTTGCTGGTTTGTTTTGAATCATTGTCCTGCTGCAGAACTCACGTTGCTTTCAGCTTAAGGTCACAATAGCCGGACATTTTCCTTCAAGAGTTTTTGGTAGACAGCAGAATTTATTGTTGCATTTATGACAGCAAATTCCTAAGGTTCTGAAGCCGAAAAACAGCCCCAGACCATCACACTACCACCGCTATATTTTACTATTGGTATGATGTTCTTTTTCTGAAAGGCGGTGTTATCTGTTATCACTGACCTTAACTGGGGCAAGTGAAGCTCAGGTAGGAGGGTGCGTAAAAGAAAAACAGACCGCACTAGCAAGGCTCAATTGTCAGGGTGACAACGAGGAGATAGTGTATAGCATCCACAAAGGAATAATCCAGCACCCTCTTGCAGCGGCTGAGGGCTTTAAGAAGAAATGGTGAATGAGGTGAATTGAGGACAGATGTGCCCGACTCAAGCGAGGTCCGTGAGTCCAAATAGCAACAAAACTCGGACACGACCCCCAACAGAAATAAACAGTAAAGGTACATGTCACAGCGAAGCGTGACACAAACTTGCTTTTTGGATGCAGTGCAACTTGAAAGGGTTTTTATAGAACCGTGTTCTTGTGGTCATATCACCTCGTACTTCAGTATGAGGTGCATTATTAAAAAAATAATAATAATAAAAAAAAAACCTTAAACTGTATTATGGAAAGCAGGAAGTGAACAAATGTAACAGTTAGTGATTGTAAAAGTACCAGATGGAGGGGTAGGATTTAATAAGCTTTGCTTCTTCCTACTCCTTTCGATGTCTTGCTGTCTTGTGGGTTTGGCTGCTGTTGGTGTTGCTTTCATGCTTTTCCCTATGTTTACTCCAAAGCGCTCTTCGCCATACTGGTAGATTATGCCTCTCATCTTGTCCAACTTTGTCTCTACTGTGCCCCGTTGTTGTTCCAGGATTTTTTTAAGGCTATTGGTAGCTCTTTCCCACTCTTTTCAACAGATTTGAGTCACTTCATACCTGGTTTACCCTTTGATTTTATCTTCCTGTGGAGGGTTCCTGTGCTTGTATTATCCTCTTCAGTGCTGATGTTCTGCAACCTTTGTTTTTTGTCCAGTTGTTGTGTTTCCATTGACTGATTTTACTGGTTGCTTTGTAGGATGTACTGGTCAATGTGAGGCCCTTGTCTCTGTTCTCTCAAGCACCCGCTCTTTATTTTGTGGGTCCTCAACCCGCTGAATGATGTCATCTTCGCTTTGCCACAAGTGCACACCTGAAGCGAGTGTCCTGCCGCTGTTGTGGTTGCTTCTCGTGCAGTGTTCTTGCTCATAGTCATATCCGTTCCTGGGTCTGAAGCCGTGTTGTCAATTGTCGAGCCATCGAGCACACCCGCTCTCGGTGTGTTGCTTTGTTGACTGTTCGTAGCCATTTAAACCGTGCGTACACACACCTGCACGCAATTTTAACTACACCACTTCTTTATGTGTGTTGCCTTTTTTGCCATGTCTCCACAAAGTTGGCGTACCAGTGCACAAATTTTACTTTTATATATCACAACCTATGCTAGGTAGTTGCGTACACAAGCAAGTTTTATAAATGAGGCCCCAGATCTGTAACTTAAATATATTTCTGGTACGCTTTTTTAATAGAATTTGAAAACCTTTTAAATTGTGTGATCATTGCCTATTTCTCCAATAGCAGCATGGTCCAAAGAACATCAAATAGGGTTCTGTTGAATTTACATCAAGGATCATGTATTTTCTGAATTCCTAGAAACCTAGAAGAAACATTCCAATAATTTATGACAGGCAAAGTTTTCCATAAGAGAATATTTTTCACATTTGTTGTACATTCTGAAGGTTGAAATTGGTTGATTTTCCATCACCAACAATGTGACAAGCTTGCAGCTGATGGATTATGGGTTGACCAGAAGTCTTCCATAGCTGTGATAAATGAGGTGCTATGAAATTGTGGTATTTATATTATGACTTTAATAAAATAGGATATGTGCGTAAGTTAACACAGCTATCATTGTGCTATGATTCTGTAACAGCTGAGACGCTCACTCAATGTATTCATTCCCTGGCCAAGATGTGTCTTGGCAGACATTCAGAAGCTCTCTACTGAGATACATTAAAAATCCATACTTTCAAATTTACTGTGGCACACGAGTCACCTCACATGACATATAACGGAGGAATAGAGTAAAGCTTTGCCTCGTAATAATAAGCAGCGGTCCAGACAAAGCGGTTGTCCTGCAAATGCTTTTACAGCAGACGCTACGTCAAATCAATATATCATATAACATTATAAATCAATATCTTTTGCTTGTGCTGTCATGATTTTATATGTACTTTTTTTCAGCTCGAGAGTATTTGAGTCCTTAACAAACGTTGAGTAAAATACCAGAAGATGCTGAAGAACAATCACTATCACAGATCGTTAACTCATTCTGCCATCTCTCAAAAAACATCCCTTTCGGTGCTGCCCATTTTTGATCATTTTGCCTGATATTTTGAAACAAAATATTGTGTTCTATGGCTATGTAGACCAGGTATATACCATCAGAAAAAAAACTATGTTAAAGGTCAGAGAATAAATGGTCACACTATAAAGATGGTTTGATGATAATAGATTGTCCTTGAACCTAAGTAAAACTAAAATCATGCTGTTTGCTAACACCAGAAATGACACGTAACAGCAAATACAAATAGACGGTGTGGACATTGAAAGGGTGAACGGAAATACATTTCTGGGGATCACAATAGATGAAAATATGAGCTGGAACCTTCATATTACAAATATACAACATAAGTTAGCCAGAAATATTTCAGTATTGAACAAAGCAAAATTTGTTCTCAATCAGAAATCACTCCACACTCTTTATTACTCCCTGGTTCTACCATATCTTACTTATTGTGTGGAAATATGGGGTAATAACTATAAAAGCAATCTTCACTGGCTAAATGTACTGCAAAAAAGGTCAGTAAGGATAATTCATAATGCCGCCTACACAGAACATACTAACTCCTTATTTCTAAGATCACAAATACTTCAACTTGCTGATATAGTTCATCTTCAAACAGCTAAAATAATGCATAAGGCTAAAAATAAGCAATTACCTAAAAATGTCATCCAATACTTCTCTACAAGAGAGGAGAAATATGATCTCAGGGAAGAAGTACATTTGAAACACTTCTATGCTAGGACTACATTAAAAAGCCATAGCATTTCAGTATGTGGAATCAAACTATGGAATGGATTGAGTAAGGACCTCAAACAATGCACAACGATGAGCCAATTCAAGAAACAATACAAGCAGTTGATGTTTGCTAAATACAAGGATGAAGAGTCTTGAACCAGTCATGATGTGCTATATATATCACTATATTGACACTTACTATGGTACCCATTATGTCATTGGATGCTCATATTACCTTGTACTTCGGTACGAGGTGCATTATTTAAAAAACAAAACAAAAAAAACCCCTTAAACTGTATTATGGAAAGCAGGAAGTGAACAAATGTAATAAGCTTTGCTTCTTCCTACTCCTTTTGGACATGTGGAACTGGGAACTGATTAAAATACATACATATGTGTAGTTTGTGTGGGTTTTTTCCAGGTACTCCGGTTTCCTCCCACATTCCAAAAACATGCTAGGGTTTTGTTGAGCTACATCTTGAGCACAAAGACCGGGTTTGTTAGGGCACTTTTGCAGATGCGCTGGCCCAAACACACAAAAGGGCAGTAAACAAGCCAACTCTATACATGGCCTGTCATCTTTCCGAAAAAACAAACAACTAAATTTTCATCTGTAAGGTTGTGGGGGTAGGCTGGTGCCTAAAATAAAGAAAAAAACATCATACATTAAAAATAGTGCTCAAACATAGGATTGGTTTAGTAATTTATATATTTTGGTAAAACCATGATAGAGGAAGTCAAGAAACTCAAAGCGAGAAATAGAAATGGAAGACTCAATTGGACTATAAATCTCACCCCTGCTTCTAGAATATTATCTTATGTGTGATATTCCAAAAGCATCTGCAGTCAGAAGCGGGACTAAATTGCAAGTCTTGCTGTGTTTGTGGTGGAAGCTTTGTCAGCATTCCTGTGCTGGAAAGGCTCCCTGATGATCCAAGTTTTACTGCTGATGCCCATCTCCCCTGGAAGTGACGATCCCAATGAATTATTCTCCTACTTTGCCAAGGGCTACCTGCAATATTTAACATCCTTTCTAAAGACATTTCCCGATGAGTAGTGGCAGCCAACCAGATGGAAAGTCGTGAAGTATCATACCACCACCTCAAAAATGATCATATTCTTTGGGATGTTATCACACAAAGCAAAATACACATTCATATATGAAAGTAAAAATGAGATATTTTAATATATAAAAAGAAAAAAGGTTCCAAAATGTCTGGCAAAAAGCGAAACATACCAAGACTGAACATTTTTTTCCCCCATAGACAGCAATGTAAATCCAATTGGCCAATTAACCTAGCATGTTTTTGGAATGTGGGAGGAAGATTAATTAAACGTTAAAATTTTTCACTTCCAATGTGATCGCAGTACCTGACTTTGGGTGCTACTACCGAGACCATACCAGGGCTCTGATTTTGTATGAGGGTGCTATAAACGTCATAATAAAGATGTGATGTTTGGAGTTCAAAGTAGCCACGTTTACGTGAGGAGTTTTTCTCTTTCCGAATGGAATCTTTCCGAATGACCTTTCCGAAAGCAATGGTATACATGGAAAGGAATATTCCAATCCCGTGTCTACATGCGCCGCTATAATCAACCAGAATAGTCAATAGGGCATGCCCAGTAAAACGTAAACACCAACATCACGTGATACCGACTTCCTCGAGTTTTTCTTTCACATGTTGGAATAACTCCGTATTGCCAGTTTTTCGTTCGTCCAGTCTTGAAATTTAGTTTGAATCAAAAACAAACTTTCCCCAGCAGTCCAGTGCCGATTGCTCGCCTCCATTTTTTCAAATCGAAGAACGTCTCGAGCTGCGTGTTACATGTCAGCATTCGCTGAAAGAACGCACCCAGGAACAGGAAAAGATAAAGTTCAATCTTGCTAATATTTTATAATTAAGCTCGGCACATGTTTTATGTAGATATGTATTTTCTTTTTAATAAAACTGGACTTGTGAATGGCGTATAGAAGGGTTTAGATTCTGTTCCATAGATGGCGTTAATGCACACGAAAGCTGCTTGCCAACCGCCAATAAACAACAGAAGAAGAAAAACACCATGAAGAAGAACGCAGTTGGACAACTTTCCGATTGAGCGGGTACAAGATACCTCAATCGGATTGGGGAAAGGAATATTCCACCCCTGGGAATCAGATTATATATTCATTCGGATTGGCACTTTTCTTTGGGAATGAGGTGTATACAAAGGTTACATTCTTTCCGTTTGAGCAAATAACCTGAATGGAATTGGAATATTTGGGTCCATGTAAACATGGCTAGTGTCTGTGAATGCACCTTGAAAATGAGAAAGATGATGAAAGATAAATGGAGACATCCGTTTGTGAGTTGGAGATACTTTACACTAGTCCAAAGGTGTCCGATGATGTTGGAATTGTACGGCTGTGGATGTGTTCAGGTCAGAATAAAGTTGTAAAAGTGTCAGACACTCTGTGATCCTGTGGGTACGCTACTTAGTTACCGCTGTTTGTAGCCATCTGTTCCCGAAAACGATTTCATCAACAAAAAGGAGCCATTTGGGAGGCAAAAGAGCTGGCTCTTTGAAAAGACACAACATTCCCATCACTAATAAGAATGAGCTATAGTTCATATCTGTACAGGTTGCCAATAATGATATCTGCTCTCGAGTGATGATGTCCTCAGTATAGCAACAAGCTTGCTCGCTCAGCATGTCTCCGCTGTGGCATCATGTCCAAGTTTGGCCTTTGCATTCTGCATTGTAAATATGCAATATATTACAATAAATTATGCAAGGGGGGGAGTAAGGCTAAAGGAGTAAATTTTTCGGTTTCGTGCATCATATTGTTAAAAAATAAGAAATTAATAAATAATGTAGTTTCATCGTTGAAAGTGTAAAGGTGACTATAGGGTTGTGTATACAAATTAAGAAAATACACAATAAAATTTGTAAGCTTTTTAAAATGTATCTTTTACTGTATATTATAACCTTTTTTAGGCACTGATATTCATTCATGTATTATTAATATTATTCTTATTGTTTTAATATTTATTTATTTGCATTTTGCTTTGTTTTTGTAAGAAAATATTTACAATATATTACAATAAATTATGCAAGGGGGGAGTATGGCTAAAAGAGTAAATTTTTCGGTTTCGTGCATCATATTGTTAAAAAATAAGAAATTAATAAATAATGCAGTTTCATCATTGAATACAGTCTATTGTTTGTCCGAAAATATTTACAGTATATTTAAGCAAAATCTTACAATACACCAGCATGAGTGTTATTTATGTATTTTTTCTCTTATTATATCTACTACACGACCAGTCCAGGGTGTATCGCGCCTCTCGCCCGTAGTCAGCTGGTATAGGCTCCAGCATACCACAGCGACCCTACTATATTGCGTAACACAAGTGTAAAGGTGACTATAGGGTTGTGTATACAAATTAAGCAAATACACATTAAAAATGTGTAAGCTTTTTAAAAATTATTATCTTACTGTATATAATAACCTTTTTTAGGCAATGATATTCATTCATTTATTATTAATATTATTATTGTTTTAATGATTATTTATTTGCATTTTGCTTTGTTTTTTGTAAGAAAATATTTATGGTCAGAACTCACAGCTATGAGACCCGAGTTCAATTCCACCCTTGGCCATCTCTGTGTGGAGTTTGCATGTTCTCCCCGTGCATGCGTGGGTTTTCTCCGGGTACTCCGGTTTCCTCCCACATTCCAAAAACATGCTAGGTTAATTAGCCACTCCAAATTTCGAATTCGTAGGTATGAATGTGAGTGTGAATGGTTGTTTGTCTACGTATATGTGCCCTGTGATTGGCTGACCACCAGTCCAGGGTGTACATCGCCTCTCGCCCGAAGACAGCTGGGATAGGCTCCAGCACCCCCTGCAACCCTCGTGAGGTTAAATGAATATTTATGGTCTTGTGACATGAGTCGCAGGATTAAAAGCTGCATTTTATTGATTATTTATTCAGAAATTATTCTGGATTTTTTTTTTTGGTGCACTTTGGAATTTTGGGGGAAAAAGCATCATGCGTACACGACACAGAGCTGCTTATATCTGTAATAAAGTGCTGGACAATATCAGTATATTGAGCATCTCTACTCAGTGCAGACTTGTTGCAATGAAATTACAATGATGAAAAAAATACTTTGTAATTTAGGCAGCTTGTGAAATTTTTTGATATGAAAGCCATAGAATAACAGTGCAGGATGAAGTCTGGGCCCTATATTAAGATATCTGCTGCATAATAATCGTAGTAGGTAAGCATCTTCTATCCGATTTGCCTATGCAATGTGTCATAGATAATGAGTGTCAAACAAGGAACATCCTGTTGTATATTTTGAGTGGTGAATACAAGAAGTGAATCACCAAATGACGTCCGTTTAATATTTAAATATCTTTACAGCCCTCATTTATATGTTGAATTTAGTCTCATTTTAACCGTCACCATAGCGTCTATTTCTATTCCGTTTACCGTTAGCCTTTTCTCACAGAGCCACTCTCTTTCCGTGTCCCCATCTCCCAGCAAGCATCAAGAACAGTCAAGTGTTTGTTTCTGTTAGCTGCTGGCTGCATTCTTGTGTGGGAGTGTGCTGTTTTGTAGGCGTGCAGGGTGCATAATTGGAGTTGGCATGGTAGCGCCGCCAGGGGCACGGTGCCTCCAGCTTCTCTGTCTTGTGCCTAAACTAAGAGAGGTGCAGGGAAGTATCCCCTTGGCGGTAATTGAAATAATTACATCCTTGCACGTCTGTCTTTACATTTTTATGTTTTGGCTAAGTTCGGAAAGGTGACACGTTTTGAGGCGTTTTAATGTTTTTTTTTTTTTTTTTCTTTTCTGCCGCATGACCGTCAGGCTCTGTGGACACCGCACCTCACGCTTTAGCATCCAAAGCACCTGCACATTATCATTTAATGTCAGCGCTTGTCGAAGCCAGAAATAGAGCACAGCGGGGTCGATGAAGCATCTAAAATGCATTTAGACTCAGTCCAGTGATGCAGGTACCCAGCTTTACACAACTGTCATCAAAACTGGAAGTCATTCTTGACTTTTATTTACATTAAAATAAATAAATAAATAAATATTTTAATAAATAAATAAAAAAAATACAAAAAAAAATAAATTGCATTATGGAAAGCAGGAAGTGAACAAATGTAACAGTTACTGATTGTAAAAGTACCAGATGGAGGGGTAGGATTTAATAAGCTTTGCTTCTTCCTACTCCTTTCGGACATGTGGAACTGTGAACTGATTATGGGATGCATTCAATTGTAATCTGATGCATGTTCAACCATTACCATTACATTAATGGCGTCCCATTAAAAAGTTAGCCAGTTCATTACCAATCAATAAATATGCTTTATAATTTGAGACAAGTGTAGTTCATTATACGGCTTAGGGTTTGTAGCTTTTATAATTATAAGAGTGTGATGAATTTAAATTTGATATCGTTTTGTATCGTCATATCCTGGTACATCCCACAATGTCATATATGCTAATGTCCATATCATTCAACACTATTTAAAATGTTTTTTTTTTATTTTACACTTGGTATTGATACATGTTTGTATATTTCTGATGTGTACTTTCCTCTGTGTGATTAATTTAGTTGTTCAGGAAAGATGACCCTGTGAGTTATTCATTAATTCAAGGGTGGTGGGGGTGCTGGAGCCTATCCCAGCTGTCTTTGGGCGAAAGGCAGGGTACACTCTGCACTGGTTGCCAGCCAATCACAGGGCACATATAGACAAACAACCATTCACACTCACATTCATATGTATGAAATAATTTGAAGTCAATTTGACAAACTTATTGTGAGTGCACTGATAGCTTGTGATTGGCTCCTACCAAAGAAAGAGCGAGTATTTCTTCACTGACTTGCCAGTGGAATATTATTTAAACAATTAGTAGTAGATCTGAAGTAAAGGACATGTCACAAGATTAGAATTTTCTTCATTAAATTTAATGAAATTAAATTTTAATTACTACATTACAATGCATTGCTCCTCAGAGGGCTACACTCTTCTGCACTTTGTGTGTGCTACCGGCCCCGCCTCCATCCACCAAGATTTTGTGACACAAGGTCTTGTGATACCCCTGTACTTGAGAACAACATAGGATTTTCAAGAAAATGTAATTTCAAATTTTTGAAGTCTTAATTTTATAAAAAAAAAAAAAAAAAAAAACAACGAATAGTGTCTGAATATTAGGTTGCGAAAAAGTTAATAATGTTCGGAGAATAAAGTGTCAATATTATGAGAGGGAAGTCAAAATGAGGAAAGGAAAATTTACAAGACGAAAGCTGAAATGGAACAAAACATATGTATTTGATGTATGCAATTTAAATAAACTCAATAGAAAAAAATGTTGCAATTTTAAGAGAATAAAAGCATCATACAATCCTGATCCTGAAATGCAAGAAGAAGAAATGGGAGTGAGACACACTTTTGAGGAAACAATTTAATGCAAGCAACAATTAAAATGAAATTCTGTTCATCAGCTGATCAAAAGTCCACAGCCTTGTAAAGCAAAAATATGTATTCAATGAAATCTTCTGTCTGGAATTCACACTACTGTCATAATCTTTTCATGACGAAGGCAAAAAGCTTTTTGTCTTTGAACACAGTCGCATTGTCATTACTTTGTCATAATGAGAGTTATCACTGAGCCTTTTTTAAACATGTTATTTCTATTTTAGGGGGACGTTGTTTTTTTTGAGCTGTGGTCTTTTGATCTGCGTTTCACTTTAATGGTTATTTTGCAATCAATTAATTAAATCATTTTTTCTCATTTTGGCTATTTGCATTGTGGAGCTGTACTTTAAACCTCCTAAAAAATCCAGCAGGGCAAAATATGAATATTTGACATTTTTCAACTGGTTTTAACATTTTGACGGGATATTATGAGCAAAAATAATGTAATTTAATTAGCAGAGTAGTAGAGTTGAAATATTAATGAGTTGGTATGTTGTCTAAGTCATGTGAAACAAACAAAACAAGATAAAGTTGTAATTTTTGGAAAACTTGGTTGGGGAAAAAGTCACATATTATGGAAATAAAGTGATAATATTACAACAATAAAATGTACAAACATTATTAGTTGACCATTGTTAATCAATTCTTCATTGCTCGCTTACTTGTTAGCTTGTAAATTAATCTTTGGTTCGAAGGAGCAGCAATATGTTTTAACAAGGATACAAAAATGCTACAGTACAGCGGAACAGCTCGAAAACAAAAAAGGCACGGTCACAGGAGTAAAATATGCGTGAGTAAATAATTTCTTGTCCCAGAGTTTTTAAATAAAATTGAATGTGTGAAAATTTTATTATTGCCTTTCTGCGAAAAATGTATAAAGTTTATGGTGAGCGGTTTTACAGCCTTAAAATTGACCTGTTATGCTTTTTCCTTTGGTAAACGATGCCAAAGTATCAGAATATGAGGTTTGTGCATTTGAAAGTGAGCCCTGTAAGAAGTTTGGGATGACTTTGAACACTCGTTTTTTTCTAACACTGGCTCCCTGTGATGTCACAAGTAGCCGGGCTTCCTTATGTATGTATATATCTGGTGTCTGTCTGTTACTAGAGGTCTACAGTGCCCCCTGATGGACAGGGATGTCTGTGTTCTATGTAAGAATACTGGCAGAGAGTGTTACAATTCTGCATTCTATTTCTGAATTTTGGAAGAGTGCTATTACTCTGCATTCTACATAAGAAAACTGGCAAAGTGTTATGATCCTTTATTCGCCGAAAGAATGATGTCAAAGAGTGTTATGATTGTGCATTCTACATAATAATGCTGGCAGAGAGTGCCATCTACAAGGCCATCACTGAGCTGAGATCTATTTCCTCATCTCATTTCCACTCACTTTATTCCATCTCGGTGCTATTAGATTGGAATGAAAGCACATGTACACAGCCACTCCACAATCATAGCACTCTGGGAAAATGATTCATAAAATGGCTTCAGCAATTCTAAAGAGCCAGGGGACAATTTTCAATGTTTGCATTGCAGGAGGGTGAGAAAAAAAACCTCAGTCATAAAGGGGTTTAAATGAGAAGACAGGGATTAGTGAAGGCGGACATTTTATTCCTTCCCCTGGAATGTGTGACAACAACTTCTGACCATTTTTGTTATGCGTGTTGTGCACTAGAGTTGGGCATCGGGCATCGATGGAAACCGGTTTGGACATTCCAATTCTCCCGGAATCGTTCATTCTTGCAAAACACATTAGAAGTTGCCGATGCTGTAGAATGCTAAAGCTACTTAGCATTGAGAGATGTCTTTAAGTAACCTCTTGTTTTGAGAAACTTTGGACTGTCCAGTGCACTTATTGCTGGTAAACAATCCTATAGTCAACATCATTTGGAGACAATATTTTCCATTAATATTCCATATGATATATGGAATAATAATGCAAGTTTACGATCCATAAAAGGGACTTAATTTCACAAGAGTGTTGAGAAACTGGAATGTCAAGGGGCTTTTGAATAAAATAAGTTAAACAAGCAAACTAAATGAATTAAACAAACATAAGACAGTATGCATAAGACAAACAAGACAAAAATAAGACAGTACAGCCACAATGAAAATAAAATGGACAAGGGCTGCAACAATTACTCTAATAATTTGAGTACTTTGATTATCAAAAATATTTGAGAATTTTTTTCATGCTTTGAGGAATCACTTACGCAGACGACGAAGAAGGAAGATGCCGCTTGAAGACTGGGGAAAACAAAATTTAAAACCACCACCACGACTTATGTACGGTTTTTTTTTCTACCTAGTGATGCATTTTTGGCCTTGTGCGACTTATGTATATTCGAGTGCGACTTATGTATGTTTTTTCTACCTAATTATGTATTTTGGGCCTTGTGCGACTTATACTCCAGTGTGACTTATGTATGTTTTTTTTCTACCAAATTATGCATTTTTGGCCAGTGCGACTTATGTATGTTTTTTTCTACCTATTGATGCATTTTTGGCCTTGTGCGACTTATACTCCAGTGCGACTTATGTATGTTTTGTCTACCTAATTATGTATTTTTGGCCTTGTGTGACTTATGTATGTTTTTTTCTACCCAATTACGTATTTTTGGCCTTGTGTGACTTACACTCCAGCGTGACTTATGTATGTTTTTTTCTACCTAATGTTGCATTTTTGGCCTTGTGCGACTTATACTCCAGCGTGACTTATGTATGTTTTTTTCTACCTAATGTTGCATTTTTGGCCTTGTGCGACTTATGTATGTTTTTTTCTACCTAATGATGCATTTTTGGCCTTGTGCGACTTATACTCCGGAGCGACTTATAGTCTAGAAAATACGGTATATATATATATATACATACACACACACACACACACACACACACACGATGAGAAACAATGTAAATGTAAACCAATCTTGGTTTACAAAATGTAAAATATGAGTTGCGTCAATTTTTCGGTTTGATTTTTCTTTGGTGGAAAAAGGTTGAACACTGCTGCTTCAGGGGCACACGGAGATATGTAGATTGCGGCGACATGCAGGAAAACAAGTCTTTGATTGAGCTCACACTAAGGAAAGGGTTGTGGGGCCGACACTCGGCTGTCAGTTGTTGCCCCTCAGTCCTGCATGCGGCGTCGTTGTCATCCTCGATGACCTGCCGTCGTGTCATCTGTGAGTTGAATTATGCGGTTTGTGGTGAATGTGGCAGTGCGGTCATGCGTCAGCAAACTAAAGAGCAAAAGGGCTCAGCCCTGGGGATGGGGGGGGTGCTGCTTATTGCGATGGGCTTGGATGTCCGACTGCCCGCCCTTACTATCTGCTGCCGCTGGGTCAGGAAGTTGGACACCCAGTTACAGACGCTATTGCTCACCTTCAGCTAGCGCTATCGGCATGGAGCATATCCACAGTCATTGTTAAACTTATGCTGTCCTAAATAAAAATCAGTTTCATGTCCTGCTTTGATTTGCAGTGTGTAACTTATTCTTTAAGTGATGGGTAAACATTCACCCTACTTGCAACTTTACTTGCATATATTGAAAAATCCATAAACTTAATGTTAACTGGTACATACTGTAAAGATTACATGGTACAAAACCAGAATAACCTGCAACCTTACAATATACAAAATAATCACAAAGTGGCAAAAGTTCATAAATAACTAACCGTTCTTTAGTAACCTTTTGTAGCCATGAGTCAGATAATCTCCTCTTCCTGTGTGTCTCTATCCCTGGCGGCCATGCCTTCCCAGGAGCTCAGTCGTTGCCATGGTAATGCAACGTATTACAGTAACAGTGGCTCATTTGCATTGGACAGGCCACCAGCCTGCTGTGAACAGGGTAGTTTTATAGGAGGTTTTCACTTTTTGATTATTATTCTTTGTATTATGACTGAAGCTTGTCTGAAACACATTTGCAGGTCTTCATTCTAGTTAGAAAAAAAATAAAAATGTCTCTACTTTTACCTTTACATTTCAGTATCATTGAGAAATGAAAGGAAACACTGTTGGGACTTCAAACGGGGAAATAAAGGTTCCGGATGCTTGAAGTGACCCAAAGACAGGAAGAAGGTCAACAAGCATATGAAAAGGTGGTTCTAACATTTCAGAGACATTTGCAGATCAGATTCAATCACAACCACAGTGGGAAATTCATGAGAAGCACTTGAGAAAATCAAACATATTTGATATTTACATCTGTCTGGCGGGGGGGGTCCTGAACTGTAGTGTACTGATAACTGAACACCTGCGGTAAAGAATATTGAAGAACTAACATTGTATGTAGAGCAACATATCGTACAGGACATCTTGTAAGCTTTGGAGGAAACTTTCCGAGCATGTGAACTCTGTCACAGTAAAGCTGTAGTTTGTATCAAACTTTATCGTTCACAACCCTACTCAATATGTTCCGAAAAAGTTGACACATGTTTTGAATTGCATTTCCCAAAGGTTGTGTATCTTCTCTTAGTTGTATATTGTTACAGGTTGAAGACATTTCCTTATTTATTGTATGGAATACTTTTGTTGAATCCATAGTTGTATACTGTTTGCCATGTATAGCATTAATCATTGTAGCGTGTACAATGCGCTATTACATTTAACATTAGCTTTAGACACAACTCAATGGTAATTGTACGTAAGATCTAGGCTAGAATCAGAAAATCCAGATTTCAGCTCTGGGAGTGAGAAGGAAAGGGGCGAGGCAATTTGAAGTTGTGGCGGTACCATATATAATAAAGTTTTTATGAAGGCCAAAGAGGGACAAAAGGAAAAGGACGGCTGCAAAGCCTCCTACCGGCCCGATCAGAGCAGAGCAGGTGGATGACAGCTCATCAGTGAATCTGGGCTTCAAGCTTCCAGGCGGGTTGCCTCAATGCAGGGTTCCTAGTTTGCCATCAAAACCTGGCCCATGTAAAATAGGACCAGCAGACATCAATTTATGTGCACACAAACATTCTAATTACATATATAATACAAGTCGTAACATAACTTAATATTGTACAATATATTATCATTTATAATAAATAATTGCACTTATGGTATTATTCATTATAATCACACTAGTCTTAATCTTACAATCCAATTAATCAACTTAAAGTGCGTTCAGTGCGTTACAATGCCTCAAACCACAATAAGGTTTAAATAATTCCATGTACCATTGAGAGAACAGGCTGACATACAAATGTACTAATAAAACGGTGCTAATGCCATTAGCAATGAAATGTCAACACTCACCAATTTCCATAGTTGTGATCGAACACTGCTCTTTTTAGTTCAGCGTTGCGCCGGTGGACGGCCCCTATACTCAGACCACGTATGTAAAATGTTTAGACTTTCTCCATTTGTAAACTTCAACAACGAAAACTTTTAAATACCTGCAGCTACTCATCCCGTGCGTCCCTCACCGCTACCGGTGTGTAGTCCCTTCCGGACTATATATACGGCACTGATTGGCGGGGCGCCGTCACGTGACTTGGTGAGACACCATCACGTGACCTAATGACGTTGCACCCCTAAACATTGTACGCACGGTAAATTTAGTAAATGTAATTATTTATATTATTTATATAACTTTATTTTCCATCTTTAATTAATATTTATATTATTATTTATGTAACTTTATTTTCCGTCTGGGTTACATCATTCTTTACTTATTTCATTTAGTGGTAGTGATGTTGAAATGTTTGTGCTATATTCTAATTGGCTGGCTTAGTGTGACTTATGTATAACCTATTGTTGTTCATTTTCTTATTCGTTTTGGACATAAGTAACAGGTAATAATAACATCGATTTCCTCTAAAATGTTGAGACAATATTTACCTCGATAGCATATGGGCGTGAAATAGAAAGTAGAAATAGAACGTCTAAATACAAAATGTCTGCTCAACTACCATTCATTCATTCATTTTCTACCACTTACACTCACGAGGGTCGCGGGGGGGTGCTGGAGCCTATCCCAGCTGTCTTCGGGCGAGAGGCGGGATACACCCTGGACTGGTGGCCAGCCAATCACAGGGCACATATAGACAAACAACCATTCACACTCACATTCATACCTATGGACAATTTGGAGTGGCCAATTAACCTAGCATGTTTTTGGAATGTGGGAGGAAACCGGAGTACCCGGAGAAAACCCACGCATGCACGGGGAGAACATGCAAACTCCACACAGAGATCGCCGAGGGTGGAATTGAACCCTGGTCTCCTAGCTGTGAGGTCTGCACGCTAACCACTCGATCGCTGTGCAGCAGTACTTTTTCTGTCAACATTTTCCACAAAAGTGTTGTTAGCCAAGTTGATTTCAAGGCTCATTACAAATATGAATAAGGACTTTGTAGAGCCGCAGCAATGAATCAGTGATTTATTGATTATCCAAAAACATTTTGTTTTTGCGTCATTTAATTTGTTTTTTGATCGAAGCTTCAGATTAACTGAGAAAATAATCATAGTGGATGCTCCTCTTTGCTTGTTTTGTAATCATAGTTGTATGACTATTGTGTTAGACTGCCATTATTTGGATGGCTACTTTTAGGCATGGAATAATTTCCATGCCTAAGTCTTCTAACGTCTTCTTACAGAAGACCATAAAAGTCTGAAAATCAGTAAGATTTAATGAATTATGAATTCAACAAATACAATGAATTTGTATTGGTGTAGTGCATTTAGCTTTTGTGGAAGTGACGATGTATACATGTATGTGTGCATATGTTTTCTGCTGGATGTATGTAATGCAAACAAGGCCTTAGCTGGTATCACACATTGGATCTGCTCTTTACGCCTCAGTCACCTTCATTTAAGCACAGCAAACAAGCACCATCTGTCCAAAGTGTCTCTTCGGAATGTAAATAACACACACTGGACACTGTTTCCACTATTTAACATTCCAGAATATTTTTTTTTTGGTCAATTAATCCTTATTTAATTTTAGGGCAAACATTTACACCAGTAAATGTAGTAAAAGTAGTAAAAATGAAGTAAAACATATTAAATCTCACCTCAATATCTCTAGGGCACTTCAATGAAAACCAAAAGCTGCTTCTTTTCTTTTTCCTTTCTAATAATACCTCAAGAATTTACTAATATTTACACATGTGAAGGGATTCACAATTTCCAATACCAACTGTAGTAATATAAAAAAAAGTACCACAATTGTAGGCAACATAGGCCATACAATGAATACCAGAGATGGTAAAAATGAACGGCACAAAGTACATAAGTAAAAGTTAATCATCCACACAACATGAACACAGTTAGACCTGAATGTCTCCGTATTGGAACCAACATTCTGTTTGTAACAACATTGGAAACGGCGAATGTCTTGACGTTGCTTCTATTCCACAGCTTAACCCCACAAACTGATAAGGAAAAACATCTCCTGGTGGAATTTGCCATTGGAATGATCAAATTCCCCAAACCTCACAAGTCATATGGCGTATCTGTGTGAGAAAACGTGTTTTGAATATTAACAGGTAATGTATTGTGAAATACTTTAAACATAAACTTGGCTGAATATAATGTTACCACATTTATTGCCGTTAATTGATTCCATACTCGACCGCAAAAAGTGCATTTCGGCAATGTAATATTTAATATTAATAAACAGAATTTTTCTGTAGTTAGAGTATAAAAAACACGTTTATGACTTTGTAAATATAGATTTTAACAATTAGAAACCTTTAGACATGAAATTCTGGTTCTACCATATTTTACTAATTGTGTGGCAATATGGGGAAATAACTATAAAAGCAATCTTCACTCGCTAAATGTACTGCAAAAAAGGTCAGTCAGGATAATTCATAATGCCGCCTACAGAGAACATACTAACTCCTTATTTCACAACCAGTCATGATGTGCTATATATATCACTATATTGACACTTACTATGGTACACATTATGTCATTGGATGCTCATATCACCTCCTACTTCGGTACGAGGTACATTTAAAAAAAACAAAAAAACAAAAAAAAAAACCTTAAACTGTATTATGGAAAGCAGGAAGTGAACAAATGTAACAGTTAGTGATTGTAAAAGTACCAGATGGAGGGGTAGGATTTAATGAGCTTTGCTTCTTCCTACTCCTTTTGGACATGTGGAACTGTGAACTGATTATGGGATGCATTCAATTGTAATCTGATGCATGTTCAAATGAAATAAAACCATTACCATTACCATTAACTTATCCTGTTGTTCATGGACAATTTACCGACCTTAATTGAAATGTGAGGACGATGTGTAGCGTTCCCTTGCAGATTGCGTCTGACGCAACCCAGGAAGTGTCTCCGTATAGCAGTCCGGCTGCAACTGGAGAGATACAAAGGTTCCGCCTCACACCGTACCACACAAACTGCAAATCCACCTCCACCAATGTCAGCAATGCATAGAACCATCACATTTCAGAACTATTAATAATCGCTACACTTTAATAACCACTAAATTAAATCTATGTGGACACGATATTTTCAAGTGTGGGACTTCAGATGTCTGATAAGTTAACAAAAATTCAATCGACGCCATGTTTGTTTATAAGTGACCTCAGAGATGGGCAGCAGAAAAGGAGCGCTCAATTTGCTCACCTTCGCCCAGTAACACACCTCATTGGAGAGTGCTTTTTTTAATTATTGGTTATCTGAGCTGTTTTTAATGTTGTGTAATTTATTGTTTGACGACATAATTCCTCACATTGGCCCAATAATTAGCGGCCCAATAATTATTCTGCACCCATAATAAAAATGATTGAAATGATAATTAATATAAATGTCCCTATCTTTGTAAGAGAATAAACATAAAAATCATCAAATACTTATTTCCCCCATTGCACTGATACTATCTACACATGTTGCAACCATAAAGTGTGTATTTTACTTGAGCAGAAAGTACAGATTGTTATCTAAAGTACTAACTAATGTGTTTTCAGGCCACATGAAGGGGCTGAAAAGACACTTTATGAGGGAACTCAATGTATTGATTTTGCTGACCTAGATTGTGAAGTAATGCTCCATTAAACTCATTATTTGAGATGTGTGGAGCTCTAGAAAGGACAGGCCTCGCTGATTTAAAAAAAAAAAAAAAAATCAAATGCACATCCACATCCATGCTGTACTTCTGGATTAAAACATCAATAAGTGTTGGCATTTGAGTGCGTTTAAAAATAGTGATTGTCGGGATGTGTTGGCTGATGCATTTCTATCGATCCTTTCTTTTAAACTTTATTACTCACCATCCGTCTTCTTGTGTCAAGACATAAATAGAACACTAGTATGAGTAAAGGTTTATAGCAAATTTTATTTTGAATCTTCTTTTCAACACTTTTCAGCTGCTTTTTAGATTTACGCTCCTAAATAGCACACTTGTACGCTTTGCTTGTTCAGTGTTTAATGTATCACATGTTCTGCAGTGTCGGGCAACATTTGAATGGAGCTAGTGATGGCGAGATGAAGCCTTTGAACCAGTCGAGAATGGATTCATTTCTTCCTAAAACGTTGCTTTTTAATGCACAAGACTAGACACACACAAACTAAAAAAAAGCATGTCTAAAAACTTCAAGGTAGGGCTTAACAAGAAGAAAGAAGATGTTTGGGTTGGTCACCTGTTCAGACACAGTCTCAAGTTCTTGATTTTTTAATGCACAAGATCAAACACATGCAATCCAGAAAATGATATGTAAATGTTACACTAAGGGGGAAAAAGTGGGCTAATAAATTGACAATAAAAGCATAAATACTGCAGATTTCAGAAAACAGATTGGAATGATACAGTACTCTACAAGAAGCAATGAAGTCTATAAAACTAAATAATTACAAAAAAAATGGGTGGCACGGCGGACGAGTGGTTAGCGCGCAGACCTCACAGCTAGGAGACCAGGGTTCAATTCCACCCTCGGCCATCTCTGTGTGGAGTTTGCATGTTCTCCCCGTGCATGTGTGGGTTTTCTCCGGGTACTCCGGTTTCCTCCCACATTCCAAAAACATGCTAGGTTAATTAGCCACTCCATATTGTCCATAGGTATGAATGTGAGTGTGAATGGTTGTTTGTCTATATGTGCCCTGTGATTGGCTGGCCACCAGTCCAGGGCGTACCTCGCCTCTTGCCCAAAGACGAGAGGCAGGCATCTAGAAAAAGTGGTAGAAAATGAATGAATGAAACTCAATGTGAGATACCGACTCATGCAAGCAGTTAGCAAGTGTATACAGATAAGATGGCAACTCCTGAGGGTACAGGTAGGTCAAATTTAATCATCCTATGATCTGTTTAAGTGGACTTAATCATTCTCAGTCATTGACTTGCTCCAAACGTGAACCCATGCTACTTTAACCCTGGTAATTGGGGTCTTGTGTATGCTCCATTATCACTATTATCCTTCCATCTCGGACACCAGTAAGGTGTCCATGTTGATGTGACTGTGCCTCAAGAACAAAACTGTGCTAAACTAAATGCTTTATCGTCAATTTCCCTCAAGGTGAAAATGGCTGAGCAATTGCAGTGTGCTGAGTAAAATCATTATCTACAAGAAGCATATATGGATTAACCCATTAAAAGGCATAACCTTTGAATGTCACATGACATTACTTGGGGACTTGATGAGCTCAAGTCAAGCAGAAACGCAATAGAAAATGTTCTGAACTGATGCTTTTTATGCGTCGCCTGTCCTCCAAATATTGAAAAATTTAACTTCATTTTTTAACTACATTTTAGTGCATATGCATGACCAACCCATATACTCTACATCTGAGTAAAAATAACTTTTGTTTTTGTTGTTATTGATATTTATTTTTATTTAGTTATTTAAATGTTAACTCATTGGTTTTAGGAGGAACACTTAAATGTCTTTAATTCAACCTTCTTCTTCTTCTTAATTTATTTCAGACATGAATACTATGTTACATTATTCTTTCTCACATATGCACTTACAATATCTATTTATATATATATATATATATATATATATATATATACATACACAAATATATACATACATATACATACACAAATATCTACATACATACATATATACATATATACACATACACATACATGCATACACACAACACCTCATTACTACACATGTCTGAAAAGGAGCAGGAAGAAGCAAAGCTTATTAAATCCTACCCCTTCTCCACGCCATAGCAGTTACCAATTCAATAAGTTTTTGTTTTTAATTCAAGACTTAACTATTCCACATTATTCACATGTTTGATGGAAATATTACTGCTCAATGTAGTGTTTACAACAGATATTTTTATTTACAGAAGAAAAAAACCATTTATACCACCTTCAAGGTCATGACAGTGCAGCTTAAGTTGTATAAAACAATAACACACGATGCATTACATTTAGTCATCAGAGCAATAAAAACATAGCAATGTCTGTTTAGTGCAACACATAAAACATAAACACATGGATCCCATCGTGATAAATCTGATTATGCGTGAACTGTTCCCTTCCATCAACAATATATTTTTTGGAATGTGAAGATTGTGTGAATCACGAAACAGATGAATGCTTATAAAAGTTAAGCTATCCCAAAACTACCATAATTGATAATAAAAACATGGACATCAGGTTATACTACATGACTTAAGAGTTACTGTCTTGACTAAGCAGCCATCAGAGCTCCTGGAGGATTCAACTAATGGTAATGGTATAATGGTCATTATATTTGAACATGCATCAGATTACAATTGAGTGCATCCCATAATCAGTTCACAGTTCCACAAGTCCAAAAGGAGTAGGAAGAAGCAAAGCTTATTAAATCCTACCTCTCCATCTGGTACTTTTACAATCACTAACTGTTACATTTGTTCACTTCCTGCTTTCCTAATATAGTTTAAGTTGTTTTTTCTTTTTTAATTGTATTTATTTATTTTTTTTGTCACATATCAAATTGTGGTTATGAAATGCAAACCATAGAATACATGCTATATTTATCAATATTCATTTAGATTAATTATTAACATAAGTTAAGCTATATTTATTCAAATTACTTCATCTAATCGCACATACTTAGACATTTAGGCATTCAGCAGGCAGCTGAGAATGTAAATCCCATAATATGGTATTTCTCTGCAAACATAGACGTGATTTCATGCCGTACCTTAATCAGTGTAGCTGGCACAACAGACATCAACTTCTGGAAAGACATCCTCATCCACACCATGGATAACTGTGATTTTCAGTATTGTGTCCACTATGAGAAAATTCTCTTGGACTGCAGCAAGACAAGCAGCATTTCTTGACAAAATACTTTTTACTATTCCAGAGCTTTATACAGAACAGATACCGTACCAACACTAAGGAAACAAGGAAGAAGTAGGAAGAAGCAAAGCTTATTAACATTAACATTTGTTCACTTCCTGCTTTCCTAATATAGTTTAAGGTTATTCTTTTGTTGTTTTTTTTTCTTACGTGTAAGATTTTAAGTTGAAAACTAGCTATTTCAGTTTATTTTACCAGACAGTGCAACAGTACTTCCCCCAGCAACACACAACACGCCTCTCCTGAACAACAATTCACCCAGCCCCTTTTACCCGTGAAGGGCTAACCATAATTCCCCAATTAGAGGGTGAGGCAATTTGTCTCCCATATTTACACTTAAAACACCCTTCTTTTGTGTTACAAAAGCCTTTCAATATTACCACACTTAAGTATCACTTTCTGTATACATTTAAAGCATGAGATCACATTTAACTACATTTCACTAACAACTACCCAGTTAACCCCCCCTCCTACAGGTGACACTTGGGAGAGTCCAATTAAGGTGATCAGCCTCTGGCCTGCACTCACTCCTCCATGCTTGTGCCCCGACCAATCACCTCAAAGAAAGCAGAAACTGATGATAAATTAGGAACAAAACCAACTAAACTAAAGTGGCAATTAAACAACTTAAAAGGCAAACAAATATAATTAAAGTACTAACCAGAATATATGGAAATAACAAAAGCCAACTATATACACAAATAGAAACATGACAGTGTGTAGGTGGGGCGTACACCTGATCAGTGAGGGAGGATTGGCAGCTCCCTCAAATTCCGTACCAAAGTAGGAGGTGATATGAGCATCCAATGCCATAATGGGTACCATAGTAAGTGTCAATATAGTGATATATATAGCACATCATGACTGGTTCAAGACTCTTCATCAGATTAAAATGAACAAAGCATTATTAGAGCCCTGTAGACATGACAAAACACGACTATAGTCACATTTATACTCTTTATTTACAACATATTGCGCAACTGCAGGGTCTTGAGACACATGCTAACTCGAGCTAAACTAGAGAGCTAGCGACCTAAACGGTAGCCTTCAAGTTATTTCCTTTAAACTTAAATAGCCAAAAACTTACCACTTCCACACGGATAGGGAGGATAACTATCAACAGTTATTTAACCTTTAACATGAACATTAATCAAACGTAATAATTTTTTCTGGGTACATGATACCATACAGCATCCATATCAAACTTGCGTGGGCAAACTTTCATATCAAGGCGGGGGCCTCAAACTAGTGTCCTGCGGGCCACATTTGGCCCGCGGGCTGCGTGTTTGAGACCCCTGATATAAACCATAGATAGAGGTAAAGAATAAACTCTCTAAATGTAACATGTTCACTCTGTTTTCATTCATTCATTTTCTACCGCTTATCCTCACGAGGGTAGCGGAGGGTGCTGGAGCCTATCCCAGCTGTCTTCGGGCGAGAGGCGGGGTACACCCTGGACTGGTGGCCAGCCAATCACATGGCACATATAGACAAACAACTGTTCACTCTGTTTTGCTTAACAGAAAGAATTTTCACTCCAGACATTTGCTGTGTACATGCTAATATCAGAAAATATTTTGCTTATTATTTGTTTATGCATTATGAGAATTCTGTGTGGTTGCAACAACCATTATTGTAGCATGAGAATGACACATACTGTCTGTTGCACAGATGAGCCAATGCCACCGGAATTGGCCGATTAAGCATCCACACTATAGGCAGCAGTCTTATAATAAGTAACATATTTCTGTAATGGCAGGGTCGTGACTTCCCCGAACGCCACACTAATTTGCCATTGTGATGTTGAAATGGAACAACTGTTGCCCCTGGAGACCAACCCGCATAACCTCCCCCCGTGTTATTTCCTAAGATGCATTTTTCTTTATTAAACTACAATATGTCATAATTCTAAGCCTGTCCTTTGTTGCATATTATCAGTGGCAATACAAAGTCAGCACACATAAGAGCAAAGGGACGGGATTATGGGATTGCTATTTATACACCGGTGTGACTTATGTATGTTTTTTTTTTTTTACCTAATTATGCATTTTTGGTCTTGTGCAACTTTTACTCTGGAGTGACAGAAAATACGGTAACCAGTATACAGGGGTGGAATATTCCTTTCCCCAATCCGATTGAGGTATCTTGTACCCACTCAAACGGAAAGTTGTCGTGGTGCGTTCTTCTTCGTGGTGTTTTTCTTCTTCTGTTGTTTATTGGCGGTTGGCAAGCAGCTTTGTTGTGCATTAGCGCCATCTGTGAAACAGAATCTAAACCCTTCTATACGCCATTCACACGTCCAGTTTTATTAAAAAAGAATATATATCTATATGAAACAATTCCCAAGTTTAATTATAAAATATTATCAGGATTGAATTTGATCTTTTCCTGTTTAAATTTATCCCAGGTGCGTGCTCAGATATGACGTAACATGCAGCTCCAAAATGGAGGTGAGCAATCAGCACTGGACTGCTGCGGAAAGTTTGTTTTTGATTCAAACTAAATTTCAAGACTGGACGAACGAAAAACTGGCAATACGGAGTTATTCCAACAAGTGGAAGAAAAACTCGAGGAAGTCGGTATCACGTGATGTTGATGTTTACATTTTACTGGGCATGCCCTATTGACTATTCTGGTTGATTATAGCGGCGCATGTAGACCAGAGATTGGAATATTCCTTTCCATGTATACCATATTTTTCGGAAAAGTCATTCAGAAAGAGGAAAAACTCCTCAGTCTGCTCATGCCCTTCCAGTTTGCAGTTCATGTTCATTCATTCATTTTCTACCGCTTTTCCTCACAAGGGTCACGGGGGGTGCTGGAGCCTATTCCAGCTGTTTTCGGGCAAGAGGCGGGGTACACCCTGGACTGGTGGCCAGCCAATCACAGGGCACATATAGACAAACAACCATTCACACTCACATTCATACCTATGGACAATTTGGAGTCCCCAATTAACCTAGCATGTTTTTGGAATGTGGGAGGAAACCGGAGTACCCGGAGAAAACCCCTGGTCTTTATGTACAGTGTCCAACTGAGGACACATATTTGTGCGCTGGAAGCTGATCAAAAGGTCAAAAGTATTAACCGTGTATCAATCCCTGCTTTTCCACCGTGTAAATGGGACCAGTCTTTGGTAATGCGTATCGCAATTGACCCCGTGATTGCCTTCCCCTCGGCTTCTTTCTCGTCACACAGTGCATGATGTGAAAATGATTCCTCTAAAATCTACTGTGCCTCTTTTGGAAAATGAGCTCCTCGCCGTCTGTTGGCATGCTTTGAATTGAATCTTGTCGGTTGTTCTTTGCTCAAAATTTGTGTGTCGTTGATAATGCCTCAACACAACACAATCATTACAGCTGCTAGAAAGCAGATTGTTCATCCACATGATTTATTGCTACAAGCATCTTTTATACCCTACATCCCATGTAGAAAGCAACACAGCCTCAGGTGAGTTAATATTGCAGTGATGTGATTGTACTTCCAGCGTTCCGTCCCCTTCGGCCCTTTCAATTACCACAGTTTCCTTTCTGGTGAAATATCAACATATTCCCACATGATTTCGAGTGTTCCTGTTTGTGGGGGCGAATGAATGAGCGAGTAATAAAGAAGAAGTAGTTGCAGTATGCATGCAGGGATTTGATGGGATTGCTTGACTCAATGCAGCGTTTTCATTGTCTGACCAATGGATGCCAAGAGAGGGTGTGGAGCGGCAGGGGAAAACAGCACGGAAGCTAAAAGGGAGAAAGGCATTAACATTTAATGAATTCAGTCATTAAAGGAGGCAAGGCGTGCTTATA